>NW_022885009.1:0-1200000 GCF_011952205.1 Bombus bifarius | reverse complement strand
ACATTAATATAATTAATATAATTTCTTGTTTCTAGTGAAAATTCAATAACGGCATCATGCCTTATATTTTCATTTATGTTGCAGATTATTAAATGTAACATTTCTTGATCAGAATGGAAATTTTACTGACTCAGACATCCAACTAATTTTTGTCACATTAAGTGGTGGAGCAGCTGGTTACACAACTCTCTTCAACTTTTTAACTGAAAACTGGGATACGGTGAAACAGAGATTTGAAGATAAAAAACATCTTTTGTACCGCATAGTAGAATCTGCAACTTCCTCATTTAGCAATCAAAAGGGTTTGGATATAGTTCGTAAATTGTATGAAAGCCATTCAGAAGAATTCTTACCAGATCTTATAAACCAAAAACCTTACAAGATGGAAATAAGAGAATGGAGCAAAAAGAATCTTCCAGTAATTGATACTTGGCTTATGGAAAATTTGCCAAGAGAAGAATTGGAAGCCATTAAAGCTTATCCGATTACCACTACTATGGCTCCTACCATGGAATAATTAGAAAAAGTAAACTCGTAATTGGAAATTGAACAAAAGTATTAACAATTTAGAAACGTAAAAAAGTATTTTAATTTCTGGAGTATTTACAAGCTATATCATGAACCAGTAACACACTGCTTGGTTTAAAAATATAAATAACTTGTTGACTTCAGCAATAACATGCCTTCTAACAGGATGGCTGCTAGCAATAAGATTAAAAATTATTCTAATAATTATAACTATAATGTAAAATTGTTAAAATAATCGGATTTAATGATTTGTTAATGATTGTTAATAATTTGGATTTAATAATGTATCATTGTAATTTATATTTTCTTTATTTATTATAGGTACAAAGCTTTTATTAATGTATAATTGCTACTACATATGTATTTAAGTTTGAGTAAATAGTGCAATTACATAAATTGTGAACAATTGAAGCTTGATAAATTTTATAAATAATTTTTGTCTGAAAGAATAACATCATTTGCATCACCTTGATTATTGCTTAATTAAATAAAACTTTAACAACAAAATGATTAGCATTTTAATTTTAATTTTTAGTGACAAAAATATCAAAATTCCTGTTTATATTCTACTTCTATCCTGCTTATAAAATTAATGTCATATTACTTACGATAAATAAACTTATGAAAGTAAGTTGCTTCTTAAAAAATCCCACATTCACATAATGATCTGATATAAAATGAAAAGTATAGTTAATCAATTATTTGCTTTTGGTTTGAAAGATTTACATAATGAAATTATACATATTACATTCAATATTAAAGAAATTTTCAGTTAATTTTGTATTCATATAAATTAAAGATAATTTTACCATTATAAGATTCTTGGATAAATATAATTCTGTGTTCATGTTTGAAACAAAGTAATAGCATAATTAATTTAAAAATGAAATAAAATAATATTTGTTAAATGGTTACTTGCTACATACATAGAAATGTAAAGATAGAGTAAGCGAGTCATATGTTACCATGTAAATGGATGCGATATGACAGTATAGAAAGAATGCTGCATAAAAGCGTCTTCTACCGAATGTGCATGCATTATTTTAAGTGAGAACACAAGAGGTCTTTACGTTACACTCATCCGTAATATAAAGATTCAAACCTACTATAATATTTTATAACATTGATTAAGTACAAATACAGGACAGATCTGACTTCATATGGAATTTCATGTCTCATGTTCTGAAATACCGACGTGGAACAAACTCAGCCTCTGCTTTTCTTTTACGTTAAATATAGAAATTATATTTGTTGAAAATACTAAATATTTATGAATATTGTCATTAATGAATACTTTAAATTGATGAAATTATTAATAATTCATATTTCATAACATGGGTTTTGCAACTCACATTTTTTATAAAACAATAAGTATCTAAAGCTGTAAGATGGCAGCATATCAAGTTTGTTCAAGACTGTTCGAGATTATCCCATCATTATTCTACGTAGAGAAATATATTCGTAGGTTAAAGTAGAGTCTATATCTCAATGTAAGATGGCTAATTTTTGAGTTTAGTTTACGTCCTAATTTTGTGCATTTCGACACGTTAGTGAGCAAATGTTGTGTAAACTGATTGTTTTTATAAACCGACACTCCCGGTGGTGCTTCATGAGAGTCGCCAGAAAATATATGAACGCGCTATGTCATTATCCATCATTAATCGAGGTTGATTGCATACATTTAATCAAGGGATTCAGTGCTTTTTTTCAAACTACTCTTGATAGAGGAAAACTAACGTTTTAATTATATTTCAGTACGTACTTTTACGAGAGAAAATGTTATTAATTTGTTAATTAAAATATGTTGTACCATTTTGATGATTTTATTCACGATTTGATACATTATAACCTTATTATTTTTTCTGTTTCTCTTCTGTTCCTGCAGATACAATGGTTGAGAGTACCAAATGCTGTGTCCTGCAATGGGCTGATCATGCAAGGTACATTACAGAAAAATTTAGGGGGCTCTTGGAACGTCAGGCACTTGTTGATGTAACACTTGTATGTGAAGAACAAAAGCTACGTGTTCACAAACTGGTCCTAGCATCAAATAGTACATACTTTGAGGTATATTTAAAAAATATATTTACTTTCCTATAAGTGAAATTAATTATAAATTATCTTTCATTTGCATGTTAAAAATATTTACATATCTTGGTTATATCTATAGTTTTTTAAAAAATATTAACAACTTAAAGTATGTTTTTCATTAGAGTTTTATAATTATCTATTTATAATTATCTATTTCATTATTAAACGTGTATAAATTGATATTTACAAAAAATTATTTTATTACTTTGTTAAAAAATATAACAAAGCTAACTTAAAATGTTAGTTAAAATTCAGTGCTAATATATAAAAAAAAGAAAAGTTATACAGTATAAATTATATTTAATAATATTAGCAACATTAGATTTAGCTTTTTATATATTAAAACTACTTGTGACTATAAATATCTATATCCTGTTATTTTTTTAAATTGTAAAGTTTAATATACTTTAAAAATAACTGAGTAGCATATAAGTGGTAATTGTCTTATGTAATCATAAATTACAAAAATATCTAATCATAAATTTAAATTTATATTAACAGGTTATATAAAAGTAATTCTATAAAACAATGAAATTAATTCAAATATATAAATATTATTTAAGTTTGTGTAAGTTTGTTAAAATCCCATAATTTAAAATAATCATATTTTATGTATAGGTAGCTTTTTCTTTAAAATTTATTTTGTGGGTTTTGAATTTATTATATTATTATTATTATGAATTAATATTACATTAAATAAGTCTATGAAGAACACATACAATAGTGAAAACATTTCTCATATCAAATTATGATCATATATATGTATACAATTTTATAATATTGTAATATATAATATATCACATCATAATATATAACAACATATTTTGATTAAATAAAAATTTTGAATTTTATTTAGTTATTGCTTTGTGTATATACATCTATAAAATTATATACAAAAAATATATGGAATACTTATGAAAGGACAATTTTACAGGGATTATGTAATGTTCATATAAACTAAAGAAAGCCTTATATATTGGAATTTCCTTATTTATTTGCAAGCATTTGAAGAAACCATGTTTGATGGACATACTTTTTACAACTTGTGAAGAACATCTATTGAATACAAAGGTATCAAAGAGATAATTTGTATGAATTCAAAATAATGAAATAAGTATATGCTAATGTAAATAGCTTTTCAGGGATACATTTTATACCTTTCTTATGTATCAAATAGATATACATAAATAAATGTAGATATATTTCAAAATGTGCATGTACGCAATTATAAAAGTTCACATTTACATAAAATTAGAATTTTTAATTTTAGATACCAAAATTTTCTACTTGAAGATGATATTATGATTTAATACAAATGTTCCTCAATTCTTTAAAAAATATTTAACACTATTAAAAGTGTTCTTTGCACATAGCATCAAATTTTGTAACATACTATAAATATATTATAAATTTTAAAAATTCGTTTAAATACACTTAATTAAAGGTAGTAGTAGGTTAGCAAAAATCATTTATTCATTGTTATCAGAATTTATGAATACAGCACTCTTTTATCTATTAATATGTTTTGTTTGCTTCAATGTCTGATGTAACAGGAGATTCTACAACGAGATTTGGATCAGGAACCAGTTATATTTTTTAAAGATCTAAACTTTGAAATCTTAAAGGCCATGGTTGAATTTATGTATTGCGGAGAAACTACAATTCCTTATCAATTGTTATCACCTTTATTAACTGCCACAAAAACTTTTAAGGTTAGTATTACAAATATTAACAAAAATTATTATAAACATAAGTTGCTTCCAAAAGATATTCCAAATAAAATTACAAAAGAATTCTAAATAATTATGTTTATAATATTTTCAAAAATCTTTTATTATTTTTGTTATCTAAGATGATAAAATATTTTGTGATCTATCATAGAACTTATGTTTATGTTTGATATCTTCTTTTCTCTTTTCGATCTTGTGTTATTTATATTTTATAATGCACATTCTTTTTATTGATCCTTTAAAAATTCGCCACAAATTCACTATTAACTGCTTGAAATTTGAATATTTCATATACAAAGTGAGACAGTAGCTGCAAATATTTTCAAATTTTATTTTAGTATATATAGTATAGCATTGCATGTAATTTCATAATTACTTGTAAGTGTAAACTCACTAAGTAGATTAAACATAAGAAGCTTTATGATACAAATATCGATTGTGTAAAAAAGATGTACATTGGAATGAAATGTTTTATATTTTATTATTATTGAACTATTATGTATGTACTTCTCATCATTTTTTGAAAAATGTAGGAAATCAATCATAAAATTATCCTGTAAGATATGAAAATCATCATAAATTATCCAAACAAGAAAAAATTAGAAAAAATACACATAAATATACTAATAATTTTTTATGTATATATAGGTTAAAGAGTTGACAACTGTGGTTGATGCCATGATGAGTTCCAATGTAGGAAATTTTGAAATTAATACAAATATGGACAAAAAAGTTACTGAATCAGAGATTATAAACAGTACATGTAATAATACAGATCATATAGATGTACAGTGTGATGAACTTGTTAACGATGAGTGCTTTGTACTTTGTAATGAGAGCAACAGTGATGTGAATTCAAGTGAAAACCAATCTTTAGAAGGTAATACAACCAGTGATCCTCCTGAACAAGAATTAGAGCATACGTTATATGAGGATTCACAAGATTTTGAAACTAATGCAGAACGAACTAATACATTATTTTCGGTAGGAAATTCTACAAAATTAATAGAAACTGAGAATTCAATTGTATTAACAAATGATAAAATGAAAGAAGTATCAAATAGATACTTGGAAAATAGAATGATAAATAGTGATACATTGTGTACAAATAATGAATTAAAACCTTTATTATATGAACAATGCTGTGATTTTTCAGATATTGATGAGTGTGAAGAAAGTTCTATGTCATTGTCACAATCTTGCCTTCAACAAATTGAAGAAGACTTTGCACAATATAAGTTTGAAGGTACTGATGTTCCTAGTAAAGTAGGAAAATGTGTCAAAGTTTACACTCATAAGAGACGAAAATCTATAGATGACATAAAAAACAAGCTAACAGATGTGAACAGTATAATTCAAAATCCACCATCTACTGATTGTATAGATTTATTGGATGAGCCGTCCACTAACGATATACCAGTTACACTTTTAACCTCATTAGACATGGAAAGTGCTGAGTATATTATAAGTTTGAGTACTGAAAATATCCACTCTGTAGTAGGAACTACCTTGACTGAACAGCATACATTAAATACATGTAAGAAAATAGAACAAATTATTGAATATAATACCCAACAAGATAGTTTAAATAAAATAGAATTAGATACTGAAAACAGTGAAGCTTCTAATTATACAAAACCAATACTAAGGAGAAGCTTGCGATTAAACCAACAAGAAATGGAAGAAACTATAAATAATAATGAAGCTGTTAAAGATCTTCAAGAAAAGGAAAAACACTTTAAAAAATCAAATTTCTCAAATAGAGCAGAATTATGTATTAAAAAAAAACGTAAAATAAAGGTCACAGATCGTAAAGTTCCAGAACAAGCTATTCACAATGTAATGCAGCCCATTAGGAAGACATTTAACAATTCTCGTAGGAATGCTGAAAAACTAATTGTCAGAAAGAATAATAAAAGTACATTGTCTAACAAAGAAAAAGATGAGCAAACAGTTAAAATAACAAATAAATTAAAATGTGGCATATCAGAAGCAACAGAAATTGATTCCATTTTTACACTACCCAAATTAAATACAATAGAACATATAAATCGTGCACTGTGGGGAGATATGTCAGATTTTCCAGAAGACTATGAAAATAAGGTGAATTTAATGGAATGTACTCCTAATACAGAAATTCCGTTTGCTGTTGGTTTATTACCTTTACGTACTGCTCTGGAAAAAATGCAAGCAACACCAGATTATCAACCTCGCAAAACTCGTTCATCAGTAGCACCAATAAGGCAAGATATTGATAATCTCAAGAGGAAGAATTGTACTCATTTAGGTAAAGTTACAGATTCTAAAAAACAAAATACTTGCATCAATCCTCCGAAAGAAAATGCAAAAGCAGTTTGTCATATTCGGATTAGAACAGCACCGTCGCAGTACGTACGAAATCGTAAAAAGTATCTTTCAACAGATGTAAATACACTGGAACCTCCGACTATTATCAATAAACATTAATAGCTATTAATGTTTATCAAGAAATACATAAAGATAGTAATAAAATTATATCCTTAAATATGAATATCAATGAAAATAAGAGAACGCGTAATTCTATGCATGTAATTTTGTATTTTGAGAACATATTTTTAATATAAAACTTCTTGTATATATATAAAACATAGATACCGAAAAAGAATATGCGACGAACTATGTGAAGTATGTAAACTATATAGTTCCTTGATTTCAACAAGAATTCAAGATATATTTTTTTTATTGTCTGGCCATATATTTTTTAATTTATGTTAAATGCTACTATACGTGTTAAATAATACTGTGAGGGCAAATTCAAGTTTTTTTCCTTAATTGAGGAGAGAGATATTAATATAAAATAGTTATAAAATAATATTTTTGTTTATTACATTTTTATAAAACTTCCTTGTGTATTTTTTAAATAATGTTCAAGATAAGATTATTAATTAATGTGTGTTCTATTTAATCAACGATATGAAATAAACCTTTTTATTTGTAAATGTATGAAACGGAACTGCATGTTATACATTTGGTGCATGTATGGGGCTACACATACACATAAAATATATTATGTATATACATGCAATGATATATTTTGTTTTTCAGACAATGCCCATGTTGTTTCATGATGTATTTGAATATTTAAAGATCTTAGTTTATTATTTTTAAGTGAAACTATAATTTACACAATTTCTTTTTTTCTTTGAGTGTGTGAAAAATGTATACATATCATTTATATTAACGTGTATATCTTATAAATAGGATCTGTTATGGACATTTTTAAGAAATCTTATGTATTTTATATCATTTATTGCTAATCTTATTCATTACTACCATATTTTGTAATCCTCTATAACTAGAATTTTGTTTCCTCTTGAAAACAAAAAAGCAGAATTGTGTTTTATTATCATTTTATATTTCGTAAATTTTGAAATTTAATCATTAAATTTTGAATAAATCATTTAGCACCTGTATGATGACATACTAACAAACTACAAATCCACAACAGTAAACAAGCAAAATAAGATTTAATGAAAAAAAATATAGATACATGAGTATATAATTTTCATATCATATGTTATAGAGGGTTAATATCTTTGTTTAATGATATACTTTATGATACTTTAGTTCTATGTAATAAGTAAATGAAATCATAATAACCCAATATAATAATTTGTACTGTAAAAGTAGTAACTATAAAGCTTCAAAATTATAAAATGTATAATAATCATATTATGTATGTACTTTATAATTGTTTATATTTTTTAAATAGCAATTGTATCTAAACAAAATTATTTGTATTTATACAACATTTACAGTATTTTGAGATGTTAGCAGTTGCTGTACAATGTAACATAAATGGATTGTTTATTGCAATAATATACAGATATTTTTTACGTAAATTTATGTATACATATACAATGATACAGAAATATATATATATATTTTTTTCGTAATAAACATTTTTGATGTACACATCTTTGCAATTTTTACTAATATTTCAATTACATTTTTTTATATAAAATTTATATCTCTACGGATAAGACAATTTTACGAAACTCTAACGGAATATTATATGGAATTGCGTACTTAGTTATGTCCTTGTGTTCCATATCCTTGTTATTAAACATTTTTATTACTTCATAGATTACATTCAATATCATATATTGCCAGAATAATCATAATAAGGGACTGTGTAATCCGTACGGAAACATATAATATACATATGTATTCAATATGCTCTTGACACTGCGCAGAGGACGAAAACGGACTAAAGAAAGAGAGCCATGTTTATTTATAACTAGTAATTTGATTGGCCGTGCAATGTACACTATGATACATGTACAATCGATATAAGTAAAGTATAATTGTTGTTATCTTAGTTCTCTAATTTCCGATGTACCAAAAGAAGTCAATAAAGTAAGAGCAGAAATAAAAAGCAATATAATGCACTATCAAAATATATCGATAAAATACGAGTAATCAAAAAAATTAAAATGCTTAATTAACATCCATGAAGACCATCTTTTATATAAACAATTTTGTTAATAATATTATTTAACTTCCAATAAATACAATCAGGCTAATACAAATAATTTATATATAACTAATATACAATCTGTATTCTACACAATCAATAAAGGATTAGAAATATTTTCTGTATTATAGAATCACCATATATAGGATATGTTTTCATATGTTTTTGAATAAAAGCAGATAAACAATGGGAATATTTTATAAAACTTTATAAAATAATATAATACTTTATAATTATTTTATGATAATTAATTAATTTATGAATTAGTTGGAACACACATCAGTTAAATCTATAATCATGCATATACATACATAAATATAAGCGTATAATATACGAAACCTATCCACACATGTGATAAAACACACGAGACTTTAACACTATTATTTTAATATTAAACTTTAATATAATTTTTTCATACGTAAATATAAGGTAAATGATAATTCAAAAAAATAGTATTAATTGAAATAAATAACTACTTGAACTATTTTAAAAAAATTTTCAACAAAACTTTTGTCTCCTTTGATAAATATTAGCATCACTAAAGTTGTAAGACGCATTAAACTTACATGAATTTTGTTTGTACATAACGTGTGGTGGTCGATGAAACAGGTAGTTTCGAAATTATTATCGAACTCGCCTGCTTATCACGAAATTTTATAACGAGAGGCTGTATCGACGGGAAAGACATTACGTGGCATCGTATAACGCGTTTATTCTAGTCTTGTAATTCAGTTGTGCACACGGTGAAAGGTGCACGTTGAGATCTAACCAAGCAAGTAGGTAGGTACATGCTCAATGTTTAGTGCTACAAAGAAGACAAATTCTACGAGGCCGACGCAGCGCAGCTACAGTGCAATCAATGAGCGCATATTGATCTCAACCCTTCACGGATTCTACACCTGCAGGGGCGGATCACTTGAGCATCAAACATAGATATCACGACTTGATTAAAAATATTATATCGAGACATACTATATCATAAACAAACTCCTTGTTCTGTCATGAAGTTATATGTTTATTATCTTTAATCAGTATTTAATTGTCCGTATTGCATTTTAAAATAACTATGTTGTACGATTAATTTATAATGAAAATTATACTATTAAAAATATCTAACGACTCTTAATAGTAATAAATTTTAAAAAGTCATATTTATATAATGTCTACATATTTAAATGATATAGTATTAATGATATCGATATTAAAAAAATTACAAAAAAAATATAATAAACAAAAATATAAAAATTGTATGCAATATATGAAATTCTAAATTTATATTTCCTTGACAATACAAATTTCATATATAAATTATATGTATATTAAATCAAACCTTTTAATAATATTATAGACTGTAATCACAATTGTTATTATTAATTTGCCGTGTGTGTATATTCTACAAAAAAATTAATATGTAATAAAAATAGTAAATAGCAATAAATTGAATATTAAATAAGAGAAAGTATGAAACATATTTCAAATTGTTTCGTCTTATCGATATATGAATTTCGATGTCAAGTTCGATATCTCGCATATGCAATTGTTTAATATCAGTTAATATTAATGGATACTAGAACAAAGAGCATCGGTTCATTCCAACGCCAAATAGTCAGTTGCTCATAGAATTACGTCGGATTTTCTTAGGTGACGTTACGTAAAATAAAGTAAGCATAAGGAATCTCTTAGTCTAACACGAGCGCCGGAAGCTTCAAAATGATTGCGGTAACGGGTGCAAACTACCAAATTCTTCCGTCATTAATAAAAAAGAGACAATTTGTGTATTAGCCCTGAAATTGAGTATCTGGATTAATTAATAAAGCAACGAACGTTTAAATAGAAAAGCGTTGGAGAGTTGTATGAATGAAAATTCTCTCGGTCTAATTAGATATATAAAGGAAATGAATTTAGCCGCGCTAAAGTGAAGTTGCGTAAAAGGCCGCGAGATGTCAGGTCGATCGGTACCGTGAGCGAACAAAAGAACGGGATTGGTCGCTTCGAAAGTAGTGCCAGACATGTGTTTCGTTTCCCGCCTCGTGGGTTGTTATTGTGTGGGGGCCCCGCCAGTCCGGTGAGTCGAGTGTAGCGAGCATAGGGCCTAGGCCAGAATCGAACTGCCGTTGGGTTGGCTCCTCGGTACGGTGGTGGCTCTGTCCGACTAGTGACCGACCGTGGTCCGTCCGTCATATTCCCGGTTTGAAAGCAAGGTTGCGACGAGTTGTTGCGACGCAGGAAGGTGTAGTGATCTGTGTACGGAGTTAGAAACGGGTTTACCGGCCATGGAGAAACGAATAGAGCTCGAAAAACGGGGAAGGAACCCCGGTGAAGTAAGCCGAACCCCACTTTATTTTATTGTACTGCTTTGCTCGACACGAGAACGATACAGCGGGTTGTTGCGTGCTTGGTGTTCTATCGTGTACAGGTCTGAGAGCGGGTGCAGAGAGAGAATTGTGTTCCCTCGCGCGACACCGACACCACGCACTCGCTCTGCGGCACGCCACTGGCTTCTCGAAGACGCACGAGAACTCGGATTTCTTGACGGTGACCGCGTGGCTTCGACGATTTATCGGGCAAGAAGACGTGTTCTCGATGCCGACACGAGATGCTACGATTACCACAAGAGTAACAGGCATGGCGTGGTTCGCTTAAACGGCCTGTCTCCTTCATTTTTCATTACTTCGTCTCTCGACATGACGCGTTTTCTCCTATTGCTTCCCTCTCTTCGTCCCGATATTTTATTTCGAGTTCGTACTCTGTTATCGCGTGTGTCTTTTTACCAGATTCTCGGAAAATTTGAAGAAACTGATACAGTTAGGAAAGATTCCGAGTTGCCAGTTGTATCGTATAAGCTGGAAAATTGAGAAACTCGAAAGCTGATTGGTTCTCTGAATTCAACGAATAGTTGATCAACCAATCGTTTATCAAATTTTCTCAAGTTTTTCTAGCGTACGGAGCTTTCTATTGAATTACGAAGTGTCCCTTATCGCGCCGCAGATGTTATTACGTTCATAGAGAAAGCACTATACAACCCGCAGCTAAATACATTTGAACTTGAATTATTTTATTTACTATAAAACCTATAGTATTATATATACTACATCTTGCTGATTTGTGATGTAATACATCGTAGAATTAGCGTCGTTGGCATAGAAAGTAAAACATGTTTAATCAATGGAGATATTGCTCTTTGCAATGGCTGATTTTTTGTGCTTATTTCGATCAATTTGAGGAAGTTGAACGAAAAATATTTACGCAAATATTAAGCAACTAAACGGGTAGTAACTCCATTGTTATTTTCATAACATAGTTTGCCTCGGTTACAGGACCAATAATTAATTAATTTTTAAAAACGTATTCAATAATTTCGTAATTAATCAGTTCTATATTTCTGAAATTTTTCTTCTAGAGAACAAATATTCGAATTAAAAAATTTCTAGCATACCTTTCTATTATTAATTTCAAAGAGAAATTAATTTTTTGTATTTAGGTTCCAATGTTGTATAAACACGCGTTTCTCAATTAGAACGTTAAAATAAATCCGATAAAATATTTTCTAGACGACTTTTCGTGTAATAATTTTTCTATAACAAATTTATCTTAAAAATATTTTGGAAAATGTGTGAAAGTAACGTTGTTTTTTTTAGAAAGTTCCTCTATCAATATAGTACTGTATTATTTGTACGTTTCCATAATCGATAAATTTCTTTGAGAGAATCAAGTAATTTCAAACATAATCGTTTCTTATTTAAAATGCCATGTTATACGCAAGTCGAGTGATCAAATTATAGCGTGGCGTGGCTGTCTCTAGGAGCCTCTCTTTTTAAACTACCGTGCATCGTACGTGTGTTCCTATTAACAGAGGCAACCACGTCGTAGCAGATCGTTTATACGGCATTTTAGAAAATTGTTTGTTTCAAATATATTACAATATCATTAGCAATGTGCTTCTTCGTTGATCTTATGTACAACGCAATAGTGAAGTACAAAAAGGCTTTGACAAGATGGTGCCCCTTTCGAACGAATTTCGAAACATATGCAACCTCATATGCATCTGCTGACAAGTTATGGGTGCTTACACATAAAGTATTATGTCAGAACTTAACAGTCCTTTGACCGCGATTTTCGGTATTCCAAGAACGTTAAATCCACCAAGGTCAAATGGAAACTTGAACTTGAAAGAATTTACCAGACAATAAGAACCGAAGATTGTATTTTGCATCGTAATTCATTTCTTCGTTACAGATACTACGTATATCAGTTGATTTGTTTCTTTCGTGACAAAATTGGAATTGTAGTTAATATATGAGTCGAAAACCGAATATAATTAATGTAAAATGTGACACTATTTATAAACTACCGTGTAAAACTCAAAAGGTATATCTATTACATGAAATCTGGCTTGAAAAAGCAATAAATCGTGAATCGTATTTTACACTACAATTCTCTTAACAATAAATATTCTTTTACATCGCCTTTAATATAGGTTTAGATATACATATAAACGTAATTTGAATTGTTAAATTAACATTGTGACATTTTTTTTTTAATCCGTGCCATATTTTACACGGTCTACATATTTTTTCACAAGTGGTAAAAGTATATTATGTAAATCAATTATCAGCGGGAAGAGTTGTGCGTGCCATGAGGTGCTGCCATGAGATGCGCGTGCGAGTGAACGTCGCCATTGTCTTCCGGTGCGCGCGAGTGTATTCTTATTGACAATTAGATTTGTCTACATTTTGTAAGATAGCATATGTTCTAAGATTATTTCCAGCCATTAAAATGTATACGAACGATGCTGAACCGATCATAAGGTTTCTTATGTATCTAATCTCCGATAATGTCTTATGGCGTATTACTGATCACTGTGCAGCCATCTTGGACGAGTCCACTCTGTCACCAACTGACACGCGTACGTTCTCGAGCAGTAAAAAAATCAAAATAACTATTTTTCACATCTTTACCTTGCATTACGAATTTCATTACAACAATTGAGCAACACTCGACACCATTATCTAGATTTCTCGATACATTAGAGTATAATACATATGCGTGGGCGTTTGCATCACGTTAACCACCGGCGTTGCGATGCAGTTTATTCAACAGTGCCGTAGCTACTATTTTATGAGCTGTTCCATAAAAAGCAACGCGATTTCATATATCATGTTTCATTAATATCAAGTGAAATTTCTTAATATCGTTCTTAATCTTTTTTAAAAACAGTTTTTCCGTTTAATTTAAATATTGATATTAACAATAGTAAATATATTTCTTATTAATAATCGATTTAAATATATTAGGAAACTGCAAATTATTATCAACGATACGAAAATATAAGATTTTATTTTAATTTTTAAAAGTTTCATTATATAGAAATTTCTTTTCTTTATACTATTTTAAGAATTTTGCATTTCAAATTATCATTTTTAACGTACATATCAAACAATCTGTTAACTATTTTCTATGAAATAAGAACATATGTCTTTTCTAAATTAATTTAATCTCAAAATTTCATCAAATATTTCCTTCTATCCATCTCTTAGTTAACTTGTAGCTGTCATTGATCCGCTCCTATAAGCCACGACAACTTCTCGTAAACGCTTCCACTACGATCAGTGCAACGCACGGCGCAGCCAATCAGCCGGCCGGTCGGAATGTCGGGCAGTGAATCTAAGATAAGGACATGCGACGAGGCTTCGCGTGAAAGCGGTTTGTCGTCACTAAAATTTGCTACGCAGCGATATATTCGGCTTTATTCAGAATTTTATTCGAATTTTATGAAGTAGCGATTAACAATTTTTTTTTTTCATTTACTATGTAAAATTGTTTCAGATGATTATATTATAGTAAATAGAATATAGAGTAATTATATTTTTAATATGCAATTTCAAATTTTAGATAAAACGAATTGTATCGAAATTCATTTCAATTTGCGATAAGAAATGAATTTCGATAACATTAGAACTTGAAACTACTCGGATTCGCTTGTCGCGTGCCGCAGTCAGTACTTATCGCTTGCCGGCTTTTCTGATGCCGCTAAACAAGACGCGTCGTGCACTCTACTACCATCACCCCTGTATCCCGAGCGCCCCCTCACACTTCCCCTCCCTGTTTCTCCTGTCTCCTTTCTATCTCCCCTCTCTCTTCACCTTTCTCTTTCTCCGATCAATAAAATAGCCCATCTCCCGCGAAAGCTTATCGTTCGTTTGAATTTTAGCGACTATTACCTTTTTCATATACCACCAACTTTTCGTATTCACGCCTTCACTATATACTGAGCTTACAAATGTAATTAAGAATGCAATAGTCTCGTCGTTTATACGGACAGTTTCTGTAATCAAAGCTGTTCCTTAATCTTTGATATTCATTATCTCACTAATCTTTGTACAATTTATTAAATTTTAAGTGGTTAATGCAGAAACTACATACATAGAAATTTATTATTTCTAATTAGGAAATTTTTATTTATTTTTGGCTTTTATCATTTGTATATAAAGTTACGTTTATTGTAAAATATCGTTATACACATTTATTTTCAATAAACGGAGACATATGGTATCTGTGGTACAATTATGAATAGAATATGATATACTATTTTTGTAATATTTGTAATTTACCTGCTCTTGTACTTTAGTACGATACTTATAAAAATGTTATTATTTTTTCAGATCAAAGAACTTGTTCTTGACAATTGTCGGAGCACGCATATAGTAGGTCTGACAGATGAATTTGTTGCATTAGAATCACTAAGCCTCATCAATGTGGGTCTTACCAGTCTAAAAGGCTTTCCAAAGTTGTCAAGTCTTAAAAAGGTAAGCAAAAAGCATATCTATTATTGTTATCTTAAATGTAATCTACAAAGTATTTATTTCTTGCAAACTTTTAAGAATAACATATAGTGGCACATTTTATATCTTAAATAAAATGTAATGTTGAATATAAAAGATGAATTGAAATCAATACAAATTACTATTATTTTTTATAGCTGGAACTTAGTGACAACAGAATTTCTGGAGGTTTAAATCTTCTTCAGTCAAGTCCCAAGTTAACTCATCTCAATCTTAGTGGAAACAAGATCAAAGATCTCGATACACTTCAACCTTTAGTAAGTTTCGATTTCTTTTTTCGCGTAGAATTACCCCCTTTCCGCTTGTACCACCAGTTACCAACCACCCTGTACATATATATATGTCGGAGAAGAGTCAGGAACAGGGTGGTGAGCGTTTGACAGACCTCCCTTGGAGTTGGCCAGCGTTGTGTTATAACGAAGATACGGCCAGATACTACGAGTACGAACACTACCGATCCGACAATCAACAGCGGCGATTAGGCACTAGCGACACTAGTGATGATGGTCTTAGGTTCGATAACGAGTCCACGGTCAACGGGAGGATAGGTATACTTGCTCTAACTCAAACGTGTACTACTCCCTTCGCCGATGAGATCTCGAGAAAGAATGAATTTTCGTCCCAATGACGCTACCGAGGCCAACTATGGTGGGGTGTCTAAGTACACAAGATCCTCGGATCGACGTCGCTGTCGATTGGTCGATTTGAGACAAAAGCTGCCTGTCCGTTTGCACAGATCTTAATTGCCGAAAAACCCAGGTTTTATAGCGGGTCCTCGGGCTAACCAGACTTGTGCTGTGTACGTGCCTCAACATCAGGTATTCATTGTCCGAAGGAACCGTTGGCATGTTTTACTGTCGGGTACCTCTATGGATATTTCCTTTAATAAGGATCATAACATCACTCTGCACCTTTGTTAGAGCGCCCTTCCCATTGACCGCGGCTACGTTTGGCGACTGATGGTCGCCTTGAGCCCAAGTTCATTATCACAAATCGCAAACAAGTACAATTAGGCAGAATGACGGCAAATTGTTTAATTACAACTGTAAACTTTAATTACAATTTTACGGATTTTCCCAGAGTTCCAGGGGAAGGTCTGGTGCCCTTCCATCTCCGACATATATATATATATATATATATATATATATATATATATGCTTTTTGTAAGTATCAATAGATATATTAAAAATTGTTTTTCTTTGCAGAAGGAGTTTAAAAATTTAAAAAATTTGGATCTCTTTAATAATGAAGTGACAAATTTGGACAATTATAGAGAGAAAGTTTTTAGCCTTATTCCCAGCCTTCGATGTCTTGATGGGTATGTAATGCTAAAGAATTGTTTCATTTGTCTGGTTTGTTTTTTGCTAATGCATTAAAAGATAAAATTAAAAATATTATGTTATATAGATTTGATACAGACGATTGTGAAGTAGATGATAGTGAAGGAGAGGATGATGAAGTAAATGGGAATGAAGATGGAGATGGAGATGCTAATGAAGAAGATAGTGAGGAAGGTTAGTTAAAAGATGAAAATTAGGTTAAACATTTATTAAAATAACAAAACAAAACAAAGTGAAGAAAGAGATTTATGTTTTAATTACAAATATTTAACTTTCTAGTTTCAGATGAAGAAGAATTTGTCTTTGAGGAGGGTGATGTAGGATTAGAAGCTGTATACAAGGACGGTCTTGAAGTAAGTTATTCATGTTTCAAACTTTAGACTTTTTACTGTATACAAAATGTAATAATTTCGTTATAAATTACATTTTAATTTAAAGATACTTTAAAGATGATTATTAATGTTGTGGCTTTTTATATCTTTTGATTAATGGATGCATTTATTTGATCGTTATAATATAGGATGAAAGTGATGAAGACGACTTTCTCTGTGACGAAGAAGAAGAAGAAGAAGATGATGACAATGAAGATGATGAACAGGATGAAGAAGAAGGTAAATAAGTTTTTTGATTCAGATAGATCCATTGGTTTTATTGTTGTTACTGAAATATTAATCTACTATCTTAAATATTTTATTATAACTGTCATCTATCTATAACTTATCTATAACTGTCATATAAAATACCTTAAAATGAACTATATTATTCTGTCTCAAGTAGTCTTTCTTGTTATTTAAAAAGGAAATAATTTTCGTAGAGTATAATGCCATAAATTTTATTACTTTTTTATCGCGTTATATAGAGTCATCTCCTGCTCGAGGTAAGAAGAGAAAACATGAAGATGTGGGAGACTCAGGAAACTAGAATTACAAAGAGCAGGCTTCTGATTCTGTTGAATGAGTGTAAAATTCATATAAATAATAACAATAATTGAGCCGCCGAGTGAACATCTGGGAATCAAACTAATTGACCGACCAATGACAGACTACAGTTAGTGGTGTGAATTTATCAGTAAATCATTGACTGACGAATTGTCTGTGGAACAACAAACGATTACCATTATGGAGAAGAGGAATGTGAATGAAAATGAAAGGGGGATAATGATGGGATAAAATAGGACTGCATTCCAGCTGGGCACAGCGCGTTTTAGTTATACTAACGATATTTTATATAGAGTATATAGTTAGAGTATTAGTGGTGTTGCATAGTGGGTGAAAGATCACATATTGAATGACTTGAAAAAGGCAACAATGGAGTTTTACACTTGAAGGAGCGTATTTGTCTGTTAGCTCCAGTCGGCCAAAGGCTGGTCACGCTGGAATGCAGTCATCGTTAATCAGTACTAAGGTTACATAAGTTACATTTTAAATACATTATTATTGTACCATGAATAAGTATAGAGTAAATGAGGAACAACTTTTGTACAGGTTTACACCATACATTGAGGTGCATTATGCCTCTGTGATTTTTGGGACAGAAAATAAAGAGATAAATATATGTTGCTCATACATTGAGCTTATATCTATGAAAGACGTAAGGTAGGAATTTACATCATAAGAATAAGGAAGTAAAGAAAAAAAAGTATGTACATTTCGTTTATTAGAATAATAATAGTGTTTGAAATGTATAATTGGTATGAACAAAAACAAATCAGTTTAGCACATAAATGGTATTTTAGTATTTTCTGTGTTTCATTGTTTTGATATAAGTTAAATAGTTTTGATATTTTTCAAGATATCTTGAAAGGACTGTGAAGTAATATAAGAACACAATTGATATTGTGGTATTCTTGTAATTTTTAGTAAATTTTAAGTTCCAGGTGTTTATATATAATGGCATTAAGCTGCACATAACATGGCTGTTAAGATTATTGTTATTTACTTTTGGGCATTCCATGTGCTACGTGTTATGCTCTAATATGAGAAATTCATTTGATTAATGACATCATTGTAATATCTTCCCGTTTACAGTTGCAAGCATTCAGTTGCAATGATTAAATGTTTTTTTACATCAGAAAATCTGTAGAATTTTTTATTATTACGATTAAATTACTTAATGGATGTGTATTGTTTATATGTAACAACAAGTCACTAAATATTGGAATATGATATTAAACATAAAGAAAAGAATCAAAATTACTGTAAATCAATAATAACCTTTAATTTCTGTCTCTGAAGTTACCATAGCGCTGACACATCTCGTGATGATTAAAGTGCGAAGTTAATGGGTAATGATTATTAATATTATTATTAATATTAAATTACAATTATGATTTTTAAAAAGTAACAAATATTTACACTTGCGCTTTCGCACTTTTGAATTGTATTTAAAAAAAAGTCAGAAACGCAAAATTTAGATTAGAGTGGAAAGATAAAGTATCGAGAAATAGGCGTAAAAGTGAAAGATGGATTAGACGATGTAGTTAATGGTGAGACTGTAGCAAGTGGATTACTGGACGGACTACCAATTAACTACGTGATCGTGAGTATGGATGGGAGTGAAATAGCGAGTGAGAGTGCAAGAGAAGATCGGTTTTATAAGAAAAAAATTATGGTAGAGTCGAGGATCTGGCGCCTCTTTGTCGCCAGTTTGGTTATGGCCTTATCCAATTTTTCCAAGACTAAAGCAAATTTATATTAGGTACAATGAGTATATGACATGTACAGGTCCAAATCTGTAAATTTCCAATCTGCAATTTGTAATTGCGGCTCGCGCGGATGTATTAAAAGTTAAATTATAAATAATTAAAAAGTTAAATTATAAATAATTAAACATCCCGCGCGTCCCGCGACACATACACTTTTGTCAATTGCAATTTTGGATAGACCATTTACGTAAGGGAATCTATCACCTTCTATTATCAGATTTATTACATCTCTGTATTGTCTGTCTGTTCCGTTGTTAAAGTGGATCTTTATCATAACGTTTGTTTATTTCGAGCAATCCTCATCACAAAATAAGAAAAAATAATTTATTAATAAAATCATTTACAAATCAAGGATGATGTGTGATAAATATTATTAATATGTTTTCCACTCTCTACATAATCCATATTTATATATATAAAATATTAAGAATTTTATTTTTTCTTTTATTTTCCTCTGTAATTCATGTAATATGTATATGGCATCTATATATATACATATAACGAAGATGTAAGCAGTAAGGAATATTTTGATTTTGAATATAAAAATCATAATAATTAAAATCTTAAATATTATAAATAGTTATGACTTTTATATTCAAAATAAAAACAATTTTGTTTTAACGTTTTCGTTCTTTCTGTGTCTGATATCATTTATATAACTAATAGTTGAAATATTTAAAGTATCACTCAATTAATTTTATATTTTAGGTTTAATTTTGTTTTTAATCTAAAAAAGGGTATTTTTATGTGCATTAATTTATAAAAATGTATTATAAACATGTTTATACTACTCATATAACGTTTAATATACATATATATATATATAAGTATATTTGCTTTGACATTATTGTAACCTTATACACATAATTAAATACTTATATCGTTACAGTATACGTATATAAAATTTATAATTCTTAAGAATCTATTTGGATGGTAGATTAATAAATTAATATTTGAGAAGTTCGTACTAAAGTTTTCAATCGTATAATTAATGTATATTTAAAGTAATTTTTCGACTCAGTATCCTAAAATCAGTTTCAAGTGAATTTTAATCCTATTGGATTTTTTTCATTCATCTATCTTTACCTTTGTTCTACTGTATCAACAGGTAAAATACGCGAGAGCATGTACGGTGCTGCCAATAGGCGACGCCCTGTGAAAGTGCGGTAATTCATGCTCGGCGCGCAGTTTCGTGTCGAGTCTTCAGTGTTTCTCCGCGCTTCCGTTCGTGCGTTTAGGTTGTGGTTCGTTGTGGAAGCTAGTAACGTCGGTTTCGAAGTTGAAATTAGTGTTTTGCGGAGAGAAGTAACAAAGTCATCGTTTTTTAAGTAACGTGAAAAAAATGGCTGAAAGTAAGGGTGCGTTGATTGCGAAAACAGTGCAAAAACATGCAGGCAGAGCGAAGGAGAAGGTAAGTGCTGCGAAGAGACATACATACATTTGTACGTTCCTAACAGGTTTCTTCGGAGAGCATGTCAGTCCTTTGTACGCTGCGAACAAAATTGTGCTTTTACAAATCGTTTCAACCCTCGGTGCTACATATTCTATGTTTCAACGTGTTTGAAAGAATGGATATTGCTATTTAAATGTTCCAGTGTGTAGCCTCATAACCCCCCCAGATAATCTATTTCGTTCGTATAAGGTTGTAAAATTTGACATCTCACTGACAACACGTACTTATGTATTGTAAGAGAGGCTGTATCCGAATCTGCGAAGAAGCCGGTAACAATTTGTTGGATTTTCTTGTCGCTCGTACAGAGGTGACTTATATAAGCGGTAAACATGTACAAGTTATGTAGCAGAGTTTCATTTAAAATGACAATTATGCAACTCTTGGGCCTAGTTCAGCGTAATAATGCATATGTTACAGGTGCATCTTCAGTGTTAGTCCGCACACTATTCAACGAAATACGTTGTTGTAAGCCGTAGATTATCACGTGACACGAATATTTTACTCTCTGTCGAATGCTTACATTTTCAAACTTGCGAATTTCTTAAAATAGAATGAGCTACAATCCCGCCAGTGAATATAATCTTAGTCTTTGAAATCTTTTTTCCGTTATGTATTTTTTCAAAATTATTTACATCTTATTATTATAATGCACGTGTCAGCATACATTTCAGTTCTTGGAAATTACAAAAAATCGAGTTAATGTAATAATACGCTATACACTTCGTCAGTGTATTTTACCCAATTCTTTTTATAATATTATACGTTAAATAATTAAATTAAATACATCAAATCTATTTATAATTAATACATTAAATTTTATATATTAAATCTGCACGTATTCTCTGCAATTAGAAGTAGAGTTGTGCTTTTTACAACGTTTTATATTATATAACCGATTCCTGACAAGAGTTTCGTTCGTACGTTTTATTTTTTAGGAGAAAACGGATGACATATCGTTAGTTTCGTCCAGTTTGTGCCTAACAATACTGTACGGTACTACATGATACACGTTAGTACGTAACGCTTGTATTAAAAACGTGTATTGAACGCTATTGGTCAAAATTTTTATTACTCAGGTATTGCTGTTATCGTATATTCTTGCTGCATCGGTAAAGATTATGAATAAATTTAAAATTTATTAAAACATTAAAAATTTTACAATTTAGACCTTGAACCAACATTTTTAAAAAGTTTTTCATTAATAGACTTGCCATTATTTTTGAATATAATGTAACGTTTTCGTGTAACGGATTCATCGTATTTAAACTTTGGAAAAATATTTATTAATGTGGTGCAAGTTTTATCTATGCGATGTATTATTATCAATTATTTTGGATTCAACTTTCATTAATATATTTGTATGCTTAGGTAACGTAAAATATACATAAATATTATATTGGCTGTTACAGAGAAATGATTCAGTAAGATAAATTTATCACATTTATTTATTTATTTATCAGTTATCACATTTTTCAACAACTTGTTTTCTTTTATTTTCAACTTGCCTGTTTTATCTAAATTTCCTGATTAAATTATAAGGAGTTATTGACCCACTGTAAAATGACCTGGAAATTAATTGACGATAGGGAAAGATCGTAACACATACACCGTTAGTTTGAACAGTATTTACCTTCCCTGTATTATCACACATTTAGAGATTTTATCAATATACCTTTCGCGGTTTCCTTATAACATTTATGTGTACAATTGACGGTCGAATTGTATTATTGTATAAAGTAAATAATGGATATATCAACTTAATCTAGAATTTCATTTAAAACTATAGTTTCTTGTAACGTTTTTTATGCACAATATAAATGCAGATTATAGTACACTATAGTTATAATAATTTAAATAAAAATGTCCTACGTATAATAAAAGTTACAGAACAGATTTGTTATATTTACCAGGAAAACGTATAAACGTTATTGTACAAAAATATATCTATTGATCCTACTTAATTCGTTAATGAATAAAATTAAATAAATTAAATCGTTGTTTCGTTTTTCCAATCAAAGTAAAGATTTTAAACCAATCTCTCTTTCTATTTAATTTCAATTTCTTCAAATTTCATATAATTGTAGCATCTAGATGGAAAAAAATAGTAGAAAAATTATTCAGCAAATTCTTGGAACTCCCATTCGTCATTAAACTGTGACAGTTTAATAACGTGAATTAATTAAAAGGAAATAACAAATGAAGCGTCTCGTTAACGTGATTTTGTTTCATAATATGTTAAGAACATCTTTATAAGGAAACAGCGTTCTTTAAAGGTTGAGATTAAGTGGGTCATTATATAGAGTACGCAAGTACATAACTTGCAAGGATCATTGATTCCTTGGAAGCGCGCTCGTTTTGCGTTTAGATTTTCAACGAAGGAAAACACGCCGTTGGTATTTACCTGCGATATACCGTAAGACCGTGTAATTCGTAGGTGTCTTAACTTGCTTTCGTGATGGTGGTTATACAGACTTATCTGGTAGAACCGGTCTATGGTATTGCCATGCTAGGGCTACCACTCTCGTCCGAATCGGTGAGTAGTTTTCAATTGAAAAAAAAAAAAAGAGGAGAAAATCGAGCTTCCATTCGAAAACTTGTACTTAAAAATGTGTGTCAGTCGACGAGATTTAGGGAACGAGAATCGCCAATTGGTCTTTAATTTATAGTCGATAAAATTAATAACCAACTATTTAAACTATACGACGTCGTCATTTTAGAGTATGAAAAATGTTTCACGATAAGAAAACAAATTTAAAGACGAGCGAGAAATATCTTTTGTTAAAAGAATTAATTATAAGTTATGATACTTGCAATGAGAATTTATTTAATTTCCGATCTTTTAACTTTCTATAGATCTCGTTGGAGAGTTTTGATGATTTTAGATAAGATCATATTGAGAAGGTTGACGAATGCCTCTTCTGAAAATATGGTTATCTTCCTCTTTTAGATAACGAGCAGTCAAAACGTTCTAAAGTTAAGTAGCTCTTCAAGGTATTCTGCGTGAAACCTTTCTAAGACTTTTCGTATACCTCGAGGAAGCTCCGTGAAAGGATTTCTTCTCGTTGTATCTGCTTCTTCATGCACAGATGTGTCATTGATTAATAATATTTTATTCGTACGAATATTATTATTTAACACAAAGCATACTATATTTGTTACGAAAACAGTTTATCGTATTGTTAAATTGTTAACGAAATATTCGAATAAAGTTGCCGAGTAATTTTATCCAAATTCAATAAAGTTAGAAAATTATTTTATGATATTCAGCGATAAACATGTACGTAATAATCTTCCAAGTAAACGAGTAGTAAAGATACGAACATTTCTTGACAATGAAATTTCTATTTGAATTTACCGTATCACAATAAAATACCAAAACGTAATATACTTTCCAAATTCCTATTTAAAAGTCCCGAGGTTACTTTGCTCTCGATACGAGTTGCTTACGTTATTTTCAAAATTTTCATTATGGCCATTGATATACTTTGCTCCAAAACCTTTCACCAAAAAAAAATTGAGCATCGCGTTAGCTGTACACGAAATCATAATACGTTCACATATAATACTGTACTAATAATAATAAACCAAAGTAACCAAGCTATACCTACTGAAAGCAATAATATCATCGTCCAAAAATCTAAAGTCTTTAAACAGGATTTTGCCGTGTCAGTTTACGTTTACGAGCAATTGTCAAAGGTACGTGACATTAAGATTTTTATGAAAAATCGTCGATAAAATACGTTCGGGCGAACATTGAGAAATTAGCGGTCTCGATGACCAGACAGACTTAGGTGCTTTTTCATACGACAAAGTTGTACAGATAAGCCGGGATCGATGTTCCAAAGGAAGAAGGGACGATAGATTCGATCGCGAGAGCATTGGCACTCGCACGTAAAAAGTTCAGCGAGTCACTCGAGGCGAGGAAAGCCAGTGCTCCTATGTACTAGAAACCAAAGACCATTAACACAGCAAACGATGTTGCGCCTTTTCTCGTGCTGTAGAAATGCAGCGTATCGTGCACTGTATCGGAATTTAGCTTAGCATTTGCACGAGTGCCGGTGAAACTGAGAGGACGATTGGTCGTCTGTAACGAAGATGGAAAAACGGGAGTTGAATGTGATCCGTGATGCTGCGAAGGGCGACAGAGGAAGTTCAAATGATCGGTAGAAATTCGTAAAATCGCAGTAATATTGGCTTGGCAACTAAGTGATTGCGGATTTTGTCATTACGTGGTATTGACAAAATCCGTAATCATTTAGTTGCCAAGCCAATATCTTCGATCGTACGGTGAAAGAAGTTTCGATTAGGATTGGAAATACGTAACTGTGCACTGATATAATTCGAGCGCGGAATTTTATGCAGATTTATATCTTCATAGACACGAGCAAGGAAATGGAATTTAGATAGAGGTTGGATATTAGTTATTAAAAATTGTAACGAGTACCTTTCCTAAGGATGTGTTATATATTTTCGTATACCATACGCATTCCGTACATTCTTGCATCGTAAAATTTCAAAAAAATGCATAAATATTCGCAGTCTAGTTGTAATTGGTATTTTAATTGATACGAAGCTATTTAAACACTTGTAGAAACTTTTCTGGATATGTCGGATTTATTTATTTATGTTGTGCGAAAGATTTTGCAATTTCATTAGCAATGCAGTGAAACGTGATTATCACGATTACATTGGCGAAATGAATTTGCAAATGGATGAAATTACAGGATATTTATTACGAACAGATCGAGGTATTTGAGCAGTCAATTATTCATTACATTAGCAAATTGCAGTACTATGATATCACCTTTGGAATTAATTATATATATATATGCCTGTACTAATCATTACTTACACTGTATACTAATTTTTTAGTAAGTTTTATATTTTTGTAATCTTCTAATCGCTTTCGAATATTTTCAACGTAATCGCGATAGGCGTAGCTTGTTACGGCGCCAACCAAGCGTGTTATATTTATAAGTATTCACATAATTTCGAGGGTCACTGCATATTCTGTTATATATTTGTAATATTTATGTTATAGGTGAATTTTTTCCAATGAATCATCGTTTAAATATTTGCAGTTTGAACGTCAATCCATTCGTCCTGTTCAATACTATGTGTGCTATTAGCGAAATAAAAAGTATCTCGGACATAATTTTATTATCCGCGGAACATCGATCTACTTCGTTGATTTATGTCTTAATTATGCGATGAAAGGTTCCGGTTCCTTCGCTTGTTGATCGGTTTTACAAAATAAACCGCTCGTGTCGGACGAAGTACCAATAGATCGCATCGAAATCTTTCTTCACGTTTATTCTCTCGCTGTGCTCGTAGCAATGCACTTTATTTTCTAACCCTACCTTGAAAATATGAAAATAATGAGCTGCTGAGAGTGTTTGCACAACAGCATATCCACGTAGATTAAAGATAAACACGCAAAGAGATCCTTACTTAAAGAGAAATTCCATGCGTCAGGTACATATTAGATAAAATTTTTAATCAAATGCGAATCGCATTTGGTATAGTAGTTTATAATGTCGTGGACATTATATTATCACAAGTAGTCGATGCAAGCGTTACAAGTAGGGAAATATAAATTCTGAGATTTGAATTTTGATCTTGATTTGATCTTCATTACATGTTGGGAAACTAGTTCCATCGTGTAAAAGTATCATTTTTCTAATATGTTTTTAATAGATAAATTTAAATTCAACTAATTTATTCGAACAATTATTCAATAAGAATTTATTCAAATAGTTATTTGCTGTTTTATATATAATAATGATTTGGATTTACTATTTGAATTATTTTAATCAATTATTTAAATTCAAATAGTATATTCAAACAATTATTCATTCATATTATTTAATAAATATTTATTCAGATAATTATTTGTTGTATTTGTACTTTTAATAATATACGAATAATTATTTGAATTACTTTAATCAATTATTTAAGTTCAAATAATATATTACAACAATTATTCATTCATATTATTTAATAAATATTTATTCAGATATTATTTGTTGTATTTGTACTTTTAATAATATACGAATAATTATTTGAATTATTTTAATCAATTATTTAAATTCAAATAGTATATTCAAACAATTATTCATTCATATTATGTAATAAATATTTATTCAGATAATTATTTGTTGTATTTGTACTTTTAATAATATACGAATAATTATTTGAATTATTTTAATCAATTATTTAAATTCAAATAGTATATTCAAACAATTATTCATTCATATTATTTAATAAATATTTATTCAGATATTATTTGTTGTATTTGTACTTTTAATAATATACGAATAATTATTTGAATTATTTTAATCAATTATTTAAATTCAAATAGTATATTCAAACAATTATTCATTCATATTATTTAATAAATATTTATTCAGATATTATTTGTTGTATTTGTACGTCTAATAATATACGAATAATTATTTGAATTATTTTAATTAATTATTAAAATTCAAATAATTTATTCAAACAATTATTTCGTATTATTTAACAAGTATTTATCCAAATAGTTATTTGTTGTATTTGTACGTCTAATAATACGCGAATAATTATTGCAGTTTATTATTCGAATTATTTAAATAAAATTATTTAAAAATTCAAACAATTTATTCGAACAACTATTTGAATAAATACTTACTAAATAATTTAAACACAACAGTATGTAAATAATTACTTGCGTTTGTGGCATCTACAGTCAAATCTATCGTATTAAACAATGACAATAGTATTGTATTAAACAATTTACTCAAATAGTCCGACAATCGATACAAATGAAATTTGTAGCTGTTCGGAAAAATTGTATCGAATTGCCTGGTAAATTGAAAGAAACATTCGCAGCCGCAAATTGGTCGGCTAAGCACTTCCGCGAGGTGTTGTTCACTGGAAGCAATCCAGTTCGTAAAGTTTAAGGGGAATCGGTGGATGGTAGACGATAAAAGTGATTTCGAGTCGTGAAAGTAAATAATGGCTGCATTAAACTTTCTCGGTGTCTCAGTTCTTTTATTCAGCAGTTGACTGTTTTTCCTTGGACGGACGTATCCGTACGATGATTCTGCGCGTTTCAGCAACAAATACCGGGGGAATCGCATGAAAGTGTAGAGAGACGGAAGTCTCCATGCTCAAAGTCTCTCCCTAGGCTACGATTTCTATCGTGTCAACTTCGCCTACCAGTTACTATTCTCGTCGCCGTGTCCCGGACGCTTTTGCTTCGTGACTGCCGGCAAATATATCTACGAGCTTGCAGCTTTCGAAGACACTGCCTCACCCTTTGCAGTTCCGTTATATTCCAATTTTCCTGAAACCCAAGCCGCGACGCGTACGAAACGTAGCGATTAAATTTCACCATCCAGTCTGCACCTTGTTTTCATAATCGAAAAGTGGTCGTAGGAAACACTGCAAGCGCGAACATTGAAAAATGTTGATTTTTTTATTGGGCAATGCCCTACATAGCGATGAGAATACCGTAATACAGAATTTAAGTGGAATTTCTCTTTCCAAATAATTGTTAACAATGTTAGAATAAGGTGGCACAGCATCGTCTCTCTACAGAAAGATATAAATGTAAATAATTGTTAGTTACCCGTTTTTTTTTTTTTTGGCTTCTGTCTGTGTCATACAGACGAATCAATGAGATATTAAGCTTTCTTTGCAACTAAGAGCTGGCACATACAGTCTTTTCCACAGATACATTTCAATTTTTAATGAATTTGTTATCTACGTCGATGCGTGAGTTTTCCTTTTCTCCTGAAGACTCGTTTCTTCGCACTTGTAATGTTTTATACAAGCGGTTCCAATTTTCTGTGCAACGTCCTGGACCATTTTCGCGTCTTTCTGCGCAGAATCGTCATAAGAAGACTCTTATCGCCATACAAAGAGCGCGACAGGAAAATAATACACAATTGATATGAAATGAATAACAACAGGATAATGTCTCACTGAAATGAAATATATTCCTCCTCAAGAGTCTTGAGACAAATTGAATTACAAGTTGCAAATGATTAAATAAACAATATCGATCGTCGGAACGTTCTTTCAGCAAAATAAAACATTTTTATGGATTTCTCTCGCTTGGATTTGATTTTACTTTCTCTACACATTCTCTGTACACTGCGTGCCAGTTTCACTGCGAAACCACTTCGATTCTCGCAATTCCCAATAATCGCTCGATATTTGATCGCTTTTTCGTATTATTATATTTTCGTCGTTTTATATATTATATTTTATTATCGCTATTTTGTCGCAGAGAAGTTAAATATGCCTAATATTTATTTAAACATATATTTCAATAAAAATATGTATCTGGAAATTTGTCTTTAACGTGATCGATTTAAATACGTGGTGATTTAATTTGACACAGTTTAATTACTTTTAATAGCTCTGACGCGCATTCAAAATTAGCAGATCTTTATGGAATCGGGCAAAGTTTCTCAATCACCTGTTACCGATGAATCTTGTTGGCAAGAAATTATCGTATCAGCTATCGTAACTTTCCCTCAGGTTTATTCTTGCTGTTCCTTAATTTCCTTCAATACGTTTGGACGTAGTCCAATTCCAGTCGCCAGACACACGATGGAAAGCACAGATTCGAATTAATTGACGCAACTGTCGTAATTTAACGGCAAGCAACGGTTCGTTGGGCGAAAAATTATGCCGCTTGTTTTTTTCTCTGTTGCAACATATCACGAAAAATATAGAAATATCGTTTAGGAGGAAATTTTCTTTTCGAAAACGTCTCAGGTCGAACTGTTTCTTATATCAAAATCTCGAGAAAGTATTAATTACACGAGTGTATCGTTGTGTTGAGAAATTAATAGCATCTTCTCCGCGATAGACCTATGATGATTTTTGAAATGATAGGCGTTGACTTTCTAGAATTATACCTATCCTACTCATTTTCTTAAGTCAATTACAGAAATTACTGTTCAATATCACGCGGTCGATTTATTGATCGAAGCAGAAAGAGAAATCAGAAATGAAGAAGGGAGGAACGTTTATTTCCAGATTCATCAGTCTTTGCGTAAATTAAATCTGATTTCCTACTTACTCAAGCTAAGCAAGTTCTCGATAACGCACGTTTGGTTTAATAGGAATAACAAAAGTAAATCTATCGATCTATTAGCTTGTTCGAAAAGTTTCTTTCGTTTTATCAGGAAATAATTGTCGCATAACGTTTTTTGTTTTATGCTATTTTGTCGAATTACGTACGATCCATTTTGTTCTCTTGAGATAAACTGTTGTAAAAAGCTCGTTTGCGAAAGAAAGAGACTTTCCGGACAACCTAATAGAATTCCTATTCGAATGAATTATACTACTCGATGATTTGATATACCTGTGACAAAATCAATTTACTGGTTACAAGCGTTTTAATACATTTAGAAAACAATTAATTCGATAACGCTACTATAAACAGATACAATGGATACAAAAACGTATTTGCGCATATTCTCATTTCCCAATGAGGCGATTTTTCATCAGGTTTCTCCTTCATCTCTCGTGTTATTTTTCGTTATAGCATTCAAATTTTTGTAATCACTTAAAAATACTGCTAAGTAAATCTCTAATATACTTTTCGTGTCCATTGTTTGCGGAGCAATAGTCTCTCGAATAATAAAGTCACCGTATATGATAATCATCGATAAAATAATCAGGATCGAAAAATAGCGAAAGTCGTTGAATTTGTACTAAACATCAGTAGCTCGCCAGAAAAATTTAGCCATGTGAGAAAAAATTACTGAAAATTCTCAATGCGAGAATTGATTGTAAATATCGATAAATAAAAAAAGAAAAATAACATCAGTAGCTGATAAAAGATAAAAGAACAATGCCCTACGAATTTCAGTATTTTTTTTATCATATTAGTAGCAGTCATCTATTCTACAGCATACAGTGTGTGCGATAATAAAATAAAAAGCGACAGTTCTTTTAGTCCTATTTGAAAATTGTTTGTAAAATACAGGGTGGTTGGTAACTGGTGGTACAAGTTACCACAAGTTCTACGCGAAAAAAGAAGTCGAAAATATAGAATAACAATTTTTCGTTCGAGGTTTTGTTTTCGAGAAAATCGACTTTGAATTTTCGCTCGGTACGCGCGCACTTTATCACGTCTCGTTATAACGGACCTCACTGTAGATCGTTGTCTCTATGGAAAAATTAAAAAAAAAAATTTTATTCTATATTTTCGACTTCTTTTTTCGCGTAGAATCACCCCCTTTCCGCTTGTACCACCAATTACCAACCACCCTGTATATCTAATACCAGAAAGATATTGCAGATATACTGCAGACACAAAGGTACGTTCGTTTCTCGAACAGCATCTTTTAGTTGCTTAATTGTGTTTGGTTTATTGTCGTACACTTTACAGTGCAACTTCGCTTATCCGCACCTCGTTTCTACAAACAAATTGAAACCCAACTTCGAATATACGAACTCCTAAGGGAGCCTCTTATTATTCGAACTGAGGTGGAGCTCTTATACGAACGTGTAAGGATCTGTGATATATTCTTTCTGTAAGGATTCTGTAAGGATCACGGATATATTTCGTTCTTACGTAATTTTTCCAGAATATTTATTGTCTCATACATACATCTATACATGGTATAATATTCAGTTACAAGGTGGAAAATATTTCATTCTTACTAAGAATAAAAAATCGTAATGAAAGCAAAGATCGTGTAATCGTGGAAACGAATTAAACAGACTCGGTTACGACAGTCTCTCGTATCCGAATTTGTAATGTAACGGGTGAGCCTCTATTATGCGAACTATTCGATTATGCAAATTCCCTTGTTGCCCGAACTGTTCCAATAAACCAGATTGCAATTTACTTTTAAGAAAATCCCATAGGAAGTTAACTGCGGTTAAAGCAGGTAGTAGGTTGCATAAGGTGGTCGCCGAATTACCTTGACAAAATATTTGAACGATTTCTGCTCGCTTTTGAGCTTTGTGACGTTGTATGATTATTATTTCTCCATGTAGCCATAAAACGATTGCTAAAGCGCAACAAAACAGCTTTTCTCGTCTCTTCTTCCACATTGGCGGCAGTTTGAAATTGCCCACTTCGTACTGTCCACCTTTTACACTCTGTTTATTCACTTCTCTTACTAAATACAAATGTATCTGAGAAAATTGTGCTGTCTTTTTGTATTTCATACTTCTTTCGACTTTTCGTCGAGAATTTGAAATTGCTGAGTTTGTATCATCCCCCTTTATATTCTATTTATTCATTTCTCCTGCTGGACACAAACTCATCCCATCAAGTTCTCCTGTCTTTTTACGTTCTATCAAACTTCTAGACTTTGTAAACTTTCTTTCGTCCGCCACTGTTCTCATTTCGGACAACGTATGGCCATTCGCTTGGCGACTAGCATCCCCAATAGAATCTTGTTATCTTCGAAGGGTTGTCTGTCGGCCGTGCGAGCTAGCGCAAAGGGAGGAAAACGTAAAATGGAGAAGCGATGATGCTGGCCCGGGTCCAGCCGAGTTGGTTAACTCGGTATAAATACGGAACGGCTGACGATAAATGCAGAGGCCGCCTCTTCTTTCTCGCGCATCGTCCATCGCGCGTCTTTTCTTCTTTTCCCCCTTTTTTGCCGCGCCAACCTTCACTCTCTCCTTCTTTTCTTCGTTCCTCATCTTTTCCCTCGTCCTTTTCTTCTTCTTCTCGCCACGTTTAGAGCCGAACGTACGCCGATGATACGTAAGCGGCGACGTTTTCTTCTTACATCATTCACCGGTCGGGCTATATGCGTTGCGTGCAAACGTCACGCGAGCGCGGTGATACGCGATGACGTTGAACCTTACAGATATTAATAACCGCCGCCCGATTCCATCGTCCTTTCCGGTCGAGTAAAAAGGCGGAAAGGCGGTCGCCGAGAGCCGATGTCGCTGAAGCGCTAGCAAATGGAGAACACGCGTTACGTAATGCTTTAGCTGCCTTCTCACCGACTGGCTTTCCACGTAAATACCTCGTATTTCCGACAAGCGTATGGCCACCCATTAGAGTCCGCGACATTTGGTTTTTCGATGGCCTAACGGTACACCGTTCTCCACCCAGACAGCTTCGTCAGCCGCGTGTGTCTGCCTCGTCTCAGCCAGACATCTGTTGATTGTTCCTATGAATTTTATCGCTTATAGCGCTATCAATACGCGGTGAATTAATTTTCTTACAGCACGCTCGATTATGTACAGTAGCTTTGCTTTAATCATTGTGTTACGTACGCGATAATTTTTTTTTTATTATTTAATTTGTATTTTACAATTTGTCCAGCTGGACATTTGGTAAATTTTTCTAGCTTAATTGCTAAATAACATGTGGATGGCTACACCCAGCGGGATACCATCTTCGAGTTTGATTATTTTATTTCTTTAGTCAGGTCAGTGGGGTGTTTTCTTTTTAGTCTTCTTTCTACGAGAGTTTTGCTCGCTTCAGCAGCCAGCTGGTTTCCACGTGTTGTAGTTCTTTCCTTGTATTTTTCTGCGTACCTGCCGATCTCTTCTTTGACCATTTGGTACTTTTAGGTTTTTGTGTGTATCCTCGTTTCTGACGTACCATGGGGCGTTGACTGTTGTTCTCAGTATCTTCGATTGTAGCGACTATAGTTTATTTATGTGGCTCATTGCTGCTGTCCCCCATAGTGGTATTCCGCACGTCCAAATTGGTTTTATTATCGTCTTGTAGATTTTTAGTTTATTTTATTTTAGTTTATTTTAGTTTATTTTCTATGCCGAGTTCAGAGTTTCTACTAGTTAGCCAGTACATCTGTCTTCTTTTTATCCGTATTTTGTCTATAATTGATTTAGTATGTTGCTTCCATGTAAGTTGTGTGTCTAAGTGGAGTCCTAGGTATTTAACTTGCATTGTTTGTGTTATGTGCGTGCCATTCAATTGAATATTTCGTGGTTTCCATCTTCATAGTGTAAATGTAATATGGTTGCATTTAATGGGGTTTGCTTTTATTTGTTTATCCTGTTACCATTTTCCTATTTTTGTGATATGCTCTTGTGGTAATGTGACTGCTGTTTCTGGATTAGTGTGCTTGACTAGTACAGCCGTGTCGTCCGCAAATGTCAGTATTTTGCTGTTGGTAGTTAGTATGTCAGCCGGGTATAGTGTGTATAATATTGGTCCTACGCTTCCTTGCGGTATCCTTGCCTTGATGTATTTATATAATTACGAAAACTGGCCTGTCTATACCCCGCTGCACCGTCTGTGCTAGGCTTATTCCTAGAAAAGACTATGAGGCTGAGAGGCTCTTCGAATTGATTTAATGCTAAACAATACTCAATGGCTTCGAAGACTAAGGAAACTAAACACTAGAGCAGATGTAGAGTTCCCCTAGAAGTGAGAATCACTTCAACATTTACAATTATTACAAACGCCACTGTGAATAACGATATTGAAGACGATTGAAAAAGATCGTCGCAAGACGACCAGACATTTCTAAAAGCAGTTTCAACGTTATTAAAATTGATTTAGTATGTTGTTTCCATGTAAGGCGATAATTTGTTTAATCGTTTGGGCACTCGTACGTTTCCATAGGTCGCTCCTCCTAAAGTTAAGAAAGAAACAAAAGTAAAGTAAAGCGAAAGAGGCGAAAGAAGAAGACCGAGTGCGTGTTTCACGAAATTTTCTTTCTTCTTCGATAAAGATCTATACAATTTTCAAGGTTTTCGAACGTCGAAGCCTTCCAAATTCTTCCATAGATTTTGGGTGCGCTATACGCAAGCCAACGAGACACAAATTCAAATTTTTCTAGAGGCTAGTAGCCTACAGTTAAAGGTTACACACGATACATTAATTATTCATCGTTCATTGTGTATCGTTGATTTAAAAAACGCTATATTGTTTCGAATCTAAAACGCATTGCGCGAATAATCACATTTTTCCACAATTCATGTAGCTATAGCGGAGATCCATTTGCCTGAACTTGTCGGAGGTCAAACAGTTTACGTAATTGCAGTTCGTACAATAGATCGAAAATTGAGTTGGACTAAAATTGCTAGTAGGATTTCAGCAATTATCCCCGCTACTTACTGTTCTTCGTTCATAAAACGAGAGGTCAGGTGTAGGTGAACGAGTTCAAGCAGCGAATCAATTCGGTTAATCGAAATGCTCGGAAATGGGTCGGCAAATGATCTGTTTATAAGCTGATTTAGCTTTAATGTTGTGAAACTTGTCGTTTCTCGAGACACAAGGGAAACGTAAGCACAGAAAAGTACTGTGCTATCTTTTCCTGTCTTCCATACGATCAGTTTTACGACGTTACAGCTAAAATGTCTCTTAAACAAATTAAATTTAAATTAATAATTTTCAAACTTTAAGATCCAGGTAGCTGCGACCTTAGCTTCTCATCGCAGTAGAATCTGTTTCAGTTTCTTGACAACGCAATTCGTAGTCGATCGAAAGCTTGAAATTGATCAATTTTGGTTGCAGACACCTTTTTGTCACGAAGATGGTACCCCGCTGGGGGTAGCCACCCACATGATAATCGAAGAGCCAAAAAATTCTACCAAATGTCCAAATTGGACAAATTGTGAACGTAAACAACTAAATAAAAAAAAAACTTTTTTGTCAGACTCTTTGTGTGATTGTCCGAGGTGTCTGAAAAATCCTGCGGACTAATTTCTTTTAATCAATTCGTTGATTCAACATCTCCACGTTCTCGCTTCGTTCTTCGTTACCAGCTGCGTTACAGTATCAGAGGAAGTATGTGGTAGTAAATATTTAAAATTCTGACCCTGCGTCCCTCCACAAGATATATGCAGGTTCCTTGTGTCCCTGTTGTGAAATGATCTTGACGTTTCGACATAGGTATAAAAAAGATAGAAGGAACGTTGAAATCGTGCCAAGAATCGAACGCTGTAGATACCTACACCATGTCGTCTGCGAATCGAGGAACAGGTGCAACGACTAATATATACGCACTCTGGTCGATTTGTTTAGCGTATTCTTTCCTTCATTTTGCTACAGCAATAAATCTGCAACGTACCGCGTATTTCTCCGCTTATTTAACGAGTCTCCTTAAGAAAAATAAACCGCGCTATTGTGCAATTGAATGTGTACGTCACACGAAAGAGAGTCACATCGGCTCCTTCTTACGTACAATTTGTTGCGTCGAGATAGCTGTTGCGTTTAGACATAGTAAGAAAAATCTGTAACAGACGATTAAAATCTATTTATTTTTTTCGTGTTCAAAGTAATCGCAACGCAAACACAGCGACATATGTCGGCGTAATATTATCTTCTTTTGGGTTTTTTAATATCTTTTCGTTGTATCGTTATAGCGTTTAATCAGTGCATTTTTTTTTAAGTTATTCTTCTTTCAAAATGTAGCATATTATTATGATCTATGTATTCGGTTAACCTTTTAACCGTTTAAGAGGATCGGACCAAACGTAAATTCTTTTTTTTTTCTTTTATTAAAATTTACAATCAATTCTCGCATTGAGAATTTTCAGTAATTTTTTCTGGCGTGGCGCAGTGACATGGCTAATTATTTATAATAAGGTAATACTTATTATAGATAAGTATAATTTATAAGTAAGTATTATAAATAAGTAAATATTAATTAATTTAAATAACTAATTGAATGTAGCGTTTAGATCTAGCGGGTAGTGTCTCTTCAGCCTGTGGATCTCGACCAAACGTAAATTCTCGATCATAAATCGTAGGTTAAGAGGTTAAACACGTTCAAGTATCTTGTTCGTAGAAAATTTTCCAATTTTCAGAATTTTCGAAGAAATGAAATCTGCGTAATATCAAAGTTACACTGATATCCAATTACGCATAAACTTTCTTTCGTCCATCGACGTTGTAAACATTCTTACGCAATGTGCAACTCGAACAATGATAGAAATGCCTGAATTATTCCGTGTTCTTACAATCCGCGCTTTCATTAACACGTTGAAGCTTTTTCACCAACGACATCTTTGCTTTTTATTCCAGTCTTCGTTAAATCGCATTTTTACAAATTGAAATTGGAAACATAAATGGCCCACGCCGCCAGATAGAAGCGCAGACCGTGGGCCACCGGTGGCCCACGCCGGTTTCAACCTGTTAAATGACAGGTAATCGATGTCGTAGCGTACTTCGTTCTACGTCACTAGGCTTCTTAACTTTTCCATACAACTGGAGTAAGAAAGAAAGCTCGAGTCGAAATTGAAACGTAACAGTCGTTTTATTTAACTTTGCTGATCCTCGAATTTGTATGTTCTAATAGTCAGAACGATTCTTACTCCTGTTTTAGCAATCTATAAATTTTTAACGTTTCAATAGAAACGTAAATATACACTTGAAGTGCAAAATCGTATCTACATATCTACGACGATCCTTTCTTCAACAAACAGACAATTTTATCGTTTCAAAAACACTTCCCTGTACATTTAGAGTGGAAGCCATTCGTACAAACAACGATTCGTTTATACTTTTTCTAAACTACAAAAATTTAACAACCGGAAAGAAAGATTGAGTCTAACATGAATCAAAGAAGTGTAGCAAGGTCACGTTATTTTCGAATATCGTAAATGCACCTAATATCGCCTACTAAATTTGAAATCATTCTCAAGTAAAGAGTAAGAGAGAATTTTGTATTAAATTAGTGTCAAACGAAAGACGTTATTCGTGTTGTTTCATACTGTTCCTTTATATATGTTTATACAACAGTATTAATCCATGGCCGATTTCTGCCACCATTTTTTCTCTAAATATTTCGGATCAAGCGATGTTAGAAGCGTTTACCCTATGTTATTAACTATTATTTTATTTGTAAACAATTATTTTGCGACAGAAGATTCGACAACATAAATAACTTAAAAGAAACTCGTCTCTCCCAAAAAGTAGACCAAAAATTAACACACAGTCTGAATATGGAAAATGTATGTGAAAAATGTATATGTAAAATGAACAAGATTTGGAGACAGAAAGAAATTCCTAGAGTGGCGAAACGATTAAAACGAAGCTTTTACGATGAAGCCACGGGATGTTGGATGCGGAATAAAAATTTCCAATTGCCAACACGCAGTCTGAATGTGAGAAATGTATTTGCAAAATGAAAAAGATTTGGAGACAGAGAAATTCCTAGAGTGACGAAACGATTAAACCGAAGCTTTTACGATAAAGCCACGGGATGTTGGATGCGGAATAAAAATTGCCAATTGCCAACACACAGTCTGAATGTGAGAAATGTATTTGCAAAATGAAAAAGATTTGGAGACAGAGAAATTCCTAGAGTGACGAAACGATTAAACCGAAGCTTTTACGATGAAGCCACGGGATGTTGGATGCGGAATAAAAATGGAATAAAAATTGCCGGTTAAATTAAGAAATAACAATCATACAAAAAGTAAACGCAAATGTATGTATCCATAGAAGTAAAAAATTCGGTGATATGGAAGGTGCTGCGGTTGCAAGCCACGAGTCAAATAAAATAACTATAATCACGGCGTGCTGGATAACAAATAAAAGCGACCACTGGCCAATGGTACAGAAAACACACAGGGAATTGCAAACGGAGCTCGTACAGCCGAAGACCCCAGCAAAGCGACGCGGCGCAGCGTGAAACAATCTCGTAACCTGGTTGCGCGAGCAGGAAATGCAGTTTGGTCCCAGCTAGCCGAAGAACAGGATCTTCTGGTACCGGTCTGATATCCTTGTACCTGCGGCGCGCGCTTTGTAACGGGAGCTTTCCCGAGTCACGAAGGCAGAGAAGGATCAGCAGTGCCGTTGTCAGCCGGTGCAACAGCCGTTGCATACGAAACGCAACCAACCGACCGGCCGGCCGATTCGCAGCAAACAGCAGAACAAACGTAGGATGAAGAAAGACGGGAATATGAACGGCAGAACGAAGACAGGGGAGAGAGAAAGACGCGAACACGAAGGAGAGAGGGAACAGAGAGACGACGTTTCGTTGATTCGCTACGAAACGGAAATGGAACGAATCATCGTCGCCCCATTGTGATCCCCGCTCGCCTCGTTTCGTTCAATTAGGTTGGAAATTCAGGTCGAGATCACCTGCTGCTGCTGCTGCTGCTGCACTTCCAGTTTAGACCGCGTCTAGAAAAACAGCGATTTATTCGTTGAAACGCGGAGAGTAGACGCTGCGGAATTTTCCTCTCCTCTTCTTTTGCTTGCCCGTCACGATTCAGCGGCCAGATACTTGTTTAAAAATCGGTTCTTATTACGTACATTCTGCGGCTTCGCGCAAGAAGTACCACTGCCAGTATTTATGAAGTTGAGATGACGCGTTTAAACGATATCGTACGTAAGAAGATTAACGCTCGTATAACTTCTGACACGCAACTCGCATTCATATCTCGTGTCTCTTCTCTAACGCAAAAAGGGGAAATCAAAAGTTGCGCGCTGTTTTTCGTGGTTTATGTTGACATCGGTATCTTTCGCAGCAAGTTTATTGTATCAAAGGTTTTCACATTCCAGTGTACAATATTATTATGGTTGTTTTTAGGTTGAATTTGAAATTGTTTTTTTTACGTAGTCTATACGATTGTTTACAGTGTCAATACTGGTCTGAGTCATTTTTGCGAAAGTACGACACTTCTTTCATCAACACACAGATGTATTTGCACCTGATACCAGAAACCCAGGAGATCTCGCGGATGGAAAGATAATTATTTTCTAAATCGTTCGTTCTGAATTCTTTGTTGTATTCATTTATTATTATATTATTACTGTTATTATTATTGACGTTATGCTCTTTATTAGATCGATCGGAGACACTTGAAGCTAATAAATTGAGAAACGGATTATTTTGAGAGAACATCGTTTCTTAATCGAAAGTTAGCTATTTCCTTTCTAATCTGAAGTCAATGTGTGAGCAAATTAGGTGGTGAAAACTTTTGTAATATTCATGCGTAGTCTATTCTTCACGTTTATGTATATTATTGGACTTATTCAATGTATTCGAGAAACTAGATGCAAATCAACGAGAGATTATCCATAATATTTTTCATTTTTTCAATAACAAATAGCTTTTGATTAAAGATTAAAAAAGTTCGCAGTGCTACATGTTTACTCTTACACGTGATATATATAGGACCTGTACACTTATAAAATAATATAAAAATAGAATGCAGCGTAATAATAACCGCTTATAAATTATACTTGTGTGTGATGTAATGTAGAAATTGTTAGGTGTGTCTGGTACATGGTGCAACAGTTCCAAGTAGTATTAATCATTTGGTTTCGAAGTATCAAAGCTACTGTTCTTCTTGGACCTATATAAACCGAATATTTCAATAGATATTATTAAAATATACATAGCTTTTGAATATTTGGTTTTGCTATTCGATGTACTTTTTGTATCTTTCGTGCATTCCACACTTTATCTAAATAATTGTTCAAATAATCGATAAACCACCAACCCTGACACGCTTCTTTGCGTTCTTCTTCTTTTCAACTGTTTCATTTATTTGGTTGTCCGAAAAGTGTTTTTCTTTTACAGACACGTCTTTTACAACGATGCATCTTTATACAAACATGAAACCTAATCTGTCGCACGTTGTGATCTTTATTTTGATAGAAGAAAATAGATCATACGTAATTCGATAAAATAATATAAAAGTGAAAATGTGCATCCATTATTTCCTTGTAAGGCGAGGGAAACTTTTCGGACGACCTAATATAAAAAGAATTCACGAGACATATCTTCGCTTTGTCGATAAATATTCTTAAAAAGTTTGTCATTACTAATGAAAACCGTATAGGTTGTTGCAATGAATTTTGAAATCTTGGTTGATCCAAGGAATTTTGTTAGGAAATTCAAGTATGAATATTTTCAGATGTATTAGGTCGTCCGAAAAGTTCCTTTCGTTTTATAAGGAAATAATGGATGCACAACATTTTTCGTTTTATATTATTTTATCATAACGTTCGACAGATTAGGTTTCATGTTTGTATAAAGCTGCGTCGTTGTAAAAGGCGTGTCTGTAAAAGAAAGACACTTTTCGGACAACGTAATATTTCAAACTGGAGAAAAATATCACAACTATCGTTAGCGAAACTATCGGAATACGATCACGACAGTCGCGTCTCATTTACCAACACGTTTTGTGTGATACGCGTATTCGTGACAGACTGCCATAAGTGGCCCACGATTCTTCCGCGTAAAGTAAATAATTTCAATAATTAATATCACGCACGATATAAAATTTCCAAAGTTATAATTCGCAGTAGTACGATCGTTGTCGCTGTTGAACTTCAAGTTTCAAGCGGAACTTTCCACAGCGATCACTGAACGATTGCTAAATTTAAATCCGGTAGAACAAATTGTGAACGAGATGGAACAACGTGCGATCGATAATACGCGTTTTCACGACTTGCTGCTGCTAGTCGTTGGAAGAAATGCATGTAATTTCTCATCGAACAAGCTGATGCTAATTTATGAAGCGAGCTCGGTGGTTCGATGATTAACAGTGTGCTGCAGTGTATGGAAAATGATAGCGTGTAATAGGCGGGAAAGGCTGATCTGCCGGAGAGGGAAAACAAATGACAGTTATTTAGAAGAAAACAAACGGTACGTGTGTTTAGCGATAGAAACTGGGTGCTCGTACTATGATTCTTTCAACTGGGTTACGACCTAGTTCTGCTATTCTCAGCGAAACTACCAGACACTTGGTTCGTCGCGTCGCATCGCGTCGCCAAGAAAAAAAGGTTAATGTCGACGTGTTTGTAATCCACGTGCTCGATCGCAGTACCTCGTTCTTGTAAACGAATATTCGCTGTTGTTTTGTTTCACCCCGATACCTTTTCTCAATTAATTTACTTTATTCAAGGTCGCATCTGTTGATACCTTTTGTCGTCATTATCGACCGTGATTTAGAAAATGCATAAGGAGGGTATATAGAAAAAGAAACTAGGTATAACATACGATAAGGTGAATTACAAAGTTAAACAATAATATTTAAACCATTTTGTACATGTATCATATAACAATATTTAAACCATTTTGTACATGTATCATATAACAATATATATTGATATAGTTACAGTATAATACAGTACGATCAACTTAAATCTCAATTTAGACGATATAGTATATGCTAGAACTAAGTTGGCAGCTTACAGCCTCGTAGTTGATCATACGGATTAATACCTTTGAGAAAATAAAGAAGATTTTCGCAATATTTTTTTATGATTTAGGTACGTTTGAACCTTATTCGGAAGAGCAAATTTAATTTCCTACTGGGAAACGTTACTACAATTCTGAAGTTGATCTACAGACAGAGTGATAGTTACAAAGTATACATAAATAGTTACAAAGATTGCGCTTGGTTGTTTCATTTTTAGCTGTAATATTTAGTATGTTCAATTCTAAGTCTGGTGAGAATATCTTGCTCTTTCCCATTAAGAAGAAGAACTGGGCTTTTATCCAATATATTTTGGCTCATTTTTAGTTACAGGATGAGAGTGTGCACATTTAGCGTGTCCAATAGTAAACTTAGTGAGAATAATCTGCTCTTTCCTATTACAAAGAAGTGCTGTTTTCTTATCAAACATGTTTGACTCACTTTTAGTTATAAGATGACAGTGTGCAAGTTTAGCATGTGTAATTCTAGGTCTGATGAGAATATCTTGCTTTTTCTCACTAAGAAGAAGAGCTGGGCTTTTATCCAATATATTTAGCTCGTTTTTAATTACAGGATGAGAGTGTACAATTTTACGTCTAGTCAGAATAACCTGCTCTTTTCCATTACAAAGTAGTACTGTTCTCTTATCAAACATGTTTGACTCACTTTTAGTTATAAGATGAAAGTGTGCAAATTTAGCGTGTGTAATTCTAAGTCTGGTGAGAATATCTTGCTCTTTCCCATTAAGAAGAAGAGCTGGGCTTTTATCCAATATATTTTGGCTCATTTTTAGTTACAGGATGAGAGTGTGCAAATTTAGCGTGTCCAATAGTAAATCTAGTGAGAATAATCTGCTCTTTCCTATTACAAAGAAGTGCTGTTTTCTTATCAAACACGTTTGACTCACTTTTAGTTATAAGATGAAAGTGTACAATTGTAAGTCTAATGAGAATAATTTGCTCTTACCTAAAAATGCTGCTCATTTTATCAAAAATGATTGGCCAGTTCTTGGATATAAGTTGGAAACATGCAAGTTTAGTGTGTGTAGTTCTAAGTCTGATGAGAATAACTTGTCCTTTTCTATTAAGAACAAATGTTGTTCTTTTATCCAATATGTTTGGCTCATTTTTAGTTACAAGATCAGAGTGTGCAAGTTTAGCGTGTCCAATTTTAAGTCTAGTCAGAATAACCTGTTCTTTCCTATTACAAAGAAGTGCCGTTTTCTTATCAAACATGTTTGACTCACTTTTAGTTATAAGATGACAGTGTGCAAGTTTAGCGTGTGTAATTCTAGGTCTGATGAGAATATCTTGCTTTTTCCCACTAAGAAGAAGAGCTGGGTTTTTATCCAATATATTTAGCTCGTTTTTAATTACAGGACGAGAGTGTGGAATTTTACGTCTAGTCAGAATAACCTGCTCTTTTCCATTACTATGTAGTGCCGTTCTCTTATCAAACATGTTTGACTCAGTTTTAGTTATAAGATGACAGTGTGCAAGTTAAGCGTGTCCAATTTTAAGTCTAGTCAGAATAACCTGCTCTTTCCTATTACAAAGAACTGCTGTTTTCTTATCAAACATGTTTGACTCAGTTTTAGTTATAAGATGACAGTGTGCAAGTTTAGCGTGTGCAATTGGAAGTCTGATGAGAATATCTTGCTCTTTTCTATTAAGAACCAATGTTGTTCTTTTATCGGATACGTTTGGCTCATTGTTGGTTACAAGATGTGAGCGTGCATTTTAAAGTCTAACTTCTACATTAGTTCTGATTTTTCCTAATACTTTAGAAGAAAGTATCTACGTCATATACAAGACGAAGAAACCATCATCTCATTCACGATTATTCCCATGGCTCGGTGCTCGATAAATCTCACGTTTAATGGCCTAAATTATGTAACGCGTTAAATCCTTTCTGATTGCTTTTCTTGTGTTCGTAAGTTTCGGTAATTAAGCCCTGGTTTGTGCTCTGAAACACGGTCATTACGAGTCTCGTATTTATTTAAAGAAACTTTTCAAACAGCTCTTTCAACTGTCCGAAGTATTATTTTACGCTGTAAATTATTCGTGCAATAGTTAGTAAAAGCCAGGCAGAAGAAAAGAAAATATACAGTCTTTAAAATCGTTTTCTTTCAAACCCAAACCCTCGACTGTTCATACTCAGTGATTTTTAATAGTTGGCACTTGGCGCGCTCGTAGCCAATGAACTTTACGTTCCTTTTTCATGGATACTCTTCTTTCGCGATATTTAAAATTGCAGCGCGTGCACAAAGTGGAGGAAGATTTTTGAACCAATGGGAATTAAAGCGTTCGCTGGAGTTTGTTTTTCGATAGGAAAAATCTATAGAAAATGTGATCGATTCGTATCGTTACGATATTACACAAATTTTACGATCGAAATTGTATTTACCCAATGTTTTTATAATCGACACAAAATAACAACAAAATATTTTTCAAAAATCCAGACACGTCGAAGTTATTGGTTCCAGGAAAACACGTCGAAAACCGACGAATACATTTGTTCATAAATATATCGGTTATGACCAAAGTTGTATAACGTTGAGAGATAAATATTCTTGATCGTAAATATTAGATCGACTATCAAACAAAAACGTGGTATGTAGTTCTTCAACGTATCTATTTATTCGAAGCTCTCTATAAAAAGGATTAATTTAACAGAGAGACGTTGCGTCTACATTTACGTGAAACTGTATACGCGAAGCAGACAGTAGTAAGACTGATCACTGATCAACTTCATCAAGATAAATTGTTTAGTTTCTGAATATCTACTTAAACACTACTCGTATACTCTGGCAGTAAGAGTAGAAAATTGATAGATGGTTTGTGTACACATTAGAATTTGCATTTATGCATTTCCCCACGTAACTTTGTACATATTGTAAATCATTCGAGGATAAGATTAAAGTACTTAAGAACAAAATGAATTCGATAATTTATTGAATTTTCCTCGTATATCTTGACTTAACAAGCCAAACTAAACTATAGCGTTCATATACCGCACGTGGCATCTTTTTTTAACTATGGAAATAGGTATAGTATACGGTTTTACGCATACTTTTTATGTCAATCATAGAAATAGACATGCGAGTTTTTTCAATTAGTTGTAGAGAAAACTATGTTATACGGTTTTGTGATGTATTTTTTATATTAATTGTAGAAATGCAAGATTTTTCTATTAACTACAGAAATTGGTATGTTATATGGTCTTGTTCCAAATTTTTTAAAATCAATTGTAGGAATCGATTAAATTGATATAATATACAGTTTTATGCAAGATTTTTTTTACCAATTACAGAGATAGGCATGTTATACGGTTTTATGCCGGATCTTTTATATTAATTGTAGAAATGGACAATTGTGGAAACGTGTTATACAGCTTTACGCAAGATTTTTTAAATTAATTATACAAATGGATATGGCATGCGTTTTTATGCAAGATTTTTCTATTAATTATAAAAATGGGTATGTTATACGGTTTTATACAAGATTCTTTTTAATTAATTGTAGGAATAGATATGATATACAGTTTTATGCAAGATTTTTGTTACCAATTACAGAGATAGGCATGTTATATGGTTTTATGCCGGACCTTTTATATTAATTGTAGAAATGGACAATTCTGGAAACGTGTTATACAGCTTTACGCAAGATTTTTTAAATTAATTATACAAATGGATATGGCATGCGTTTTTATGCAAGATTTTTCTATTAATTATAAAAATGGGTATGTTATACGGTTTTATACAAGATTCTTTTTAATTAATTGTAGGAATAGATATGATATACAGTTTTATGCAAGATTTTTGTTACCAATTACAGAGATAGGCATGTTATATGGTTTTATGCCGGACCTTTTATATTAATTGTAGAAATGGACAATTCTGGAAACGTGTTATACAGCTTTACGCAAGATTTTTTAAATTAATTATACAAATGGATATGGCATGCGTTTTTATGCAAGATTTTTCTATTAATTATAAAAATGGGTATGTTATACGGTTTTATACAAGATTCTTTTTAATTAATTGTAGGAATAGATATGATATACAGTTTTATGCAAGATTTTTGTTACCAATTACAGAGATAGGCATGTTATATGGTTTTATGCCGAACATTTTATATTAATTGTAGAAATGGACAATTCTGGAAACGTATTATACAGCTTTACGCAAGATTTTTTTAATTAATTATACAAATGAATATGGCATACGTTCTTATGCAAGATTTTTCTATTAATTACAAAAATGGGTATGTTATACGGTTCTATACAAGATTTTTTTTAATCAATTGTAGAAATTGATTAAATTGATATGATATATGGTTTTATGCAAGACTTTTCTATTAATTGCAGAAATTGGTATTGTTATACGGTTTTATGCTAGATGTTTTTTAATCAATTGCAGAAAGTGATCAAATTGATATAATATACGGTTTATGCAAGACTTTTCTATTAATTGCAGAAATTGGTATTGTTATACGGTTTTATACAAGATTTTTAAAAATCAATTGTAAAAATTGATTAAATTGATATGATATACGGTTTTATGCAAGACTTTTCTATTAATTGCAGAAATTGGTATTGTTATACGGTTTTATGCTAGATGTTTTTTAATCAATTGCAGAAAGTGATTAAATTGATATAATATACGGTTTATGCAAGACTTTTCTATTAATTGCAGAAAATGGTATTGTTATACGGTTTTATGCAAGATTTTCTTTTAATTAATTCTAGAAACAGATATGATATACGGTTTTGTGCAAGATTTTTTTTTACTAACTAAAGAGATTGACATGTTATAGAATTTTACGCGAAATTGTTTCAACTAGTTGTAGAAATAACTATGTTATATGGTTTTGTGATGGATCTTTTATATTAATTGTAGAAATGTGTTATACAGCTTCACGCGGGACTTTTTGAATTAATTATAGAAATGGATATGGCATACGTTTTTTATGCAAGATTTTCCTATTAATTACAAAAATTGGTATGTTATATGGTTTTATACCAGACTTTTTTAAATCAATTGTTAAAGCAGACATGATATATAGTTTTATGCAAGATTTTTCTATTAATTGCAGAAATTGGTACGTTATACTCTATTATACCAAATTTTTTTTTTGATCAATTATAGAAACCAATATGATACAATGTACGCTTTTATGTAAGACTTTTTTAACCAATTACAGAGATTGTCGTGTTGTACAATTTTATGTACAATTTTTTTGTATTAATCATAGAAGTAGCTATATTATACGATTTTATGCGAGACTTTTCGAATTGGTCGTAACAGCAGATATGACGTCTTTCTTACGTATTGCGAAGCTTCCGTAGACTTTGAACAGGGTCGATGGCTGGGTACAGATTTAGAAAGAGTTTTCCTAGCCAAACCATTATTCCTCGGTTGCCGACTGCTTCGAGAGCCAAGCTACAATCGCCGCGTGGCGCTTAGTCTATTGTCGACCAGTCATTCTCACGTTGTTACACCGCAAAGGATTTAATTAAATTTCTCGCTATAATCTGGTACGCGGATCTGGATGGCCGTTTAAGTCGTTTACGTGTGGCATCTTTATTTTCCCGGCGCCACTTTACCGTGTAAGGAAAACTCTTTGCGAGTGAAAATCGTTTCCATCATATACGCTCGCATTGAACGATTTACAGCCAGAGCGTGAAAAATAACGACAAATCGCTAATTACAAATGTCATTTACTGTCTCTTTTTGTACGATCGTTCCACTATAAATCTGGATCACCTACATAGTAAAACACAGTGGTAATATATTTTACTAATTTATCATATACTGCACATACTACACTTGTACTTGTAACAAGCAAGCAAAAAGCTTCGAGTCTCAGCTAGGATGTTCGATTCTGTTAGATCATTCATTAAATATAACAGTCTCTTTAGCGTGGTTTTTACAAAGCTGATGCATAAAACATACACAGGAAATGAAATACCCTAACCTGTGAAGACTATTCTTAGGAATTCATTATCGCAAGGGTGGATTCGAAAAAATTACACGTAACGTTGTAGATTACGAAGAGTCATCGAGAAAAATGATGCATATATCGTTCAGTAAAACGCGCATACATCGTTTGATAAAATGCTAGTTTCACGAAAATTGTTTCCGCTATGGATTTTTCCCAACGTTCCAACGTTATACCTAGCTACGACGATCGCAAGAAAAATCTAGCGTCTATCGGTTACTCGTAATTTTCTAACTGTAAGACGCAACGATTCGTTTGATGAAAAATAAGCAAATAGATCGGAGGATAATATACACTTTGTCCACTTCGAATCGCTTGTGGCGTAAGACGAATCTCGCGCAACACAAAAATCGAGAGACTCTAAGCGGATGTAGACGATCGTAGGGAAGGAGGATCGTTTCAACGTGGACAGGTTGCAGCTCGTGCAGAAATCGGTCGCGTCGTTCGGAACGTGTTTCGTTAAAGGCGTGTTTCTTTGGAGCGTTGGTCGCGTTTCTCCGCGTTTGGCCACGTTACATCGCGCTGCCCGTGATTGCGTGGCTTCGTCGATTTATCTCTGTCCTGGTTCGGTCTCAGGGTGAGCCAGGTGTGATCAGATATCTCGGGCTCCGGCGAATGTTTCAAAATTGAGAGCAACGCGCCGTCTGTTTTTACCGTTTTACTTATGATACTTAATTAACAGTTCCGTGAAGATTGGTATCGTCATCGTCCGATCGCAGAATGCCAGCTTTATGGCCTTTTAATCGCTGTGTAATCGATCGTCAATCTTTCCCTTCAAGCTCATCGTTCGGTATGTTTGAATTTTTTTCATTAGATTAATTTCTCACATCTTCTTGTGTACACATTCGCGCGTGCGGCTAAACGCAAAGATCGTGCGAATTTATCTCTGCTTGCGTTTCCGTATATTCGACAATTGTTGTATCTTGGACATTGTTACTAGTTCGGCAGAAATTCGGTTGTTCGAACTAACGACGATATATGCAAAGTCGAGTAATATGCAAATTCCTCGTATAGAAATAAGTCGAATATGTATTAGGTAAAAGTGTCTTTCCTTTACAGATCCGTCTTTTACAACGATGCATCATCTTTATACAAACATGAAACCTAATCCTATCGAACGTTGTGATCTTTTTAACCAAGCACTTCCAGAAAGTACACCCACAACACACGCAGAGGATGGGCTGCTTGCCAGTTGTATATTACTTTTAAAAGAAATTTTGCTTTTTCCATCCTTTGCAAATATATCTGCAGGCAGAGGATTCGAACTCGCGACGCGTCGTCTTCAGTTCTGAGCGTTAACGAATGTAGCTGGTTTATTTTTATTAAAGATGTTTATTAAACCCAAGATACAGTTTTAGATACATATTCACAATAAACGGTGAATTTTTGTAGTGATATGTTAGGCAAAGGTATCGATACGCGGCGGTACGACGTAGCCATGCTGTATTATGTGTCGGCGCTTTGCATTTTTCGTGTATAATACAATTTTTGGGTTTAAGCCGCTGGGGAGCGGAGCTTTTTTGCGAATTTTTTTTATTTTTTTTCTGTCCTGAAAACTTGGTCGCAAAACAGGACGCTTCGGTAGTCTGCTTTTTTGGGTGCTGTGTAACTTTGGGGAGGGATGAGAGGGAGGGGGTGGGGGAGGGGGATGTCAATTTATTTACAAATATTTACAGTATTTACAGTTTACACCTGTGTTATGCGGTTTAATGTTCTCTCTTATTTTATTATGGATTCTGTATCTACCAATATTTTTTTGTGTTTTTTCTGTGTTTGTCTTTGGTGTCTTTCCGGGGGAGGGCCATGTTGTATCTCCATCTGGTGTCTGCGGTCTGTCCATTTATGTTTTCTTCGTAGAGTATGGTTTTGATCCCTATTTTTCTTTTTATGTGATAAATTATTGGAATATTGTTTTGGTCCTGGAGGTAGTTTTTTTCGCCTAGGTATAGGAAAGCTTCTGGAGGGATGTAGCCTGTTGTCAGAGTGTTTTTGTAATATGCGTTGTTAGGAAATAGGCAACTGAAGATTAGGCTGTTTTCTTTTATCTTTGTCGCTTGCGCGAAGTGGTTTCTTATTATCTTTAGGATGTGACAGTCTGTGCGGTGAATGTTGGCTAGGTCGTATATTGTTTTGTTTTTTACATATTTTTTGAATCCGCTGTGTTCGGATCTGTAAGTACTCAAGCAAGCCCTGATGCATTTTCTTTCGAATATGCGGATTTTTTCCATCTGGGAGGCTGATATGTTGTACCAGATTGGGCAGCCGTAGGTTATGATCGGCCTGATTAGTAGCATAGTATTTTTACTTTGCTGTCGAGATGTTTGGAGTAGAATAGTTTTCTTGTTTTTCAGAATGCTTTATTGGCCTTAACAGGTTGAGTTTCGGTGTGCTGCTTGTAGTTTAATTTGTAGTCTATGTTTATTCCTAGGTATATTACGCAGTGAATGTAGCTGGCTGCCCCGCCCCTTGTGATCTTTATTTTGATAGAATAAAATGGATCATACGTAATCCGATAAAATAATATAAAACGAAAAATGTTTTGCATCCATTTCCTTATTATTAGAATAGTCAACTTCTCTTTACCGAATTTCTACCCTTAGACCAGTCGCGTACTTAATTTATACATACGCACCAGTGTAACTAGGTTTTATATAAAATTGTTGGAGTGAACTGTGTGAACAGTGTGTATCCAATTGTGATTATTAAATTCATAATAAAGTTTGATAAAAAGAAAGTTAATAGTTGTGTTACGGCTCAACTTTCTTGTTTTTATCATCCAAGTCTCAAGTTTACGTGACCAGATCACCGGCGATCTATCGGTTTCGTCATTTCTTGTATCTCCGACGTGACACCGTCTCACGGGACAGACACGCGTGATCCACCGATGGTACACGTCGGCGTTAACGTGTTAAATCTACGTGCATATTACAATAAGCACGTGAAAGGGATAGATCGTGCAGATCAGTAATTGGCGAACAGCAGTATTTTACGAAAAACTTTAAAGTGGTCCAAAAAATTAGCATTTTAAACTACACAACTTGTTCAATACATATAAAATGTACTGTATCTATGTGCCAGAAAATAAAACAAGATACAACAAATTTCTACTGCAAGTAGCTTTTTTTTTTTTTATTAACGTGGAGGAAATCCGCACGGACACCAGGTCGCTTTTGGAGAAAAACGGCGGCTGCGATCGAAAGGGGCCCGGGAACTGGAAAAAAATTTTCTCCCCGGCGGGGAATCGAACCCCGGTCTCCCGCGTGACAGGCGGGGATACTGACCACTATACTACCGAGGACCTCTCTACTGCTCGTAGCTAGAGAATGGATAACTGTGGATTCCAAAGAATGCAGCATTGCACCTGATTCTTCTCGAATTTCTAAAACAGCTCTTTATTATAATGATACATCCTTCAGGTTTTTGGGACAACTAAGAAACCACGTTTTAGAAAAAATAGTCACTGGCAGAAAAACAAATCCGACTAAAGCGTGTACAGTATGCTGTTCAAAAGGAAAACAACGAAACTAGATATACAGGGTGGTTGGTAAGTGGTGGGGCAAGCGGAAAGGGAGTGATTCTACGCGAAAAAAGAAGTCGAAAATACAGAATAAAAATTTTTTTTTTAATTTTCCCATCGAGACAACGATCTACAGTGAGATCCGTTATAACGAGACGTGATAAAGTGCAGGCGTACCGAGCCAAAATTCAAAGTCGATTTTCTCGAAAACAAAGCCTCGAACGAAAAATTGTTATTCTATATTTTCGACTTCTTTTTTCGCGTAGAATCACCCCCTTTCCGCTTGTACCACTAGTTACCAACCACCCTGTATTTGCAAAAGCTGTTGTGATTGTTAGTGTTTATCATACGAAAAAGAAATATTGAAAGTTGAATTTATTCAAGTTTATTTATATTGTTTTACTTCCACATCGAATTACGAAATAATAACCGGTGATATGAGATAAATTCTTGGTAAAATTGCCGGACAACAATGTGTTGATAACAAATCTGCTACAAATTTTACCTGGAAAATGGAGAATCGATTTTCTAAGTTCTAAGTTACCGTTCTTCTCTCGCGATGACTGGCGGTAAAGCAAAAGAAAAGTAGAAAATATCGCTTGGCGGGTAATTTGAATTCTATAAAATTCACATAAATATAAATAATTTTCTCCTGGGTGAAGTAGTGAAGCAATTAAAGCGCAGATAAATTATGTACATAAATATAAATAATTTTTGCGCGACTGAAGCAGCGAAGCAATTAAACTAAATTTTTAATTCATATTTTAATAGCGGGCAAACTCAACGACTCGCCACATCGTATCGTTCCGTCTACCAAAGCCACAAATTATCGTGATCGGAGTCACGTGGACGCGTACACAAACCTGGCGATAAATAATATCAACAGAATATATACTAATTTATCGTTGAAACATTGTAACAGTTTAAAAGAATCCGAATCGCGAGAAAAAGAACTTGTATATTATCGTACGCCTTGTACCAAGAGTATCATAATACAATGGTTTATTTCCTCTCATAAAAATCTCATTCATCGCATCTGCCAGCAACGTTTAGATCCTTCACTTTCTCTGCCTACATCAATCTGCAATTTCCTGGCGGGCTAAAAACCTAATTGTAAATAGCAAGCTCGGTGGCTGGAAGAAGGAAGAAGGACGAGCTCTAGAAATCGCCTGACAACTGCAGGAAAAAGCGCTGAGACCTGGCGAACGAGAACAGGCTAACCGAACTAAAACCCTTCGCGAAATCTGAGATCTTGATGCGTCGTCGAGACGCGAATTTAATTTACGCTAGTCGACGGTATTCGCGACTTTGAACGTGCACTATCCGGCTACGTGTTCGCCCGGACGTATTAATCATTTTCACGCTGGAAGTCACGCGACCGAAGGAAGATTTACAATTCCATTATGATCTCGTTAAGCGATAAACAGAATCGTAATCGTCGTTCGCAATGGCAGGCGAATTTCCTACAATTTCCTTATTTCAAGCCGCAGCGTGGCACGCTGCGGTTATGAAAACTGAAATTTCTCGAAATCCGCACACTCATCGTATTAGCTAACCGCTCGGATGTTAGCTAAACGCATTCGAGCGCGTCTGACGTGCTTCAATTTTTTACTCTTAACGTTCTTCCATCACCTTGGACAGAAATAAATTAGACTTCAACTATATTCTTTTTAGCGTTTTCCAGCTCTGATTTTCCGTGAATTACGTTGCGTTTAATCTGGTCGCGAGCTTGGCTCGAATTCGCAGCTGCACGCGAGAATTTCTATGAAAAAGAAGAAAATTCGCGCACTTGTCCGCGTTCATCGAAACCAAAATTATCGTCAAATTTATCATTGATAAAATGTTACCGAGTGAACATTTTTTTAAATTTTACATCGCGAACTTTTCCATTGGATTTTAAGTGGCATATGAATCCTGTTCACTCAGGACTTTTGTTTGTTCTCTTTTCAGAAACAGTTTGCAGCTCTTTTTTAATTTTCATTCGGCGATAATCTTCTCTTGGACGGTGTACGAATGAAAATTTTGAACAAATGTAAAAAAAAGTTGATTTTCTGTAAAAGTTAGCATTTTCTGATGGCAGCTTCAGCAAGCTTTCACTGTGCCAGATTTAGACGAACCACGTACAGATTTTAATTACACAGTTGTGGAGGTTTTCGAGAGCTGAAGATACGCGATAAATAAAAAGTTAACCCACAGTTTGTTGCTTGCTTTAACGGCTGCTTTATCTTACAGTCATCGTGTTAATAAGAGCATTAACTGTTGTTGAATTTCGTACAGATTAGTATGATGAGAATATATATAATTACGTGGAACATTTTCAAATCTCTTGAGATTTTTCGCTACCATTTTTATAATTTTCATAATTTCGCCCTGTTGTTAAAACATTTCATTTGGCAGAAACTAATATTTTATTGCATAAACATACTAATATTTTATTTTATAAGCATAGAAGAAGAAGAAGAATGACAGTAGGAATCGAAGCGAGGTAAAAATACGCAAGAAACGAGCAACCAATTTTTGTCAAAGTCAGGAGAAAACGATACATTTTAAAAATCAACTATTCGATTAACAAAAAATTGCAGAAAATACCAAGGTTATTGAAGTATATCAGATATGAAGAAGATTGTATTTAATTTCTAAAAATTTGGAGTAATAAGATGTTTAAAAATTATTCTATTTAATGTTGCTCGATAGTTTAATGTCATTATGTAATGCTACTAAAAATATGTGGTCGAGTTCAGTTCGAAGTAATATTTTCATATTTATAATCCTAAGGATACATATCGTACGCTTTTAACGTATTATTTTTCGATTAATTAGTATTAATAAGTCCTTACATTATCTTTAAAATACAGTAGGACGTTGATTATTCGAGTCATGTAATTATGATAAATCCTACGTACAAATAATCCAATTAATTGCTTATCATACGTGAGATCATTTATTCCGAGTTATTCTACGAACATTGATATCGAACGAAAGTAAAAACGTTTGAGAAAAGATATGACAAATGCGTCAGTTTTCATTCTTTCTTACGAAGGACTTCTTTTGCACTTTTTATTATCTGATGTACCTACAATTGTTCGTAGCGTTTTAATCGAACTAATGAATTAATTGAATGAATTCAACTATTCGCTAATTTGATTCAATTAATTCTCTCAATCTTATTACTTCTATTTTGTAATAATTTTTTATCAATTGTCAATTAATTAAATCAATCGACTAATTTCCATACGACAGAAAATCATTTATTCTCAATTATTCTAAGAACATTGTTACCGAACGAAAGTAAAAATGTTTGAGAAAAAATATGAAAAATTTGTCAGATTCAATTTTTTTTTACCAAGGACCTCTTTTACACTTTTTATCATCTAATGTACCTATTGTTCGTTATGTTTTAATCGAACTAATGAATTAATTGAATGAATTCAACTATTGGCTAATTTGATCGAATTAATTCTCTCAATTTTATTACTTTTATTTTGTAATAATTTTTTATCAATTGTAAATTGAGAAAAGATATGAAAAATTTGTCAGTTTTCATTCTTTCTTACGAAGGATCTCTTTTGCACTTTTTATTATTTAATGTACCTACAATTGTTCGTTATGTTTTAATCGAACTAATGAATTAATTGAATGAATTCAACTATTGGCTAATTTGATTGAATTAATTCTCTCAATTTTATTAATTTTATTTTATAATAATTTTTTATCAATTGTCAATTAATTAAATTAATTTTTATACGTTAGAAAATCATTTATTCCGAGTTATTCCACGGACATTGATACCGAACGAAAGTAAAAATGTTTGAATAAAGATGTAGAAGGTTTGTCAGTTTCTGTCGTTGCTCACGAGAGACCATTTATACGCTTTTTATTATCCACTGCTCCGATAATTGATCGTTAAATTTTAATCGGTGTTCCAACGATCGAAATTCCAGCGTATTAAATCGTTCATGAGTCGGTACGATACTCGCACAAAGTCGGAAAATATTACGCCACCAAATATTCCGATTTGCCAAGTGTCGAAACTCGGAAGTGCCTTTCACTGCGGCAAACGTTTAAGGAAATACAACTTCCCTAATTTATCAGTGCGCACCGACGAACAAAGCCAATTCCGAATGCCCAGCAGACGAAGAATTTAATTACATGTAATTAAGGACATGGGGTCGCGTTTGTTTCGCTCATCGTTCGATACGCAAACTGTTGTAATTAAATCGCGGCACGGCATTGTGGAAAACCGAAAGGTGAATTGTGACAGGAACGACAATCGTATCGAGAAAGGAACGAAAGAAGCGGACTAGTGAAAAGTTGGCAGGAAGAAGAAATGAAAGCGCACGAAATGTAAGGAGAAATTCATTCACAGTCACGAATTAGCGTGATTATAAATTATGCATACGATATACATTCATAATGCTTATCTGAAAGGATATCTGACGTTCTGTTACGGCAAAAATCTGTTCTCCTCGTTATTATACTTTCACTTGTACGCTCCGTGCGAAAATATGCGATACGTTTCAGTTGATAACGAAACAGATTGACTTACGTTTATTGATTTTTTTTCGTTCTTTTTTAAATGAGCCAAAGTGTTCACTGACAATAGATGGTGACTTTAATCGTACGATGATAGTGATTTTACGATCGTTGAGAAATTCGTATTACGTTGACTTGTAGCACAAGTTGTTGTTGTCTTTGCACATACGTTACGTATATCGTTACGCGTTGTTGTTGCTTATTTTATTTAAAATCGCGTTGGCTACCATGGTGGTTGGCGACTATTTTTTCATTCTCTGGCTAATTAAACTCTGCTCGATAAGGTATATCGTACAGGCCGAATTGTGTCGTCGGAGCCGATATATTTTTTATCGAAAGCGAGGCGAATGACTCTCGAACAGACTCTGCGACGTACGTAAAACGAGAACATGGAATTTTTGTTATATCAGAGCAAAAAGGATTGCACGGACGATTGTAATCAGACTCGCGGATGTTTATGTATTTATGGAAAATTTAAGCGCGGAGAAATGAACAGAATATGCAAAAATGTGCGAAATATACAAACCGACGCGTTAATAACTTTTAAGCTTCATCTCTTTTGTTCTGTTCGTGAATATATGAAATTTCATACATATCTGCGATCCAATTATAATATGTTCGTCTATACTTTCTTATTTTTATGGGTTCGTCAAATACGAGATACAAATTTCATAAGATTTTCCATTTGATACCAGTCAGTTTATACAGTGCGAAAAATATGATCATCGTAAATTAATAGCGAATAACTGCATGATGTTTTGCTAAACTACACATATCGAGGTACTGAGTTTCGTTTCGTAAAATATTTTTTAAACATCGAATATTACGAGTATTTTACGAAGGTAAAAGGATTAACCGATAGAATACGGAAATGCACACGAATCGAAAAGTATTTTTACGAACAATCAACCGGACGAGCAGTTCGGTTGAAATGAAACCGAAATAAATTGAACTAAATCGGACTGAGATTTAAATTTACAATTTCATTTGAAATCGAAATAAAAACCATGTATCTTTGAAACAAAAAAAAAGAAAGGTTTCAAAAATTCAATTAGCTGCAAATAAATGACTTTGTAACTAATATCGTAGCCTAACGAAACTATCGTGGAATATCTTTCATTTTTACAGAAAACGAGCATCTGATTTGATTTGATAAATGTTTCGAGAGCTGGGATTGCTATTTTTTGAACGGCCTTTTTATTCCTTAGAAACAGTTTTAACTTGCGGAAGTCGGGCCAGAAAATGATAGCCTGTTTGAGAAAAGTTTGACGATTAATTATGTGAGAAAATCTTCTACTTTGCTACAATTAATTTCACTACAATGATTTGTTACGCGCGGTCCGGCATTATCATACAAAAGCACCTATAGGTTTATGTCTATCAATCAGTAACGATCGTTCGCGAGTAAATTTTCGCTGGATAATTTCCAATTTTTTTTATAACAACCATGCAATTTTGCTGTCGGTTTTTCGCTTAAATTTCAAAAAGAATAGCCGACTATGCTCTTAACAGGCTACCATACGGTTGGCGGAATCTCTTGAAACTGAAAACTTCATTAACACTTTGCACTTCGAATTTTATTTCAATTTCGTTACCGGCAGCTGCCAACGCTTTTTAGGTGTTTTATTTGAAATTTATTTTAACTAAAAAATAAGTGAATTTAGATAAATAAAGGAAGAAACAAATTCACTTAAATATCAGTTTTATTCACACTATTGTTCTATTTTGTAATTTTTAAGCGTATGATATATCTTGAAACAATTGCCAGGATGCAATTTTGCTTTTCTTCCGCACCTTTCACACTTGTCGTAGGAGTGCAAAGGATTAACAGAATCTTCCGTAAAAGCTGCGTTAATATTTCCACGTGTCGTCTATCTTAAATTTATTTCAATTCATATGGCGAAAATAGTTGAAACTCTTCTCTTTTCGGAAGATTATATATGAACTCTGCTGCTCCTATACGACCCAAATGGATATTATACTTCAACAGAGATTATTAAAATATACATAGTCTTTAAATATTTGCTTTTACTATTCGAATGCGTTTTGTGAGCTTGTACCGTATCGCACGCTTTCTGCGAATAAAACAGTTCTGAAGAAGAAGATACCTGAAGAGACACAAAGGTGAAGAACAGGATCTACGTTTGAAATTTTCACAAACGTCTAGCATTTCTTGCTTACGTTAGGCGATTAAACAATTACGACTTGTATGCGTTTATGGGAAATTTGAAGAAGCAGAAATACTGGGAATTTATATGAAATATACAAAAATATACCAAATGTCCAAAGTATAATACAATAGCACTCGTTGTAACATTTAATAGGTAAAATAAATTTCACATTAATCGCGAGACAAAGCTTAACGACACAGCACCGAAATATATTTCATTATAACACAACATGCTTCATACAAATTAAAGACAAATACAAACACAAATACAAATGGAAAAATCAAACAATATCATGTAAGAGATTTTCTAGCCTCGCTGCGATTGTCCAATTTTTACGCGCTTTAACACTTTGACTGCCACGCCGAAATCACATGTTTCGCTGAGGACGCCACGGCAGTATTTTTATTATTCAAATCATATAATGGCAAAATAATAATAAATTGATGATGTGAGACAACATTCTTCCCCAATGGACCGTTTATCGTATTGGTGGTCACAGGTGACCACCGTGACGTCTTGCTAACAGTTGATAGCGACATATTATGACAAGGCTTCGTTTATTTCAACAAACCATTCGCATTTGTTATTTCGTCGTAAGCAAAATGTCCAGAATATATTGTTGGAACGTGTAGAAGATATTGTTCATCCTATTTATAATAGTAAGGTATGTTCACCTTTCTAACATCAATTGTATGATAATAAAACAGCATGTTTACGATTATTTTCTAAGGTGTGTTTATAATAATATTCGTAGATTATCCCTCAAAGATATGCAAACACAGTGCACCGTTAGATGCAAGATTTTTATTAGAACATCAATAAAAAGTGTTAAGGTATGGAGAGAATTTGGAGAGAATAAAAAGTTAAACTTTATTTACATATTAACTAAGTTTAGCTCTACACGTGGGCTACTCTCTGAGGGGCTAAAAGACACTCACTCGCTAGCTTTTTTTCTTCTAGTCGCTCTTTTGTTTCAACGGAGACCTGGACCGTCTTGCGACGCTCACATACACTCTAGGGAGAGGATGCACACACGTGTCTACTCGCTCTTCGCTCCCTCACTCTCACACGTACAATACAAATGTACTATCTATTTAACGAAAAGAAAATTTTTTTATTTGGTAGTCTTTTTACAATCAATTCTCATTGAGAATTATGAGTAAATTATTTTGGCGTGATACTGTAACTTGGATTATAAGTGTTTATAGTATGTTTGGTTCTAGTTGAATCTAACGCTTAAATCTAAAGGGTAATGTGTTTTTAGTCTGCGGATCTAATCCGTCGTGTCAAGTAATTGGGTAACTAATGGGTTTTGGTGGTTGTTAACTCTTATGTTATATCTGTTACTGAATTTGGATATTTCTTCTTTGACTGTGGGTATCTTAAGGTCGCGATGTATCGTTTCGTTGGTAACATACCAAGGTGTATCTATTAAGGATCTTAGAGTTTTTGATTGGAATTGTTGGAGAATTTCCATGTTGAAATTACTCGCTGTTTCCCATAGTTGGATCCCATAGGTCCAAACAGGTTTTAATATGGCTTTATATAGCATTATTTTACTCTGTAGGTTTAAGTTACAGCGTCTGCCAATGAGCCAGTAGAATCTTTTTAGTTTTGATTTCAGTTGTTTGGATTTATCTACGATGTACCGTTTTCATGTCATTCTTCTGCCCAGAATCATGTCCAGATATCTGACTGTATCTTTGTTTGGAATTGGAATATTTAAGGTGTCAGTGTCGTCCGTGATAATTGTAGCTGCTGGCTGTAGATGTGTCGCTGATGGGGTACTGCTATTTTTCTTCCAATTTAGATGCGTGGAAGAAATATCGGACTCCGGTCGCCGGGATTCGAACCCGGGTTCCAAACGTTCGTAACGTAAGTCGCTAATCACTGCGCTGCTGTCGTCCGACCTAGTTAGTGTCGAGTGGTGGTATTTGCTGTTGAGTGCCGCCACATATTATTTATGGTCACCTGTGGGCATGATTGTTTTCGCAGCGTGAAAAAAGAAAAACGAGAACAAATCTTGCATCTAACGGTGCACTGTGTTAAAACACTGTGGCGTTCTGAGCGAAACATCTGATTTCGTCGTGGCAGTCAAAGTGTTAAAGTACTCCAATGTGCACGTATCAGCAAACAAAGAGAACTCGTCATATTTTCAAAGAATATTCTTCTTAAACGAAGATGTTCAGTAATATTGAAACGCGAAATTAAATTTAATTAATTAAACGAGACTTTTTACGTCTCGTCCAAGCTGATAATATTCTTCAACGCGTAAGAAGAACAAACTTCAATGAGAAACGACCAAGAGGAAGTACGTAGCGCACTGCATTACGCTGCGCTAGTACAATCCGATGTGTGCGGAGCAAACATTCGCGTTCTTCGTTCGAGTACACTGTACAAAATGAGGATACACGGTGTATCGTGTTTCGTCAGCAGTACTTTAAAGTAGATATATTTGCGGAGAGATAGGTGCGGATAATTTGTGCTGCGAATAAGCAGATAATTGGATCGACCTTGGTTGCAGTTGCCACCCGATTACGCCGGGCACGTCGTCACGCCAATTTTCCTTGATCAGTATGCATTATCGCGGCCATAGGGTGTGTTGTTAAGCCTTAACACTAGAACTACCAATAGTTAACAAAAAGCTATTTTTACCAAAAGACTAGTCAAAATGACTGGTCTTTAAAAAATATGCAATAATAGAATACTTTTATATTTATTGATTTATTACTTTCTTATAAAAGCAATTCTACATTATGTAGATGTTATGTAGTACATCTGGGATCATCATCCCTAAACGAGGGTTGACACATCTATAAAATTGTAGAACCAGTCATTTTGACTGCTGTGGTATTTCTAGTGTTAGCATCTAGAATTTTCCTGATAACTGATATCATCATATTAAATGATACGCAGTAAAAATTTTCAAAACGTGTAGGAAGCTGTACAAAACGAGGAAACTGGTTAACTGGGGTTCGATAAACAAATTGCAGGATCCTTTTACACTTTGATAAGTACCAGTCATTTTGACTGCTATTGGTATAAGTAGCCTTGATACAAAATTATTTTGAGTTTGAGTACATAAAAAAGGAAATAAAATTCATTATATTATTCTTTTAGTTATCGTTGAGAAAGTCATTACATCATTGCGGAAAAAAATATAACATGAAGTAGGAATTTTAAAATAAAGTCGTAAGACCAGTCGATTTGACTGGTGTGGTAGTTCTAGCGTTAAATCAGGACAAGGTGGATCTGCGGCTGTACAGGCTGCTTCTAAAAGATCCAGCTAAAACTGTGAAGCTTGCAATGTCGTGTGTACGCACGTACAGGGTGTCTCCGTTTATTCGATCAACGAGAAAGTAAAATATCTCCTATACGTTGATGGAACAAGCGATTCGAACGAAACTTTGCTTCGTTTGTTTCGAGGAGGACGTCTCGCGATGATCGCAAATCTCATCCAGACGGACGCACCTTCGACATTTCGCGGCGAACTTTGCCCTTTTAAACGCGAAGACAATGGAAACGTACTTCTTCTACTCGTAAACTAGTACACACTGTGTATTCCTTTCGAGATACGTTTTCTATGATACTTTTTCATAGCGTTTTCTTTAATTTGATTTTCATCATTCGGAAGACATTGTGAAAGGAAATGAAAAGTGCACGACGCGTACTCGTACGAGAAATTGCAGCTTGTTTGAGCGAATTTCGTTAGGAAAAATTCGATCGTTTGCAATGGATGCGTCACGTGTTACGTGCGTCCTCGACGAAAGCGGAGGCGTTTCGAAGACTTCAAGGCCGTCTTTATCTTTTTTTAAATGGAACTATACATAGTCTTATACGTAATTTCATGCATCTTTTACTTTTCTGTATTCCATTCTGTAGAATTTAATTTAAATGTAGTTTAATTTCTCCATAGAATTCCGTGCAATTCTGTATAAAAATGTATTAAGGAGTTTGGTCGGGAAATGATTAGCTTCAGAGATATCTTAATTTTGATGTCGCAAAAGTTATCAAATGAAAGACGAGGAAAGACAACGCGGTGCGCAATCAATTTCATGAAATTAACATTGAAATATCTTTTAAACTAAAGAAATTTCAGATGCATATCTTCGTCGTACTTCTTCGTAGAGAATTCAAAACTGCATCGAATGGTGTACAGAAAATGTACAAGTTGCATTTAAAAGAAACGAAGATCTTGAGATCTCGAAAACGCTTCCACCTAGAAAAATTCTGCTAGTCGTCAGAGACGTCCCTCCAAGAACACAGCGAGTTCTTTTTTAAACATTTTTTCGGATACATCTTTTTTTTGTATATTTCCTTTCGATGTATAGTTTGGAAGATATTTTCGCAGATCGATTATGGTCGAATTCGACAGTTCGTATATCGATGTACACGAGAAACGTTTCGATTATTTCGTGACATTCTATTTGCAGAATATCATCGTGAATTCCGATGGTCGTCTTCAAAGTAGATTCTTTCGGCGACAGTCAACCACAAAAGTTGTCGCACATTTTATGTAGCGAGGCTGTCTAGTTTGGAATAGTTTTTTTTACCAAATTCTACTCCATTTCGAAAGCACGTCGAAGTCGCAACGTTTCGGAAGCTTCTTCCTTCTGCAATCGATCAGCGTTGTTTCCTCGTTCGTTTTAAGAAACAACGTGCTTTTAATAAGATTTGTAGTTTTGGGAAGAAGAAAGAAAAGACGAGAAAAGAAGTGAAAGGAAAGGGATGGCATGTTTTCGCGAGAAATCGTTGGTTTAAAAATAGTCGAACAAAATGTGCTATCGTTCTTACAGTTTGAAGAAATGATTTTACTGTGCAAACCTAATGACACTGAAAAATAAACCACGCGACGAAACTCGTTTCTCTTTCAATTCATGCCATGCGCATACATTTTTCGTTGAAAAACTCAGAGAATTTAGTTGTTAGCAGCGAAGAATACATCGATCGTGCTGATCACAACGAATATGTCGTATTGTTACGTGGTAAAAGCTCGAGTTACGTAATGCTAGAAAAAATGGTCCCGTTGAAAGTTATCTCTTCACCGTGTTTTTTCAATTACGTAAATATCAATTGCAAATATCCTAAATGACCTTTGTAGCCACGTGTGCAAGTATTAACTTTTTGGTATTCCACTGAGGATAGTCATCCACATGTCATTTAGCAATTAAGTTAGAAAAATTTACCAAATGTCCAGCTGGGCAAATTGTAAAGTATAAATTAAATAATAAAAAAAAGTATTAATTTTTTGGTATCCCACTGATAGCCATCCACATGTCATTTAGCAATTAAGTTAGAAAAATTTACCAAATGTCCAGCTGGGCAAATTGTAAAGTACAAATTAAATAATTAAAAAAAAGTATTAATTTTTTGTTAAAGGCCACTTCCGATGCTTTTCCTAGCGTTTCAAGCGTTATGACTCAGAATGAAAACGTTTCCGTACTGCGTTTACGTAATCTTTCCTTCATAATACCTGCAAACTACGTTCTCAGAAGTCGATTAAGTCTTTTACACCCTCTGCACTAGAAGAATCACTGAAAACAATTCTGAACGTAAATTAGAGACAATAAAATACGAATCTGAAACTTGATCACAAATACATTCTTCGAAACGGAAGTTTCTAAAAGTTGTTGTGTGAACAATATAATAAAATAATTTGTGATAACGTGAGAAACAAAAATAATGCGATCATATAATAAACAGATAATTAACGTAATAAATGGATAATTATATTTATAATTGGTAAACGTATATCTTTAAGAATATTACTTACAACGTGAATAATCTTGCTCAATTAATTGAAATTTTAATTTGCTAACAAATTGTCTAATGCTATTATAGATTCACCTTGAATTTTCAAAGACTAAAATTCTGTATTTTGGAATTCATGGAACAAGTCTATAGATAAGTCTGCAATGTAAAATCTGAAATCTGAAGCCTGAAATTCAAAGAAATGTGAAACCTAAGACGATCTGAGAGACCCAGTAGCTTTCAGAATGTTTGAAGAGTCGGTAAAAATGTTAAGACTGTAACCACTCAATCCTTGTTCTCGTGTCTCTTGCAAACGAAACTTTCAACTGCTCTCGACTTCGACCCAATCCTACCTTATCTCTGACAATTGAAAATTTGTAGCGGGCGTAATTTAAGTACGGCACAGTGAAGAGTTTAAAAATGGTGAAACTCAAGTTTGGTGGAGAAATTTATCGTTGGCAGGCGTAACAGGTAGAGAGAAATAAATCTTTTAGTCGACACACGAACGCTGAAAGTTTCGCTTCTTGCGAGCCGTTACGTAACCGGTGGCTCACCGATATATCCGAGCCTTGCTATTTTCGTATTTCAGTTTCGTTGTATTGTTCTCGCCTATTGTTCCTTTTCTTCGATCAACATTGCTACGAGAACGAAAAGAGCAGAGAAACGCGATCAAAAGTGGCAAATACTTTTTCTTTAGCGTTCCACGTGCAAACGTAATTGCAGTCTAATTGTAAGTTGAATTAGTTGGTGGGCATCGTAAGTAGTTTGTTTGTTAATTAAAATCGCCACTTGGCGCAGTAGTGTGCCAAATTCTGCGCCGGGCATGTGTATACTTCCTTTCTGAAATTGAGACATCATTTCCAATTGGAAAGTATGTACTATATTTACGTTATTTTTTAGTATTCTATTATTTATTATAAAAAATGAAATTAAAGTATAAGGTAAAAAATTTTTTTAAGTAAAAGAAGGAAAGGAAATTAGCAAGAGGATAATTTGCTAATTGAAAATATATTTTTCTGGTTTCATTTTTCTGTATTAGTTTAACGACACTTGAATGCGCTTTACTTTTGTTTATTTTTTACACGCGCGCATTCATTAAGATTCCAGTGAACGTTGCAATTCCAACAAATTTTACACAAGCACTGGCATATAGCTTTATTTGTGAACGAGTATGTGCTTCCTGAAATAGTCTATGATTTTTGTTAAAAAATGTTAGATACAAGTGTAAAAAAAAATTATACACACGAATAGAAATTATCATGAGATTATATAAATATAAATATTTTGTTGTATTATGGTAGATATCGTTAAATTATTATTTTCATATAATCGTTATTCAATGTAAAAAGAAACTTTAAAAAAGAAGTAAATATCAAATTTTAAAATATTCAATTCAAATACAAATATATACTATGGATACCAAAATGGATATTAGAAAATGTTTTTGAACGTTCTTTTCTATGAAATATTATGTCTAGTAACCTCGAGCATACTATGTTTGCTACAACAAAGGCAAGAGAAGGACGAAACGATTCCTGGCAAAAGCGCAACACGTTTTTACATAAATCGAGAAGAGACTCGCGTGAAATAAGCCCGGCTATGACGTTCGCAAGAACAGAGCAGACTCAAATAACCAGACTCAGCATACGTCGCTTCGACGTTGTATGTTCTCGCGTTATCAAAAAGCGGAACACGATACTCTGTGAATACCGCAACACCATCGAACATCTACTTTGTTGCTACACCAAATTCGAAGACGCAAGACGTAACAGATACTTAACGATATATGTTCTATCGCTATTATCTGACAAAACACAGTGTAAAAAAATCTCCAGGTTTCCTGGAAGAAATAAATCTTTGGCATCGTCTATAGATACGTGCAAATACCAACTTGCTAGCAGACCATTTACTATCAAATTACGTAGCATTTACTACACGAAAATATAACATAACGATCGTTACTAATTACTTGCTAAATAACAACCTAACTGAGACAGCTGTGCCAAACTAAGCACGTGAATGTTATTCGCTTGGCAACTAAATGATTGCGGATTTTGTCATTAGGTGGTATTGACAAAATCCGCAATCACTTAGTTGCCAACCCAATATTTTATATTTATACAGGGTGGTTGGTAACTGGTGATTCTACGCGAAAAAAGAAGTTGAAAATATGGAATAAAATTTTTTTTTAATTTTCCCATCGAGACAACGATCTACAGTGAGATCCGTTATAACGAGACGCGACAAAGTGCACGCGTACCGAGCGAAAATTCAAAGTCGATTTTCTCGAAAACAAAGCCTCAAACGAAAAATATTTATTCTATATCTTCTATTCTATATATTCTATATTTTCCATTATTCTATATTTTGAGGTTTAGGTGACCATCTTGGGTCATCAGCTGTAAAACACGTGTCCGTTGTAGCAACACTGAAGACTCTGGTATAAGGACAACTCGATGGACATATTAATGAGTCAATAACTAGTAAATACTCGGCGGGTTCGCTAGCTACGCTCGTAAAGGGCGCATGCGGTAGTAATATGTCGCGCGTTCGAAACCACTCCTGGGCATATTTGCAAAGGTGGAAAACCAAATATCATCTTAGAAGTATATACAACGGGCAAGGGGGTTTCCCCGGCGCCCTTGCCTATTATGTTGTTGTGCTTTCTATGAGTGTTTGGGAAGTACCCCCGGAGATTTCGGTCACTCACTCGTGCTGACTATACCTAGCCCCGCCCGTGGGGTTTTAGCCAATAAAAATCCGACACCCTTGTCCCGCTCCGTGCGATGAGATAAGGTGTGGATGAAGATTTCCCCACGTAAAAAAAGTTTTTTTTTCCGGTATTACCCCGCGCCCTCTCCCCGGAGAGCGCGGGTGCCTATGAACGTTCCCTTCACGTAAAAAAAAAGCTTTTTTTCTTTTTTTTTCAATTTTTCTATCGAGACAACGATCTACAGTAAGATCCGTTATAACGAGATGTGATAACGTGCACGCGTACCGAGCGAAAATTCAAAGTCGATTTTCTCGAAAACAAAGCCTCAAACGAAAAATGTTTATTCTATATTTTCGACTTCTTTTTTCGCGTAGAATCACCCCTGTTTCGCTTGTACCACCAGTTACCAACCACCCTGTATATGTACAAAATACATGTAATTGCAGCCACTAATGCCATAATTACCATAGGATGTGACGATAAAGGACAAATGGAAAGGAGAAGATAAGCAAACAAACACATATATTTATAAAATAAAAATAAAGTGGTAATGCAGCAAATGTTCACGTGTTGCTAGTGTCATTACGATTCATGTAACAAATTTTAATCACACGACGAGTGAAACAGCAACAACAAAGTAATACGATAATGACGGAGGATCACTGACGCGTCGTCGTGATTTTTTGCATGTCTTGGGAATGTAAACTGCCTCGGTGACTCGTGGGAAATCCTGACTGTTGTTTCATTATTACCGTACTAAGCTATGGCAAAATGGTCGTAAAAAAAAAGAGTCGTAATCATAGGATGCTCGTTCTTATAACAATAAAGCGTACAATAAAAGCGAACAGCCTTGTGCCTTGTGTTTAATAATATATTTTTTTTATGCTTTTCTTTCATTGATAGAATCTGACTCTGTAGATCGATCGTAAATACTACGAACTTTCCTCGGTTACACGTTACTTATTTTTATTATTTGTTTTATCGAATCTTGAAATTCAGTGGAGCCACGTCTAACACGTATCATGTGATTGACATGGTTTTTCATGCTATGTACGGTAGAACCTGGATTATGCGAAGTAATCGAAGGATAATCGAAAATTCGAGAAGGTTTGTTATTATTCGTAAATCGTACAATAAAATCGTGGAGAAATTTTGATAATGTAATATTGTATATATATTTAAATTTCATTAATTGGTCAAATTTAAATAATTTAAATTAACTTTGCAAATTTATATTTGTATAAGCTCGATATCATGCTTCAAATTTTTATATTCAAATCTCGCTTCTTTTTCAAAAAAGAAGGTCTTTGTTCCTGACCATTTGCACTTTTGTATTGCTCGTGTTAAAATTTCGTAAAAGATAACAGAAGTTACGCTAATGAAGTTCGAAACATCTCGAATAATACGAAACTTCGGTTAAACGCGATCGCAATAACCGACACGCCACTGTGCCCGCTTTATATCAAATGTTTATAGCAAAATTATAGCAATAAACATCTTGTCATTTCTACATTTGCAGATTGCTTGCAAATTCCACCAATATAATCATGACAGGCGCGTCTCACTACGGTGCTAATGAAATTTCAAAGTGTTTTTACACCACACATTCGATATGGAAATACTAGGTTGTCCCAAAAGTTCCTGTCGTTTTATAAGGAAGTAGTAAATGCACAACCTTTTTTGTTTTATGTTATTTTATTGAATTACGTTTGATCTATTTTATTCTATTAATGGATCATACGTAAATCTATAAAATAGTATAAAATAAAAAATGTTGTGCATTTATTATTTCACTTATGAAACGAAAGAAACTTTTGGGACAACGTAATACAAATTTTCTACGATAACAGGTCGAACATCTTCGTGAGAAAATTTTCCTTTGATTAATTAAAACAGCTGCAACAGCTGCAGCATAGATAGTGTCACCGAGCCATAAATTCGCAATAGAAAAACCAAGGGGGTCTAACGAACATCCCGCAGGCCATCGAAACGGCAACGTAGAGGGTGTTCCAGTGTCAGAAAACAGTAACAGCATGACCATCTCTGACCTGAGCCCCGGCGACACCTCCATCGACACCTCCTCCATAGGAGCTAAACCCATAGTATATAAACCTTCCTAAAATCAGCTCTCGACATTCTCTGTTCTAACACTCTGAACCGTCACTCTGTTGGATTCGTACAATAAATTTTACCACTAAATATATCTAAAGTTCAATTCCTTACCTTATTTGTAAAACGTTCGAAATGCAACGCGAGGAGATCACCGATGATCTGTCAATTTCGTGATTTCTTGTGTCTCCTACGCGACAATGGCATCGCTTTCGCTGAAGGATTAGTTAGCTGTCGGCATATGTAACATGGGGATCCGAGAGATGGGATAACGTAGACGAAGCAGTGCGACGTGATCATTAGGAGCTGCGAGATATGCTTTGGGGAATGGGCAGGTTTATCTGCCAACCACTAGAAGCCACTTGCAGGAAGCGTGGATGATACTGGATAAACTAGCTCCTAAAGCGAGGGTTGTGAGTGTCGAGAAGCATTTACAGGGAACTTGATTGATCGCTAGGGAGCGATCGATGCACAGAGTTGCGGAGTTCGTAATTTTCTATCTTGTAGCAATTCGAGATACTTGTTAATAAGTTGACACTCATCTTACCAGGTTGAGCGATCGGTTTCAAAATTTAATTAAAAATCGTACCTTCATTGTTATTTCTTTCGTTCATCTAAATTTATGTAAATTCTTGTACTATTTGATTAATGGGTTTCTCAATTTTTGTTAATATAAGAATTTACATGGAGTTTGTTAGACCGTTAAGCGGCTTACACACCAAACTGAAACACGTGAGAATGCATGTGCAGATTTTTACGAAACCATACACGTAGCTAGTAATTTTTTAATAACGTTGAAACTGCTTTTAAAAATGTCTGGTCGTCTTGCGACGATCTTTTTCAATCGTCTTCAATATCGTTATTTACAGCAGCGTTTGTAATAATTGTAAATGTTGAAGTGATTCTCACTTCTAGAGGAACTCTACATCTGCTCTAGTGTTTAGTTTCCTTAGTCCTCGAAGCCAGTGAGTATTGTTTAGCATTAAATCAATTCGAAGAGCCTCTCAGACTCATAGTCTTTTCTAGGAACAAGCCTAGCACAGACGGTGCAGCGGGGTATAGACAGGCCAGTTTTCGTAATTATATAAATACATCAAGGCAAGGATACCGCAAGGAAGCGTAGGACCAATATTATACACACTATACACGGCTGACATACTAACAACTACCAACAGCAAAATACTGACATTTGCGGACGACACGGCTGTGCTAGTCAAGCACACTAATTCAGAAACAGCAGTCACATTACCACAAGAGCATATCACAAAAATAGGAAAATGGTAACAGGATAAACAAATAAAAACAAACCCCATTAAATGCAACCATATTACGTTTACACTATGAAAATGGAAACCACGAAATATCCAATTGAATGGCACGCACATAACACAAACAATGCAAGTTAAATACCTAGGACTCCACTTAGACACACAACTTACATGGAAGCAACATACTAAATCAATTGTAGACAAAATACGGATAAAAAGAAGACAGATGTACTGGCTAACTAGTAGAGACAATAAACTCAGCATGGCAAATAAATATAAATTTACAAAACGATAATAAAATCAATTTGGACGTACGGAATACCATTATGGGGGACAGCAGCGACGAGTCACATAAATACACTAGAGTCGCTACAATCGAAGATACAGAACAATAGTCAACGCCCCATGGTATGTCAGAAACGAGGATATGCGCAAAGACCTAAAAATACCAAATGGTCAAAGAAGAAATTGACAGATACGTAAAGAAATACAAGGAAAGAACGGCAACACATCCAAACCAGCTGGCTGCTGAATCGAGCAAAACTCTTATAAAAAGAAGACTAAAGAGAAACCACCCCACTGACCTCACTAAAGAAATAAAATAGATAAACTCGAAGATGGTACCCCACTGGGGGTAAAGCTAGAAAAATTTACCGAATGTTTAGCTGGACAAATTGTAAAGTACAAATTAAATAATGATACAAAAAAATATATAAATACCCATAGGCCCATGCTATGCATAGGCCCAGCGTGCTAATCTGAATTGACATACATTATACTTAAATATATTTCTATTATGCATTCATCCACGCGTTCCTCTCTATTCCATCAGAACCTCAACAGTAAAAAATGAAGGACGAAAGCTTCTAATAATTGTCAAATTATAGCGATCCACTTTGCAATTCAATCTGAAGACCCGTTAGTATTTAGGTCTGATAATTGGGACGACAGATAATTCACACCACAGATGTTTCTACGATTGTTCGAATCTGATCAAAGAAACCTAGACGCAGACTTGTCTCCTCCTCTAAATATTACAACAAGTAGCTTTCGGTGTGCTTAAATCTTCCATGAATACACGAACACCCGGCGTCCACCGATGATAGACGATAGTTAAGTCTAACAAGTCCTTAAGACTGGAATATTCAGTATCAGATATGACTAGCGTGTCGATGCAAGGCGATACCGACCCGCCGACATCAGTCTACACAACCTGCAATTGCAACCGATCGTATCACGAAATCTCACAAAGCTTCGTTGCAACGTGTTTGATGGAGCGCGTGTAGGCGGCTTTAAAATCGAGACAACCGCAGCTGATATCCGAATGTATCAGCTCTATCCGATGATGTTTCTCGATGGAGATTGGCCCACGCCTTCTGAAATAAAAACTCATAGGTAGCTGCATCTTGTGTCGCACGACGATCAAGATACGACACAGCAATTTTTGTCGTTGATTATTTCTTTCAGATTGATTGAGATTTCTTATTGATATTTTGTTATTGAAGCGTCGCACGTGCAAATTGGTTTGTTATCTTGCAACGAACAAAACGAATATTCCAGGATATTTTAGTTGTCCAGGATAACGAACAGGATTGAGGCTAGGCGACCAACAGCCAACTCTTGCGGCTCACCTATTCATTCCGACGTATTCTGAGGTATTCTCGCTCTTGTTAAATTGTCTGATAACTTTGATGTGCTGTTGAGAGAATTTCAATTTGACAAGTTTATCCTACACAAGAGAATTAAGCTATTCCAATGGCAATGGATGTACGTGCAGACGAAAGTCGTAAGATGATCAATGATGGATTAGAATGTTGAACTGGCTAGAGTAATTTTGTTTTCATTTACGTGTTCGTACGATAGTTGGAAAATTGCTAGGGAAATGATCGGAAAGGAATTGTATGTGATTTCGGTATAGGGTGTCAGAATAGTTCAAGTACGATAAGAGAATGTGGAAGAAGGATCCTTTTCTTTCTTGGTTCTTGATACCTGTGTGGAAAATGTACTAAATATTGCAGTAGTAGACGAGGATAGACTGAAACGCTGTTCACGTGAAATGGTGCAATGGTGGATATTTTTGTTTGAATATTTCGTCAACTTTTTGTACATAGCAATACTTCGACCGAAGAATTGTTTTTAATGTAGGATATGTAATATTTTCGAACTTTTGAATAAATTACAGCAAAACGATTGCTTCAAATTGCTTTGAATGTTGTTTAGAAATTGTAATATAAATTTAATAATGAAAATCACTAAAATTTATAAGCCAGTTTATGTCAACAAATTATTATTTCTTTTTAAAGACATAAACGTTTAGGATTCTATTGAAGGGATTATTTAATTTTATTTTTATTTACATGGAATGTTCGCAACGTTCAATTGACCGTGGTACATTTTTACGCAGCATAACCTTGTTATCATATGAGAATATAGAATTTCGTATCATATGGCCATAATCTCCATTTCACTTTGCCATGACACAACTCGTTGTTTGCTATACCCAACATTCTAATTAAGCCAGCCTTCGTAAAATAAGATAGTTCAAATTTCATTTGTTTCAAAAATAAATTTCACGTCGTGTCTAATTATGTAATTACTCGTTGAATTCTTCGGATGTTGTCTAAAAAAAAAATAAAAAACACATATGTAAAATGATGCTTTTAAATAAAATTTACTCTATGCAAAATGATACTTTGTTTCGTTATACGATTAAATATACAGGATGGTTGGTGACCGGTGGTACAAGCGGAAAGGGGATGATTCTACGCGAAAAAAGAAGTCGAAAATATAGAATAACAATTTTTCGTTTGAGGCTTTGTTTTCGAGAAAATCGACTTTGAATTTTCGCTCGGTACGCCTGCACTTTATCACGTCTCGTTACAACGGATCTCACTGTAGATCCTTGTCTCGATGGAAGAATTAAAAAAAAATTTTTATTCTGTATTTTCGACTTCTTTTTTCGCGTACAATCACCCCCTTTCCGCTTGTACCACTAGTTACCAACCACCCTGTATAACACAATGGGAAAATTCATTTTAATTTACTGCGAGAAGCTTCTTCGTATTTTCCTTATCCAGTTTCTCTTGTATCAAGTTTCGATTATTTCTCATTCATTTTCACGGAACGTTCAATGTTTATATTATATTCGTTAAAGATGCGCAGTGACACCTTTTCAGATCTTAAAATTTGTTAGTAGCTTCTGACGCACACGTAAGTGTCACGCTATTTATAGAACGACGAATACGATATTTTCGATCGAATGATAGTTTACAATATTAGTTGGAATTATTCAATAGTTATTTTTCAATAGTTAATAATATAATAGTTATTTAGTATTAGTCAATATTTTTTGAAACATCGCTTTTGGATCTGACCGAAGACTTTTACAACTTGTTTACCGCACACAGAAACTCATACTGAATTCTTTTTATCGTGTCACACAGTTGATATCCGAATGCATATCCGAACAAAATCGTGCAACAAATTGAACACGGTGTTCGACAGAAACGTTAAATTGACCTTTGTTTATTATCGCAGACAACGTTATTTACTGTCAAGGACCAATGTCCACGTTGTGATAGAATAGTCTGTATTGTTCCACTGGTATCGTCGCTGCTATTCACGTTCTGTCAATGTTGACGACTGCTGTGCTCATAACAGCCACTTGCTAGTTATTCCGACGAACAACGTTCGGAATATGAGAATACGAAAACGCGTATGACATAATCGATGCAATGTGCAATGATGTACGCGAGATTGTGACTCATAGCGCAGTTTTCTTTATTAGTAGACTTGATATTGCATAATTTTTCATCGTACCGTTCACTCGGAGCGCTGCTCACCTTTTTCACGCGTTTACTCAATTGCATATTTTACTCGAGTTGTACTTACGTCCCATTAATCTTGGACGATTCGTATGTAGCATGGAAAGATAATTTCTTCTACTATGATAATTTGCACTGCGTGAATTTATAAAGTTATAACATTATCTCAATCGTTGTGTTAAAAACGCAGATCTGTTTACTTCTGATAGCACGCGTTCGGTGTTTTGCAAAATACGAATTCAAGACGCAATTAATGTGTTCTTTTTTAATGTAACGTTTTCGGCGAGAAGAAGAAACAGCGACTCGCACAGTTTTAACGCTGCTGCGTTATTTCGCCAACTTTTTACCCAATTCTATTTTTCTATAGGCGAAAAATATTGCAAATTTAACACTAGAACTGCCACACCAGTCAAATCGACTGGTCTTACAATTTTATTTTAAAATTCCTACTTCATGTTATATCTTTTTTCGCAATGATGTAATGACTTTCGCAACGATAGCTAAAGGAATAATATAACGAATTTTATTTTGTTCTTTATGTATTCAAACTGAAAATAATTTTATATCAAGGCTACTTATACCAATAGCAGTCAAAATGATTGATACTCGTCAAAGTGTAAAAGGATCCTGCAATTTGTTTATCGAACCGCAATTAACCAGTTTCCTCGTTTTGTACAACTTGCCACACGTTTGAAAATTTTTACTGCGTATCAGTCGATATGATGATATCAGTTATCAGGAAAATTCTAGACGCTAATACTAGAAATACCACAGCAGTCAAAATGATTGGTTCTACAATTTTATAAATGTGTCAACCCTCGTTTAGGAATCCCAGATTGATTAATAACACCAAAAATCTATTACATAACGTGGAATTTCTTCTGTAAGAAAGTAATAAATTAATAAATATAACAATATTCTATCAATACGTATTTTTTAAAGACCATTTTGACTGGTTGTCATTTTGGCTGTTTGATAGAAACAGCTTTGTGTTAACTATCGGTAGTTCTAGTGCTAAGGAGATAAAAGTGTAAAATTGTTATTTCTCGTTTCCATTTTGTGTCAAATGTTTTCTTCTTTAGATAAAATTGAATTAATTTTAATAAAAATTCAGGGAGCGCAGCGAGATGAGAAAAATTTGCCATTCTACAGCCCTGCAGGGTATCTTAGACTTTTGTATTTTGTTTATTCATACGAATGACGGTTTAAGTCGAGAAATTTACAGTAATAAATTCTAAGAAAAACAAACATTTTTAATCTGAATATTTTCTGTATTTAATGTTTAACATTTAAATGCTTAAATAATTAATAACCTTTAATGTCGATACTTGGTATGATGAAACTGAACGAAGGTTTCAGCATATTCTTCCACAATTTGAATTCCAAATAAGTACGTCTTCCACAGCAGTGTCGTAAGGTCTCGATGATTCCGCCGAACCTAATATGGAGCCCATCTAGTACCTTATCAATTAGCATACGCGTTGGCGGATACACGCGGTTTTAATTGTATGCGTCTAAATTCTTTTTCATTGACGACCATAATAATCCAATTTTTATCAACGACCGCAATTGCCGCTGGTGTTATACTGCGCATTGTTTTACAGTTTATCCAATGATTTATCTAACACGATCGAACGAGACAGTTTGCGTGCAACATTTATTTTCTTTGCTTATCGCATCGCTAACAATTGCGTGATAGTAGCACGAGCAAGCGAAACTGGCCAACCTTGCAGAAGAATTTCCACGGAAATAGACGTATTCGCCAGGAGAAATGCAAATTCACTGACTCTATTATGTGTAATGAAATTCCTGCATAGTCTCAGCAATATATGGAGCGAAATCATAGTATTGAAACATAAAACGTATTCTCTTGAGAGCTGATGGTCGTCATGAGCCTAAAACAACGAGATCAATTAATCGGTAAAAATCGAAAAAAACAGAGGAAATCGACGATTCCTGTAAATCTAAAACAACGAAGCTAATCAACATTCAGAATAAATTCACAGAATAGCGAGTTTTAAATTAGTTGGCGACGTTTTAAAGGCGTTGCTTTAAATTTTCTTTTTAATTATTTAATTTGTACTTTACAATTTGCCCAGCTGAACACTTGGTAAATTTTTTTAACTTAATTGCTAAATGACATGTGGATGGCTATCCTCAGTGGGATACCAAAAAATTAATACTTTTTTTTTATTATTTACTTTACAATTTGCCCAGCTGGACATTTGGTAAATTTTTCTAACTTAATTGCTAAATGACATGTGGATGGCTATCCTCAGTGGGATACCAAAAAATTAATACTTTTTTTTTATTATTTACTTTACAATTTGCCCAGCTGGACATTTGGTAAATTTTTCTAACTTAATTGCTAAATGACATGTGGATGGCTATCCTCAGTGGGATACCAAAAAATTAATACTTTTTTTTTATTATTTACTTTACAATTTGCCCAGCTGGACATTTGGTAAATTTTTCTAACTTAATTGCTAAATGACATGTGGATGGCTATCCTCAGTGGGATACCAAAAAATTAATACCTTTTTTTATTATTTAATTTATACTTTACAATTTATCCAGCTGGACATTCGGTAAAATTTCCAACTTAACTTTTAAATAACACGTTGGTGGCTACCCTCAGCGGGATTCGAACTTTAAATTTGAAGCGGCTAATGGGCAATGGTATTGGAGAAAACAAATTTCTTTTTTTATTATTTAATTTGTACTTTACAATTTGTCCAGCTGAACATTCGGTAAATTTTTCCAACTTAAATAACACGTGGGTGGCTACTCCCAAAGGGATACCATCTTCGAGTTTGACTACTCTATTTCTTTAATGAGGTGAGTGGGGTATTTTCTATTTAGTCTTCTTTCTACGAGAGTTTTGCTCGTTCCAGCAGCCAGCTGATTTGCATGTGTTGCCGTTCTTTGCTCATATTTTTCTACGAGAGAAAGCAAATGCAGCTTCGTATGCAGTTACGCGATACACAGAATGTTGTCGATACGCGTTCACGAATATGCCAGCCACACCTTTCTTCCTCAACGTTGTCCACTGTCCGATCGTTGTTCAACTATAGAACAAGTTCATATATTCCAAACACGCAGCTACGTCACTCCGATTTCCATTTAATTTCTTGCCATACGCCGTACACGGTCTTGTTCTCGTAACTGCAAGCCGCCGACGTTCTCTCGCGAACTTCAGCTTTCAGTCCCCTTGTCCGTTTAATAATTTACATGGTAATTGTCTCGACGAAATAAAGGAAACGCGCGTAACGAGAAAACGTAAAAGTTGCGGATAACGTAGTCGTCCTATGAATTACGTATCCGCTCCTTTAATATGCACGTTTTACGCGTCGAAAGTGTGGAAATGAAATTTTATCGTTGCATCGGAGAATCGAACGATATTTCGTTGTATCGGTGTTACTTCGAACGCGTAGGATCTAACGAGACTATTTTACTTTGTCGTTGCTGGTGTGCAAAGAATTATTATCATCCTACTTTATATCTTTTTAGTATTATATTCTGAATTTTTTACTATTATATTTAATCCTGAAGCTTACATTTTAATTCTACCTGCAGTTGCATTAGTTTCACAAATTTTTTATGGTTGAAAGAGAAGGAGAAGCTTTTGGAAATTTAAAAACAATTTGTGCTATAGCTGGTGCTGGATTTTTACATCCCATCGACGAGTTAATTCTAGGACTACCACACCAGTCAAATTGACTGGTTTTACAATTTTATTTTAAAATTCCCTCCTCGTTATATTTCTTTTTTCGCAATGATGTAATGACTTTCGCAACGATAACTAAGAGAATAATATAACGAATTTTATTTTGTTTTTTACGTATTCAAACTGAAAATAATTTTGTATCAAGGCTACATATACCAATACCAGTCAAAGTGTAAAAGGGTCCTGAAATCTGTTTATCGAACTCCAATTAACCAGTTTCCTCGTTTGGTACAACTTGCCACGCGTTTTGAAAATTTTTATTGCGTATCATTCGATATGATGATATCAATTATCAGGAAAATTCTAAATGCTAACACTAGAAATACCACAGCAGTCAAAATGACTGGTTCTACAATTTTACAAATGTGTCAACCCTCGTTTAGGGATCATTGTCCCAGATAGATTAGAAATACCAAAAATGTACTACATAACATGGAATTGCTTCTGTAAGAAAGTAATAAATCAATAAATATAAAAATATTCTATCAATACGTATTTTTTAAGAACCACTCATTTTCACTGGTTTTGGTGGAAATAGCTTCGTGTTAACTATCGGTAGTTCCAGTGTTAAGACAATTAAGTGGCATTTTGTTATGTAACCACTTTCGGTTTTAGCGTGTCGCGATCCAAGGAGATTATTTTATTTTATCATTGCTATCGCATATTGTGTATATACAGGGTGGTTGGTAACTGGTGGTACAAGCGGAAAGGGGGTGATTCTACGCGAAAAAAGAAGTCGAAAATATAGAATAAACATTTCTTTTTTAATTTTTCCATCGAGACAACGATCTACAGTGAGATCCTTTGTAACGAGACGCGATAAAGTGCACGCGTACCGAGCGAAAATTCAAAGTCGATTTTCTCGAAAACAGCCTCGAACGAAAAATTTTTATTCTATATTTTCGACTTCTTTTTTCGCGTAGAATCACCCCTGTTTCGCTTGTACCACCAGTTGCCAACCACCCTGCATAATTGTGCATATAGAATATTGTCACTAAATTTTCTCACAAGGGCAACAAATCAGTCAATGAGTTAGTAAATAAAATGTTATCTAATCAAACCTGACAAACTGTTGCCGTGTTAAACGCCATACAAACAACACGATATGTAACAAGACGCACTCGTTTTGTTCAGCTGACAATTGTAAATTCCTTCTTTATACAAACAGCATAAAATATTACAGGCTTCCTTGTATACGCTGTAATATATTATGTAATAGTTAGAGACATCGGATCAGTAGTAGTGTAGGTTCCACTTGTAGATTCCACTATCACATACTTTTCAGAATTACGATATCGATCGGTGTATCTTTGGTCGAAAAATCAGATCGTACTATCTTCAAATTAATCTTAAAATCCTAAAGATTTAGTGTTGCGTTTGTTTCGGCATAAAAATGCCCGGCAATGTCAAGTAATCTTATCTGAAGGAACATCTAAATAGCAGGTAATTGCGATATAACGTCTCGGCTCTCGACGCTACACATTTTTTAACGCAATACCGAGCATTCCTATGAAAAGTAATTTATATCTGTGTTTTTCCTGGTATCAAACGGCGTTATAAATTCGTGCGGGTGCGTTATCAACAATGCGATTTTGAAAATCTCGAGCAGATTTCGTTCGCGAGAAACACACCTAACAATGATGTATTTTACGCGGCTATTATTCGCGCAATTTCCCCAATCGAAATGTTCGTTTTAGCAGCGCGGGAAGGAAATCGTAAGATCCTATAGACAGAGGAAAAAGGAAATAGCTTGTCTTCTGTTCAACTCGCGGCTCGAGTTTACGTTGCTTACGGCTGCTGTTTAACGTTCGAGCACAGATGTTTCGATAGGATCGATTAAACGAGCCTGGAATATATAATTATTGAACGTCGTACAAGATCCAATCTTTTCCAATACTCTCTGTTCGATCTGGCCTTAAAGTATAATTCAACACGACCGAGCGTTATTTACAAGGATAGCGAGCAAGAAACAGCGTCATGATTTTCATTGTTGAAATCACATTCCTAGAAGTCGGTCGAGCTATTCATTCAGAAGAACGAAGAATATGATGTAACGTAGGAATAAACGTAGGAAGCAAATACTCGTTCCATGTTCGTGATACGTACGTCGAAATTTGACCAATCTCTGCATGAAATTGGGAATGTGATAAAACACGCTGCAAATAATTTTCAGTATCCTAATATGTACTTACTTTCGATATATTTAATAAATTACATCAGGTACATTAAATATACCAAGCAACTCGTTTAATATTGTTAAAAGAATATTCAATAATTAAATCGAAGTAGGTTTTATCGTTGAGGATTAATTGTTTCCGGAGTCGTTGTGGATGGATCAGGTATATTAAATATACCAAGCAACTCGTTTAATATTGTTAGAAGAATATCCAATAATTAAATCGAAGTATGTTTTATCGTTGAGGATTAATTGTTTCCGGAGTGAATTGTGGACGAATCTCAATAAAGTAAAGATTTAGTTTATTTATTAGAGTAAGTAACGATTATTTATTTATTTATTTTATTATTATTTATATTATCTATTTTTTTATTTATTGCTTTATTAATGCTGAGAGACAATCGCCTGGAGAAGGAGTTTCAAGGTTTCGAGAAAGTTAGAGGTGCGATGGTAAATCGCGTTGGGCTTTGGTTTTAAGAAACGCGTTTATTGTACGGTGAATTGAAAAACTTTATAGTTTAGAATTTACCACAACGCAATACGCAGGTGCGATACAATGAAATAAACGCGACACAACATAACAAACACAGTGCGAAAGGACGCGTTTTTTTAGAACGACTGTAAAATACGTCTTCTTCTGGCGATGTTAGAGTTGCGACTGACTATCAGGTGGTTTCTTCGACTCAAAACAATCCTGACAGTCTCCTACACTGTCAACTGACATTGGCAACTTTCTGCAAAGCCTTCTGCACACGTACAAACACATACACACTCATGGAAAACATGTGAATTCTGTTTGTTCTATCGTATCAATGTGTGTATCAATGCTGGTAAAGTTGGTTTAGAAAATTGTTAGCATATTTGGAGGATACGATCCTTTAAATAATGAAATAACACAGAGTAGTTAAGTAACGCAGAATAATTTGTTCTTGAGAATATTTGTTTTTTAAATATCCTCGCGAAATGCTGGGAAATTTAATTCCGACGAACAAAATGCTAATTGTAAGTCATACGACACTGCTGTCTCGCCCAACTCGGCAACTCAGATTGCAAGATGATAATAAGCAGAAATATGATCACGTTGAAAGCACGTTTATTGCTTAATTGTTGAGTTACCGTCTTTCAGATGCAACTTATAGATGTAACTTTCAGATGCAAATTATATTTATTTTGAAACTCGTATTTCTTAATAAAAGAAAGGAAAGAAAAAAAGAGAAACGCCAACCATAGGGAAACCACGCGTTGAAGTATTTGATTTGTGAAAATGTCTCCAAAATTAGCGATATTTCCATGGAAACAATTTGATTCTTTTTTTTTTTTTTTTTACAAAATGTGTACGATAAGTAGACTTGGAAATTTTGTTATCTTTTTGCGAACATGATCAACGAAATAACAGAACATAGGCAAAGAGACTTGTTTCCAGTTTCCTAAATGTTCCAACTGGTGCTTCGCTTGGATATGTACATCCTTACACGTTTGTACGCGCGTTGTACACTATATTTTTGCACATTACGTTCACGTAAAACACGTAACACGTAAAAATCTGCATTCTAGCGATAAGCATTGTATGAGTATTATAAACAATAAATCAATATACAATGTGTATATATTGTATATTGATTTATATTGTATTTTTTATTGCATTTATTGTATTCATATTGTATTTCTATCAATGTATATTGATATATATATATATATATATATATATATATATATATATATATATATTGTATATTAATTTATTGATTATAATACATACAATGTTTATCGCTAGACTGCGGATTTTTACGTGTTTGTAGGCGACTTAAACGGACATAATGTGCAAAAATATAGCGTGCAATGTGCGTACAAACGTGTAGAAAATCTTCATATTGTATTTTTTTATTGCATTTATATTGATGTATATTGATATATATATATTGTATATTGACATATTGTTTACAATACTCATACAATGTTTATCGCTAGACTGCGGATTTTTACGTGTTTGTAGGCAACTTAAACGGACATAATGTGCAAAAATATAGCGTGCAATGAGCGTGCAAACGTGTAAAAATGTACATATCCAAGCGAAGCACCAGTTGTAATATTTAGGAAGCTAGAAACAAGTTTGTCCATCTTCATATTGTGTTTTTTTATTGTACTTATTGTATTTATGTTGATGTATATTCACATATATATATAGTATATTGATTTATTGTTTATAATACATACAACGCTTATCGCTAGACTGATGTATGTATATTGTACATTGATTTATTGTTTACAATACATACAATGCTTATCGCTAGACTGATGTATGTATATTGTACATTGATTTATTGTTTACAATACATACAATGCTTATCGCTAGACTGATGTATGTATATTGTATATTGGTTTATTGTTTACAATACATACAATGCTTATCGCTAGACTGATGTATGTATATTGTATATTGGTTTATTGTTTACAATACATACAATGCTTTTCGCTAGACTGATATATATATATAGAATATACAAAGGCTCACGAAAGTATTGCAACGTTCACACACATCTTTATGAATATAATATTACGTGTGCTACGCGAAGCATTCTGAAACTTCACATTAGCATCGTTATGAGATTCGGCCATCCTGCTTATATCGGTAAAGTTCGAAATTAATCTGAAAGCCAGTGTAGAGATTACAAAATATAAATATCTAACGCAAGTAATATACTCAGGGAGATTACAAAGGTATTTAAATAGCCAACTATCCACATTACGTTAATAAGCCTCAACATTCGATGGAATCATCTTCGACGTTTATTATACGCTTAAGACGACTATTCATGACGTATACTAATCTTTTACTAAATAAACGTTCGCAATAAGTGTCTTCTATAATTAACAGACGTCTTCCGTAATTTCTATCATCATCAAAGTATTTGTACATCCTTATAAAACAGGATAACTTTGATGAAATTGGACCAAATGACTTTAGGTTTCTTGAGAAGCTGGAAGGATTGGTTCACTGGATGACGTGTGAAAGAAATTTGGAGAAAATTGAGATCGGTAGGAATGGCGATGAAAGTAATGGAGGTCACCGTGTGTAACTTTTTTTATCTCGTAGCGAAAAGGTAGAAAGTTCGTTTTTTAGATTTATGTCGGTTATATACATCGAAAGATGTAGGGATTTTTAAATTTGCGAAAAACTGCAATTTTTGCCATTTTTAATCGTTCGCAGCTCGTAGCAACATTAACCGATTTTTATACAATTTTCAGAATGTATACAACCGATATAAATATGCAAAATGTGTTGTTTAAATTTTCGTGACAAGCCCAGAGAAAAAAATTGTACAAGACGATTTTTACTATCTTCATCTCTGTTCCTATCAATTCTAATTTTCTCCAAAAAAGCTCAAGTCTTTCGGTTCAATCCTAACAAAATTATTCTTCATTAAAAGCTGTATGAACACTTTTGTGACCGATTGTGTACATATTTTTAGATCGATTTCGATCACCGATATAATCATGATGATTCTAAATGTTTTATATAACGCGTATAACATATGCATAAGAGTTTTATACGGTTTCGTGAGTCGATGCACACGAATGTATCAATGGATTAAGAAATATACGGTTTTATTTAAAAGACTTTCACGTTGAAGCCATTCAGATTTTCCTCCGAGTATTTCCATATTGTCGACGATCTACCAGACGTTCGATTTAAATGGAGAAAATTTGACGCATTTAAAAGGTAGAATAGTCGAACATTAGGTTCGTACGTCTAACGATTTTTTCAACTCGATTTCTATGAATTGTTTAGATTAACTAGTAGTTATGCGAATTTAATACATGTAAATATAATCTTTAGAAATATAATCGTTAAAAAATGACAATATAATCTACCAGTACGAACGTGATTTTTTATTTCAATTTCTCTTAGCGTTTATCATTATTATAATATATTACTATAAAGCATTTTATTATTATTATGAAGCATTTATTATTATATATGTATTTACCTTTAAAAGTTAAATATGCGATAAAAGAAATGGTGTTTGTGAATGTCAAACGCTACGACGCAATTTTGTCACTTAAGGAGGTGTCCTGAATTAGTGTGTTCTAAAACAGCTTCTTTCTGTGATTTTTTTTTTAGAAGCGAAAGAAAGAAATGAAGTTATTGAATTTGGAGGTATGGTTCTATATATATTTAACGAATACAAAGAAATTTTTTTTCAAGTAAAAAGAAAATTATAACAGATTTCTAAGCCTATTTCATGGGCTGCAGTTTTCAATCGGCGTGAAAGATCCAACTCGTAATTCTTGACCGAACCCAAAAATCAAAAAAGGATTAAATTATTATATATTTTTCTTCTCGATGAACTAAAAAAAAGGCAGAAAATAGTGTGAAATTAAAAATTTTGACGGATTTAATGAAAAAATGTGTTTTATAAAATAAAAATAATCTTTAAGATGCTATAACAATTGTTTAAATAAACTTTTTGACGAACTTTTTTAGATCATCGAGAAGAAAAATAATTCAATCCTTTTTTGGTTTTTTGTTTTGGTCAAGAATTACGAGTTGGATCTTTCACGCCGATTGAAAACTGCAGTCCATGAAATAGGCTTGGAAATTTGTTATAATTTCTTTTTTTACTTAAAAAAAATTCAATAACTTCATTTCTTTCTTTCCCTTCTAAAAAAATCACAAAAAGACGCTGTTCTAGAACATTCTAATTCAGGACACTCCCTTAAGGGAGGATTCTCGTGTAACGACAATAAAAGCAAACGATTTTTATGAACTTTTTTTAGACTAATTACTAATTATATGAGTCTGGTCCTTCTTGGGACCTAAATATAATCTCGAAGTGCAAATGTAATTTTTTTTTATTTCAATTTCTCTTATCGTTTATTAATATCGTCCGTTGACCTTTAAAAGATAAATATGCGATGAAAGAATTGGTGTCCGTAAATGTCAAACATTGTGACGTAGTTTTGTCATTTATGGGAGGATTCTCGTGTAACGACAATAAAAGCAAACTATTTTTACGAACAATTTCTAAACCATTAATTGTATGGGAATAGGTCTTTTGCAGATATAAATGGATATTTTTAAAGTACAAATTTAATTCTTTTATTTCAATTCCTCTTCCTAAACTGCTACGTTTACAAAATTGTTAAACTGAACGTTAACTGCACGATAACTGGAAAACTAATCGGTTGATCAATTTAGGACAAAGTTCGTTTCCTTACAACAATACAAATTTCTCCAGGAATTGAACCTGAAATTCTTATTCGACTATTTACTTGTAATATCTTTTGAAGCGATACAAACTCAGTTTATCCGCCGAGAGAAGCGAACTTTTCCTCCAAACGCTACAACTTTCCAGTTGTTCGTTGTTTCTGTTTGAAAAATCAATCCCAGCGTAAACTATGCAATTTCAAGAAAATCCTCAACTTTTGCATTCTGATGACTGTGACAGCTGCAATGCCGCACGCCAACGATGATTATGTCACGTAAAATAAAAAGAAATTTAAGAAAAAAAAGAAACTTTATTTTTCTTCTGGTTTACAATACACTTCCGAGCTCCATGCGTGACTGTTCAAGACTGTCTTGAATGATTTTAGGGGGAGTATTTCAATTCTTTTATTCGTGGGAGTGGGAAAAGGCTTCGATCATATATTTCTGAAAACGAATAGAGTGCCCAGATGTTATCCCGATGATAACTCATGCTAAGGCGCTTGGAATTTCGCTATCTTATCGCTTTGTTTAGCCGGATTTCATCTGTGACAGTGGCCTGGTCTCTGATGTGAATTGACGTTACAATTACCTCGTCAAAGATGATCGCAAGACTCGCATGATACAGAATAAACAATAAGAAAAACTGAAATAAAAGAATTACATTTCTACTTGAAGATTATCTAGTTTCATACGAAGAAGGTCTAGTCCCATGTAGTTGATAGTCCAGAAAAAGTGCATAAAAGTCACTTGCTGTCGTTGTTGGTCGATCGTCCATTAACACACGAGCGCAGCAGTCGAAGCAGTTCAGGCATCTCTCGAATTCTGCGGCCAGGACTGGGGCTAAAGAGAATGCGGAAGTCTGGCTGGATCTACCCGAATATTTATCATACCCGCGTTCAATGGTACTTGGCGCAGAGTAAATAAGAGAAGTTACAGGTTTTGCAGCATATAAACGCCTTTACCGTACGCCGCTGACCCATTAATCGTCGAAGTTTGCGATGAGTTACACATAACGTGCGTGTATTTTCTTCCAGAGTCCATTCGGCCTCTCGTCGAATACCATCGCAACTTTTGGGAAATTTTTCAAGGACGTTTTATAGTAATATAATTCATATTTGAAAATTATATTTTATTAACGTTTTACAATTTTAGATGTCGGAGAAACTGCGCTGGCAGATATTCAGATATTCGAACGAGAGGAGCTTACGAAGCTTGCAAATTTACAAATTTTGCGTGTTAATTCTCTGTTAAATGTTCGCTGTCAGATTAAGGATCTGATATTTGAGCATTTATGTAGCATTGTTTGTTTATTTTTATGAAAATGATTCGGGTTTGTAAAATATTTCAATAAGCAACGTACAAATTCTTCAAACGTCAAAATTTTATTATTATTATTATTACATATATATGTTATTATATATTATTATATGTATCTTTGTCATATATATAGTATCGTAAATTATGATTAGTTTATTAATGACAAATGGATTAAACGGATGTTAATTAAACAGAAAACAATAGTTATTTAACATGAACTAATTGCAACAACGTATAATAATTAAAACAACTAGATAATTAATTAACAACTGTCGTCAACACAGATTCAACTGTCTCTCAACAACTCTAACAACACTATCTCGACAACGCAGTCCTCGCTCTCCGACTTCACAACTCATACTGCTGTTAATTCGTTTATTGTCCGCTAGCAGCAACCTCTTGTCTTTTGTTTTAGCCTCAGTAACCGCTTGTTTATAATTTACACCTCAGCAACCGCTTGTTTACAATCGGCACGACAACTGCCAGGCCCCTCGTCCACGATACTACATATACATGTCGGGTTAGCGTTAGGTTTATGAGCGTGTAACGAATCTTCATTCGGACTAGCCATCGTTGTTGTACAATAGAGATTATATTTACTGGTATAAATATTGATTTTTACAAAGTTTGACAATTAACCGTGGTGATTAAATACTAGAGATGTTAGTGATAATGTCTTAGGTTCAATAACGAATCCACGGTCAACGGGATAACCCTTACAGTGCTGAATACTCACGGCCTATACTTTTTCGCTAAATTGAAGTCTGTTGATTGACTATTCGAAGCGCAAATCGTAATAAGTTATAGTAATTTTTTTGTACGAGATTAAATGATTCAAGAGCGTTAGTTTTTAGTATTAATTATTTATTATAAACATTGAAATTTAAATTAAAATAGAATTTGGGTAATAAACTAGAAAACGATAAACTAGAAAAGTAAATTTAGTAAATATAACACGAGTTAATAATTCAGTTGTGTGTGCAAAATTTCCAAACAATTATCCATACATAATCCGACATCGCATTTTCCGCATTCGTATCGCGTGTCGCTCCTTCTCTTATTTTTCACACAAACGACACATTTTCTTCTTGATAATTGTGTTGTGCCGGCACGATTAGGGCATTTTGATGGAAAATGCCTATCGATTAAACGAAATGGTAAATCCTCAGACTTTCTCTTTCCTCCTCCTACCATGCTTCTACGTTGGAAATATTTTCGTAAAATGTCTCTTATCAACGCTAAATGAAATTCACTAAATTTTTGTTTCGAAGCAGTAGATTTTTGATATAAAATATATGCATTATATATAAGGATTGCATTTATATTTATCTCACACAAACGTAATAGTATTACTTCTGCGTAGGTGTTCGGAAAAATTGACAAACGCATATATGCGTCCTTGGTCCATGCCGGACACTTACAGAAAACGCATATATGTGTTCTTAGTCCACACCGATAGCTTTCGCCAGACGCATATATGCGTCCATAGCACTCTAAGGGTTAAACGTAGAATATATTTTGAAACACAAAGTAACGTTTGCTGTGACGCTCGGTATAATACTGCACGTAAAGACGATGTGCAAACTCTCCAAGGTGATCGCAAGAATAAAAGACTGATGGAAATTTTCCTCTCCTTATGATCGCGTTTGTTCGTTGCATATTGGCCGGGGATACCAACAAAATTGCAGCCGCCGTTGCTAGGCAGACCCTCGTAGAGCTGACATTGCTCCTGCCCGGGGTTTGATTGTTAATACAACGTGTGTCCCACAATATTGGCACTTCTCTGTTAGGTAAGAACGTTCATCCCGTGACCGTGGCTACGTTCGGCGACCAGTTGTGTCACTTCGAGCCCAAGCCTATTGTCATAATTCTCGGACACACATAATCGGATTAAATCATAAACAACTACTTCTAAGTTTTATTATTCAAGTATCGCTATAATGAAAGGTCTGGACTAAAGTATTGGGGGTCCTCTCAAAAATTCCAAAAGAAAGGCCCCGATGTCCTTTCATCTACAAATTGTATCAAAAGAATTCAATGTGCAGAGACGCAGAGGGAAAGTGTACAATATATTCAAAGTAAAATATTCGTTGTCGCTATTTAGAGAGCGAAACGAATGTTCATTGGAGTTGCGCTCCTTCGGTCGAGTTTATAACAATATTAATTTGCATGGACACCCGCGGTCTACTTTTATTGCAAATCGACCAAACTGTCCACGTATATTGACGAGCGCCAGTGTATAGTCTTCTGTACGCATACTTACACACTATAGAAAGGCCGGTCACCGGTTGTCGGTCAGCTGTTTCGGTATGTTATGTAGCTGCAGCCTAACTCTCTAGAGGCGGCCGGTTGGTCGAAAGAAAAGATGGACAAAACGTCTTGGGATGGTTCCGTTAGCTCGACCAGCCGAGTCGAGATGCCTGCGCAAGGTGAGAAAGGAAGCAGACCGAGCGGATATCGTTCATTCCTTGCGTTTGCCAAATATTTTTCCCACCTTCTGTCATTCGCTGCGATCGTCTCGTTTAACGCAATCCGGCGTTGTTCGATTTTATCCGATACCTTGTTCGGGGAAAACGCATCGCGCAACTTCAGCCAGTCGACTCTCCACTGTCTCTTCACCAAAGATTCTTTTTCTTCTGTGCGTTCGTTCAAACATCGATCGTCGATGAAGCACGTTAACCAACGCGTCGTTTTTGACAATACGTTTCATCGGAGAAAGTTTTTATTCGAACGTCGATCTGCACATCTTATGCTGTTTACGTGGAATCAGTTTTAAAGTCGAGTATACTGTCAATTAATTCTATGTTTGCCAGGATTTATTGGAGAAAGCTTTTAGGCGAACGTCGATCATGCGTGAAACTGCGAAAAATATGGAAGAAGAATATATCGAGTCATATTTTATGGCTTTCCTGTACGATCAATCATTTCAAAGTCGAGTACATTGTCGATCAATTCTATGCTCGCCACAATTATTCTCCTGTTTGGTTTTGAAACAAATGCATATCCTTATAACTTTCTTCCTAATTTTAAAAATATTGACAATATATTAACAGTAGAACTACCGATAGTTAACACGAAGCTATTTCCACCAAAACCAGTGAAAATGAGTGGTTCTTAAAAAATACGTAATAATAGAATATTTTTATATTTATTGATTTATTACTTTTTTACAGAAGCAATTCCGTGTTATGTAGTACATTTTTGGTATTTCTAATCCATCTGGGACAATGATCCCTAAACGAGGGTGGACACATTTATAAAATTGTAGAACCAGTCATTTTGACTGCTGTGGCATTTCTAGTGTTAGCATTTAGAATTTTCCTGATAACTGATATCATCATATCGAATGATACGCAATAAAAATTTTCAAAACGTGTGGCAAGTTGTACAAAACGAGGAAACTGGTTAACTGGAGTTCGATAAACAAATTGCAGGATCCTTTTACACTTTGACAAGTATCAGTCATTTTGACTGCTATTGGTATAAGTAGCCTTGATACAAAATTATTTTCAGTTTGAATACATAAAAAACAAAATAAAATTTATTATATTATTCTTTCAGTTATCGTTGCGAAAGTCATTACATCATTGCGGAAAAAATATAACACGAAGTAGGAATTTTAAAATAAAATTGTAAAACCAGTCAATTTGGCTGGTGTGGTGTTTCTAATGTTAAAAACACAAGAAATATTGTTTTTCAATAACATCGATAATAAAGTATCTTTTCCTTACAATTAACGATGGGTTTTATTTTTCTATTCGAACATCGGTCGTTTGTGATGCATGTTTTTTTTTATTATTTAATTTGTACTTTACAATTTGTTCAGCTGGACATTTGGTACATTTTGTTAACTTAATTGTTAAATAACACGTGGATGGCTACCCTCAGCGGGATACCATCTTCGAGTTTGACTATTTTATTTCTTTAGTGAAGTCAATGGGGTGATGCATGTGAAAAATATAGAAGTATAATACTTGGGACAGAATATTAAGAGTCATATTATATATGCTTCTTAGTAGAATGTCTACGTAATAGTCGTATTATATGCTTCTTAGTAGAATGTCTACGTAATAGTCGTATTATATGCTTCTTAGTAGAATGTCTACGTAGTAGTATATATATGAGTATAATCTGTACGTTCTCAATTAATACTCTCTATGTTTGCCACAATTGTTCTCCTCTTTTTTGAAGCTAAACATAGGTCCTTTTAATTTTCTCCTCAATTTTAAGAACATTGACATAATATTGACATATCAAATGTAAACAGGAACTATTGCCTCTTAATAATATCGATAATAAAACATTTCTCCTCAATGTTTTGTCTTTGGTTTTTCACAAAACTTCGCCAACTTAGCTATTTTTAAATACACTTCTAAAAACAATTTTCAAAAACAAAGTAATCAAATAACAAAAGCAGTGGAAGGATATCACATCTCGCCAAGACACAGTGTTCCAATGCTCACGAGAAATCGCCGATTTATATTTCATAACAGTTTTTCTTCCAACAAATTCTCGTGTTAATCGGATCGTGTTAATCGCTATCTTGCAGCACAAGTACATAATTAATAATAGTTTTTATGTTCTCTTCAGTCGAAGGTCGATCGTTCGCGGAGCATGTTAATCAATATTCCAAGAAATGAATAATAATATTTAATCATGGTTAATATCTCGGTGAATCGATATATTTAATGATGGCTTGGTCTTAAGGTTTTATAACGGTGGAGAGGTGCTATTGTGCGTGAATTTGCCGACTTCGGCTTATCGATTTGCTCACCGACGATACACACAGTTAACGGGAAATTAAACCGACGTGACTTTACTTTAGAAGCAAGAGAGAGATGTTTGATTTTTTAATTGATACGTTTTACACGAGAGATGTTCGTTCCGCGATAAGACAAGCCGATGCTGTTACACGTTTTCGCCATCTTATCTCGAGCCAAACGAATGTCATCTATTTAACAACGCGATCTCCGTATTTTCTTGTTCTTATCAGGCTCCTGTCCATTTCTATGAAAGTAGGCGTGTCTGTTCGTTTACGCATAAATTTACCGCACCGATAAATTCATAGTAAACGACCGTTTTCTTTTGTTCCCTGCAATTTAATTAATGTAATAAAAAATATACTACGGCACAATAAATAAATAATACGGCACTTTCGTGAAATGAAAGCTATTATAATATTTATAGCTACAATGTGATTATAATATAATTAGAGAGAAATATACAGTTAATCTTCGTACGCCTCGTAAAAATGTCATTTTTATTTAAATAAATCATGTACGTGTAATATCGTACTATATATATCTGTATAATTTTTAATGATAATATATTTTTGTAACAGGTACTGCGTTAGATGAAAAAATACGCTAACAAAATAGAAAATTAAATTTAAAAAAACAAATATTTGATTTTATAGTAAATGCAGGTATCAATAGCACAGCACAATAGTCATTGGACATTGAACGTTCCAAACTAGGCTGGATCGTGTCACTTACGACCCACAGTCATTGCACGTCGATCGTTCTCCTTTCCACATTCTTCTCTTCTCAACCCACCTATTACGTCTCTTGTTTTTCTCAATTTCATTCGCATCGATGCATGTTCTTCTTCAAAATTATCAGTCTAATACTTGCAGAATTCCACGTGATATTCAATGTTATTATCAGACTGTGGATACTTGTGCGTTTATGCAAAGCAGATGAAAAATGCGTAGAGTGTATCCAATGTGCAAAAATATATGAAATATCGTGTATGTGTTTCTGTTTGTGGGAAAGTTTATGCCTGTTTTTCTGGTTTAACTATATATCTTGTGTATATATATGGTATATATCTTGCAGAGTAAATAAGCAGAAATAAAGAATTCATTTGTCTATAAAATATCCAAAAAGCAGAGCTCGTAGAAAAGGAACAACGAGGCATCAATAAATAAATAAATAGTCAGCTTTATATATGAATATATAATATGTATATATGATATGTATATATACAGGGTGGTTGGTAACTGGTTGTACAAGCGAAAAGGGGGTGATACGCGAGAAAAGAAGTCGAAAATATGGAATAAAAATTTTTCGTTTGAGGCTTTGTTTTCGAGAAAATCGACTTTGAATTTTCGTTCGGTACGCGTGCGGTACGTTAGAATGGATCTCACTGTAGATCGTCGTCTCGATGGAAAAATTAAAAAAAAAAAAATTTTTTCGCCGGAACCCGGCTCCGCATTTTGGGAGCCCCGCGGTCTTAATTACCCAATTAAAAAACACCGATTTTGATTAACGTTTAACAGAATGATGATACCATTAACAAATGCAAGACATTTTTCTAGTAGCGATGATTCAGTTTAAAGGAGTGAGAAAAATCATGAAAGTTCAGTGTAACTCCGTAAAGTCCTCGTATCCTGGAAACTACTTTAGATAAAAAAAAATCCAGGCGCTTTCAGAGAAATTAAACTACGTCAATAGTTTTTTGCAAAAGTCATACATGATTACAGATTTTCTACTTTCATTGAATGTTTTGCCCCCTTGAAAGCGAATTATGCATGCGAGAAAATATTACTTGCATTTGTTTAAAAAAACTGCTTATAAACGATATATAATATGTAACAGCATTTGTAAATAAATAATTCCTCGTCGTAAAATTTAAGTGTAGGATTTCAATGTGTGTTCAGGCCTCGCAAAAGGTCACGCCGGCCCTGCTTTTATTAAATGGAGAAACAAAATAGTTGGGATAATAAAATCTTGAGATAGCAGAACAGTCACTTTTTTGATGAAAAATCTCATTTATTCAAATACAGATTAAGATTAATTGACAGCTTCTTTAAATATTTATGGATGCTATATAAGTTTGACTGCTAAGTCACGTAATTCTCTCAACATAAGCAACAATTGCATGGAGTTACATTCTTCGATCATCTTTCTCGAATGTCACGAAGGCTTCGGTATGAAAATTATTATTTTTTCGTTTGTGTAAAATCGTAATTATCGAAGTCTTTATCGCGACGAAACCATTTCATCGCGTCGGTATATTTAAGGTTTTTTTTATCTCATTACCAGCTTCTGACGAATCTACGTGCTTTGGATGATTCTCAGTATCGTGCTTTCTAATGACTGTGATCGTAGCTTTTCCAACGCCGTGTATCTTTGCTGATTCTGTTGCAATTACGCCCCTTTCGGGTTTTTAGTCGTATCATAATTTTAATTCTTTTAATAATTAACAACAATTGTAATAATTATAGCAGTAATAATTGTTTTTAATTCTTACCATCAGAAAGAAACAGTGGAAGGAATACGTTGTACAGAAAATGCTGATAAAATATGCGCATATTTGAAACGGAAAAAGGTATTCGTTGCTGAGAAATATTATGTTCGGATAAATTAGAGTAGTTAGAAGCGGCTAAAAGAAGGCAAAAGAAATTGTAGGCCGTGTGAAAAGGGGGAGGAAACTGTGATACATTACTATAAAGAATGGAGGGAAGTAAATAGACCGCGAGACAGACTGGAGAAAGTGAAGGATGAAAGATACTGTGAAGAAATTGGCTGAGGAATTTAAAAAACACAGGCAAGTCCAACGATAGTGTTAAGTAGTAATATGGTAAAAATAGAGTAGAATAGGTTGAGTAAATGGACAATTAGGCAACTAAGCAACGACAGCAAGATAGATATGATAAGAATAAAAGGATAAATGAAAGAAATTGCAAGTGAAATCCATTTTTAGACCGCTAAGGTCGAAATTAAATAAACAGTAATAAATAACAATTATATTAGGATATTCTGACAAGAGTACTCAAAGTATAGTACCTTTTACCATATCCAGTAGCTAAACGAAATTTAAGTTCTATGTTCTATTTATTTACCTTTATAAGAATACAAAAAACTACGAACACTTAATGAACATTCTAATGAAATACTCAAAGTGTAGTACTTGTTACAATATCCAAGTCCTATGTTCTATTTATTTACCTTCATAAGAATACAAAAAACTACGAACACTTAATGAACATTCTAATGAAATACTCAAAGTGTAGTACTTGTTACAATATCCAAGTCCTATGTTCTATTTATTTACCTTCATAAGAATACAAAAAACTACGAACACTTAATGAACATTCTAATGAAATACTCAAAGTGTAGTACTTGTTACAATATCCAAGTCCTATGTTCTATTTATTTAGATTCATAAGAATACAAAAAACTGCAAACACTGTAATGAAATACTCAAAGTATACTACTTGTTACTATATTTACTAGTTAAACAAAATCCAAATTCCATTTTCTATTCATTTATCTTCATAAGAGTACAAAAACTATGAGCACTCAATGAACACTCTAATGAAATACTCAAAGTATAGTACTTGTTGCCATATCCAGTAGCTAAACGAAATCCAAGTTCTATGTCCTATTTATTTACCTTCATAGGAATACAAAATACTACGAACACTTAATGAACATTCTAATGAAATACTCAAAGTGTAGTACTTGTTACAATATCCAAGTCCTATGTTCTATTTATTTACCTTCATAAGAATACAAAAAACTACGAACACTTAATGAACATTCTAATGAAATACTCAAAGTGTAGTACTTGTTACAATATCCAAGTTCTATATTCTATTTATTTACCTTCATAAGAATACAAAAAACTACGAACACTTAATGAATATTCTAATGAAATACTCAAAGTATAGTACTTGTTACAATATCCAAGTTCTATGTTTTATTTATTTAGATTCATAAGAATACAAAAAACTGCAAACACTGTAATGAAATACTCAAAGTATACTACTTGTTACTATATTTACTAGTTAAACAAAATCCAAATTCCATTTTCTATTCATTTATCTTCATAAGAGTACAAAAACTATGAACACTTAATGAACATTCTAATGAAATACTCAAAGTATAGTACTTGTTACAATATCCAAGTCCTATGTTCTATTTATTTAGATTCATAAGAATACAAAAAATTGCAAACACTGTAATGAAATACTCAAAGTATACTACTTGTTACTATATTTACTAGTTAAACAAAATCCAAATTCCATTTTCTATTCATTTATCTTCATAAGAGTACAAAAACTATGAACACTTAATGAACATTCTAATGAAATACTCAAAGTATAGTACTTGTTACAATATCCAAGTCCTATGTTCTATTTATTTAGATTCATAAGAATACAAAAAATTGCAAACACTGTAATGAAATACTCAAAGTATACTACTTGTTACTATATTTACTAGTTAAACAAAATCCAAATTCCATTTTCTATTCATTTATCTTCATAAGAGTACAAAAACTATGAGCACTCAATGAACACTCTAATGAAATACTCAAAGTGTAGTACTTGTTACAATATCCAAGTCCTATGTTCTATTTATTTACCTTCATAAGAATACAAAATCTATGAACACTTAATGAACACTCTAATGAAATACTCAAAGTGTAGTACTTGTTACAATATCCAAGTTCTATATTCTATTTATTTACCTTCATAAGAATACAAAAAACTACGAACACTTAATGAACATTCTAATGAAATACTCAAAGTATAGTACTTGTTACAATATCCAAGTTCTATGTTCCATTTATTTAGATTCATAAGAATACAAAAAACTGCAAACACTGTAATGAAATACTCAAAGTATACTACTCGTTACTATATTTACTAGTTAAACAAAATCCAAGTTCCATTTTCTATTCATTTATCTTCATAAGAGTACAAAAACTATGAGCACTCAATGAACACTCTAATGAAATACTCAAAGTATAGTACTTGTTGCCATATCCAGTAACTAAACGAAATCCAAGTCCTATGTTCTATTTATTTACCTTCATAAGAATACAAAAAAACAACGGATACTATAATAAAATAGCCAAGGTACTTGTTACAATATCTGATAACTGAACAAAATCCAAATTTCATTTTCTATCCATTTACCTTCATAACAATACAGAGAAACAACGGATACTATAACAAAATAACCAAAGTACTTGTTACAATATCTAGAAGCTAAACAAAATCTAAATTCTATTTTCTATTTATTTATCTTCCCTGAGAAGAAGAGTTTGGATAAAAATTCGCAGCCTGATTATTACAAATTAAGGCCTATAAACGGCCAATAGATCGGTCGTGTAAAACTATCGGATGTCTGACCGAGGTTGATGTCCGAACCTCGCGCCAACATTCCGGCTCGCTGCTTCCTGGTGATTTCCTCGACCCGCCTCGCGGTGCCGGTTCTAGAAAAACGCTTAGGTTGAAGGCCTGACACGTGGAAGGGCCTCACTTTCGTTAAGAGCTGTTGCTCTTGCCGCTGCTCTCAACAGACGAGTCACGATTGCTCTTCTCGTGATTTTTTTTCGTGCCAAGTGAGAAATGGGTCATTTTTTATCCGGCCATTCGAGTTTACTTGTTCCTCACGTTGCATAAATTCCGTCTCGCTTTGATTTAGGAAGCTTCTAATCGTGGTTGCTTTTATATAATGTGATAATGTAAATATGATAGTAGAATATCTATTCGCAACAAGAATGGCTTCCTTGATTTTTATTGCTTCCTTTCTATAACAAATTTTTCTCTACCTTTTTTCTTTTTTTTTTTTAATTGTAATTTGTTCTGGAGACATTCAACAATTTTATGTGACTTAATTATGCTAGTAGAACGTAAGTATTTTCCTAACAGTTCATACCGTTTTTATCGTCGGATTGTTAACTCGTTTGGATGTCTTTTAATGAGTCTCCACAAGACAGATTGGCTGTGTAGATTATGTGCTAGAGTATTTAGGTAATTAGATCGCCTCTGTTTTGTCTGTTTCTTATTGTCAGATTTAATTGCAAACCTCTTACTTTTTCCTTTCGTGTGCTTCTGAAATCTTAATGAAGATTTATTTCATACGTAAATACATAAAAATGCATTACACGTTCTGTTATTTTTATATTCATCGTTTCCTTACTTTTGTGTCTCGTGTTTCCTAACTTGCTTTCAGAAGCTCAAGTTTCAATTTTCTTTTAAACAAGAAAACACTCTTTACAATCTTTAGAAATTGTATTGATTTACGTTATTTTAAAATTATATGCCTGTGTGTGTGTTTGTGTGCGCACAGCTGCGTGTATAATATAAATAAATGTTTTAAAGCACTAGTTTACACATATATAGCGTCCTAACGATTGTCTAATATGCTATCTTTAGAATAAATCTGTGTTTACGAGTTTAATAAATAAACTGTATGGTTGATAACATATATAATCTTCTGGTTTCAATTTTCGCGTGTTGTACGCTTACAGAAACTAGATCACGAAGTATACAACATCGATTCGTCATTTTCTAGAATTATTTTCGGATCCACTTCAAACTTGACCAACTTAACCACGATATTCGAGTCTCATAAGAGCGCTAATGGAGTTTCAAAATGCCTCATGTGACACGTACAATATATATTCGTAAGAGGATCTAGTCCACAAGCGGCCGAATATTTTCGTCAAATTCTTTTTATTGTCCAGATTTAGTGCTCGACTATTCGTTTAGCGTGAAAATGGTTGCACAATTTCTAGCAGAGAAACTTGAGTGTAATTATAATTATTCTAAATTTCAAAGCTATGTTAAAACAATCCTGCCCACGGGTGACCATAAATAATAAATATTTCAATTCTAAACAAAGATACAGTCAGATATCATAGTAGATAAATGCAAACAACTGAAACGAAAACTAAAAGAATTCTACTGGCTCATTGGCAGACGCTCCAACTTAAACGTGCAGAGTGAAATAATGCTATATAAAGCCATACCAAAACCTGTTTGGACCTATGGGATCCAATTATGGGGAACAGCGAGTAATTCCAACATAGAAATTCTCCAACGATTTCAATCAAAAACTCTAAGATCCTTAATAGATGCGCCTTGGTATGTTACCAACGAAACGATACATCGCGACCTTAAGATACCCACAGTCAAAGAAGAAATATCCAAATTCAGTAACAGATATAACATAAGAGTTAACAACCACCAAAACCCATTAGTTACCCAATTACTTGACACGACGGATCAGATCCGCAGACTAAAAACACATTACCCTTTAGATTTAAGCGTTAGATTCAACTAGAATCAAACATACTATAAACACTTATAATCCAAGTTACAGTACCACGCCAAAATAATTTACTTATAACTCTGGGAATTGACTTCAAATTCTGAGAATTTACTTAATGAGAATTGATTGTAAAAATTCTGTCAAAAATATCGTCAGATCGGATAGCTTCGTGTTCCTGTGTATAACTACAGAGAACCAGAATTGAAAATCCATGCGCGAAAACCGTGTGCAGTAAAATTTCGTCGCGTTAGTCAGAGACCGCCGCTTTACATTTTGCATCTGAAACAACGATTCTGTCCGAGTGCATAAGCACGTACGAAATGGCGAAATGGGGGCATCATGGCACAATAATAGCGGTGCAACGAGAGATTCGCGTCGTCTTGCTCGTCTATTAATAAGTTTAGGAGAGGACCATCTATTTTGGAAACGATAAGTTCGCTCGAACAGACATGCCGCTATCCGATGAACATTGTTGCGCCTGCTGAGTCCCGTCACAGTTGAAAAGTTGCATCGTAAAAGTCAGCGTCTCGCAAAAAGTTGCAAAAAAATCACCTTGAACTCGTGCCAAAGCGGAAGCAGAAAAAGCTTCGACCGTCTTCGGTATTTTCGCTTTCGTTCGTTTACAGCGAAAGCATTTCTATTTATAGAGGAAACAGCAGAGCGTTTAGTCGAAATTTCCATTCGCAAACTGAACTCGAGAAACACACGCGAATTACAGATTTTTCTCTTCTATTTATTATTTTCCGTGTACTATTACCTTGTTCCCTATTTTTTTTTTCTGTTGCTTGTTATGCGTGTTTCGTTACTGGTTACGTGATTTTTCAAATTTACTTGCAACTACGTATATCGTCGTAGCGCGTTGCGTGCCGTGTGAAATTAACGTCATGTCGTCAGAAAAAAAATTGATTCTGTTAATACAGTTACAGCATAAAGAAACAATAATTACACGCTTATGTATATTTTCCATCGGATGCGTCTCGTTCGAGCAATTAAACAGATAACAAAGATGCATTGGAAGCTTCGTTTTTGTCGATTTGTTTTTTCGTAAGATCGTAATAAACATAATGATTACAGCTGGTTTTTTTTAAATCACTTTGTTATACTCAAGGCTGGAACATTGCTCGTAGTAAATAATTATGTGAAATGTCGTTGAGCGATTCCTTCTTATTTCCTTTTCTAATTGAACTGCAATAATTGTACCGCAAGCGCGATCAAAGTACGACAAAAACGACTATATATTTCGAAAGTACAAATATTTTCAAGTTACACGTTAAATACTTACAGTTCAGCTGGCTGCTGAAGCGAGCAAAATTCCCATAGAAAGAAGACTGAAAAGAAAACATCCCACTGACCTCACTAAAGAAATAAAATAGTCAAACTCGAAGATGGTATCTCGCTGGGGGTAGCCATCCACATGTTATTGAACAATTAAGCTAGAAAAATTTAACAAATTTCTAGTTGGACAAATTGTAATGTGTTGCTGTACAAATTAAATAATGAAGTAAAAAAAACACACTGCTCCTACAAAAAAGAGAAGATTGTGTAAAATCTCGGATTCTGAACACAATGATATTCTATTATTAATAGACATAGAGATTATGAAATAAAAATAATTGTCAATTGCATTACATTGCTGTGATACGATATAGAATACAAAATATTTTCAATATAATCTTCCGATTTGACTGTATCTTTAACAATAAGATTTTCATAATACGCGATAATACATTTTTTACTATATATTATTATTACAATTATTTTTAAATTACACGTTAAATGCTTACACTCTTCCTACAAAAAAGAGAAGATTCTGTAAAATCTCGGATTCTAAACACAATGATATTCTATTGTTAATAGACATAGAGATTATGCAATAAAAAGAATTGTCAATTACATCACATTGCTGTGATACGATATAATATACAAACACTTTTAATATACAAAATATTATCAGTATAATCTTCTGATTTGACTGTATCTTTAACAATAAGATTGTCATAATACGCGATAATACATTTTTTACTATATATATTATTATTACAATTATTTTTAAATTACACGTAAAATGCTTACACTTGTCCTACAAAAAAGAGAAGATGCTGAAAAATCTCGGATTCTAAACACAATGATATTCTATTATTAATAGACATAGAGATTATGAAATAAAAATAATTGTCAATTGCATTACATTGCTGTGATACGATATAATATACAAACACTTTTAATATACAAAATATTATCAGTATAATCTTCTGATTTGACTGTATCTTTAACAATAAGATTGTCATAATACGCGATAATACATTTTTTACTATATATTATTATTACAATTATTTTTAAATTACACGTTAAATGCTTACACTCTTCCTACAAAAAAGAGAAGATGCTGAAAAATCTCGGATTCTAAACACAATGATATTCTGTTATTAATAGACATAGATATTATGAAATAAAAATAATTGTCAATTGCATCATGTTGCTATAATACGATATAATATACAAACACTTTTAATATACAAAATATTATCAGTATAATCTTCCGATTTGACTGTATCTTTAACAATAAGATTGTCATAATACGCGATAATACATTTTTTACTATATATATTATTATTACAATTATTTGTAAATTACACGTTAAATGCTTACACTCTTCCTACAAAAAAGAGAAGATGCTGAAAAATCTCGGATTCTAAACACAATGATATTCTGTTATTAATAGACATAGATATTATGAAATAAAAATAATTGTCAATTGCATCATGTTTCTATAATACGATATAATACACATAACATTACAATATAATGCACAAAGCAGTATGAGCGTAATTTTTTGATTTAACCTTATCTTTAAAGTACAAGATCGTACATATACGATAACGTCAATTGTATAATAATTCGAGTAATTGTAGACGCATAGAACGTAGCGTGCAATTGAATAAAAACCTGTTTCAATGTTGTCCATGTGAAGACAAATTAACGTGGAAGAGTGAAGAGAGTCATTGCATATGCGGGTCAGCTTTTAACGTAAACGGGTTTATATTTCGTCTCTGCCTGGTGTAACACATGCTAACTGGCTAACGGGACACGCATCGACCAAGCCGGACAAAAATTGTGTCTCTCTAAAATAGGTATATAGGTAGGTAGCAGGACAAACTTACAAATATTACGATACGATACAAACCGAAAGCGAACTTTGTAGAACAATTTTTTCTGCTTTCTGAAATTTGTATGCTGCTTCATTTCAAATCGTTGATATTACGTGCGCTTACGCAGTGGAAGATTATTGAATTTGTAAACAGAACAGTTCGACCAATATGATGAAATGGCAATCGGAAGGTTACTTGTTCACATAATTCTATCATTTAGTGATTCACTTGTTAATATAATTCTATCATCCAGTGACGCAAACAAAATCTAATTTATTATGTACGTAAGTTCAACTTCTGTTGGAGATATCGCTACACAAATTGTTGTTGGATAATGGGCTAAATCGCGTTAGTCAGCTGCTTCGTCTTATTTGTCAATCTGTGTTGATGGAAATTGTCAGAAGCTAATATTCTTCAGTTGATGGCAATTAGCTTGCTCGGTAGTCTTTTACAAACTGCCAGATTCTTCGCTATACAACCAAGTCTGGCTCAGTCATTTGGTTCAAATTTCACGCCGCTTGTTCCTCTTATTCTCCTTGGACAAAGTTTAAAGTGAATAAATAAATAAATAAATTAATATGCTTGTTATCCAGGACTATCGAGAAGATTGTCTTCTGATCTTCCAGCCGTTCGCCCATCGCCTTCGAATTTGACAATTGCATCGCCTAGCATTTCTGCTTTCCCACAATTTTCGCTTTCCTTTCCAGATATTCTACCTAGTGTACAATTTTATATTTACGTGTTTTTCTCCGCGAACACTCGAGGGAGATTATTTTTATCTTCGAGCCACGTAATAACATCACCTACAAGTAGCTTCATCCGCCGCCTAATAACCAAATTTGGCTTTTGTAATTCCCCGCCAACGTTCACGTATGACTCATTATAGATGGCATATTTCGATAAGAGTGTTCGATGGATTAAAACTTTTATCTCGTTGTCTTCTTATCTTCTAACGTAACATATAAAGGCTTATTATGGATGCAGTTGTCGATAACGTAGCTTGCTATCTCAGCTTATGCTCTGCATCTTTCGCGTAATGCAGTGGTAACAGAGGAACTTGTATATGCACATTGTCTTCCAACGAAGCATCTTCTCTTTTTTTTTTTTTTTTTTTTGGTAGATTCTACATTTTATTTCCACGATGTTAATTTTTGTAATCGCATGAAAGTACTGCCGAGTGATACGGAATTTATTACAAACGAATCTGACTAATGATTTGGGTTCTGAATAATTAATTCTAAATAAGAAATCGATTATAGGACAATGTTGTATGCAAATGCAATAATAAATGCAATGATGTGTAGATATTATATTTGCAGTCATTGTATATATATTTAGCTATCTGCTGACCCTTCTCACAACAATGTCGATTCTATAAATGTTCGTTTTGAGGCTCGTTATATCGATTATATCGATTCCTGATAATACTATGCTAAATGCATACATAACAGGTCCTTTCGTTTTATCGAAGGAATAGGATTTGTTCGGAGAAATCGTTTGCAGCGACCGATTTCCCAGATTCTTAACAAAGTATACTTTATACTTTTTAAACGTAATTGCTCCTATCGCTTTATATCCATAGCCTCTAGTCTTTTTTTAAATGAATTTTAAATAGAACGTATTATTTGACTTGCAAATGTATAGATATATAAGAAATGCAAGGGAAAGATGTGGTAGGAAATAACGAAATTTGTACTTTTTTCCAAAGTCAAAGGTAATATAATTTAATTCGCAATTTTCAATTAATTGGATTGAAGTTTCTCCATTATTCAATAAGATTATAGCGTAGTATACTTAAGCACAATTATAGAGACAAGTACAGTAAAAATGTAGTAGGACGCTGTTTATAACAAAAAAATTATCCCGTGTTGTATTTAATAAAATGTAACGCATTTTAATTACGACAATATATAATAAAAATATATATACAAAAATATATAATAAAATGTGATATATAATAAATATAATATTTATAATATAATATATATAATATAATATATAATATAAATATAATATAATATAATAATATAAATATATAATAAAATGTAAATGTAAACGTATTGAACTCTGTTATGTCTCATTCATTGTACATATATTTTCTTTTTAAATATGTCATATTTTATTGTACACTCATTTTCACAGTGGAAGAAATTATTTTCTTCGTTCAAGATTTATTATGCAACATCTTGCTCACTTATCATATCGATTTCTGATATACCGTGTTAAATACGTCTACTTCTTACATAGCACATTGTCCAAGCTAGAATTTTACTTTTCCCTTGCGGAAAAAAAAAGAATAGAAAAAATACTCGCCAAATATAGACTAGTCATCGCGACAAACAATTCCTTTTTGTGCAAAGTAGAGGCCACCGGCTTATCTTTTATTTCGGAGCCGATATGGATGATGATTCATAGGGAATCGCGATAAATTTAATAACACAAATTTAGCAGTCCATCTGTTTGCTCAAAGACAGTTTATCGTGCATATTATCGTGCATCCAGTTCGTTTATAAATACAATAGTTCGATCACTACATATTTTTCGAAAACGATCGTCCTCCATAAATTAATAGATTTAATCGCGTAAAATATATTGTTCCTGCGTTTTATTTTATTAATCGAAAACGATATTTAGAATTATAGAATTATGGAATATTGTAAAATATATTCAATTATCAGATTGTATAAAGACAATTACGTTATGTTATGTAGATATATAATTAGATTATATTTAATTATAATAATAGTTATAGAATATTATTCGTATTATAACATTGCTATATCGAATTAATAGTACCGTATTTAATTTTATTTAATTTAACTATGCCGGTGATACGTGATTTTCCTTTAATATCGATGAGTTTCATTCTTTCCTGTTTCTTTTCAATTTGTTTTTATTCGTCGATTTTTTAATATTGACGCAACTTTTCAAAATTATCGTGTGATAATTAGCATACGATAAATAGCATGTGAAGCGGGTACAAAAAGTCTGGCAGCTCGAGATGAGATTATAAATGCCGTAAATATTTTTCCATGTACTTCATTTCGCCATATAACGCGCAATATCTAACAAATATAATAATATTAATTTAGAAATTTCATACGAGTTACAAGAACAAGAACCTACTGCGCGATGCGAATAATAAAGTTTATTATCTAACAACGAGTCGTTTGATTTTCAATTGCCTGAAGTATAATTTATTAAATAGCAAAATCCGCGGTTCGTTCATGTTTATTAAAGAGACGAAATTGCCCGACAAATTAGTGAAACGTTAACGCTTCGCGCGTAGTATACTCTCCTATAGCGCCATTAAATAGCCTTGCAGTTAATGCGATTTTAAACGTACTAATTAAACTAGAAAATACATTTTTACTTGTACAATTTTATATTCACCACCGTGTATACGTTACATTATCGCGTTAATCTTTAAAATAAAAATTCTTCATATTTCATAAATTTTCGTAAATTTGTTAATATTCATACAATTCGATAAACGGCCAATTTTTGCTAAGATATAGAAATATATATTGTCTCTCGTGTGAGAAAAGTAATGGATCATTTACGAAAGCCAATAAAATGTACGGTTTGATGAATAGATGACTTTGTAGAACACGAAGGAATCACGAGAATTCCTGCAGAGAGCTCACGTTTCCTTGGCCATTGCTCAATATGCTGGATAACGGTTACACACGTTAAGTAGTTTTAGCCAAGCCTAACCCAGGGTTAGTCACGTTAGAGCTACGATTCAGAGGATTAATCTACTTGTTTCCTATCGTTACAGTGAATCCTGCACGACTTCTTCTTCAGTCTTTTCCTAAATAAGTTTGAAATTTAAATATGAAATTTCAATAGATATTTCTTATCTATTGAATACAACATAAACAGTGTAAAATATACAGAGAATGAAATATTAGTAAAGTAAGCAGCTTGTTGCACTATCGTTTAATCCTTCAGACATACACTTTACATTTAAATGTTTTTCAAGGTAGTATATAGTGTACGAGTCTAATAATACTACATAATGATAATAAATAAATAATAAATAAAATAATAAATACTCTTAATAATACAACAGTCCATGTAATATATGAATAAAAACAGAATGAAATTTTAGTATAATGTCAGATGTTTTTAAGTGGAGGAAAAGATAAGAATAATGTGCTCTGGTAAATAATCTTATTTACGGAAGTATCTTATATTATTGTAGTTCAGATTATAATACTTCAACAGTTCACATATGTAATATGCAAAGAAAAAGCACAATGAAATTTTAGTATAACGCGAGATATTTTTAAACGATTTTTAGTACGAATAATTGAAGAATAAGAATAATTTATTGTGGCAAATAATCTTATTTACGGAAGCATATTATATTAATTCAGTTTATAATATTCCAATAGTTCACGTATGTAATATGCAAAGAAAAGCACAATGAAATTTTAGTATAACGCGAGATATTTTTAAACGATTTTTAGTACGAATAATTGAAGAATAAGAATAATTTATTGTGGCAAATAATCTTATTTACGGAAGCATATTATATTAATTCAGTTTATAATATTCCAATAGTTCACGTATGTAATATGCAAAGAAAAAGCACAATGAAATTTTAGTATAACGCGAGATATTTTTAAACAATTTTTAATACGAATAATTGAAGAATAAGAATAATTTATTGTGGGAAATAATCTTATTTACGGAAGCATATTATATTAATTCAGTTTATAATATTCCAATAGTTCACGTATGTAATATGCAAAGAAAAAGCATAATGAAATTTTAGTATAACGCGAGATATTTTTAGACAATTTTTAATACGAATAATTGAAGAATAAGAATAATTTATTGTGGCAAATAATCTTATTTACGGAAGTATATTATATTAATTCAGTTTATAATATTCCAATAGTTCACGTATGTAATATGCAAAGAAAAAGCACAATGAAATTTTAGTATAACTCGAGATATTTTTAAACAATTTTTAATAAGAATAATTGAAGAATAAGAATAATTTATTGTGGCAAATAATCTTATTTACGGAAGTATATTATATTAATTCAGTTTACAATATTCCAATAGTTCACGTATGTAATATGCAAAGAAAAAACACAATGAAATTTTAGTATAACGCGAGATATTTTTAGACAATTTTTAATACGAATAATTGAAAAATAAGAATAATTTATTGTGGCAAATAATCTTATTTACGGAAGCATATTATATTAATTCAGTTTATAATATTCCAATAGTTCACGTATGTAATATGCAAAGAAAAGCACAATGAAATTTTAGTATAACGCGAGATATTTTTAGACAATTTTTAATACGAATAATTGAAGAATAAGAATAATTTATTGTGGCAAGTAATCTTATTTACGGAAGCATATTATATTAATTCAGTTTATAATATTCCAATAGTTCACGTATATAATATGCAAAGAAAAGCACAATGAAATTTTAGTATAACGCGAGATATTTTTAGACAATTTTTAGTACGAATAATTGAAGAATAAGAATAATTTATTATAGCAAGTAATTTTATTTGCATAAACGCGTTATTACTGTAAGATACGTACATTTTTGTAAGTCATCTATTGTTGACAAATTATATATCTCATCGATAATATATAACAATTAGAGCCACAACAAAATAATTTCCTAGTAAATTTCGGATATTTAAAGTGCATAATCGTTTGCAAATAATTGAAAAAACCTCTCGATAAATGTTCCAGTTTCACTCGTCCACACAATAGAATATGTTGTGGAAGTGAATCGAGGATAGGCCATGTCTCGCACATAGCTCGAGATAATACCGTAAGTTAATCGCATGTGATATCCAATTTTAATTTAATCAAGTTTGGCGTCATCCAATTGAATTGAATCGCCCTTGAAGATGACTTGGAACTAGATCGGAAAATGAAATCCCTTCTCCTTTTCATCATGCTCGTATACTGGCATCGGAATTTGTTTTGAAAATTGTTTAAATTCAATATCAATCGTGAGAAGGAATTATGAATAAAATTATTTGCAGACTTTTGTTGTATAGGCAGTTTTTTACAATTTTACGTCAAGCGAGACAATCATTTAAATTTGTACAATTTGCTTGTATATCATTAACGTGAATTTATCGATAATTTGTAATTTCTGACTTGCAAAATTTCACGCTTGTGTACGTTTAAATTCTAAAAATTACATTGTAACACTGCACAAAAAGATGGAAAATTCTTATCGGGTAGCGAAAAAGTATGTTGCTTTGACGCAATGAGTTCCCCTTGCCAAACCTAATTTAAATCGATTAACATTGTTCGATGAACCGATGCTTTTGATCAGAATGTTTGCTGTAAAATATCGCGATGTAATACGTAGACAGAGAAAGTTGTAACAATTGTAATTATCTTTCACTTTCGAAAAAGATTCGCTTCAAGAGAATACATGGCCGTATATTTTCACAGCGAAAGATGGCGAAGAGCACAAAGTCTGTCGGTGTTACACGCATCACGAACAGCAAACCATACGCAACCATACAACCTCTCTCGAGACGATCTTTCATTGAATTCAATTGAACGTACTTGGTTGCCAAGCTAGCTCGTTCAAACGAACACTATTCGATTCTGTCGCGTAAACGAGTTAAAAACGAACATCCATTCGGTGTGGTTCGTCGCAACAACCTGTTCTTCGCATTTTGCCGATCGATAACGAGGATTTTCCTTTCCTTATGACACACGTTAGCAAACGAAAACGAGAAATTTCATTGTCAGACACGTAGATTATTTCTTAATCGTTCTTTAGATAACATTATACCAGATTGGATCATCGTCGTCTCGATGTTAGAACCAAGTCATTTCTCTGCACGTCTGATCCAGGACACTGCGAAGAAAACGCTAGTGTGATTTTTTATTCTGATTTTTATCTGTGAATTCTTGACAATTTTCCTAAAACATAAATAAATTTCCGTAAAACACGCGATCGCGTTTGTGCGATTATTACACCGACGACTATTATTTCTCCAGTGGAGTAAACGTGTTCGTGCTACGATCATAACATCGTTAAACCACTTTACCGAATGCCTGGGCAAATTGTAAAGATTCGAAAATAATAATAAATGTAATAAAATATTAAATAAAATATAAAATGTATAAAGAAAGAAAAAAGATCATTTTATACACAAGTATAGTATTTGTCGCCTTCAAATGTTACTGACTTTGCCACAGTTTGGTTTCTGAATTTGGTAGAATAATTGAAGAGTGCTTGTAAAAAACACTATAATTGCGAAGATAGAAAAATGTTGATTTTTCATTGGAAAATGCTGTGGCGTAGAATTGAAGCGCAATTTCCCTTTCCTTGGACAGATTGTAAAGACTCGAGAATAATAATAAATGTAATAAAATATTAAATGAAATATAAAATGTATAAAGAAAGAAAAAAGATCATTTTATACACAAGTATAGTATTTGTCTCCTTCAAATGTTACTGACTTTGCCACAGTTTGGTTTCTGAATTTGGTAGAATAATTGAAGAGTGCTTGTAAAAAACACTATAATTGCGAAGATAGAAAAATGTTGATTTTTCATTGGAAAATGCTGTGGCGTAGAATTGAAGCGCAATTTCCCTTTCCTTGGACAGATTGTAAAGACTCGAGAATAATAATAAATGTAATAAAATATTAAATGAAATATAAAATGTATAAAGAAAGAAAAAAGATCATTTTATACACAAGTATAGTATTTGTCTCCTTCAAATGTTACTGACTTTGCCACAGTTTGGTTTCTGAATTTGGTAGAATAATTGAAGAGTGCTTGTAAAAAACACTATAATTGCGAAGATAGAAAAATGTTGATTTTTCATTGGAAAATGCTGTAGCGTAGAATTGAAGCGCAATTTTCCTTTCTGAATAATTGTTGATAACGATAGAATGTGATGTCATAACGTTGGCTCTGTGGAAGAAGATGTAAGCAGCAATAAACATTTGCTAATCGTTTCTTGGCTTGTGCATTTAAACGAACGCAGCATTGAGTTTTCTTTACAGCTAATCGCAGGAAATGGCACGTATAGAATTTTCTATTTATTATTTCCTATTTATTATTCTATTTACTATTTTCTAGATACACTTTTCTTTTCCATGGACTTCGGATTACGTTCATGCACGAGGTTTCTTTTTCCCGTGAAAAACTCGTTTCACCTGTTTGCCACTTACAGAGTTTTCTACGACCGCTCTTTGATCGAACACGTAAAAGCCGTAAAATTGAACGAATAAATTCTGGAACTGGAGGTCCGTAATAAAAAGAATCATTCCGAAACTTGTTTACTTTTTAGATGACGAGGCACGATACACATAATAATCAGAGGCGAAACTCGGATTATGGTCTAATGCCTCGGATCATTTCTATCTCCAAAACTCGTATAACTACGACTGAATTTCTTTTGCAACAGAATATTAATATAATCGAACGATCGAGTCAATCTCCTGACTTGAATACGCTTGAACATCTGTGAGATTACCTCAGACGTCAACTGGGAAGTTAATCTTTTAAAAATATACAAAAAAAAAACAAAAAATTCCAAAAATATAATGTGAAATATCGACTGCGTCTTGTGTTCGATTAATTGAATATTCAGTAGCCACGCAGATACTATGATGCAGTCATGAAACCCAAGAATTACCAACATCTCACTCGATTATTCTCTACTTTTCTAGCTTTTGTTACAAGTTCCCGCACTAAAACCGTCGTGTTACATAACTCGAGCAAAGAACGTTTCCTAACTCTCGTCCCAGCTTCTATTTCGTTCATCCGGTTCAACGTTAATCGTAAACTCGCTCGACTATGCGATCAAAAAAAATATATCGCAGTTTCACGTATAGATTGTCATCTCTTCTTACCATTTCTCACTTCGTGTTCCAACGTGTACCAAAAGATAAAAAATATACCGTAATTCCCAAATGATCATTGAAAGTTCCTTAACGTCTCCTCGTCAGCAGCTAAGTGTATTTGTCGCGCGTAAGTGAAATCGCGAAAGCGGCAGAGTAAGTGGCAGCGAAGTTTTAGCGGTCGTCAACGCGTTAATCCCAACGACGAAGAGGCGAATGGTCATCGTTCGAAAATCGAACGGTACCTCGGCCCTGGCCGTCTCTGTTCGATCCCCGGCAAACAGCTTAGCTTCTCTAGCGACTGACTAGTGGGACATTGTCTGCGGAGAAGGTCGGCGTACCTCTCACCTTCGAACAGACGACCGTTCCGCAAATAGAGTCGGTAAAGAGCTTACGTAATCGGCGAGTACGCGCGGATCACGCTGCCTTCGTTTTCTCATCTGGCGGTCCTCCGTCCTGGATAGACGTTTCCTCGAAGCGGAGCCGCCAGATTCGACACGAGTCGATCGGGAACGTTCGACAGGTGAACGCAGGGCGTCGACGAATTTCGATGGCTTCTCTCGCATTTTGGCGCCGTTCCAACAGCTTTTCCTCTTCGCGCACCGCCACTGGCTGAAAAACAAACGCGTCGCCACGCAGCGCAAACGAATATGATCGTTCGAACCGAACGACATTAACATTCGCGTCACGCGGCTCCATTAACATTTAATTGGCCCAATTATCCGCTGCCGCGTTTCCCGACGTCGTGTAAGCTTCCAGCGGGCTGCTTCGAAAGCTTCCTTATACGGACGAATCAGGAATAGGCTTCCTGAGGCGTTGACGAAGAAATTGGGGATTTAATGACACAGTATAGAAACTTTAGAGGTATCGACTGATTCACCTAATTCGATCATTTCTGAATTTGATAAATTCTTCTGTGCGAATATTCGTACACTATTCGTTGAAGACGATATCCGGTTCGATTTTTATCTACGTCTTCTATTTACATTTTATTTGCACAATTTTTAGTTACACTTGTGCGATTTTTGGAGCACTTTATTTATAATTGAGCAGTGCTCGCTGAAAACACTGTAGGTGCCAAAATTGAGAAACTTTGATCTTTTATTGGGAAATGTTCCACTTAGCAATGAGAATATTGTAGCGTAGAATTCAACTGCAATTTCCCCTTTTCAATATCGTAGTTATTAATAATGTTAGAAGACGGTATCACGATGTTGTCTCTGTAGAAAAAAGTATAAACACCAATAAACATTAGTCAATTGTTTCTTGCTTCTGTCAATTGCTTCTGTCTATGTGGTCTATCCAAACGAATGGGTCATCGAGTTTTGTCTACAACTAAGAACTGACACGCACAGGCTTTTCTACAGACGCACTTTTCTTTCCCTTCAATTTGGGCTACGTTAACGCATAAGATTTCCTTTTTTTCCTGAAAACTTGTTTCTTCCCATTTACAGCAATTTTTTTATCAGCGCTCTTCAATTACCGTAGTTACGTGCGATAGAATATTACGAAGCAATAAGGAAGCCAGGAATTGACGAAGAAATTGAGAATTTGATGGCGGGTATAGAAACTCGAGGTACAAGGCGATTCACCTAATTCGCTCGCTTTATGCCAGCAAGTCCTGCTGCGCGAATATTCAGAAACTGTCGTTTCAGGCGATGTCCAGACGCTTGATAATTTTGATAAGATGTGTTTTAAGGAGATCTTATGTAAATCTCGAAATGCAACGACTTTGTTCTTCAGGATTATCGTAGTTACGTAGGATAGGATATGATGAAGCAATAAGGAAGCTAGGAACCGACGAAGAAATTGGGCTTTGATGGTGTCAGAGTCATAAATTAACTATAGAAAAACCAATGGGGTCTAACGAATATCCCGCAGAAAAAAAAATAGCAACAGCATGGCCATCTCTGACCTGAGCTCCGGCGACACCCCCGTCGACAAACCCATAGTATATAAACCTTCCTAAACTCAGCTCTCGACATTCTCAGTTCTAACACTCTGAACCGTCACTCTGTTGGATTCGTACAATAAATTTTACCACTAAATATATCTAAAGTCTAATTCTTTACCTTATTCGTGAAACGTTCGAACTGCAACGCGAGAAGATCACCGGTGATCTATCAATTTCGTGATTTTTTGCGTCTCCTACGTGACAATAGCATCGCATTCGCTAAAGAATTAGTTAGCTGTCGGCATATGTAACACTGAGAAATAAACATCTTGTCATTCCTACATTTGCAGACTGCTTGCAAATTCCATCAATATAATCATGACAGACGCGTCTCACTACGGTGCTAATGAAATTTCAAAGTGTTTTTGCACCACACATTCGATATGGAAATACTAGGTTGTGCCAAAAGTTCCTGTCGTTTTATAAGGAAGTAGTAAATGCACAACCTTTTTTGTTTTATGTTATTTTATTGAATTATGTCTGATCTATTTTATTCTATTAATGGATCATACGTAAATCTATAAAATAGTATAAAATAAAAAATGTTGTGCATTTATTATTTCACTTATGAAACGAAAGAAACTTTTGGGACAACGTAATACAAATTTTCTACGATAACAGGTCGAACATCTTCGTGAGAAAATTTTCCTTTGATTAATTAAAACAGCTGCAACAGCTGCAGCATAGATAGTGTCACCGAGCCATAAATTCGCAATAGAGAAACCAAGGGGGTCTAACGAACATCCCGCAGGCCATCGAAACGGCAACGTAGAGGGTGTTCCAGTGTCAGAAAACAGTAACAGCATGACCATCTCTGACCTGAGCCCCGGCGACACCCCCATCGACACCCCCTCCATAGAAACTAAACCCATAGTATATAAACCTTCCTAAAATCAGCTCTCGACATTCTCTGTTCTAACACTCTGAACCGTCACTCTGTTGGATTCGTACAATAAATTTTACTACTAAATATATCTAAAGCCTAATTCTTTGCCTTATTTGTAAAACGTTCGAACTGCGACGCGAGGAGAGCACCGGTGATCTGTCAATTTCGTGATTTCTTGTGTCTCCTACGTGACAATGGCAGAGGTACAGGGCAATTCACCTAATTCGCTCGCTTTGGTCCAGCAAATTCTGTTGCGCGAATATTCAGAAACTGTCGTTCCGGACGATATTTAGGCGCTTGATAATTTTGATAAGATGCGTTTTAACGACATGTTATATAAATCTCGAAGTGCGGCGACTTTTTCTTCGTAATTATCATAGTTACGTGTGACAAGATATGATGGCGCAATTAAATGGATCTTTCAAGGCCGATATGCAATAAAACTGGCACTTGTAATTGTAAATCATAGTTCAAGCTCGCTTCTGAGTTTAAGATTAATAATTCTACTATCAGAGCTGCATATAATGCTAATGTAGAGTTTGAAAGAGGCATTGGCGATGGGTATGCTAATCGTCCTCGGTTCTCTTAATCTTTTTCTAGCGAGACTAGCTTCAAATTGAAGAACGAGGACACGAATATTCTATAAGACTCGGAATCAAGATATTTCTCCGAAATAGCATTATAGGAACAATAGGAACAGGTTTTCTATGACGAAGGCAGAGGAATTTTAAAGATACAGCCAATTATTTGGACCGAGAAGTTTAAAAGGTTAGCGCGGCTTAAAGCAAAATCATATTTAGCTTAACCGGAGAAAACGAACATTTTATACGTTGCTAATAGCTGACAGTTACACGTTGCTGTCTGAATCGCTGTAAAAAAATAGAAAGACTCGCGGCGACCTCCGTATTCGAATTAAAAATTCGAAATAGTAAAAAGCTAATTACCGTGTAGCGTGACTTTTGGTGGAAACAGTTTACAAGCGATTTAATGCGACCGATGTAACTGAATCACTCTGTAGATACTTACATACGTACGTTTAGAAAGAAAACAAAGAATCCGATGCTTATCAGATAAGTAAATCAAACAATTACTTTTGTATATCAGTTTAGTTACTGTCGTATATCGTATGGTAGGTGAGATTCTTCCAATTCTGCAAAGTGGTAAAAATCTCACTTGCATTAGAGAGATATGAATATTCTAAAACACCAGATTTTTACAATGGGATTTTATTTTCTCCGAGATTGCGACTATCGTAGTATACATTTTTCGAAACACGAAAAACTCTGGCATCTGACTCCGTGAAGAGATTGTCGGGTTGATTGAATTTTCAGATAATAGAACAAGCATTTCTCTTAAATTTTATTTAATTTCCTGGTTATTTAATATACCAGGTTAATTATATATATATATAATATAATTTGCTATAAATGTAATATAGATATTAAAGGAGAAAATAAACATTTATTTAGTCAAAGGAAAGAGATTAGGAAGATTATTAACTTGTTTCAATATCTAATTCATATTTCTTTAGCCGCTGAATTGCATACATTTTTCAATACGAATACATCTGTGGTATTATATTCTTTTTGTTACTTTCATTTGCAGTTTCGACGTTCGTAAAATTTCCTCCTAAACGAATGATCTATAACAAGGTTCGATATCATTTTCTACGCGTCTTCTATCAGTGCTGTTTTATTTTACGATAGGACCTATTTTCTACTTATAATATTTGCTTTGAAAATATGGGAAAAATAAATTTTCCAAACTAGTCACGACGTTTGTAAATATATTGAGAGCAGGTCAGTTATTTAGACGTATATTTTCAATATTAATATCAAAAAGGAATAGAACATTCTGAATAAAAATATAACAATTTCTTTCTATCTAGTGTCTTCTGTTCTTATCGTCCAATCTTCTTCACAATCGCCGATTCTTCCACTAGCCGACGTTCCAATAATAATCGATCGTTGCGTCAATCAATATTCTCGATAATCTGTACTGTACTGTAGCGTTTAAACGCGAAAATGCATCTGTTACCATAACATATAGCGGACATTCTGTTTGTCTGTGTCAGAGAATATTCTAAAATTTAAATATAAGATACTTTGCTCCACTACTTGAGCAAATAAATTACATCGTTCGAGCTTTGCAAACACCATATACATATTCATAGGTAGCGACTAATGATTGGATTTCTTCGAAGATACCAATAGTCATCGCAATATATAATATAATAGTCGATGCAAATTCGCGTGTCTACGTAAACGCAACTGCAGCTGTTGAGGTTTTATATCTCAGAATAGAGAGAGCAAACGTATTATAGAAATTCTTTATTCAGAAATGTTAGAAATTAGGATTTCCACTGGTTTCTATCCTGTATGATAATGTATTGATAGATGGATTTATTACAGTGGATTAAACAGAAAACGATGATCATTTAACTCGAACTTAATGCAGTTTTTTTTTATTTAATTATTTATTTATTTACGTTTCACAATTTGTCCAGTAGGACATTTGGTAAAATATTATAGCTTAGTGATATAGTAATATAGCATGTGGATGGCTATCCCCAGTGGGATACCATCTTTGAATTTGATTGATTTATTTCTTTAGTGTGGTGAGTGTTTGTATGTTAGGTTAATGCAGTGATATCACAACTCTCGATTAACAACTTTTCACTCTGGACTCTCTGGTGGCTAACTGAACGATCAACGACTGCGGTGCCGAAATATATTGATAGCCGTTAGGCTTATTGAAGTTCCCCGACCCTTTCGGCTTGTCGACGTTTGCGCTTTATCGTCCACATTGTCTGTATGTCGGCGATCTTTCCGCGGTACTCTAATAGAGACGAAAGAAGCCGCTGTAAGGAGAATCGTTGTGCCAAAAACTAAACACAGAGTTCTCCTAGAAGATTTTTTTTTTATTGTTTAATTCGTGCTTTACAATTTGTCCTGGACATTTGGTAAATTTTTCGAACTTAATTGCTAAATCTCCCAACGGAATACCATGTTCGAGCTTTAAATTTGAAGCGGATAGTGGACAGTGGTAGTGGAAATTTTTTTTTTTATTTAATTTGCATTTTACAATTTGTCCAGCTGGACATTTGACGAAACAAGTGATGACAAACATTATACCTGACCGCGAGGAGAAGCAAAAGCAGTGAGAAGCTGATCGCTAGATAGGACGAGTGTGTGGCAGATATTGGTGAAATGATAGCGAGCGTAGGTAGGAAATATTTCATATAGTCGTAATATTGTAAAATATTCAGTTGCAAATTGCAGAGAGAAATAAGTAAAATAAAATGAAAAATGTCAAAGCTCGATTGGAAAAAAGCACGGCGAGAAACGAAACTACACAGTTGGGACATAGACTAAAAGTTTTTTTTTTATTATTTATTAAAATTACAATCAATTCTCGCGTTGAGAATTTTCAGTAATTTTTCTGGCGTGGCCCAGTGACATGGCTAATTATTTATAATAAGTTAATACTTATTATAGATAAGTATAATAGACTAAAAGTTTATCTGAAACGATATTTTGCGATAGAAGCGGAAAATAATAGAAAGCTCTTTCAAAAGCAGTCGTTCGAATAAAAAGAAATAAACTGTACACGTCCGATCTCCTGCGTGCTATTGTATTATCTTCCCTAAATAAACGAAGGATTGTAAAAGAAATAAAAAGCAATGGCAGAATGAAAGGAGTGGATCCATGCACAAAACTTCTACTCTGTAGTTGCGCGCGAAAAAATGCAATTTTCCACGTCGCACAGAATTCGAGTACTCGAATGCAGCATATACAGGGTGTCCCGCGTAACACGATTCAATATGTTCCTGTCATTTGCAGCCACGCAACGAACAATGTTTTCGACCGTACTTTAATGGTGAACTGTAATTCTCTCTCTCTCTTTCTCTCTAAAAATGCAAGTAATTTTGAAATTAATATAAAAATTGTAATTTAGTGATATGGTAGTAATTATTAAAATAAATAGGAATACACTGAAACTGGAAAGGTACTGGGAAGGTAGAATTAGGCGAAGAAATACTCTAAGGGAAGTATTAAATGGTAGGAAAGAAAGAAAAATGGTCAGTTGATTGAGAAAGCTGGAAAATAAGGAGAAGAGAGGGAGAGACAGATGAAGATGAATAGGATAAGGACTGGGATATGCCTGAAGAATGGAAGGATGAATGAGAGTTAAGTAATGAATGTTGTAAACCATGTCTATTCCCTGACCTTGAGGCTGGAATTACTGAGAAAAAAATAATAATAATAGTAAAAGTAACAATAAAGAAACAAAATAGTAAAGTACACACAACAGTAAAATAGCAAATAACAAATGTTACGAGTATCACGTGCATTCTTAAGTAAGTGCATCTTCGAAGCTTCAAATTTCCTATGAATACATAAACATCCGCGATCCAAAATACTAAAATTAAATGCTACGAATATTATAATATATTAATTATACTAAATATGAATATGTACTATAAATACACATCTCTCGTTCGTGCGCGTATTACGTGCATTTTGCACCTTCACACGTGGATCTAGTTTTTTTTTATTATTATTATTTAATTTGTACTTTACAATTTGTCCAGCTGGACATTTGGCAAATTTTTCTAACTTAATTGCTAAATAACACGTGGATGGCTACCCCCAGCGGGATACCATCTTCGAGTTTGACTATTTTATTTCTTTAGTGACCTCAAGATACCCACAGTCAAAGAGGAAATAGCAAAATATAGCGACAGATATAGCAAAAGAGTCAAGAAACATGGAAACCTCCTAATTACTGGACTACTTGATACGCCGGATCAGATCCGCAGGCTGAAGAGGCACTACCCGTTAGATCTAAACACTAGATTTAATTAGATATTTATATTAAGTGATATTTACTTATTTACAATACTTACTTATAAATTATACTTATCTATAATAAGTATTAACTTATTATAAATATTTAGCCATATCACTGCGCCACGCCAGAAAAAATTACTGAAAATTCTCAATGCGAGAATTGATTGTAAAAATTAGTAAATAAAAAAGAAATTTCTTTAGTGAGGTCAGTGCGGTGTTTTCTTTTTAGTCGTCTTTCTATGAGAGGTATAGCTCGGATCTAGTTATCATAGAAATGTCAGCCTCGCGGAGCATTTTGTTGCCTCGCGTGCAACTTAAACGAGGCTTCTCCAGCGTCGATATATCCAACAGGTGTCGGAAGGAAAGGTGTTGCAGTCGAACAGGTAACATTCACAGTGCGAAATTTCTCCGCGGTCGATGGCTATTGTTTCGTCACTAGACGTCCTTTCGTAATGTCTCGCCTTATTGCACAGGACGATGGTATTCACGTACGACGACGACGACCAGCATTCGTAGAAACATTTGTAAAAGCAACGGAAGAATCCGTGTCGAATACCAGTGGAGAAGAAATTGAAATTCGAGAAGATTAGTAGGAGGAGATCTCTCGAACGTACATTTCAAGCTGATTCGAAAGTTACAGAGATCCGTGAAATGAAATTCAAGTCGAATTATAGCGTTTCTACGCTTTGAAGCAGCGCGCTGAATAGACGCCGCTTTCGTTCTTCTTTCATACGCGCATCAATAAACAAATACTTTTAAAATTATTTATCCGCGTATGAGACAAGAATGAAAGCGGCGATCATTCGCCGTGTTTCTCCAAAGTGCAACTGTGTAAATTCGGTTTAAGCAATTTTAGAAACCGAACGATACGATAAAAGCTGGATTATCCGAGATAGCGTGCACCGAACCAATCTCGGATAATCGAAAAACTAGGATAATACGGGAGGGTCTATTAATGTTTGTAAATCGTATGATAGAATGGTAGGAAACATTTTGGTAATGTAATATCGTACATGTGTTTAGGTTTAATTATTTAATCGGTTGAAAGTTTGTTTAATTAGGTTTATTAGTGTTCATAAGTGGTATAATTAAAGGGGAAACAGTTTTTGATAATGAAGTATTGTACATGTACTTGGGTTTGATTAATTATTTAATTAGTTGGAAGTTTAATTGACCAGGTCAATTAGTGTTTATAAATCGTGTAATAAAAGCATAGAGAAATTTTGATAATGTAATATCGTACATGTATTTGGGTTTGATTAATTGTTTAATCGGTTGAAAGTTTGTTTAATTAGGTCTACTAGTATTCGTAAAACGTATAATAAAAACGTAGAAGGATTTTGGTAATGTAATATTATATATGCATTTTGGTTTAATTATTTAATCAGTTGAATTATCTGGAATTGATTAACTAAGTGTATTAGTATTCATAAATTGTACAATACAATTGTAGGAAACATTTTGCTAATATAATATTGTATACGTATTTTTCTTTAATTAATTATTTGATCGGTTGAAAATTTGATTAACCATGTCCATTAGTGTTCATAAATCGTATAATAAAAGCGTAAAAAATTTGGATAATGTAATATTGTACATGTATTTGAGTTTAATTAATTATTTAGTCGGTTGAAAAGATGATTACATAAGTCTACTAATGTTCAATCGTATAATGAAAGCGTAGAAAAATATTGGTAATATAATATTTGTATTTTCGATCAGTCGCGGGGAGACGCGTTCGCGAGGAAACGAGTCAACGGGAGTCGTAAATACCCGTTAAGATTGTAATAATCGACGCCACGAATAGATCGATCCCCCGATTTCCATTGAGATAATGGGGTGGTTCGGGTGGTATAACCCTGCGATTAACAGGGTTATAAACTATGTATTTCCAACAACTTTAAACAAGAAAGTAACGCCAAGAAAGTAAGTAAGAAAGTAAGAAAAGATTACTCTTAGGTGAGAGAATCAGTGCAGAGATTATGACTGATCTGAAGACAGAGCTCGAGTAGATATATTGATATGTTGACATGTTGGGCATGTTGACATGTTAGACATGTTGGACATGTTAGACATGTTGGGCATGTTGACATGTTGGACATGCTGACATGTTGGACATGTTGGACATGCTGACATGTTAGGCATGTTGACATGTTAGACATGTTTGACATGTTGACATGTTGGACATGTTGACATGTTTGACTGCTGACATGTTTGACATGTTGACATGTTGGACATGTTGAACATGTTGAACATGCTGACATGTCAACATGTCAAACATGTCAAACATGTCAAAACATGTCAACATGTCAACATGTCAAACATGTCAACATGTCAACATGTCAAACATGTCAACATGCCCAACATGTCAACATGTCAAACATGTCAACATGTCAACATGTCCAACATGTCAACATGTCAAACATGTCAACATGTCAAACATGTCAACATGTCAAACATGTCAACATGTCAGCATGTTTGACATGTTGGACATGTTGAACATGCTGACATGTTGAGCATGTTGACATGTTGGACATGTCGAACATGTCGACGTGTTGGCATGTTTGACATGTTGACATGTTGATATGTTGATATGTTGTAGTCGAAGAAGACTTGAGATTTGAGTCTGTCTCATGTAATTCCCGAGAAATGCTAGGTGTAGGTATTTTTTGAACGAAGGAAACGGATTCGTTGTTCACATCTTTCGTTATGAAAAGTGAGGGTAACGATCCGCGATACCCATTGGTTATGGCCAGCATTAATGAATGAAGATAAGAGGAGGAAGCCTCCTATCAACGTGGCTCATGGGTGTCTCTTTCATGGGAAAACCCACCATTTTCCATTAGGTGAATGTCCGTTTTTCCCTGTTATATAACTATCAGCTTTTTCCGTAGTTTCTAAGAGTGCACAATAAACCTAAGGACTTTTCTAAGGTCTATAATGAAAGCGTAGGAATCATTTTGGTAATATAATATTGTATATGTATTTTGGTTTAATTAATTATTTAAGCGGTTGAAAGTTTGTTTATCTGCTTTCGCAATACCTGACTATTTACACCTTCTCATTCTTCGCGTTAAAATTTCGGAAGAAATGAAATTATGATAAAATTCGAAATACGTGAGATGATACGCAACTTCTGTTAAACGAACAACCGAGACTGCACTTTAAAATTCAACGTTTCAATTATATTTAGTAATCTTTTACACGAAAGACTCTAAATATTCATTCAACTCAAGCCTGTTATTATTCTTAGACTTTTCATATTCGAATCTCGCTTTTCTTTCAACGAACGAAATTTCTTCGGCTCTTGGCAGCCTCCTTTAGCATTCGGATTTTTCTGTTGTCTTTCCACAAACAAATTTCACCCTCTTCGCTATAACATCCGATATATGTTCATTCTGGACCACGTTAAGCCTGAATTTACACTGTTTCGCTTCGAAAAGCACGGCGGATGAACGCTGCTTTCATCATCGTTTCATCCGCGTATGAAAGCAGCGTTCATCCGCTGTGTTCCTACACGGCGAAACAATGTAAATTTCACTTTAGCTCATCGGTGGAATAAAATCGAGCGCCGATACGACCAACCCGACTGAGAGTCGACTTCGATTCTCGAATAAATACATCATTTATTTCGCACATCAATAAATATCCTTTTGCATTATCCTCAAATCCTTTGACGATAGAAAAATGCGATTAGAATATGGAGAATATTACTTGCAGAACGTAATCAAATTAAATGGAAGAGCTCGGTGCAAAAGGCGATCGGAAAGTGCAGATTCTAAAAATTCTAGGAAATTGAATAAAGCTGAATTAATTACGACTTGTTTAATGCAATTAATATTTTAACTTTAGGAAGCTATTAACGTGACAAATAACGTGAGAAACGATGCTTCTTACATTTCTGAAAAATGTACCTAGCAAATCTTTTTCAATATTTGCACTTGAATGGTTCTGACATCGAAACACTGGGAACTTCAAGCGGAATATTTTGTTTCTTCACTTCTTTATTTCTCATCTGTTCTTTATTTTTCCACTTTCCACGAACAGTTTCCTAGATAAATCCCTGACATCCGGCTTGTCTCCTTGGCAGGTGTTTACTTGCCGACGACCGATACGATTTCTGTTTGTCCGAAGACGTTTTGAGTCATCAAGAAGAAATTAAAAGAACAGATTTACCAAACGTTCAGAACACGTTGGCTGACAGATTAATACTACGTTAACGCTACTGTTAACGCTATATTTTAGAACAAAAGTCCTGCACGTAGCTGATTCTTCTTCTCGAAGATCACATTGGATGAAAATTTGTTGGTGTAAAAAAAATTGGTGTAAAAATTGTTACGAACGCATTGAACTCATCTGATTCTCGCGTCGATTAATATACAAAATATACAAAATATATAAAATATATATTAATATACAATATATAAGTCGATTAATATACAATATATACAAAAATATATAAAAATCGAACAAGTACGATTTCTGTAAAAGGTGAACTTGCTCAATTTTTGTAGCAAGATCTTCAATTCATCGTGTTGGGATCGTGTTGCTGACTCTTGTTTAACTTAGGTATAATGTTAAAAACGTATTGGCACGTCCATATATAAGCAAGTAGCTCGGAACGTGTTGTACATTGTTGCTTTAATTAGCATTTGTCTATCTATTCTGTGTTAAACCAACGTCGGTTTCATTCCTAAACGAGGGCATAAATTACCGAGTTGCAGTTACTCGCGCTTTAATTTCATTATATTCGATTCTATTCTAGTCGATGGAAGTTCTGTTGATCGAATAAATTACCATTTTACAGAAGTAACGAGATCTAAAAGACTTAGTAAACAGATTAATCAGAATCGATGTTTTATTCCTTTCTAACGTGATTTTTACGAATCAAATAATAATACAGGTATTTTAAGAAGATTCGAATAGATTTTCAATAAAAAAAGATTATGCTATCGTACGTTGAAAATTTAAAAATATTGGAAAAAAAATAGCGTAATCTAGAGACAGGAAGTAGATTAAAATTACATCGAATCTTGTGCTGGACCCTTTTGCACCATAATTTGTTAACTAATGTAATTTTAGTAGATTGGAATGAGTGAAAAGTTGTAGTTTATAGGACCGTCTTTTGTAATTTTGCAATTTTATGTGCAAATAAATCGATGAAATAATTTTTAATTTTTTTGTCAAATTTTTATCGATTATGCAACATTAAAAATATTCACGAAATACGGCGATTATGAGCTGAACCCCATTTTTAGATTTTTCATAACATTAAAACAAAGATTGACAAGATATTTTGCATAATTTTATATTAAATATAATGCGAAGCTGAGGATACAACAAACCGAAGCTTTCTTCTTTCGAAACTAGCGAACAATGAAATTTTCTCCTAAAATTGTATTTTTGGATGTGAAAATATAAACTGAACGTTGATTTTGTCACGTTTTCGTTCAATATTTAGTGGATTTTTTTTATCTTTGATTACCTTTATTGATCCAATTATCAGGTACACCATTCACTGACTTATTTAAACTTACGTTACGAATATCCGCTGGATTATACGTGGATTTTATTCTTTTTTTATGTTCAACGATATTTCACAACGGTGACTTCTCCCGATCGTAAAGTTTACCCGCTGGAATTCCCCACAGATCCTCGACCGTGTTCAGATCAGAGCTCAATGCTCGCCATTGCAATAATTTTATTGCGAAATTTTGAAACCACTTTTCCGTAACGACGGCTGTACAGTAATAGGAGCATTGTGTCGTTGAAAAATTGTCTTTTTGTCTCCTGTTTCGATTACGAAAGACAGTAGTTCGCCATGTAACATCTCCTGACATTCCGTAGCGTTCAATCTGCCCTTTTAAAAACACAATTTCACTTAACATATCCAAATACGATCAGTGGTTGCTCGAAGATATCGAAAAAATATAAAGAAAGCGCGTTTGAGTCTACAATTATCCACAATGCTGTAGCCGCCAGCTTTATTGAGCGTTAGAAAATGCGCTAAGGAAAAACTTCCTCTTCGCGAGATCGCTAATAATCTTGTAGCTGATACGATCTTAAAAACCTTAATTAAAGAAAAAGAGAAAGACGATTAGACGTGGAACATAATATAATATAATATAATATAATACAATATAATACAATATAACACAATATAACACAATATAACACAATATAACACAATATAACACAATATAACACAATATAACACAATATAACACAATATAATACAATATAATACAATATAATACAATATAATGTAATACAATGTAATACAATACGATACAATAGGATACAATACGATACAGTACGATACAGTACGATACAATACAATACAATACAATACAATACAATATAATACAATATAACACAATATAACACAATACAGTGTAATACAGTGTAATACAATGTAATACAATGTAATACAATATAATACAATACAATACGATACGATACGATACGATACAATACGATACAATATAATACAATATAATATAATATAATACAATACAATATAATATAATATAATACAATATAATATAATATTATGCATTATAAGTGCAAAGGAAGATTAGACGAGTTTTGAACTAACAAGTTGTGCATCTATTCGCCTCAGTCCCATTCACTCGCTCAAACGCGTTCAAACACACCCAAGTGGTTTTCTTATTTTCTTTGTTCATCCTGTAATAAGGTGCATGGAAATGGCATGAGAAGACAATGCGGACGATAAAACGGGAACACAGAACCGTATTGCCAACACTTTTCTCTATTTCTGTGCGATGCAAAATGCATATAAATTGATTCCTCTTGTACTAGCAGCTGTATATGTTCCACGTTCGTGATGTAACTGCAATTATTTCCGCAGGTATAACGAGGCTGCTGACAATCGTCGAGTCTTAAGTCGAGCATTGCTCGATCGCGAATCAAGGAAACTTGTGCTCTCTTTTTATCGGTATAAACTACTCGATGACGAAGCAAGGTTCAAAGGTTTCGTCTGTCGCGTATCATCGTAGACAGCGTCGTTTTATTTCGACCTATCGATCGACCAGGAGCACGCACTTTCCCAAATATTAAGAATTTTCCGTATTCGTTTCCTACTTAAAAATGTGTCCAGGTATCTCCTCTGATATTTTTACCACGCGGATTCGCTCTAACGCGGTTCGAGAATTCGGCAGACGCGCATAAAACGCGGTATTTCTATAACTCGAGTAACCAGGTTTGAGAATTAGAGAAATTGGAGAAATCCTTACACGAAGGAACGTAAAATAAGGAAAGGAATTTTTAAGTTCAAGCACTGGCATTCGATGTTTCAAGCGTAATGCGTTGCCTTAGATCTGCGTATGAAATTTGTTAGTCCATTTTTGGTTCGCGGAGTATTAACCCTTTGCACTGGAAAATTTCTTCGCTATAAAAATGGTAAATGGTAGTATATACTGTATCAGTGTATTATGTGTAGTATATAATATATTATATTATATTATATTATTACTATTTAATCTCGTATCTCATCTTATGTATATCTATATTATAGTATTAGGTCGTCCGAAAAGTTTCTTTCGTTTTATAAGCAAATAATGGATGCACAACATTTTCCGGTTTATATTATTTTATCGAATTACGTATGATCCATTTTGTTCTATCAAAATAAAAATCACAACGTTCGACGGATTAGGTTTCGTGTTCGTATAAAGATGCATCGTTGTAAAACACGTGTCTGTAAAAGAAAGATACTTTTTGGACAACCTAATATATACTACAAGTATTATAAGTAGTACAAGTAGCAACTCCAAACGTTTCGAATAAAAAGTCGATGATATTTTTCCCAATGAACGTAAATAATATTAATATGCGATACTTTAAATTAATTATTGATCGTTTTAATAAACACGTTTCTCTTTTGTTTTACGAAGAAATAGTACGTGTACTTTTGTTGACAATTGGATCCTAACTACTACTTTTGCATTAATTCGTCGTTTCGTATGACATTGTTTCGCATGACAGGAGATTTCTTTCGGAACCAAACTGCCGTATTATACGAGGGATACCTCGGTTTCGTTCTAACGTTTATTATATAATATCTCTTAGCGTTTTACGTAAGACATTAATATTCTTTAGTGACGTGTAACATGTGAAATCTAACGATCGTTCTGTCATGTTCTATAAACTGTTCTATATTTTTCTGTTTCTAAATTACACCTAGCAAAGGAACATTGAAACAGTACCGGACACACTTGCGTAGTAATTTACCAAATAGTAATGTCAGTGTATCGACAAGTTACAAGTTGCGTAGCTTACAGATTTTTCTTTTATTTTTACTATACTTTCCATCTATATTTTATTTATTTTAGATTATATCGAACTATACTTTCGATCGTATCACATGTATTGTATGCAAAGCCACATATGCGTATGTAGTGTCTGAACAATGTCTGAGCAAGGAACGTACCTGAAGAAAGAAACAGCAGAGTAGAACTTAGAATTCTTTATTTCTGTTTACCTTCCGACTTTGCGTCTTCCATTTACGCTATAACGTAGAACGATAAGCATAAAACTTACGCGTAAACAAAAATACATACACACGAAACCAGGACGAAGGACATAAACTTAATCGTAATGAAAAACACGTACGTAATAAACAAGTCATAACAATAATCATAACAATAATCATAACTTAACTTAAACCAGAACGACAGACATAAACCTAATCGTAATGAAAAACACGTACGTAATAAACAAATCATAACAATAATCATAACTTAATTTAAACCAGAACGACATACATAAACCTAATCGTAATGAAAACCACGTACGTAATAAACAAATCATAACAATAATCGTAACTTAACTTAAACCAGAACGACAGATATAAACTTAATCGTAATGAAAAACACGTACGTAATAAACAAACCATAACAATAATCGTAACTTAACTTAAACCAGAACGACAGATATAAACCTAATCGTAATGAAAACCACGTACGTAATAAACAAACCATAACAATAATCGTAACTTAACTTAAACCAGAACGATAGACATAAACCTAATCCTAATGAAAACCACGTACGTAATAAACAAACCATAACAATAATCGTAACTTAACTTAAACCAGAACGACAGATATAAACCTAATCCTAATGAAAACCACGTACGTAATAAACAAATCATAACAATAATCATAACTTAACTTAAACCAGAACGACAGACATAAACCTAATCGTAATAAAAACTACGTACGTAATAAACAAATCATAACAATAATCGTAACTTAACTTAAACCAGAACGACAGACATAAACCTAATCGTAATAAAAACTACGTACGTAATAAACAAATCATAACAATAATCGTAACTTAAACCAGAACGACAGTTATAAACCTAATCGTAATGAAAAACACGTACGTAATAAACAAATCATAACAATAATCGTAACTTAACTTAAACTCTGTTAGCTGTATAGACAAGTACCTACATCTGTCCTTATACTCCTAGTTAGTGCGTCTACCTATGTACACCTGTGTCTTACATTACTCGTATTGCCCCTTTTCTTCTTTGGCATCATGCTTCTTCATCCCCTGATTTATTGCTTCAGTTTTGTTCTGAAGCTCTTCTCCTCTCCTAAGAACCAGAATATTTAATGCAAAAATTATATCGTGACACCGATATTACTCGATCATGGTCACCTAAACTAAGATTTTGTCTTATGTAGGCCATAAAAAGATTTTTTTTTTTATATTTATTAAAATTTATAATCAATTCTAGCATTGAAAATTTTCAGTAATTTTTCTGGCGTGGCGCAGTGACATGACTAATTATTTATAATAAGTTAATACTTATTTTAGATAAGTATAATTTGTAAGTAAGTATTATAAATAAGTAAATATTACTTAAATTAAATAACTAATTGAATCTAGCGTTGAGGTCTAGCTGGTAGTGCCATAAAAAGATGTAGAACTTTAAATGGACTCAAAGTGGAATAATTAAGTGATTTGTACAATTTAATTAATTTAATTGGAAACTTATGTTTGCTTTATTATTAAACTTCTTACTGTTTTATTATTTTATTTTATTGTTTTTTTTTATACTGATAACTTAGGTAATCGAGCACCTGTTAAAATTTCACCATTAATGAAACTCTGAACTTTACAGACAATGAAGAAATGTACGGAATGCGTATAACACACGAAGATAAAATATCCAAAGTAGAGTGTTAGTTAGAATTTGTAATGGATGAAACAAATATCTTGTTTGAAACCCATTTTTTTAATTTACACAGATATGAACTTGTATATATAAGAATGCATGTATAGTATATGCTTGTATATATATATATATATATATATATATATATATATATAGTAAATGCTACTTGTATATATGTAGTACTTGTACTTATATATATGGCATATGTTATTTGTATATATATAGTATTTGCACTTGTATATATATAATACATGCTACTTGTATATGTATAGTACTTGTACTTGTGTGTATATACACACAATAAAAATTTTTTTTTAATTTTTTTAAAAATCTACGGTGAGATCCGTTATAACGTACCGCGCGCGTACCGAACGAAAATTCAAAGTCGATTTTCTCGAAAACAAAGCCTCAAACGAAAAATTTTTATTCTATATTTTCGACTTCTTTTTTCGCGTAGAATCACCCCCTTTCCGCTTGTACCACCACCCTGTATATATAGTACTTGCATATATATTGTGTATATATATATATGTTTAGTATTTGCTTGTATGTGTAGTCTGGTAATAGTATTAATTGAATTACGCCACAGGTATATGGCCGATATGTAGCTGCAGTATTAAGCGCGAAAAAAGCTAAATATTCTAATGATTATTAATGATTATTGCCACTAATGGGTGTAGTAAGTATAGCAACGTTCTAAAATTTCTGCACAGAAATATGCTTCCTTGGGGATCGTATTATACATCTTGTCAACGAAGGCCTCACAAATTCTTTTGTAAATTGAAATACCTACTCCTATATACAATGTGTCTACAAAGTTTCAAGACTACATCAATAAGATATTAGACTCTCGAGGAAACAACTTTGTTGCTTCTTAGTTAGACTTTGATATAGTCTTCCTCTAAATCAATATCTCGAGTGCACCCATATAGTACAATGTTTTTCAAGCATTCGCGGACCCGATCTCTGGAAACACGTCAACGGGAGTCGTAAATTCTCGTTACGATATACAATCGACGCCACGAAACTGGTCGATCCCCTATTTTGTTTACGATAATAGATGTGATTGAATTTATTTATAACGCTGAGGTAACACGTTATAATGTACTCTTTATTCCAACAACGATTGTACATAAGATGATTACGCTCGTTGCGTATATATATTATATGTTAATTAGATGAGTTATCAAAAGTAGATATAGTTAATGAATATATGTTGACTGAGTTAAAGCAGTGAACTCGGTGCAGACACGTCGACTGACCTATAGTCGTAGATCCAGTAAAGTTCGGTGATGATGCTGTTGTGACGTTAATCGACATTAGAGGCCAGATATGCGCGGGCCCTCACCGCGTATAACCTCAATAATCTCAAGAACCCACCATAAACAAACTTTTAGTTTATTGTTCCTTTAAGTTTTATCGGTTTATGGATGGTCCTTGGAACAGTCCTTAGGTTTGGAACATCGAATATTTGGCTAACGGAAAAGCTGGTTTTTTTCATAAACAATGTCACCTACGAGCTACGTTGGCAGGAGGCTTCCTCCTCTCATCTTCATTTATTAACGTGGGCTATAATCAATTGGCATCGCGGACCGTCACCCTCACTTTTCCTAACGAAAAGTGTGAACAACGAATGCGCGTTGTTAGCTCAAAGGGACACACTCACACTGAGCTTTCCTCCGTAATAATACGAGAACACCTCGACACTGAAATTACAAACTCTCATCAGTCAACATCTCCCAAATCAGTCGCTGTGCGACTGTGCTTATAAACTTGTGTTATTTAATAAAGTTCTATAGAAAAGGAACATAAAGTTACGCCTCAACCTTCTTGTCTTTAAAACCGAAGCCTTAATTTTACGTGACACTGCCGCAGAGGAAAACTCTTGCTGGGTGTTGGTCGCCTCACCACCGGTAGCTTGCGGATGAGAATACATGGGAAAATTCACGTTTCCCCACTTTTTACCTGATGGAGCAATAACCATAAGGAACATCTTGACTCGAAGATGTTCTATACCACTTAACGGTCAAATCGAAATGCTTAGTTCTACGACAATTCCTTATGAATATTACGGTCCAACTAATTATATTGATTGATTATATTGTTTCCGGGCTACGCAAAGATTCACCGGACCAAACATACAATTTTTCTTTTTTATTTATTAAAATTTACAATCAATTCTCGCATTGAGAATTTTCAGTAATTTTTTTCTGGCGTGGCACAGTGACATGGCTAATTATTTATAATAAGTTAATACTTATTATAGATAAGTATAATTTATAAGTAACTATTATAAATAAGTAAATATTACTTAATTTAGATAACTAATTGAATCTAGCGTTTAGGTCTAGCGGGTAGTGTCTCTTCAGCCTGCGGATCTGGTCCAACGTATCAAGTAGTCCAGTAATTAGGGGGTTTCGATGTTTGTTGACTCTTTTGCTATATCTGTCGCTATATTTTGCTATTTCCTCTTTGACTGTTGGTATCTTGTGGTCGCGATGTATTAGTTCATTGGTAACATACCAGGGTGCAGTTATAATGGATCTTAGCGTTCTCGATTGGAAGCGTTGAAGTATTTCAATGTTGGAATTACTTGCTGTTCCCCATAGTTGAATTCCGTAGGTCCAGACAGGTTTTAGTACGGTCTTATAGAAGGTAATTTTATTCAGTAAGACGAAACATACAATGATAATGTTTCTGAGTTTCTCTGTACACACAACGCACACACAATACATACAATGTAGACTGTTTAACCCACATGCTGTTATATTTCCCTGAATGTCTCCAAACGTATATTTTCCTTTTTTCATTATAACATTTGAAACTTCGATTCTGCTTACATGTAGCATGTACAATATATTTTTTCTCTATTTATTTATTTATGCTCCAGCCATGCATCGTAGGTGTTTTGGAGATGTACAGGCTTGGCCTTGGTTTTACCGACTAAACGTTATCCATGTGTATATGTTATGGGCCTAAACAGGTCAAAAACGTTAGATAAACATAGGTCGCTTAAAGCTTCGTTAAAAATTCACGACAAAAATATGAAATACAAAGGGAGCAGCAAGAGGCTCGCGTTTGCACTGTAATGTAAGAAGTTGATGATGATGGTGTTGATGTAAGCAGAAACCAGCCATACATACGTTCACTCTGTCTATGCAAAAGTGAGTAACTAATTCTCCGTCGCAAAATATCTGCGTCTGAGAATGAAGCATTTGCGGAAATGAGACGAAATGGGAATGAAATTTGCAAGATGATAAATTGTATTATCGATTCTGTATCGTCGAAACGATGGACATTTCGAGAAGAAGAATTAGTTGCCTTTGTACAGACAAGATAAAAGTGAATGGTATCGCAGTAACCGCGAGTCTGCTGCTCTTCCTTCATATTTTTTCACACTTATATTTTTGAACTTCATATTTTTCTCGTAACTTTTTCCGACAGCTTTGAGCGATCTACGCTTATATTTTTTTTTTTGTTTATTTATTTATTTACATTTTACAATTTGTCCAGTAGGACATTTGGTAAAATATTATAGCTTAGTGATATAGTAATATAACATGTGGATGGCTACCCTCAGTGGGATACCATCTTCGAAGCCTACGTCTATATAACAATTTTTTCTTACTTAGACACAAAATACCGACATCGTTTGGGCGTTTAAATCTCCGACACCCCGTATATAAATCTTCTTTCTAACGTAACATAATTTTTTTATTAATTTGTACAATTAATGTACAGCTATAGAACGTTTAGATTACATCGTCTGTTAAAGAAAGAGAAGGCGCGAAGATACGCTGCAATATTTGGCTCTGCGACAATTTGCTTCGTGCCGAGCTGTAATTTTATTTCGAGCAGTTGCCTGATCTTCGAACGAATTACTTTCTATCGTACCCGTTCCAATACCTTCGTCGATCGGTAGAATAATTGTTACAAAATGGCTGGAAATTATAGAAGAAAATCTAGCGCAGATCTCTTATCAGTTCGCTACGAAGATCGATAAAAAGATTTGTCAGATGAACATTTTAAAACATGCCGCTTTGTCTATGTTAGAGAAAGAAACGTGTGTAGGAAAAATACATGGCACAAGGGTCAATCAGTTGATCGAATTCAACGATTTAGAAATCGTTCTATGGACGCAAAACTTCTTCACCTTCGTTGCCAATGTAACCTGTTAACGCGTTATTTCTTCGCCATGAACGTTGATTGGCGTATATAATGCAATCAACAGACGTATAAGATCCTCTACGTTTCTTATGTCCGTCGCTATTCATAGTCTACTGCACACACGGTTGTCTTATTATACCCAAACAATGACTTCTAGCGTTAAAAGAGCCATTGAGAGCGAAAACTTATTTTCAGATTCAAAGACGTACAAAGCAATTTATCAGTCATGTTACTGTCTGCTCTATCAATTCATCTTGCTGTTTGTTGGATATAAATATTGCAGTTATGGTAAATAGGACAAGGTTGTTCGTAACCTGTGCTGTTCGGTTTGTTAGTTTACCTTGTAGCAACCTTGTAAACAGATCGACCGAGTCTGTTCGATTTATATTGGCGTAATCACAGTATTAAAATTTAGTTACGTTACGTTTAAAGTTACAGCAACAAGCTTTTTCTGCTCGATCTTCGCTGCTCAATCTTTTGAGAAATCTCTTCCAAAGAAATGTATTCATATTTTTTTTATAATACAATATTTTTTCATCCACGATGCTGTGAATACATGCAAACACATTTTCTTCTTTGTTTGTTGAATATTTTCAAGAAAACAGTGATAGTACCTGGATATGGCAAGTGAAATTGTTTTTGGAAAAGTAGATTGATCGCTGTGGGATGTCAGAAGATGTTACATGGCGAGCTATTGCCTTTCGTGATGGAAATGGAAGACAAAAGAAAATTTTTGCTACAGGAAAGTGGCTCGAAAATTTCGCGATAGAATTATCACGATGGCCAGCACTGAGTGCTGACCTGAACGCGATCGAGAACCTGTGGGAAATTGTAGCGAGGAGACTTTACGATCGGGAGAAGCCACTTGCAGAAAATATCGTTGGACGTAGAAAAGGAATAAAATCCGCGTGGGCGAATATTGGAAACGTAACTTTAAATAAGTTAGTGGATAGTGTAACGTATTAGTAAAAATTCACTAAACGTAGAATGAAAATGTAACAAAATTTGCACTAAGTTTATGTTTTTTCGCAGTGAAGATTACAATTTTAAGAGAAAATTTAATTAGTAAAATATTTAGTTAGTAAAAGTTCACTAAACGTAGAATGAAAATGTAACAAAATTTGCACTAAGTTTATATTTTTTCGCAGTGAAAATTACAATTTTAGGAGAAAATTTAATTAATAAAATATTTAGTTAATAAAAATGCACTAAACGTAGAATGAAAATGTAACAAAATTTGCACTAAGTTTATCTTTTTCGCAGTGAAGATTACAATTTTAAGAGAAAATTTAATTAGTAAAATATTTAGTTAGTAAAAATTCACTAAACGTAGAATGAAAATGTAACAAAATTTGCACTAAGTTTATGTTTTTTCGCAGTGAAGATTACAATTTTAAGAGAAAATTTAATTAGTAAAATATTTAGTTAGTAAAAGTTCACTAAACGTAGAATGAAAATGTAACAAAATTTGCATTAAGTTTATCTTTTTCGCAGTGAAGATTACAATTTTAGGAGAAAATTTAATTAGTAAAATATTTAGTTAGTAAAAATTCACTAAACGTAGAATGAAAATGTAACAAAATTTGCACTAAGTTTATATTTTTCGCAGTGAAGATTACAATTTTGGGAAGAAATTTAATTCTTCGAAAGAAGAAAACTTTTCTTTGTCGCATCTTCAGTTTTGTGTTACATCGTAACATGAAATTATGTAAAGGATTCTTGTCAGTTTTTATTTCAATACTATGACAAATCTAAAAATAGGATTGACTTTATAATTATTCATGGCATTTATTAATTTATTGTATGTATATATTTGTTTAAATTTGTTCTCACGAACAAGAAATAAACCTGATTTACAAGTTCGAGTCTAACGTTTGAACTATCACTTTTGCAAAATCATTTATTTTTATTAATCATTTCTTCATAAGACACATCATGTAGATCATGTGGCTATATCGAACGAGATTCGTGCAGCTTAAAAATTAGAACCGTAAAACCACGTTACGCCAGGTAACCGATACAAATTATAAAATACTTCATTTCATAGAGAAATTAGTATCTCAGTGTATCTTAGTGGTATGATAAAATGTATTTCGCTGTTTAACAATTGATATTTCTCCAAAAACTATTAAGAATATGTTTTCAGAGAAGACGATACTTTAAAAAATGTTTAATTTCGAAAAAAAAAAAAAAAAAGAAGAAAGCAAAGCAACGTTATTACGTCGATGATTAACCAGTTAGTAGTTTTTGACGAGTATAGTCGTCATGATGAAATAGCAATATTTTACGTTATGACGAGCCCTGTTACTAATAACATTAAAAAATAAAACATTGCCATTTCGTTACAGCTTAATTCTGTATTATAACAGCTACACATAGTCTGTGTTTGATCGCTTGCTTTTTGCGATACATTTTACGTAAACGCTTTTCAAGCAGGTCGCAACAGCTAACTGGTTGAACATTAAATTTCACTTTGCCCTTTTCACTTTGCCCAGTACAATAGAAGAAAAGTACCTGAACTTTATATACGATTTATAAAATACGATAAAATGTTGTTAATATGTTGAAAGAAAACTAATTAATAGCCTACTTTTATATCATTCGAAGTTAAAAAGGTACCACTCATATGAATCACACATTACTCATCTAACTTTATTTAATTTTAAATAAAAGCTCTGAAGATTTTATTTCGCAAATTATTAAAAAATAGTCTCGCGAGATATAACGACTTTTCTTGATGTGATACTTTTTAGAAAACTCATCTTTGCATTTTCAAATATTGATTAATATTAATTTAATAAGTAGAAAATTATAATTTGTTAATGATATAAAATGAAACATTGCTTCCACGCTTCGTTATGGAAATATCTGGTTTAAAAATTCGTTTTAGATATCTTTTGCATTTAAATATTCTATTTCATAAATATATTTCGACGGAAGAAGCTTGATAAGCAGCAAATTATAATTTGTCAAAAATCCAGCTATTTATATACATGATAAAAATATTTCTTTAATCTTTATATTTTACATTTAAATATTCAATTCTGTAAATATAATCCAACATGTGGAGTTCAGTAAACAGTAAATTATAATTTGTCAGAAACCTATCTATCTACCTACATGATAAAAATATTTCTTTAATCTTTATGCATTTAAATTTTTACATTTAAATATTCACTTTTGTAAATATAATCCAACACGAGGAATTCTCTAAACAGCAAATTATAATTTGTCAAAAATCCAGCTATCTACTACATAACAAAAATATTTCTTTAATCCTTACACTTTACATTTAAATATTCAATTCTGTAAATATATTCCGACACGTGGAGTTCCATAAACAGCAAATTATAATTTCTGAAAAATCTATCTATTTACCCATCTAATAAAAAATATTTCTCTAATCAATCGAAGTGTAACGTCGTCGCTAATGACCCGTAACCGAAGCGACGTAAAACACGTATTAAAAAAAGCAATGTTCCGATTGATCGGCGATATAAAACGAGGCAGAATAGCATCGTTACAGAAATATCTGACGTTCGTTTGAAATATGTATGTAGCCTCGGTTCGCAAGCCCAGCCAAATCGCACGACCAGTCTGCCCATGTTGGTACGTTTCTGGCGAATTTGTTTTTATTTTATTTCCACTTCGCCTGAAATTCGCCAGTGCTCTATTCTGCTGGTTAAATTCACGGGGAATAATCGTGTAGCATAATCGTACGCTATTTGATGTGCTTGAATTTATAAATAGCGTCGGAGGGGTTCGTTGGATACTAACGTTGTGAGTATAGCACCTATACGTAGATACGTATCGTCAGTCGTCGGTTATCAAAATTGTGACGTCGTAAACGCGAATGCATCTCATTATGCCGTAATTGTTATGGATAAGATTAAATTTAATGGACCCGCTTTACGGTTACTTTCATTAAGTGATACGGACTATAATCGGTAGCCTGTTTTATGTGCGTATGTACTTTCCAAGCAATTAGCGCAATTTCAGAGCAATTTGTAGATTCCCACAAATCGCAAGATTATTATAGTGACTGAAGCTGAAAATTGTCAAATTTAGATTCGTATTAGATTGTCGCAAAAGTGTCTTTCTTTTACAAACGTGCTTTTTGCAACGATGTATCTTTACACAAACATGAAATGAAACAAAAGGTTATGAAAACATGAAAAAGGAAGTCGAAAATATAGAATAAACATTTTTTAAAATTTTTTTTTTGAAATTTTTCCACCGAGACAACGATCTACAATGAGATCCGTTATAACGTACTGCACGCGTACCGAGCGAAAATTCAAAGTCGATTTTCTCGAAAACAAAGCCTCAAACGAAAAATTTTTATTCTATATTTTCGACTTCTTTTTTCGCGTAGAATCTGTATAATGTATAATTATATTATTATATTAGGTCATCCCATAAGTTCGTGCCGTTTTTCGAGCGGTTATATATGTTATTTTTTTTAAACACCTATGAATCGTTGTCTTAGGTATTTTCAGAACATTTGACATCTCTTGAACTGTCAAACTTCGTGATTTTTCAACAAGATCCCGAATTTTATCTTCGTCTGTCTGAGGAGGACGCCCGGAGCGTTCCTCGTCTTCTAAACAGAAATTCCCAGCTCTAAAACGTTGCAACCACTTCCTACAGGTGCGAGATGAAAGCGCATTTTCTCCGTAAACAGCACATATGTTTTTCGTGGCAATTGTTGCAGAACTTCCTTTCCGAAATTCATATAACACGAGATGTCGAAAATGGATACGCGTTTCACTCATGATTTTTTATTGTTAGAAGTCACTGTGTTCACTATATTACGATCTTATACCCACGAAAATCTGCTCTAGCCTGTTCTCGATCAGCTAAGCTCAAGTGCATTGGTCCCTTATCGCCGTATGTTTATAAATCGACACATGAAATGTATACACAAAAGTCGGCACGAACTTATGGGATGACCTAATATTATTATTATTATATTACATTAATATAATTATATATAATTATGGTCTTTAATGGTCTAATTATTATATAATTATATTATTATATATTATATTATATTAATATAATTATATAATTGTGGACTTTAACTTAACAGAAGAAAATGGACCATACGTAATTCAATAAAATAACGTGGAATAAAAAATTTCCTTATGAAACGAAAGAAAGTTTTGCCACAACCTAATTGCATTGTATTATACAAAGTGACTCGAGAAAGTGGAAAAAGTCACATCTTGTTGTTGATTAAAGTTAAAAGACGTGTTAGAGAAAAGGTTTCAATGATATATAATTCTCTTTCTTTTCTTTTCTTTTCTGACAGTTTCGCTTGTTTCCTAAGCGTAACGACGCGACTTTAAAATAGAAATGCGTATCTTTTCACGTACACCGATTATTCCAAATATTCCGTGTGTGAAAGTATCAGAATGTTTGTGTCTGAGAATAATTTTTTTTTGATCTGTTATAAGAAAATGACGATAAAGAAACATCATTACATAAGGTACAATTCTGTGTAGTTCTGTGTAAATAATATACCCATTTATATTTGGTATATTATTTATATATTTATTTATATATCTATATATTTATATTTGGTATATTTTGGAGAAACTGGAAAAAGTCATATATTGTTTTTGGTTACATTTGAAAGAAATATTAGAGGAAAAGATTGACGATATACGATAGCATATCTTTCTTACAGCTTCACATTTTTCATCGGTGCAACGACGTAACTAAATACTACAGATATGTTTTTTAAGATAGAAATGCGTATGTTTCTACGTTTCTTTATCTGTTTTAAAGTCGTTTATATTTTCTAATCTCGTTTATATTTTTTCTGTTATAAAAAAAGAATAACGATAAAGAAAATTACACAAGGTACAAGTTTATGTGATTTGTAAATAATTTACCATTGGTGCACATTGGAAAAAATTGGTAGAAATTACATTTTTGTTTTGGTTAAAATTAAAAGAAACGTCAAAGAGAAGATTTGAGTGGTATATATTTTTCTTTTATAATAATAATATATATTATTAATAATATATATTTATAATATAATCTTTATAGTGGTTAATATATTTTTCTTTTATTACTTTACATTCTTTATCGGTGCAACGATATTAAAAAAATGCAGAAAAATACAGATATATTTCTTAAAGTACAAATTCATATCTTTCATGCACACCGATTATTCGAAATATTCTGTGTGCGAAAGTATTGGTTGTTATATTATTTGTATCTGTGAATAATTTTGTTTATCTCTTATTGAAAAAGTAACACGATGATATAATAAATAAAACAGCAGAATAGCATAATAAACGAGCTTCATTGCACAACTTTGGGTAATCGTATAAAATTTGTATAAACTTTGTATAATTTCTAAATAACGTAATCACTGGTATACGCATCTTCTGTAATTTAATTTATAGTACGTTTTTCAAGAAATTGTTTAGAATTTATTTCTCATGTCGTGTTCGAAACGCTCGAGTTCTCGCGGATCTGACGTTTCTTTGACGTTTAGTTGTTTGCCAAATGTATTGAGATGCTGCAGTAGTCTCGCGTAAATAGTTTTTTTTTTTTTTGAGTATTTCGTGGCTTGCTACTTGACCAAAGTTTAAAGATTACGATGTGAATACTGGTTTTAAGCGTAAAATTAGCGCAAAAAATGATGCCACTGACATACTACGTACCGTGGTTGGTTAATACGACGAATGATCGCCTAATCAAATAATTTGATAATCTGTGCGAAGTGTGTCCTAATAAATATCTCGTAGCTTCTATGTTCCATGTGAAATTCGTTTCAAATCTCACCGACAGAATCGCGTTTCGTTTACTCTCGTCGCTGTTAGTGAAATTTCAAAATGCGTCGCGCTATCACACAAGAAGTTTCTACGAGTGCTCGAATGCTTTCTTCAATCGCTGTATATATAAATTTAAAAAACAGGCGGAGTATTGTCGAGCACAAAGATGCAGAAAACAGAGAAATTACAAAATTACAGTAGAATGGAAAAGTCTTATCTTTTGCAAATCGAGAACATCGGAAGCGATCTTAATTTTATGACAGAAACAAGTTGTAATAACAGGCGGAGTATTGTCGAGCACAAAAATACAGAAAACAGAGAATTTAGAAAATTACAGTAGAATGGAAAAGTCTTATCTTTCGCAAATCGAGAAACAATGTTAACTTTATAATGGAAACAAGTTTAAAATGGAAACAAGTTGCAATAACAAGCGGAGCCCGTGTCGAACAGAAAAATACAGAAAACAGAGAATTTAGAAAATTACAATAGAATGAAAAAATCTTGTCTTTCGCAAATCGAGAGCATCGGAAACGATGTTGACTTTATAATAGAAACAAGTTGCAATAACAAGCGGAGCCCGTGTCGAACAGAAAAATACAAAAAACAGAGAATTTAGAAAATTACACTAGAATGAAAAAATCTTATCTTTCGCAAATCGAGAACATCGGAAACAATGTTGTCTTTATAATAGAAACAAGTTGCAATAACAAGCGGAGCCTGTGTCGAACACAAAAATACAGAAAACAGAGAATTTAGAAAATTACACTAGAATGAAAAAATCTTGTCTTTCGTAAATCGAGAACATCGGAAACGATGTTAACTTTATAATAGAAACAAGTTGCAATAACAAGCAGAGCCCGTGTCGAACAGAAAAATACAGAAAACAGAGAATTTAGAAAATTACAGTAGAATGAAAAAATCTTATCTCTCGCAAATCGAGAACACCGAAAAAGATGTTAAGTTTACAATAGAAACAAGTACACGTTGATCCATCGCGTTAGCTGTTATACTATTTTATACAATTTATACAATTTAATTATATTTACTATAGTAAGAAAAAATTGCACCTGCCGTCTACGATTTAAAAATCTCCGTTAAAAAATCTCCGTTAAAAAATACATGTACGTTAAAGTATTTTCTTGCGAAAAAATTTCTTTACCGTTAAATGTTACAGATATTAGGCTACATAGCAAACACTAGATACTAAGCTATACGCGCGTAACGCGTAAGACAATTTCACGACAAACGCTTGTTAAAAGAAAGAAATACATTTTTTATTGATCGTTCGGTATTTTTCGTTCGCGCTGTATATTATTCATACTCGACAGATAGCACAGTATAACAGTCGGTGCATAATTAATACGCGTTCTGGAGGACTGGCGCGGTCACGAAACGTTTGTTTGCCCGATACCACTGTCGTGTTTTATTCTTCGTATTCGCTTCCACCAAATCATCCTGCAGCTCTAACGTCTAACGTGACTTTCAATTCGTTTGAAAATACGAGCTGCCATTCATCTTTGTTCAGCATTAAGCGTAATAGACGCTAAATTGCAGCAGCCTCGCAATTACCTTGTCACTCGTACCCTACACACTGCGCGATCCATTGGCGTTCATGAAGATTCGTATTGAAGCGAGCCGTGATAAGGGGATCTTTATGAAGATGCAGCGAATTACTCGTGAACCGTTTCAAATTCGCCATCAAAGTCGGCCTCGATTCAAATTTCCTCCGCGAGGCGAGCCATCGCCATCGCCGATGTTTCTTCGACACTGTACGACGCATTGGCGTTCTGTTGTTTTATGAATTTCACGAGGTACGATCGTCTGCTTGGCAGACCTGTGACAAACGTCGAGCCTGGGCAGAATATTTGTACGCAGAGTGCGATAACGTTGTTATTCGCAGCTTTCGAAATGGCACGCGTACGAGGAAGATGTAAGTTCGTTCATCGTTTGAGTCCCAGGGGTCTTTGAAAAAAAAAAAGGGTCGAAAAATGCCGAGCAACGCGACAGCGTTTGTCTTAACACTAGAACTACCGATAGTTAACACGAAGCTGTTTCTATCAAAACCAGTCAAAATGATAAAAAATACGTAATAATGGAATATTTTTATATTTATTGATTTATTACTTTCTTACAGAAGCAATTACATGTTATGTAGTGTATTTTTGGTATTATTAATCCATCTGGGACAATGATCCCTAAACGAGGGTTGACACATTTATAAAATTGTAGAGCCAGTCAGTTTGACTGCTGTGGTATTTCTAGTGTTAGCCTTTAGAATTTTCCTGATAACTGATATCGTCATATCGAATGATACGCAATAAAAATTTTCAAAACGCGTGGCAAGTTGTACAAAACGAGGAAACTGGTTAATTGGGGTTCGATAAACAGATTTCAGGACCCTTTTACACTTTGACTGGTATTGATATATGTAGCCTTGATACAAAATTATTTTCAGTTTGAATACATAAAAAACAAAATAAAATTCGTTATATTATTCTTTTAGTTATCGTCGCGAAAGTCATTACATCATTGCGGAAAGAAATATAACACGAAGTAGGAATTTTAAAATAAAATTGTAAAACCAGTCAATTTGACTGGTGTGGTAGTTTCAATTTTAATCGACTGCGAAGAGAAACAAGCTATATAAACTATATTGTTATATATGCGTATTATTAGTTTATAAATAATTCAAGTTTGTCAATAAAAATGATTGAGAAGATAACAATGAAATAGAAAATACCGTCAGTCGTCTGTAGCCTTCAAATGTACTGCGACTTTTCCACACGAAATCTAAACAGCGCAATAGCGCTCGTCATACTTGTTATTTTTATGAAATACGTTTATATTGTTATATATGCGTATTATTAGTTTATAAGTAATTCAAGTTTGTCAATAAAAATGATTGAGAAGATAACAATGAAATATAAAATACCGTCAGTCGTCTGTGGCCTTCAAATGTACTGCGACTTTTCCACACGAAATCTAAACAGCGCGCTTCGCACTCAAACGGTTAAAGACGAAGAAGAACGTAATTGGTAAAAACGAATGAGAGAAAGTACGGAAGAAGGAAATTGGATGCAAGATGATATTCTTGCGTTCGTATCCTTCTCGTTTCCTCGCGTATACCGAATTAAGGCGATGTCCTGAATTAGAATGTTCTAAAACAGCGTCTTTGTTGTGATTTTTTTAGAAGAGAAAGAAAGAAATGAAGTTATTGAATTTTGAGGTATGGTTTTATATATATTTAACGAATACAAAAAAATTTTTTTTAAAGTAAAAGAGAAATTATAACAGATTTCTAAGCCTATTTCATGGGCTGCAGTTTTCAATCAGCGTGAATGTTCCAACTCGTAATTCTTGGCCGAAACAAAAAACCAAAAAAGGTTTAAATTATTATGTATTTTTCTTCTGGGTGAACTAAACAACGGCAGAAAAAAAGTTTATTTAAATAATTGTACCTTAAAGTTTATTTTTTTTTTAAGAACACTTTTTTTTAAACCCACCAAAAGCTTTAATTTCACATTTTTTTCTGACGTTTTTTAGTTCACCCAGAAGAAAAATATATAATAATTTAATCCTTTTTTGGTTCTTTGCTTCCGTCTAGAATCACGAGGTGGATGTTTCCCGCCGATTGAAAACTGCAGCGACTAGACGCCCGTGAAATAGGCTTAGAAATCTGTTATAACTTTCTTTTTACTTTAAAAGAAATTTTTTTGTATTCTTTAAATATATATAAAACTATACCTCAAAATTCAACAACTTCATTTCTTTCTTTCCCTTCTAAAAAAAATCACAGAAAGACGCTGTTTTAGAACATTCTAATTCAGGACAACCCCCTAAAATGGAACTAACTATCCTACGCACCATGGTTTATTATATATAGCAACTTAAAACAATTATTGTCATTGTTCTGAGATGTCTTCAATCGTATTTTGTATATATTTTTCGCGATTATGGAAAATCAGCGGCCGACGACTAAAACGATGCGTGAAGAGTTTAGCGTTTGTGGTACAAATTGTTCTTTCTCGTTGCAGTTTCTTCAGAATTTGGGCAAAGTGGATAGGACCGCGGATGACATATTCGACGAACATCTGCAGAACTTCATGAGACAGCAAAATGCCGCGAACAGATTGCAAAAAGAGTTCAACAATTACATCAGGTGTGTTCGAGGTAAGTCGATCGAAGTCTATTCTATGATTTATATGAACATACGACAATACAAGTTAAACAAACGACAATATTTTAAATCTGTTAACATCAGTTTGTATGGAAGAGGATGCTTGTTAAATTCGAGTAAAAATTGCGACAAACAATTAACGACAGATGCACACTGCGTTCGATGATCAAAATATCGAAGCAATTGCGTTCTTTCTTTGAAAAACTTCAGTCGTCGTTATTTTATGCACGCGTGAAATATTGCCGATATTGTAGTTACGCATCTGCTGTGAACTGCAGCAGGCAGTAAAACCGATAAACCAAACATTTGCAGTAAATGCGTACACAAATTATCAGATCTGCGCGAGAAGCGAGCCGTGACCTTGGTTTTCTCTGACCCAGTCCGGCTCGTTCAAACCTACCGTCTTAATGATAATCTGTCGAACAGGTACATTTTTAACTTTGTAAATCTGCAGAGAATTGAAGCACTGCTATTCCTGCAGCTACGAAATGTGAATTTTGCAGATCGTTACATCGATATATATATATTTAATATCATATATATATATAGCTCAGCTGACAAGAGAAACTCTAGTTGGTCATCATTTTTCATTATAGTCTACAAATTGATGATTAGTAATCGATATAAAATTGCTTTCATTTTAATACAATGATATAATAATGCGATATTATAGTGCAACGATAGGTGAATGAAATTAGAGTTAGAGAATACAAATACATCGCATGGTTAATGGAGATATTAATTATTATACATTGTTGCTATGATGTTAAATATACTTACGATTACAATGTTACAATATACGGGGTGGTTGGTAACTGGTGGTACAAGCGGAAAGGGGGTGATTCTACGCGAAAAAAAAGTCGAAAATATAGAATAAAATTTTTTTTCTAATTTTTCCATCGAGACAACGATCTAAAGTGAGATCCGTTATAACGAGACGTGATAAAGTGGACGCGTACCGAGCCAAAAATCAAAGTCGATTTTCTCGAAAACAAAGCCTCAAACGAAAAATGTTTATTCTATATTTTCGACTTCTTTTTTCGCGTAGAATCACCCCCTTTCCGCTTGCACCACCAGTTACCAACCACCCTGTGTAATGATTATGTGATTAATGCATAGATTACGGTTGTAATACCAATGAGTCCGATTTTCCGCTATATTTAATTACGTATTATTTCTTAACGTATATGAAAAATGATCGCTGTTATAGTTTTATAGTACGGTTCTCTAAAATAAATAAATAAACTATGATATTAAATATACTTTTATACGATTACAATGTTACAATATATAATGATTATGTGATAAATACATAGATTACGGTTGTAATACCAATGAGTCCGATTTTCCGCTATATTTAATTACGTATTATTTATTAACGTATATGAAAAATGATCGCTGTTATAGTTTTATAGTACGGTTCACTAAAATAAATAAATAAACTATGATATTAAATATACTTTTATACGATTACAATGTTACAATATATAATGATTATGCGATTAATACATAAATTACGGTTGTAATACCAATGAGTCCGATTTTCCGCTATATTTAATTACGTATTATTTATTAACGTATATGAAAAATGATCGCTGTTATAGTTTTATAGTACGGTTCTCTAAAATAAATAAATAAACTATGATGTTAAATATACTTTTATACGATTACAATGTTACAATATATAATGATTATGCGATAAATACATAGATTACGGTTGTAATACCAATGAGTCCGATTTTCCGCTACATTTAATTACGTATTATTTATTAACGTATATGAAAAATGATCGCTGTTATAGTTTTATAGTACGGTTCTCTAAAATAAATAAATAAACTATGATATTAAAAATACTTTTATACGATTACAATGTTACAATATATAATGATTATGCGATAAATACATAGATTATGGTTGTAATACCAATGAGTCCGATTTTCCGCTATATTTAATTACGTATTATTTATTAACGTATATGAAAAATGATCGCTGTTATAGTTTTATAGTACGGTTCTCTAAAATAAATAAATAAACTATGATATTAAATATACTTTTATACGATTACAATGTTACAATATATAATGATTATGCGATTAATACATAAATTACGGTTGTAATACCAATGAGTCCGATTTTCCGCTATATTTAATTACGTATTATTTATTAACGTATATGAAAAATAATCGCTGTTATAGTTTTATAGTACGGTTCTCTAAAATAAATTAATTTATTCCGTTGATCTTTCATTTCACGAAACGTAATAACTCAATAGAGGTCCATTTATCTAAACGAAATTTTATTTAACGCCTGATTGACCAAAATTTTGTCGATTGATTCGTTCGAGTTTGAACCTGAACTGCTATTATACGAAGGAAAAATAGTAGCGGGGATAATTGGCGAGTTCCTATTATATGAACTGTAATTATGTAAACTGTTTGTCCGCCGACAAGTTCAGATAAAGTTGCAGTTCTACCGCAAGGACAGAATGCAGTCACTTGGTTCAAAAAATACCGACAAAGTAAAAGTCGAGTTGAGATTGTTCAAGAAATGTCAAAGTACTTTTGCAGAATAAATTCTGCATAATTTTCTGCTGAAAAATAAATCGTCGAAGGATTCTCTTTTGAATCATGCTTATCGAAGTAATCGTTCATGGCCTTGATTCGCGTCGAAGCTTGCATTACAAGTTACTCGAAATAGCATAACCGGTGAACTAGATTCCGCAGCAATACGTGAACCGCTTTTCCTACAGCGAATATAAATCAGTTTCGATTAACTCAAAACTGGTATTACGAAAGTCTTTGACGTGTTTCTAAATGCTGACTCATAATCGTAAAACACTGTCGCTGGATGTTATCGTGGAAGTCTGACGCGCATACTACGTGCTTACGTTTATTATTTTATTTTTCATTTACAACGAACAGATGTTAAGTGCTGGGAAACGTATCTATGTGCTACTCTTGCTAAGAGTCTCAGTAAATATTTGAAAGTACAGTTGTAATGCAGTTGTAACTTCACTTTTTCAACGAATTTTTTTTTGTAACTAATAATGTAGAAGTATGGATTGCTATACAATGAAGTTTGAAAAACTATAGGTTTTTTCCATGGAACATTGAATTTCATTCGTAAGAGAATCGCCATGTTGCAAGTTGCACACCGTGTTCCAGTGGTTCCAAAAAGATTGTAGCAATCCAACAGTCTTGCTAAAAATTATTTTGAAATTTGAAAGATAATATGTGCGATAAATAATATCCCATCCCAAGCTCATAAAATTTAACATAATCCCTGTCCCAGTTGATAATTATATGCATACTTTTAAACATGATTGATAGCGATGGTAGACTGAAATTGAGCAAAATGATTCAAAAGAGACATTAAAAAATATCTCCATATTCTATTCATTTTAAAGTGACTAAGCAGAAAAGCATGTGATATATACTTTTCTTATATATAGGATTAATAGCAATGGTAAACTGAAACTGAGCAAAATGGTTCAAAAGGAACATTAAAAAAATATCTCTATATTCTATTCATTTTAAAGTAACTAAAAAAAAAAGCATATAATATATACTTTTCTTATATATATAATTGATAGTGATGGTAGACTGAAATTTAGTAAAATGATTAAAGAGAGACATTAAAAAATATCTCTATATTCTAATCATTTTAAAGTGATTAAGCAGAAAAGCATGTAATATATACTTTTCTTATATATAGGATTAATAGCAATGGTAAACTGAAATTGAGCAAAATGGTTCAAAAGGAACATTAAAAAATATCTCTATATTCTATTCATTTTAAAATAACTAAAAAGAAAAGCATATAATATATACTTCTCTTATATATATAATTGATAGTGATGGTAGACTGAAATTTAGCAAAATGATTAAAGAGAGACATTAAAAAATATCTCTATATTCTAATCATTTTAAAGTGACTAAGCAGAAAAGCATGTAATATATACTTTTCTTATATATAGGATTAATAGCAATGGTAAACTGAAATTTAGCAAAATAATTAAAGAGAGACATTAAAAAATATCTCTATATTCTAATCATTTTAAAGTGACTAAGCAGAAAAGCATATAATATATACTTTTCTTATATATATAATTGATAGTGATGGTAGACTGAAATTTAGCAAAATGATTAAAGAGAGACATTAAAAAATATCTCTATATTCTAATCATTTTAAAGTGACTAAGCAGAAAAGCATGTGATATATACTTTTCTTATATATAGGATTAATAGCAATGGTAAACTGAAATTGAGCAAAATGGTTCAAAAGGAACATTAAAAAATATCTCTATATTCTATCCATTTTAAAGTAACCAAACAGAAAAGCATGTGATATATACTTTTCTTATATATAGGATTAATAGCAATAGTAAACTGAAATTGAGCAAAATGGTTCAAAAGGAACATTAAAAAATATCTCCATATTCTATCCATTTTAAAGTAACCAAACAGAAAAGCATATAATATATACTTTTCTTATATATATGATTGATAGTGATGGTAGACTGAAATTTAGCAAAATGATTAAAGAGAGACATTAAAAAATATCTCTATATTCTATTCATTTTAAAGTAACTAAAAAGAAAAGCATATAATATATACTTTTCTTATATATATAATTGATAGCAATGGTAAACTGAAATTGAGCAAAATGATTCAAAAGGAATATTAAAAAATATCTCCATATTCTATTCATTTTAAAATAACTAAACAGAAAAGCATGTGATATATACTTCTCTTATATATAAGAAAAAGAAATATTATATAAGGAGAATTATATATGAATTTTATTATATATACTTTTATTATAAATATTATATTTATATTATATTCTATTGTATTTTAATTATATACTAAATATGTATAATAACATATTATCAGCCAGAGTATAGTTCCAAGACGCTGAAAGTTAGAAAGCTAGCAAAGATGCAGACTCTTGAATTGGAAAGGTGTTTGGACATACCTGAGTGTAGGTACTTTTGGATCGTCACCAGTATTTGTTAATATCGTGTAAGGCAATTTTTCAACGTGATTGCATCCTACGTTTTTGACAACCAGGCATTGATATATTATTTAAATCACGTACGCCTGTGTAGCGAGCACGTTTTTCTGAAGAACCATAATCACTTGACCTAATATGGAAATCAAGGACGCTTGTCTATGTGTATAAGCCTTGCACTTCAACGAATTTCACGATACTATCGGACAGCGAATTTTCCTGCAAATCCATATTCCATACTCTGCTAGCCTAAGCGAAGATCTGTGCTACCAATAGACGGATATTTTATATTGTATATTTTTGCATATCGTAACTAGTTCTGGTTCAAGGAAGAGGAGAGGAGATGTGCGTTGTATGGAAAATGCTGGAAAGCGTTGTACAGAGGGTTTGTTGAAGCACTGGAAGGAGGAATGTTAAACGACAGACAGAATGAATTTGAGGGTCGAGGAAATTCTGGAAGAAAATGCAAATATGCAAGCAATAAGGTGGTTGCGGAGAGTAGAGAGAAAATAGGAGAACAGGAAGAAAGACGTAAATAGAGAGAAGTAGAAGCAGAATACGAGTGTGGAGAAACATACAATTATTGCAAATATAAATGCAAATATATAATAAATAAAGTACAAGTAAAAAGAAACAGATAGGCAATGAATGAATGGATGAAGTGTAACCAGGAGAAGGTTTACGTAATGACAAAGCATTTAGAAATAAGGACAATGGATAACCAAAGGATTGATGTAGTTTTATGTTACTATAGTTCTCTGTATGTTTAGTGTTAGTTTTGTTTCATATTGTCTGTAAATTATACGAAACCAAATCTAATATCTACACTAACAGGCTGAAATAAATAAATAAATAAATACTGTGTGCATTCCGCATTTTAACCTTAGTTTTACTATAAATTAAATTAAAATTTAAATACCTGTACCTTTAAATTTACTATAAATTAAATTAAAATATAAATACCTGTAGCTTTAAATTTAATACAAATTAAATTAAAATATAAATACTAAAAGAAATGTATAGAACACATGTGAAATGTGCAAAAATATATAAAATGTCCAAAATAAAGTACTATTTATGATAGTTATGAAATTAATGAAAGAAAATAAATGAAAAGGTTGTTTATTTAGTTTCTGTTTCTTAAACGAGGTACACAAATATTTAAATTTGCATAAATATCCGCGATAGATTCACCTGCACCTTCAAATTTACTATAAATTAAATTAAATATAAATATCAAAAATAATGTATAGGACACATGTAAAATGTTCAAAAATATACAAAATCCAAAGTAAAGTGCTAAACTATTTATAATAGTTATGAGATTAATGAAAGAAAATAGATGAAAAGGTTGTTTATTTAGTTTCTGTTTCTTACACGAGGTACACAAATATTTAAATTTGCATAGATATCCGCGATAGATTCACCTGCACCTTCAAATTTACTATAAATTAAATTAAATATAAATATCAAAAATAATGTATAGGACACGTGTAAAATGTTCAAAATATACAAAATATCCAAAGTGAAGTGATAAACTATTTATAATAGTTATGAGATTAATGAAAGAAAATAGATGAAAAGGGTGTTTATTTAGTTTCTGTTTCTTAAACAAGGTACACAAATATTTAAATTTGCATAAATATCCGCGGTCGATTCACCTGCACCTTCAAATTTACTATAAATTAAATTAAATATAAATATCAAAAATAATATATAGGACACGTGTAAAATGTTCAAAATATACAAAATATCCAAAGTAAAGTGCTAAACTATTTATAATAGCTATGAGACTAATGAAAGAAATAAACGAAAAGGGTGTTTATTTAGTTTCTGTTTCTTAAACGAGGTACACAAATATTTAAATTTGCATAAATATCCGCGGTCGATTCACCTGCACCTTTAAATTTACTATAAATTAAATTAAATATAAATATCAAAAATAATGTATAGGACACGTGTAAAATGTTCAAAATATACAAAATATCCAAAGTGAAGTGATAAACTATTTATAATAGCTATGAGACTAATGAAAGAAATAAACGAAAAGGGTGTTTATTTAGTTTCTGTTTCCTAAACGAGGTACAGAAACATTTAAATTTGCATAAATATCCGCGGTCAATTCACCTGCACCTTTAAATTTACTATAAATTAAATTAAATATAAATATCAAAAATAATATATAGGACACGTGTAAAATGTTCAAAATATACAAAATATCCAAAGTGAAGTGATAAACTATTTATAATAGCTATGAGACTAATGAAAGAAATAAACGAAAAGGGTGTTTATTTAGTTTCTGTTTCCTAAACGAGGTACAGAAACATTTAAATTTGCATAAATATCCGCGGTCAATTCACCTGCACCTTTAAATTTACTATAAATTAAATTAAATATAAATATCAAAAATAATATATAGGACACGTGTAAAATGTTCAAAATATACAAAATATCCAAAGTGAAGTGATAAACTATTTATAATAGCTATGAGACTAATGAAAGAAATAAACGAAAAGGGTGTTTATTTAGTTTCTGTTTCCTAAACGAGGTACAGAAACATTTAAATTTGCATAAATATTCGCGGTCGATTCGCAACAAACAGTCTAATTACAAATGTTTGCGTCCTTGTTTATGCAGCGATCTTTTTCATTCCTCTTCGTCGCTGAAAACGACACGAGAAACGATTTTCGCATTATCGACAGCCAAATAACGCGACTCTATCGGAATACAACGACCTCCAACCTTTTACCCGAGTTCGCTCTGGTCGAATCAATTTCTCTCGTAGGGTTATTCACCTGGCGAGGTAAATTGCCTCGTAAAATCAAACGTTTCGAGCTATGTGGTCCAGATTGTCTGCCACATCTCTCTGATAGTCGTAGCCTGGAGAAAGTCAATTTCTGTACAACTGTGCGTACGTACTATGCCGCTTGAAAAAGCCGTGTCGAGTACTCCGTTTCGTGGGGTTGCGTACGTTTCACAGGTGAATGAGGGCTGGATGAATAACGCAGACATTGAATAACGACCGTACTTTCTGCGCAGGCCCTACGCAATACTCGTAGCAACGTCAATCGTTGAGAGAAACGGCCCTGATTTTAACTGCGTGTCTCGCATCTCTGGACGAGATATCTCGCGACGCTACGACCAGACATCTCGCGTCTGTTTTTCAATATTTCTGGCCGAATATGATTTCTTACAATTCGGTGGATTTTTATGCATTCATGGTAAATTTAACAAACAGCAAGAGTACAGAAAATGTACATAATAATAGAGAAATGTATAAGATATCCACGGTGCAGTGGATATTTGCTATGACATTTAGCAGGGAAAATAAATTTCTGTTTAGGTATTTTTAATTCTGTTCGAAAAAATATGCATTTGCTTAGATATCCGCGCTCTACTTACGAGAGAAAAAATGAGAGGAAATTTGCTCTTGAAAGGGTAACGTTTCCTCTGTTCGGTGTCACTAGAACTACTATATCCATCAAAATATATACTTTGATTATATATAGATTTATGTATTATTATTAATGGTTACACAGTGGCTAAATGATCATACGTTTTTTAATTTTGTGGTTATTCAAACAGCAAGTGTTTCGACGAATATTAAAGTTAGCTTTTATTAAGATACAGTAGAATTTTATTTCTGTATGCATCTATCAGGAAATAGGCAGATTCGTGTAACAAAAGTCAACTTAATCAACTTGCAATTAGTCAACGTAAGTCCGCAATAATTCAATTAATATTAATAGCAGTGTCGTCCATATGAGTAGATTGCACCAAACATATGATCATAAATACGTGATATTGTTTCAAACTGGAGAATTTTGAAACAGATTTTTGGATCACGATAATTGCTAATTAATTACATTCGATTCATTAAAAAAGGATTCACGTGTGACAATTTTTATAAATACTTTCTAGACTGCATACTTAATAAATGTAATTCTAGTTATATAAATGTGACGTTAATAAATGTAATATAATCAGTAAATAGCTTAAAAAAAATTCATAAAATCTACTTGTTGTTGTTGTTACACAAGAATCCTCTTAAATATATATTTTGTAACAATATATAGTATAGAACAATGAATTTGAACAATTGACACAACGTTCATATTAACATGAAATTAATTGAATGTTTTGTAGAGAATAGCACGGGTAAAGTAAAGTATAAGAAGTACATATTATCGTTTAAATAACTATGAGTGACGCTGATCATTTATTTCACTATACAACTTTAATTATGATCATCAATGTACTTGTACAATAGTAGACATATTTGATATTTTCTTTTGAACATTTTGTGTACATTTGTCTACTAAATTATTAGATAGTACTATTTATTTTATTATTATAATTACCAGATATTATCTATTAACTTCTTCTCCTCTAATTTCTCCTCTCGTAGTCAAAAGATCTCGAGTACTAATTTCTGTTTTTACTGTAATCTGCATATGTGCAAATTATCGTACGATAATAATCAGCGCAGGCTGTGATGATTCAAATTGACAGGAACGTGTACGCTAAGTAACGCATCGCTATGATATTCTTTAGCTCTAAATCTGTGTGATAATCGTAGAAAGTAATTTTTATTCCAAACTTGTGAACGAAGTATCTCGTATTATTGCAACAAAAAAAAAACCGTGGAAAACGTTTCGTTTATAGCAGAAACGACATCGAGTAAGAAAATATATCTCGTGCGTAAATGCGAAAAGTTTAATCATGCTGTTTCGAAATACTCGTCGATTGGAAATATACATGTTGTCATCTGGCTGATCGTCGCTAAGATGATTCACATGTTTCTTCCTCGTCGCTCTTTAGTCGTCTTTTCTAACTGATGACAGCAAAGCGAAGAACTCTGTATTGCAACGAAATACAAATTGTGACATGGAAATAGAATAATATACAGGTGCAATGAAATTTGAAGAAACGCTGAAATATTTTAAGTTACGTTCGAAAGCATTCGCAAAAGTATGTGAAATGAGGACCGTTGGGATATCAAAAGAGAATAATACGCTGACATCTGTTTAATCTTACGTGGCAACAGATTTAATAGGTTCGAGTATTCCCGAAGAGCGCTAGGAAGCTGAGGATTAAATTTTCAAACGAAGACCTACGTATTTTCATCGCACATTCTTGCAGCTAACGTCGCAGAACGTCTTCCATTTCCCATTACCTAAGCATAGATGCGCGCGTTTTTCGCAGAAGCTGTTCCAACGTATGAATTTTCAACGATGATATCATAGAGCATTGATAAAAAATCTATTTGCATTGATACGTTGAACGCGTTTGGAAAGTCGGGGCTCGTGGTGCACAGGAGGTCAGTGAATTGTATAACATAAACGTTAGATCTAATCCTTTGCACTCCTATGTCGAGTCCCACTGGACATTTTTTCAGTCCCACGTTTCTTTGTGCAACGTGCGAAAGAGAAGCAGGTTTGCATCCTGGAAATTGTTTCAAGATATATCATACACTTAAAAATTACAAAATACAACAATAGTATGAACAAAACTGGCATTTAAGTTCATTTATTTAAATTATCTTGTTTTTTAGTTGAAGTAAAATTCAAATAAAACACTTAAAAACGTTGGGAGCTTCTCTGGGGTAACGAAATTGAAATAAAATTCCGAAATAAAATTAAGAAACGTTTGAATTTGAAAGGATTCTTGAAATATTGCTTTTTTCCAAGGAATCAGGCAAAATGTTGGGACGTAATTTACAGTGAGAGAGAAATCTCACGTGTACCCTACGTATCAGAGATATATCTTTATCGCATCGGATAAATTAACTCGCAGTAACAATGTAATTAAGAAGTAAATCTCTTAATAAATCTCGCTCAATTTCTCTACCAAAGATTAAGAGCTGTAGCAAAAAGATGGTAAATTTAGATATAAAGCTACAAACTGTACGACGTTGCTAATGGCCTTGGATATCGAGGCAACGTTAAAGCGAACAGAAAAAGCGAACAAAGTAATGAGAATGAAACGCTGTTATAATTATGGGAAAGTGGAAATTTTAGAGGAAGATCGGATATTTGCAATTGTTTGCTATAAATATAAACGCTAAGATGCAACCTGCAACTTTGTCGAGTCTTGTTTAAGTTTGTCTACGTAAGTAGAAGCTGTATTATAAAAAGTCGTAGTTTTGATGTTAATCGTAGCAGTATATTAATATTATAATACTAAATACCAAGTAATTTGACTGTATTTCATATAATTTTATAATCGTACGCAAGCAGCAATTCGTATTTGTTACATGTTCACATATTTAGAAATGTTTCTGACGATGTAACTGAAATTGTACTTTGTCCATAGATGGGAGATATGTTTTACCTGAAACGTCACAATCATTCGAACAATAATTACAATTTATTATGTATATTATTATTATATATACGAATAATTATATGTCATATGATGATATTAATTTAAGAACGTATTACATATATTTTCTATATATTTTTGCCATATCGAATTCTACCGTGGCTGCAGTAGATGCAACGGTTTTCAAACATATTTCATTCGCATGATCGCGATCTTCGACGACTAGTATCATTTCAGACTGCACAAATGCTACCTATGATGGTGTAATTTACATGCAGATAAATTCAAGTAAATCACAGCGGAAACAAGTTGCATATCAAGAACGAACGACGTCTACAGCGTCGAGCACTTTGAACTTCTTGTTTTTCCACGTCAGTGGCGTAGTCTTTCTGTTGGTGTACTCGAACGAAACTTTTCTTATTCCTACGATTTTACGTAATGTTTTGTACAAAATAAATATATCGTTTGATATTTTCTTTCGCAAGGATGACGCTATGTACTTAGCATGGTATTTATATCACGTGATAGCGATTATATCAATACTTTCTCCGTTAAAATTAAATCTGTAATCAAACGTGTCGCTATATCATTAAATCTACCTATCATTACATTGATCTATAAACAGTTGGCATAGAATTATTTTTGAAGTCTGCAGTTTGAAAATTATACGCTTGGTGCTAATTTGACAGGTAAATTAAGCCTATCGGTATAATCGAGTTTGTCTACTGTTAGATCAACCGTCTATTATTAGATCTATTATTATAGCATAATTAACGTATTGGCGTATTGCCGTGTTTAGGGCAGCTGCGTTTTCCCAGTTACATTTAGCAGAATGATGCGGGCTGTTCAATTATCTCGAGTTACTTTTCCAATAACAAAATTGAACTCTCAGGAGATTCTTGTGTTACTTTATCGATACTACGGTAAATTTAAAAGTACAGTGCTCCTTGCATGCCTTGCAATCTTTATATTATACAGGGTGGTTGGTAACTAGTGATACAAGCGGAAAGGGGGTGATTCTACGCGAAAAAAGAAGTCGAAAATATAGAATAAAAATTTTTCGTTTGAGGCTTTGTTTTCGAGAAAATCGACTTTGAATTTTCGCTCGGTACGCGTGCACTTTATTACGTCTCGTTATAAAGTCTCGATGGAAAAATTTAAAAAAAATTAAAAAAAAATTTTTATTCTATATTTTCGACTTCTTTCTTCGCGTAGAATCACCCCCTTTCCGCTTGTACCACCAGTTACCAACCACCCTGTATACAGTATACACAATAAATAATTATAAACTCAACGCTATTTTGCGATTCGTCATAATATTAAAACAGAAACTGACGAAACCGCTTATGTAATTTTACATTACAATATAATGCGAAACTGAAGATACAACAAACCGAAGCTTTCTTCTTTCGAAGCTTGCAAACAATGAAATTTTCTTCGAAAATTGTGTTTTCGCTTGTGAAAATATAAACTCAACGACGTTGATTTTGTTACGTTCTCATTCGATATTTAACGGATTTTTCTTTATCTTTGATTACTTTTATTAATCCAATTATCAGGTACATTATCCACCAACTTATTTAAACTGTCGTTTCGAATATCCAGCCACGCGGATTTTATTCCTTTTTTAAGTTCAACCGTATTTTCTACAGATGGCTTCTCCTGGTCGTAAAGCTTTCTCGCTGGAATTTCCCATAGGTTCTCGATCGAGTTCAGGTCAGCACTCAGTGCTGGTCATCGTGATAATTCTATCGCGAAATTTTGGAACCACTTTCCTGTAACAAAAATTCTCTTTTGTCTTCTATTTCGGTTACGAAAGGCAATAGCTCGCCATGTAACATCTCCTGATATCCCACAGCGATCAATCTACCTTTGCAAAAACAATTTCACTTGCCATATCCAGACACTGTCACTGGTTTCTTGGAAATAAGACAAAAGGTTTGAACAAATAAAGAAGAAAAGAAAAAGAATTTCGGTTACGAAAGGCAATAGCTCGCCATGTAACATCTCCTGATATCCCACAGCGATCAATCTACCTTTGCAAAAACAATTTCACTTGCCATATCCAGACACTGTCACTGGTTTCTTGAAAATAAGAACAAAATTTTGAACAAATGAAGAAGAAAAGAAAAAGAATTTCGGTTACGAAAGGCAATAGCTCACCATGTAACATCTCCTGATATCCCACAGCGATCAATCTACCTTTACAAAAACAATTTCACTTGCCATATCCAGACACTGTCACTGGTTTCTTGGAAATAAGAACAAAATTTTGAACAAATAAAGAAGAAAAGAAAAAGAATTTCGGTTACGAAAGGCAATAGCTTGCTATGTGACATCTCCTGATATCCCACAGCGATCAATCTACCTTTGCAAAAACAATTTCACTTGCCATATCCAGACACTGTCACTGGTTTCTTGGAAATAAGAACAAAATTTTGAACAAATAAAGAAGAAAAGAAAAAGAATTTCGGTTACGAAAGGCAATAGCTTGCTATGTGACATCTCCTGATATCCCACAGCGATCAATCTACCTTTGCAAAAACAATTTCACTTGCTATATCCAGACACTATCACTGGTTCTTGGAAATAAGAACAAAAGTTTGAACAAATAAAGAAGAAAAGAAAAAGAATTTCGGTTACGAAAGGCAATAGCTCGCCATGTAACATCTCCTGATATCCCACAGCGATCAGTCTACCTTTCCAAAAACAATTTCACTTGCCATATCCATACACTATCACTGGTTTCTTGGAAATAAGACAAAAGGTTTGAACAAATAAAGAAGAAAAGAAAAAGAATTTCGGTTACGAAAGGCAATAGCTTGCTATGTGACATCTCCTGATATCCCACAGCGATCAATCTACCTTTGCAAAAACAATTTCACTTGCCATATCCATACACTATCATTGGTTTCTTGAAAATAAGAACAAAGGTTTGAACAAATGAAGAAGAAAAGAAAAAGAAAAAGAATTTCGGTTACGAAAGGCAATAGCTCGCCATGTAACATCTCCTGATATCCCACAGCGATCAATCTACCTTTACAAAAACAATTTCACTTGCCATATCCATACACTATCACTGGTTTCTTGGAAATAAGAACAAAGGTTTGAACAAATAAAGAAGAAAAGAAAAAGAATTTCGGTTACGAAAGGCAATAGCTCGCCATGTAACATCTCCTGATATCCCACAGCGATCAATCTACCTTTGCAAAAACAATTTCACTTGCTATATCCAGACACTATCACTGGTTTCTTGGAAATAAGAACAAAAGTTTGAACAAATGAAGAAGAAAAGAAAAAGAATTTCGGTTACGAAAGGCAATAGCTTGCTATGTGACATCTCCTGATATCCCACAGCGATCAATCTACCTTTGCAAAAACAATTTCACTTGCCATATCCAGACACTATCACTGGTTTCTTGGAAATAAGAACAAAGGTTTGAACAAATAAAGAAGAAAATGTGTCTGAGTGTACAAGCATTCACATCACTGTGAATGTAAAAATATAGTATTATAAACATTGCATTATAAAAAAAATATGTTCCAAACGTATTAATATATCTCTCACAAGAATGATCAGTGCTTTCTCGCAGATGTCGAAGAAATAATACCGAAAGTGTATTCGAGTCCGTAATTGTTCGCAGCACTGTACGATATCTTCGTATCATAAACGATACCGTTAAATGTATGCAAGCTTGTCTCTTCGCTGCACCAGAAGCGTCAGAAATAAAGTTTCTGCACGAAGCTGTTCCGCAGCATTCCTTGCCTGTCCTTCGATTCATTTAATGGATGTCTGTGAAGCGAATTGTACGAAACGGTGGGCAGCGTGTTAGAAACATGGTGAAACAGAAAGAAGCTTCACAGGATGGGAGATTTTGTCACATTGGCAGACTGTAATAAGGAAACGGCGATGGTTTCTCAGTTGGTAGATAAAGCGTGCCGCATTCGCAATTTTTCGCGGAAATCCGTTTCTACGCCGATGGCTTTTACCTTTCCTTTTATCAGCCGAGAGACGGCACGTAACAGTATTCGCATATAAATACCCGCATGCGCTGTGCCAGTGGTCGGTCCGTGTGAAACCTGTCGATAGATACTCGCGTCCACGAGCTTTCCGCTTTCATGATGAATCGCGTGGTTTTCGCGGAACGCGCGTTCGCCGGTGAACGAACCTTTCCGTATCGACGAATTTCCCCGAATTTCCCTGGAACTGAGCACCGGTCTAACGGTTCTCGCGGATTCTGCTGTCGAATCACACGTACAGAGAACCGTACAATGTCGTCTACAAGTTAGTGGACGCTCGCTTACTTCGAACGAAACGATTCTTACGACACGTACAGTATCGCGTACAAGTCGAAGAAAAGCGGCGTATTTGCAGTACTGTCGGTAATTCGGAAAACCGACATTTCCCAGAAACTACACAACAACGTAGTCTAATTTGTAACAGCGCAAACGATAGTCGACCACTGACGTTTGTGAACGAAGCCTAACTTCGACTCGATCCGCAGAGTAAAAGAGCGTGAATTTGCAACAACAGTTGATCTACTCGTTCGCATATTAATTTTATGCTTTCGAGTGGATTTTGCGAACGTTTCGCGAGTACAGAATGTCACATGGAATTTTCGCTTTTACATGGCGCGTTACTGACTCGCAATTCCCAAGCAAAACCTACCAAGCTGGATGCTGCGCGCCTCTTCCGCAGTGCAAACTACGGCGAAGGCAAAAAAGGAGACGAGTGGGTGCCAGCGTCTCATGTGTGAAACGTGGGTACATCGTGAATGTGTTGGTTATTTTCGCGGATGTTACACCTGTGACCAACGCAAGTAAATTTTAAGACACAGAATCGAGATTTTTCTGAGATGATCGTTTCTGTGCTATGATTTTCGTACGAGATTAGATCGTAGGAGAAAATAATTTTACTCTCCGCTTATTTTTTAGCTTCTACAGCGAAGCTAGATTGGAATACCGCTATTCCGAATTACTTGCACCGTAACAAAATCGTTGCTTTACGTCATCCTTCGATCCAGCCAAAGTTCCAGGTACTCTTCGCTTTTCGCCATTGCCGGCAGTTTGACGTACAGAAGTTCATTAATTTCCCTGTGGTATTATACAATTTTATTTGTTCTCATGCTCTGTTGTAATTTTGTATTCGCCATAAACAAAGTGATATGCCAAATATGCTGCACTTGCTCTATGTATTTGGACACTTGATGCAATCCAGTCAGAACATTGATATTTTTATCATACTTTCAGCATCGTAATAGAAGACCGTGTTGCTCTACTGTTGATTCTGCACTTTTTCCCACAACTCGGATTCAACGTTCCACCAAATTCAAAGTGAAACTGCAACGATCAAGTTCCATGTTCGCCACCGATAAATCACGCTTCGTCAAAGTTAGAGAAACTTTTAGAACGCGATTGGAAACATATATTGCAATCGTTTTCTAAGATCTAAAACGTTGAACAGACTTAGAAAGTTGAACTCGGATATTTGTAGAAACAATTTTCATCTACATTCGATTATTAACTTTCTATTTATACTAATTAATATGAATTATCCTTTTTACCAATATTTATCAATTTTACGCGGTTGCCCGAGATAATATCGCAGGCGAAAATTAAATTAGCGAATTTAATCGGTGTATATTTCGTATATTTGCGATAATTTGCAAATTTCTTATATAACACTTATACACGGTGGCGTACATACCTTTAACGTTATGCAATTTCAACGTTCCACGTAAACGCTAATTTCGCTTCACGATATCTACAGATTATTTCATAGCACGATAAATAAATCGCGCACGCTTTAAATAGACTGTAAGTAGCTTAAAGATAAACAACCAAGTCGGTCGAGAAATCGTATATTTACATTGTAAAAATCATCCTGCGCAAAACGAGCAAGTGTTCGGTGACTCGTGGACGGCAGTGTATGAAACGTTGCGGGATTACGCGAGTCTAACGTAACTCGCCTAGCTGACTCGAGAGAATCGTAGAAAGATCGTACGAGGCGGAATTTTATGCTCGCTATGCGTATGCAAATTGGCAGATACACGAGTCCTTCCTCTTTTTGCCGTTTGTCGAGACGCAGCATCGTGAAAGATGCACTTAAGCGCCTCTTCAATTAAATTTTACTTGCAGCAATTTCACTCGAGCAAGCTGAGCAACTTGAATTCGAATAATTCGCGACTGCGAATTCGCGTCCACGTACAGTTGCTCGCGAAAATATTTGGCCATTTACAGAAACTTTTTGCGTACACAGGATGTGACGTAACATGTGGGCCCCACTTGCAGAGCTGATTGTGCATCTAAAAACAATGAAGAAACTTCGTACAAACATATGCTCTATTTTCTTCTTTCGAGATACAACGAATTTTGTAAGCAGAGCAAAGCTATTGAAAATATTGAAACGATAAGATTCAGAGTGAGAGAAACTTCTCAACAATTTCGGGGAAACGCCAGGGACCATATCTTACGCTTTATAAATTCTTTTGATATTAATATCATTTTCTTAAATATTAAATTCCTATAATCTATCTTTTATATTATAAGCCTTTGTTTATTTCTATTTATTATACTATCACTGCGTACGATACTTGTACGATTTTACGGATGGAAATTGTAACTGTATTAACAAAAATTGAGAAATTGATTAATCAGATAAACGTAAGAATTCAGAGAAAGTTAGTGGAACGAAAGAAATAACAACGAATGCACGACTTTAAATTCAATTTTGAAAGCGGTCATTAGACCTGCTAAGGTTTAGCGTTTTAAAACACAAGAAGCTCTTGCACCAAGAACGTAATTTCTCGATTAATTTCTCGGAAACGTGCGCCCAAATCCTTTTCTCGTTTGCCAAATCCAAAGTTTGGGTTTCTTTGTTTCGATGTTTGGATGTTTCCGACCGGGAGCATCCAACGCACATACAGCCAACTTGTTCGAGATTTCGCAGTTCTTGTCATCTCCTTGCTAGACGACATATCAATAAATATCAATATTAATAATACAAATGATGTAAATCAATATTGATGATATAAATGTCAATGATATATATTCGTCCTATTTATTTTCTCATAAATAAATTGTAAATCTTCTCAAGAAAAGAAAGAAAAGTAAATGACTTACGTGTTGTAGGCAGATGAGATGTTAGCACACTACCAGCAAACTGAAATGACAGGAAAGGGAAATCAGCCGACTAATTGTTAGCCAATAATGACACTGTATCTGAATAGAGGCGTCGTTGATATGTTAGTCGTGTTCACCAGCGGATGATTCCTTGTGCCGTTTCAGCTCGCACAGTGCCAACGTCTCATCCGTCTGCTTGCATAACTTTTTTCGTAACGTAACCTTATAACGTAACGAAATATTGTAAATTTCTAATTTTTAAACGCATGAATGTAAAAATACATTCGTCCATCCGTCACGGTATACGACATCGCGAATGACCAATAAACGTTTTAAGTTCCCCAAGAAAAATTCTAAAGAGGCGACACTTATACTACGATCATTTTTCTCCACTTTTTGATTTATATCGAATAATATCGTTGACAATATACGCGCATTATGGAAATCTCGTGAACGTTCAAAGCAAATTAGAAGATAAGACAGTGTTAATACCAGCACCTGTAATATCGGCAAGCCTGCTTGCTTATAGATTTGAATTCATCGCTGTAGGATTGTCGTGCGAGCGAGTGAACGCAAGTTGCGACTGGAAGTAGGTTAATAAAGTAATTACCTCTAATCGCACATTTCTTGGCAAAAAGTTGTTTCCTGGGAAAGTAAGAAATCCGTATAAATTAGTATAAAGGAACTTTGGGTCGCGTGTTTTGGTATGCGACTTACTCACGCCTAGACGTTTAATTACACGTTTCCGACGTTACATATTTGTTAGGAATCGTTCGATACGGATTTGCTCAATCGTCGTGAAATCTGGCGGCATTCGCTGCCCTCGAGAGTAACCGAAAGATCTCGCAAGGAATAATCCAATTTGACGATGAAACTGCACGCGTCTTTTTCATGTGGTTCGAAGGCTACACTATAAAATTCGTAAAAATAATTACATAGTCGGACAGAAGTATTTTTGATTTGATATAATAATTATATATAGATGTGAGTTCTTTGAAGATGGAAGGAAGCAGTTCTAAATTAACGTTGTGCGATCCTTGTCTGAGGTCCTCATGTTTCCAGAAATCTCTCAGATTACAGATTTCCCCCTCCAAGGTCGAAATATGCTGCTGAATTTTACAGGCGCGACACATCGATTTCTTTTAGGATATTTTGTTTCGGGAGACAGACTTCTTATTTTGACAGGGATCTTATTCTGCAAGAGATGAGAGAATTTATAATTTTATATTATTATGTATTTTTTTTTTTTTTTTGATATTCTCATATTTCATAATATTAATAATATTGAATGAATAAATAAGTGTTAAAATTTGATATTTTAATATTTGAAATACATTTACACTGGAGAAATTTACAAATAGAGAATAATGCTACTTTAGGAATATTTTTAACGCATTAAGGATCAAGTAATAAAGCAATATCTAAAATTTGTGTCAAATGTCTTTCACACGATAAGTTTCACAGAATTGAGGTTAAAGTATCTTTCAAGCTAATCATTTTCCGACCCAAGTACCTGTTTTCACAGAGAAGTGAAAAATGCATCGAACTTTAAAATTGAAAAATTGTATAGAAAAATGTATAGTTCCATTTAAAAAGATGAAAACGGCCTTGAAATCTTTTAAACGCCTCTGCTTTCGGATGAAACACACGCCAGACGTAATGCATACGTTGGAAACCATTTAATCTTCCTAACGAAATTTGTATAAATTTTCATATAATTTCATAGTTTCGAATAATAATTATACAAACTTAATCTTCTCTCAGAATAGTAAATCACGAAAATAAAATTTTTAAAAATGTGTCAAGAATCATCAGTATGCGCTAGTTTACTAATGAAAGAAACACAGAAATATCACTGTGCGCTACAAGCGTGACGTATCATTACTTGAATAGTGTTCGTAAAACTATTCTGTTGTGTTTGTGTGTTTACAGCGGTTCAAGCAGCGTCGAAAACACTCATGGATTCCCTAAACGAGATCTATGAAAGTCAATGGACAGGACATGATCTTTTGTACGTGCAGGCTCAAAATTTGGACATGTTGTGGCAGGACTTCACCCATAAGCTTGCTGATCAGGTTCTCGTGCCTCTCAACACATATCAGAGCCAATTCCCAGAGATGAGGGTACGTATGTCTCATGTAACAGTGAATAAACATATTGTCGTACGAAAATAAATTGGTATAATCGATATAACTTTGTCTGACTACTGTCTTAGAATAAGGTTAGGATTTTAAAATGGAATATCAATTGACGTGAAATGTTCTGCGCGCAATTTTTGTTTCCATTTCGTGCTATAGGAAATAATAATATGATTATAGGATGCGAATTATCGTGATATATATTTGTTGCAGAAAAAGATTGACAAGCGTGGACGGAAGCTAGTAGATTATGACAGTCAAAGACACAATTTCCAATCGCTACAGTGTAATCCAAGGAAACGGGACGAGCTGAAAGTCTCTCGAGGAAAAGAGTTACTGGAGGAGGCTAAGCGTACATACGAGCAACTAAATTCCGAACTTCATGACGAGCTACCAGCTTTATACGATTCGCGTGTTCTCTTCCTCGTTACTAATTTACAAACGCTCTTCGCCGCTGAACAAGTGTTCCATACTGAAAGTGCTAAGGTATATTTAACGACCACATTTCTTTTGCATATATTTCTATGCACAAATTGTATTTTATTTTCATTAATTTCATCAGTTTCGTTATATTAATGGTTCTATATCTATTACACTATATAGAGGAAAATATACGACCAAGCAATATACATACACCGATTTATTGTTACATTAATTTAGTTGGAAAGGAGATCATTTTTGTTTGCCGATTAAATATCCCTATTTGTTAATTAAAAAACGTATTCTCTTGAAATTATAGAAATAATAGAAAGATTCTTTTATTGATAACTTTTATCTGGTGATGTACAAACATCTTTTTGATAACATCGTTAAAATATACGATATTTATTCTTCTTATTGTACGATAGATATAGACGTGAAAAGCCACTGATACAGTATTTAACATATAATATATAATATACGATATCTATTATGTATAAATTTGGAATATTTAATACTTGTATATCTGATAATTATATGATATTTTTATGAAGTATACAATTTATATATCATACGCTTATGTCCCAGGTGTATTCTGAGCTAGAGGCAATCGTCGATAAATTAGCCAACGAAAGCCAGAGAGGATCATACACGCTGAAGAAGAGTACAGAACCACAATCTCCAAAATCGCCTAACGCCAATTCTGCGTAAGTAAACGATTGAAGACAGCAAGATGTTTATTTCCACGTATACCGTAAACAATGGATTAAGCAAATTTTACTTGTTTCAGTTTAATAATCAATACACAACCAGCTCAGAACAACATTTCACCAGGTAAATACGCATACGGCATCTCTACATACGTCTTTTGTGCATTTGAATCGTTTGTGTACTAATATTTTGTGCATGAGTGTAACGTAGTTATGCCACATAAGACGTTCCCGCAGACATAATTATGTGGCTCAATGTTTAGTTTTGAGTGAGCTTTGTTGCATGTTACAGCCGTGGATGAGTCTGCTCCAGAAGCAAGAAACACATCACCGACTACTCAATTAAATGGCAATGCTAACAGCAATGCTAACAGCAATGCTAACAGCAATGCTAACAGCAATGATAATTCTCTCAATAATCAGGATGCATCTCCGCAAAACACAGTTGTGGCCTCTAAGCGAGTAGAAGAGCTATACGATATTCCAGTTGGTAAGTATGTAACGTGGGAGTAAATGTCATCGGTTACGTGCTTCTTAGCGTCTCTAAAGATGAACGTTCATACACCGATGATTGAGGCTTTTCGTCGAAATGGTTTGCGAGATAAAAATGCCTGTATACGAGTAATCAAGGAATATTTTTGGAATATATTACTAAACTAATCTTGACTAAGTCTGCATTGTCTGCAGTACAATTTGGAGAGCGTTTTATACATATTCGGTTAAAAGCTATATTATTGCCTAAATATAATGATATATTATATAATGTATGCATAAATATTCTTTAACGTGTATTTATAGTTTTTCGATACGTACTTGTACAAGCACGTATTTATAAGATGCATATACTTTTTAAGTAAAGGTTGAGATTCGTTCGAGTCCAAAGATAGCACGATTTTTCAAATTATATGTTAAAGTACGTAATATGTAACAAGTGTACATGCAAAATTGTCCTACTGTGTCGATAGAAGTATGCTGCCTGCCCATTGTGCATGGATGTTGTTGAAACGATGAAACGAAATTTATCTATTAATTTTGGCCTTGTTATGTATCAAAATTTCTCGATGAAAGATTTTAGTAATTTAATTTGGTTTTGCACATAATCAATGAAAGTTAAAGTTTAAATAGAACTATATCACAGGTCCATGACTAATGAGGCGGATTCAATTATTTTAGACGTGGAATATGAAAATGGTACCAATTTCTCTCTAGGGGCAACGACTGACAACTTGCCACCTGGTGTTTTGTACAGAGTCAAGGCTACTTACAAATATAGACGCGAAGACGTGGATGAATTGTCATTTGATGTCGGTGATATTATTCGTGTGGTAGAGTATGATGATCCAGAAGAACAGGTTTGTATTCTCTTAGTAATTCATTTGATATCTTTATATATACAAATATGATACAACATAATTCTCATTATCATGTTAATGATAGTAACAATACTAACAGTAACACTGAAAATAATAAAAAGTGTAACGAATCTTTTTATTACCCTTAGGAACAAGGTTGGTTAATGGGCATCAAAGAAGATACTAATGAAAAGGGTATGTTCCCAGCAAATTTCACAAAACCACTGTGAAAGCTTTACTAAATTCGTCTATTACACTCCAATGCTCACTGAAACGGCATATTCTATTTTGAGAATAGTTACAATATTCAAAGTGAGAATCACACAGTCATCTGAGGTATTATGCGTATGAAAGAAATAAATAATAAATACACAATGAGGGGCAATGGGAAGGGGAAAGGGGTGTGATGAGATAGTTATGCTGGAGGGTACTGTGGAAAATTAAGCACCCCAAAGTGCCTTAACCCAGCCACTGTCTGTGCCAACATTCATTGTTTGTAATATGGGATTTTTCTCCCATATCCCATGTATGAATACACATCATTAATAATCAAATGAAATATTTAAGTAATTAAATAATATATTGTAATACATCACGCAGTACTATAATATAAAACTTATATATTAAATTAATATTATTTTATGAAAGTGTACATAGAATTATACATTTTAAGAATATTTTATGGAATAACTTTGTGGCCACTGAAATTATCGGTAAGAACTAATTATAATGTTTAAGACACCTCTATAATGCCCTCTTTTGGCAGCCAGTTATCAAACTTTAAAAATCCAATTATCTATCTGCATTCTTATATTAAGATTTTATTTACTTTGTGACGAAAAATTAGGGCTCGACCCGGATAACGGTATTAACATAGATAACATGCCAAACTTTCAACGCAATTCAATAGCATAGAACGAAATAATACAACTAATACATCCTTACTTCAATACATTGCTACGTAAGAGCAAAATATTATAATATTTAAATCAATGAGAGCATTAGAATAATAAAATTTTCTACATAATTCTATTGAGAGGAGTATTATAAGTTCTACTAATGACACATATTTGAAGATTCGTTCTTAAAAATTTATTTATATTTTTTATTATATTATATATATTTGTTCTATAACTAAGTATCTTTCTCTGGTATACATACATAGAACATCGAATGGCGATGATCAATTAAATTACTATTACTGCCCTTACATCCACTGTAGCGAGGATAGAACTAGTGGTCCAAGGAAAACAATTTGTAGTGCTAATTAATACTCGTTAAATAGATTTATTAAGAAAATTTTACATCAAACTTTATGTAACAAATAGCGTTATAATAATAGATGATTACGAAGTAGTGCGAGGAGATTACTGATTTCAGCTTCCATTAAGTTGTGTGTCTTTTTATTTTACTGTATTGATCTGAGACATACAGAACACAGGAAAGTTGGATTGTTTATAAATGAAAAGTTTTATGGTTGACCGATTGATCCATTGTCACACTAATTATTAATCCCATGTACAAATTCAAACTGTGGACAAGTATGTTAATGCGTCATATATTACAGGTGCATATTAAGAAAATATGTTGACCATATGTTACAATTACAACATAGTTATGATAATCATAATGATAGGGAACGGACGTATATTTATATTCTACGAAGAGGACCAACAGAAAAAGTAATTGAAAAGCAAAAAAATATTTAAATAATAATAATAACAAAAACAATAGCACCAGTATATTCTGTTTTTAAGTATGTATAACTAGAATCTAGTAATTTATACGGAAATTCCATATGAATTTCCAACTCATATCAAGAATATAATAAATTTAATATACAAAAAAATTGATAGCTATACATTGTAATATGACACATCATGCTTCACTTTAATATTACTCTTGCAGTTATGATATAATTTGAATAAGTACACAAGTACATTCCATTGAACTACATACAAATAAATATTTAATAAACAAAATTTTTCTTTCAAGAAAAAGCAATATAAAATTTTAATATGTAATGTGTTATCATTGAAATTGTTGTATCACATTTAATATATGATTTAAAAGTGAAGTGTGATAAGTGTTTGTTCTAAATTTAAATTAATCTATTTTGTTCATTTCTAAGTATACTTTGCAATAATTAAAAAAGAAATATCCATAATATGTATTGCGAACGTGCCAAAATGTTATATACGCGACTGTTAGATTAAAATTGAACTCAAGTTTTGATATTACCTAGAACAGGTACAGACATTGAAAACGCGAATATTTATAAAATATATTGAAAGATATATGCGTTTCAGCAATAATACGAATAATACTAATTGTTCGGCAGTAGGTCTATTAATATTACTAATATGATAAATTATTTATTTCATTGGAAAATTAAACAAATGCATTTAATTAACTTAAAGAAGATAAGTGATATATTGTTCTTTTTTACTTTTCGGTAAAAACAATGTACATTACAAATTTTCCGAAAATGATGTATTAATTAATTATAACGTGATATCATAAAATAATTGCACTTAATACTTCATTTTAATATACTTCTGTAGAGTAAGGTCATTATTACAAATAATTTCAAAAATAGATTATACAACGAAATATGCTTGAAAGTAATAATTATGTCTACTTATCTTCTTTATGTTGTATTTATTTATTAATGTAACATAAGAGCATCAATTGTTAATATTAATTAGAATTTTGAATGCACCCAAGTAATAATATTGAGGTTTAAAATTTAGTGTAGCAGTGGAGCAATCAATTGTTATATCATTTGTCATTTTTATGTCTTGTTGTTTATTTTACTGAATCAATTAGTCATATCTTTATAACCTTAATATAAACAATAATGCGTATATATATATGTATATATATAATATATATATATACATTTATCGCTTTAATTGTCCTTTTCAATTGAAGACGATTATAATAAATGATTACTGGTTTGTAACATAAGTGTTTATGATTCAAATATGTGTTCTGTTTAATACTCAACCTTAAAATATACCTTTTCCTTATATTAATTTATTAAAATTATCTCCTGTGAAATATTAAAAATTTATATTTTTCTTTAATATATAATTTCATGATGTAATTAAACCATTGGATTTGAATGACAAAAATTAAAATTAAAAATGTAACTAGAACAGGAATTTATTTGAAGATAAAAGATGTCACGATTTCATGAGCAAAGATATAAACGATGGAGTGATCCTAATTTACATAAACCTTGTTTCTACTGCACACCAACATCAGAAGAAGAAGTATCTCTGTGTGCATCGCAGTTGTTATCGCCTGTACTTTCAATAACACACCAATGTAAACCTTTTGAAAGAACCTCATCACATTATGGTTTATGTGATAAGCAGAATAATGGAAGAACGAAGCCTCTAAGTTTTTACGAATCACGAAGTCTTAAGGCAATATTTTAATATCTTTATTTGTAAGATAAAAAAGCTTATGATATATTGATATATATTACTTATAGAAATTGAATTGTTTGAAATGTCAAGAATTTGAAAAAATACGAGGAAATTTAGAATTACATTTAGCAGAAACTCAAATAGAAGAGGCTTTAGCTGAAGATAGACAAACAGCTCTAATGCGGCATTTAAATTTAAGTATTACTGCTCTTGAAGCTCTTGCTCAGTATGGACAATCTTTGCAAGTATCTCAATTAACTGCATGTAGGGTGCTCGAGATTAGTCATCTACTTGCATTTCCTCAATCTTACTCTATGAATTCTGAACCTAGTACTGTAAATTTAACAATGCATCTCCAACAGGTATAGCGATTACTTCAACTATCATATATGCATAAAATAGAAGATTAAACATTGTGACCATTATTTATATATGATCATCCAAATGAGACAATTCAAAGAATAATTTTTATTTTTTTTTTATAGTTAATATTAACTGTGTCTTTACAAAAAATAATGTATATATATATATATTATGTACTTAGTATCATACATCTTTGGGTATTTCTTAGTTAATCATTCATATATAATTCCATACATGTAGTTTAATTATTTTAAAAGTCTTAAATATATGGTACATACTAGTTGCAAGTGCAGAAAGAAAATAAATTGATGATCCTACAAGATTTGATGGAACAGTGTTCAAAATACATAGTACTTCCAAAGCATTTTAATGATCTGATGAATAATAACTGTATAAGGAAAAAGGACTTTTACAAAGCAACAAAAAACTTCAAAAACTTTCTTAGTAATTCTATATTATCCATATCACAAATAGAGAAACTACATCAACAATACAATACTATTCTCAGCAATTATCAACGGAGTAGATGTATGTTAGACTTGGAATTACCAAAACTGATAAACATGTATGGCATAAACAAGAGTAAATAGTTTATTTACAAAAATGTTTAAAAAGATTCCATAAGTAGTAAACAATATTGCAGGCGTTTAATGGCACTTTGCGAAGGCTTTGAAAAAATTACGAAAGTTTTTGACAACAAGGATGGCGATAATGAAATTGTAGCGTTATTTAAATTAATTGGAGAAAAACTTTATATAAAGGATTCAAATACAGGTAATAGAAATATGATAAGAACATGATATAGTATTTGTGTTCGTCATAATTTTATTTTCATATTTAATAGTAGCAATATCCCATGTCGAAGATTCATCCAAACCCAAATTGTGCCAAAAATGTAAAATAAACTATGTACATGAGAAATAAATAAAAAAATAGATGACTTATTCTTCTATTGCTTTTGGTCCTCTGACTAAGAAATATATATATGTATACATTATATGTATATAATGATATAGAGAAATTGTACATTTCATGAAACCTTATACTATGACAGTAATCCTATTACTATATGTATAACTGATAACTATAAATTTAAGTTGTAGGATTTTAATGTTTATTATTTTAAGTATCGCATTCTTTTGTATTATATATTGCATTTATATATAATTTGCATTTATTTTTGTACCTCTCATTTATTTAAATTTTGAGACTATCCACATTTAGTGAGAAAAACTTTATAATTCATTATTATTTTATTTAAATGGTTATTAGTTAAACAGAAAAACATTTATTTTTAACTCATAATTTTCCAGATAGAAATAAAATTAAAATATTTAAAACTTACCATTCCTAAATTGTACAGTGTAGACTGTGTAGATGAATTATACCAGTTGTTAATATTTACATAGGAACATACTGCTTTTTCTAAATAGGAACATTTTTTATAACAATAAAAAAATTTGAAAGTTTTTTCATTCATTATAAATTGAGAAAGAACAATGCAATAACTAAATAAATAAGATGTAACAGACTATAAGATATTAGCTTGTTGCTTATAGATAATGATAATAATATATTAAATTTGTATTTTGAACGAAACAGTATCTTACGCGCCATCTAACGTTAGAGACTTCACTTTAAGGTTATTTAAATAAAAATCTAAATTATCGGAAAGATAGAATCGCATTTGATACAATATTACTAAAATTTCATTTATTTTATATCCCATTTGTATACAAATAAGGAACACAGCTATAAATATATATAATTGTTGACATTTTGTAAGTATCTCTAAGTATCTTTTTAGCGAATAAAAATAATTAGAAAATTTGTTATATTACGAATATATACAGTTAAATACAAATTATCATACGTTTAGAATACGTTTGTGGAGTATATACTTTATTATTCGTCGAAACTACCATATACGTTACAAAAGTCAATATCTATAAGATTCGGCTCGTATCTTATACGTATTATAAAATTATCGATAGAAATTTTTAAATTCCAAGAACGAAACTATGCTCGATAAAAACGACGCGATTATCGGATTAATCCACGATCGATTGCACAATAATTTCAGCGGTACGTTTTCAGTCAACAATCGAGACGTATTGTTTGGTGTACAAAGTGCATTCACACGAGATACTCTTTCACGAAAGTAAGTACATATAGCAACATCGTATACTTTTCGATGACGGGGATGAATAAATGGAAAATCGCGAGATTCGTTTCGAACGCACCGGCGACACGAGGGGGGCCGGCGTGAAAAAACGAAAGGGCAAGAACAGTGGCGAAATATACGGGAGGAAGAAAGAAGTAAGGATTCGGGGGTGACCCGGTAGTAGAAAAGGAGAAGAGGCGGCGTGATAAAGAGGGAAGAAGATAGAGAGAGGGAGTGCGCGCGTGATCTCTCGGTGGCCGTGTCGCTGCGAATCGTCAGAATCGGTCGGTTGTACAGAGACGAGTATAACCTATATCCTGAACGCGGCGCTGTTCCATTCTCCGTGCCTCCTCCCTGGCGGATGGCGGCCGCACCTCCTCCTTCTCGTCGATTTTAATCTCGTTAGCGAACACGTGCGCGCCCCGCGCCTACAGACCACTATACGACGACCTACCGTATCGGGGCTTCGCCAATCTGGTTTTGTCTAACAGGATTCTCGAGCGACCGAGGGTTGATAAAAGGCTGCGTACCGAGCGGGCGCGGCGCGAATCGCAGGAGGAGTTGCTCCGCTCGAGGTGTGGGCGCTCGTGCAGCACAGGCAATAACAGCAGACGACCTCGTCATCGTCTTCTATTCTGTCGTCCTCGGTTCGTTGTTTCCGTCTACGTTACCTCTCGTAATCGCGTTCGCTCGTTTGGCATACGTTCGCGTATAGGTTGCGTGTGTGCGCGCACACGGTGCATATTCAGTGTGAATCTATCTCGTCGCGTGTGCGGTACAGAAAGAGTACCCTAAAGAGAGAGAAAGAAAGAGAGAGAAAGAGAGAGTGAGAGAGAGAAAGGAAGAAAAAGAAAGAGAGAGAGGGAGTGAGAGAGTGTGTGAATCGAAGAAAGACAGAGAGATAGGGTAGGAGAACGAAACGAAACAGAGAGGGGGTGAGAGAGAGAAAGAGTGTGAGAAGGAGATAGAGCGCCGGTGGGTTACCACACCCAACCGCGCCGGGGACCGAGTGAACGAGTGAACGAGCCGTACGAGAGCTCTCTCGCGAGTAGTACGCGGGTACAGCGGGGGACCCAGGGACCGACGGTCGAGATTCGACGGAGTACAGTCGGGACTCTCTAGATCTCGATCCAACGGACCTCGCTCTCGCGAAAATCCTCTCTCGCTCTCGTCTCACCAGAATTGTCGAAATCGCGCTGCGAGCAAAGTGCGCGCGTGTGTCTCCCCCGCTTCCTCGACGTCTCTCGCGAATGCGTTTCACGTTTCGTCGCAGCAGAACGTGCGTGCGTGAACAAAGAATAAGGAGAGAAAAGACCGAGAAGGAGGGGCACATCAAGCAAAGGAAAAGAGAATAGGAAGAGGTAGATGGGTCTCGGTTCTAGAGAGAATCGAGGAAGAGAAGGTTGAAAAAAGGAAAAGAGGCAGATAGAGAGAAGCTACCGGCCGAGGTTCGTGCGTGTGCGTACATGTGTTGATGTGTCGCTGGCGTCGTCGAGCCCTAGCAGGAGTGCTCCGTCGCCGCGTGTGCCGACGTCGTTGAGAATACGGGGATTCCGGAGACACGTTCGTCGGATCTACGTTTACGTCTAGTCGCTGCCTATCTCCGTGCACGTTGTCGTCGTTGTCACCGACGTCGTCGCCGTCGTCGTCGTCGCCGTGGACAAGTGGTGGTGAATCGTGCTAGTGGCGGTAGTAGTGGTGGTGCGGACGATCGGGAAAGATTTGATCGGCTTGGCCAGGACGAGAGGGAAGGAAGAAGAGAAGGAAACCACGAGGACGGCGACGAGACGTCGTCGCTCGTTCGCGGTGGCAAGGTAATATCGGCCCGACGACGATACCGTGCCGTCGAGCCCGCTGCTGTCTACGACGAACCTCGCCGCCGCTCGGCAATCGCTCGCCACCACCGCAAATCGCTCGTTCCCTCTCTCCCTTCCTCCCTCCCTCTCCTCCCTCCTCCTCCTTTTCCTCCTCCTCCTCGTCCTCTTCCTCCTCATTTTTCTCCTCTCTTCCTCCTCCATCCGTCGAGGATCCTGCCGTCCTGAGCTATGGCGTGCTGCCTGTCGGAAGAGGCGAGGGAGCAGAAACGAATTAATCAGGAGATCGAGCGGCAACTCCGAAAGGATAAACGAGATGCCAGGCGGGAACTTAAGCTGCTACTTTTGGGTGAGTTTAATTTTTCCTCTACGATACTTCATAATCTCTATCATTTTTGTCTGTACGTGTGATCGGTAACCGTAAACCGTAAACCGTAGCTCGTAAACCGTTCTTATCCTGCGTATTTCGGTAATTCGTCTAGCGTTCCGTATTCGATGCGTTCTCTTTTGTACGATAACTACGCCGCGTCGTGCTGCGCCGCGACGTGCCGTGTCGTGCCGTGCCGTGCAGTGCCGTTCCGTTCCATTCCGGTCTGTTCTCTCTGTCGCGTTTCGACCCGTGGCTGCCGTACCGTCGATCGAATTATCGGGTGTGCCGTCTTTTTCTTTTCACCATCGATACGTTTGCGTTCACCGTGTTTCCTCGCTTCATTCACTGCTTCTCTGGCAAATGTCATGCGGTTCTCTCGGCCGGATCGCCGTTTCTGTCCTGCCCAAGATCGACCACCGATCGGAGAGCACGAGTGTAGTTGACCCAGTCTAGCCGGCGTGCGCTTGACAGCTCTCGACCATAGTCGCTACACGATACTCTGGGGCTTTTCTGCCGGTCGACTATTGTACGCGGCTTTTCCGAAATTGTGACAAATTTTATTTCCTTTGAATTCGCTTTATTTAACGAGTTAAGTCGTTGATTGTCACATATATGTATTTTGCCCTGGGAGTGGCGATAGATTGAAATATACCGTAACATTTCATTTTTGCAAAATATCGTATTGTACCTGCGCAGTTTTTTCTGACAATGTTATCTACATTACTCACATTGTCGACAATTTTTTAGTTCATGAAATGTAATTTATTTTAGTCATTTTAAAAAGTGTAGTAAAACGTCGGTGACCAATGAACACCGACCGTGGCAGTCAACGTGTTACCGATTAAAACAGGGTAAATCGTTCGTGCTCGCTGTCGATGTCGAACTTTCGTCGCGAGCCCTCTAGGTTATCTCGCGTTGCTTAACGTTGCTGCTGTTGTATATACACGTACTTGCTTACGATCACGCACAGATTTCTCGAGCTCGGCGGCATGTAAAGAGACGCGAACGTTTTTAGAAAATTGCCAAGATATTAAAAGCCGTTTTATTATTATCGCTGCTTTGTGGGCTGCCGATTGAGCAAATCGATTTTCCCATACGAGAAATTATCGTGGATATGATTTTTATAACGTTCTCGTTGCACGCTGCGCCGCGCTGCTTTAATGAAATTATCAGATTAGCAGGAATGAAGTGGAAGTAGCAACATTTTCTTTTTCTTTTTTTTTTTTACCACGATGGAAATTAATTCGATGCGGTGTTTCGCCGGTTATCCCCGCTATCAGTAAACGAATTCTTCCGATAGGCAGGAGGCGAACCGATTCTAAAATTAGTACAGTTATCGAGAGGTTCGTGCTGATCTTACGTGTACTCCTATATCTTATTCATCTACGCGCTTGTATAGATTTTTCACTCCATGGTAATTTCAACCTTGTTTAATCTAATGTGAAGCTTGTAATGTAATTTGTATCTTATAAATCTATCTTCTATTTCTAAGTTACATACAGTGCCGTGAAAAAGATCTCCAATTTTTCGTTTTATATTCCGCAAACGATGTTCGAACAAATTTTAGCTAATATTGGATATAAGATCGTGACAAATATTTTTGATACAGTGATACGATATTAGTTAAAATTCGTTAAAACGTCGCTTTTTTGATATAATGCGAAAATTTATTTCGTAAACTGTACGCCACTGTATACGAAATTTGCATCGTAAGTAATAATTCTATTGTTCTTGTTTATCTCGATGCCCATGCAATCTGAGCATACTGAAATAGTACACTTACAGGAATCTTACACATCATTATACTATTTGTGAAAACAAGAAATGGAATTCGTAAAATGTTATCTAAATTAGATATGAGCATAGTTGAATATAGCTACTACTGAATCGTCTATAGTCCAAGCTCTTCGCCAGTAAGTCACGAGCCACTTACACGAGCAATACTTATAATTAGTTTGTATTGTATCAGACATATTTTCCATTGTGAATTACATATAATGCAGTGGCGAGCATATAAATAGGGAAGGTTCTTATATCAAATGCAGTCCACTTACGATTAGCTTGTAATTTGAGACTCGACATAAAAATTTGGAGGCTGTTCTTTATTTCCAGTGCTTCAAAATACATGTATTTTTAAATTCTATATTATAGGAAGAAATGGAAATAGAACTTTTTGTAATATGAGTAGTTGGATTTACAATGTAATTAATTTATACGCTCGCCGCAGTATATGATGTGTTTATACGTATTTAACAGAACAAGACGAGAATGGATACTCAATTCTTTTAAATATATCGATATTGTGCAACGATCTAATGATTAACATTCCAATACTTTTTTGTACATTAGTTTGGTCGAAATGCATATGTTCTATGTGCATGGGTCCCATAGTGCGGATAGAATGTCTATGTCCTATTTCGTTTCTTCTTATTTTCTAAATCAATATAAAAATTCTTGAATATGTATATATTCCATACAAAACAAAATTTGAATAAATTCTACATCCATTGGGTGTATTTTTGAATACATACAACAAAAGATTTTTTAAAATTTCAACAATAATTTAATAGTAAAAAAATAGGTAAAGTGTAATACTTAACAGGTGCAATATTTTGTTTATTTAATATATTTGATATATTTTCGAGCGACGAAGAATCGCAAATTGAGATGTACAAGATATTTCACATATTTAACACGGTAATACAATTTTAATTCAATTAATGCTGATAAATGCTGATTTATCATTGAAATATTTTGTTCTTTATGAGGATTCTTGTGAATTTAAATGTATATATTTAACTTTGGAATTTCTAAATACATACTCTGATGCGCTACAGAGTTTTGCGAGATGAATAGTTTTATATTTCTTGCTATTAATGTATATTAGCGTATACATTTTTCGTGAATTAAGTCATTGGTTTATTTTACCTCAATTTTTAATCATTTTACTTAGGTTGGAAATGGTAGATATTTGTTTTTACGGTGTAGCACGTGCAATTTCTAATTATTTACTACTTATACTATACTAATAATTTCTAATTATTCACTACTTTGGAAATTGTAAAGAAGAATGAAGATAAACATAAAAGAATATATTCCGATAAAAATAACTACATAATATGGCTTTAAGGCTAACGTTTCTAAAAACATGTTATTTCCTCAAATATAGGGTAAACGCGAAAAATTAACATTTTTAAATAAGAGAATACTTTTGATATTACTGTTTTTGTAAAAAAGAACGCTATATAAATAATGCACTGAGACTTTTATATAGTATGTTGTTTATATCTAATAAGAAAGTTTTTGAAGCATCAAATATTTTACGAATACATAAAATAATTAAACGACGCGATTAATTAAAAGCGTCGCAATTATCTTGATGATTTGATAGTTCATCATATTTTACTCATTGTATACTTCTACAAATAGAATCGATAATTAATTTTCCTCGCATAATTATTCGGACGACAATGTAGTAGAAGCCGAACATCGAGGAATGTGCTATTTCTGTTACAAGACTTCGGATATCTCAGTGTGTTTCACAATCTTTTAAATATAAATGAAAACTAAGGGGGAAAAATTAGGAATGTCCACTGATAGCTCGACTTTGCGGTATACGTATAACGGACTTTATCGATAACGGCTGAAAATACACATTTTAATTACACAGCAGTATATAATAGGTCGATTAATAATAATTACAAAGTAGAAATGCCCACCAAAGATAATGTTAAAAATTTGGTGTGGTGTATTAAAAATAAGAATTTATCTAGATTAGAAAAGGACAGAATATCGTTGCTTCTTTCATTTTGTAATATTTCTTACTATTGTAAATTTAAATTACGTGAGATATACTAAGGCTATATGTACAGCAGGTGAATGGGAAACGAAATACCTGAATATTAATAACGTGGGCGGATGTTTCTTATTATAATAATGAAAATCGATATTTTCTTGTCTCAGTGCTCTGCTTATAGTCAGGTTGAAAAAAATTAAAATAATGTAAACCAGTTATATGTTTGCTCATAATTTGTTTTATTACCTAATTTATCATAAGCATGTGTTGTAATAAATTATGATTTGATGAGTGAATAATATCGTTCACTCACCAAAGCAAGACAGTGAAATAATGCCACTAAAATTAAACGACATTAGCAAAAGAGATGGACAAAGAAATTTCAGAAATCAATAAAAGCAAAATTACAAAAATTACAAGTTTTGTTTTATCAAGATATAAAAGAATGACGTTGGAATATAAACACTTTATGGAAGTCTAGTACGCAAATTAAAAAGTCATAAAAAATTCCATGAATTTAAAAACGGGTAGTATTTATTATAGAGTTATGAATACTTCAATTTTTTTCAAACGTCATAAAATTGTAGGATTTATATGGAAGTGAGGAGAAAGCATTAAGGAAACCTCTGAAATTCCTTTTTATAAGCAGCGCTAAAAAACACAATTCAATATCAATTATATTCAATAATTATAAACTAAAATTCAATAATTTTCAATAACATAATTTTTCAAAAGGAAATTTTACGTTTAAGTAACGTTGTCTCTTAATTGATTAAATTAATTGAGCCTCGCTTTTTTGTATCAACTAAAGTAACCATTGAAAATCGAAATGTTCCACTGTATGTATATCAATCAGATTTATGCCAACAGAAATGAGAAGATATTGCTACAAGGACGCGTACAATTTACTAATCATAGCTATAGTTTACAATAATATTATGCATCATATTATATTACACGATTATACCATCGTTCACTGATAACAAATATCAATGGTTATATAAGTTTTTAAGACTCACTTAATCATTATTCATTTGCAGCACAGTTTCATCGTATCGATAACTACTTATCACTTCGGTGCAGTTTTCGGATGTGAAATTTACAAAGCCTGTATGTATATGTACAGTAGCTCAGGAAAGTACAATTCGATCCTTCTTGGAAACTTTTAATGTATATACATACATGTCATATAGATCATTTTGAAATGTCATTAGTATTGCAACGAGACACGACTATCAGAAGTTATATTTATTGCAAACATAGATACGCTTGGCAAAGCTCACCAAAATATTCCAACAATCTATTATTATTAATTATAACAATAAGCCACGATATACAGGGTGGTTGGTAACTGGTGGTACAAGCGGAAAGGGGGTGATTCTACGCGAAAAAAGAAGTCGAAAATATAGAATAAAAATTTTTCGTTTGAGGCTTTGTTTTCGAGAAAATCGACTTTGAATTTTCGCTTGGTACGCGTGCACTTCACGTCTCGTTATAACGGATCTCACTGTAGATTGTTGTCTCGATGGAAAAATTAAAAAAAAAATTTTATTCTATATTTTCGACTTCTTTTTTCGCATAGAATCACCCCCTTGTATATTGAGGCCATTTGTAGCATTGTATGTTTGTTTATTTGCGCATATTAATTCTTCTCTAAACTAGAAGAATATATCTGCAATAAATGATTTTGCAACTCCTACGTATTTTCAAATGGCTTCCAAATTTTCCTATTACAATCATGATTACAATTGCTAGCGGATTTTAATACAAATTCATATTTTTGACAATATAATTGAAGAAGTCGAGTCTCGGTAGAAAATTGTTTTGCCTATCGAATATTATAGAAAGCGCTATACTTTGGACATCTTACATATCTTTTTGTGTTATGTGCATTCTGTGCACTTGCACATTCAAATTTCCTATAGGTGTCGAAAAATGTGGCAACGTCGAGAACTTTCGTATAATGCACACGATACGTTTATACAAATTTTCTATGGCAAATATTCCAGTAATTTCCCGAAACACTGTATTTCTTTTATTCTTCCAACGATCTTTGGTGTTTGGCGCTATACTTTTGACATCTTACATATCTTTTTGTGTTATGTGCATTCTGTGCACTTGCACATTCAAATTTCCTATAGGTGTCTAAAAATGTGGCAACGTCGAGAACTTTCGTATAATGCACACGATACGTTTGCACATGATACGATGTATTTCTTTTATTCTTCCAACGATCTTCGGTGTTTGGTTAACGGTTCAATTAATTCGAAAAACGTGGCATCGTTCGAAGACTCACGTGGTTCCGTTACCGATCCACGGCATCAAATCATCCGGCGAATATTATCGACCGCGTAAAATTAGCCGGCGCGCTCGAACTTTCTTCCCTTCGGCTGTTTAACATGACGCGTAATAGAATCGGTAATGCGATCCACGCCGGTCGGTTTCAAATCCCTTTGTCGTTCTATAACTTATCTCCGTGAAACTCACCTTGCTTACGATCTGAAAAGTGGCCGGTCGTCACCGCGCATTGTCTCACCGAGACTTTCATGCCTTTGTGACTTCGTGATTCACGCCAGGCCAGCGTGCATATTTACCTAGCTATTCCGCAAAATGAAACCCGAGCTGAACGTGCTCGAAGCGATTTTTTATCGAGTGTCAGCGCGTACGGGCGCCCCGCTGCTCTTTCAAGCGAGTCTTGTTCCGAAATCCAGTACCTACGGTCGCGTGTAGTCGCTGGCAAAGATATATCCGTGCTGCTCTTGCACAATTAAACTACTATTACCGGTGGAATTCTGCACGTTGCAAGTTGCAAGTTACCGGTGCTAATAAATTCTCCTCTGTAACAGTGATAAATTTGAACAAAGTAAATCGAAATAAATGAATTTTACAAGTCGTCGTTTGATTATTTTATATAGCATAACGTAACGTAGCTTGTAACTTGTCGATTCGTTGATGTTACTAGTTGGTAAAATTATTGTGTAACAGAGAGCAGGACGCCATTGCGCAACGAATTTTATTAATTCTTTTTACCTAGTTTACGTTAATTTTCATTATCAACGCAATAATCGAGGCGTGACGAAAACAATCTTTGACGGAAACTATAGTGGAATCGATGTCGTAAGAAACGATTTATGTATTGATTTACCAATGAAAATTAGCAATGAAAATCGTTCATTTTTATAAATTTGCCCATGGAGAGTTAACTACTGTCTGTTGTTAGAATGAGTCTCAAGTCAGCGATAACTTTCCTGTTAAAGAGATTGTTACTTTATCAAGATATCGTAATCGTTACTTTCTTAGTGACTCATATATCAAAGTGATTCAGTCTGATAATAGCACGAGTAAAGAATATTTTAATAAGCATTCTATCGTTCCCCTCGTCTTATTTAATAACGAATATTCGATTTATTTGTTTCTGCATCCACCTAGTTTGGAAATATTTTCCTCCAGAAACAACCTGATAGTCATGACGTAATTGATTGCAATGTTCTTCTGCAACGGAATTACAAATAATTGCCATACCGATTACGCGATATAACAAATATTAAACATTTCGCATAAAAATAAATTTTATAATATAGCAGGGACTTCGATAAATATCTCGGGACTTTCTCACGTGTTTCGAGAATATAATAAAAGGTTTAACAATGGAAATATACAGGGTGGTGTGTAACTAGTGGTACAAGCGGAAAGGGGATGATTCTACGCGAAAAAAGAAGCCGAAAATATAGAATAAAAATTTTTTTAAATTCTTTAAAAAATTTTTTTTTAAATCTACAGTGAGATCCGTTATAACGAGACGTGATAAAGTGCACGCGTACCGAGCGAAAATTCAAAGTCGATTTTCTCGAAAACAAAGCCTCAAATGAAAAATTTTTATTATATATTTTCGACTTCTTTTTTCGCGTAGAATCACCCCCTTTCCGCTTGTGCCACCAGTTACCAACCACCCTGTATAATACGTAATATATTGTCTATGGAGGATTGAAGATCATTCTGCTCCCTTGGAAAAGGATAAAAATTGGCAAAAGTCAAGTCAAGCTTTTTTTCCCCACGAACTCCTCAGTTGTGATCGAGTCGGAAGCAACGTAGTCTTAAAACTGTGGACTGTGACTAAGATTTGTAGTGTAAGGTTCAAAGGGCGTATAATCCTAAACATACGGTCGACGATAAAGCTGTGAAACTTGAGATTATATCATTGTTATTATTGTTAGCGAGTATCGCGATATAGTTACATAATTTTGTAGAATTCTCAAATTGCAGTCGAAGCTCCTTAGTAAAGACATATTCCCTATTTTACGGACGTAAGTTCGAGTGCATTATGCGTCTGTTATCGAGGCAAATGCCATTCTAAGAAATGCCGGCTGTTATCGCCTCTTGGTTAATTCGTTTCTCAAATATAGAAAATTGAAGAGTGCTTGTAGAAAACACTGTAAGTGGCAAGAAATAAGTTTTTCAGCAGCAGAAGAAACCTTGTGCATTGACGTAGTCGAAATTCATGAGAGAGAAAAGTGTATCTGTAGAAAAGGTCGTATGTGCCAGCTCCTAGTTGTAAGGAAAGCTCAACGTTCCATTCATTTAGACTGATATTTATAACTAATTTTTATATTATTTTATATTATATAATAATGTATTGTACTGTATTTTCTTTATATTATATCAGTATAATATTTATAACTGATATTTATTGACATTTATATTTTTGTATATAGAGGCGACGTTGTGTCACTATCTTCTGAATTTCACTTAAGTTCCACGCTACAGTATTCTCGTTAGTACGTAGAATATTTTCCATCAGAATCAAAATTTTTCCGTTTTAGCACTCGCATGGTATTTCCTATCAATTATAGTCTTTTTCAGTATTTTCTGATTTTCAAGAAACCTTGAAACCCAGCGAGATAGAAAGATTACAACGTATATAATTACATACATTTTACACAATTACACGTTGTAATCTTTCTATCTCGCTGGGTTTCAAGGTTCCTTGAAAATCAGAAAATACTGAAAAAGACTATAATTGATAGAAAATGTTACGAGTGTTAAAACTGAAAAATGTTGATTCCGATGGAAAATATTCGACGTAGTAACGAGGGTGCCGTAGCGTGCAATTTAACTGCAGTTCAAACGTATGTAATTATGTGTTATATCGTTTCCATTAAAAAGATCTCAATAATTTAATTAGAAAAATTTGATTAAAAGTTCCATTTTTCTTATTTTGATGACTCACTGCTAGCTGACATAACGTCGATCACTGGTCAGACATGGCGCGAATGCTCACTTCGTGGATGCGGTTCTAGGAATTGGTGGGGATGACTCCGCGTGATTCTGCGCCTACTAAGCGGGCTAAAAATGCATCTATTAAACGAGAAATACCGTATCTTGTTTGTAGTAGTTCTAATAATTTCGACTGAAATAGATACGTAGAGTTGCAGATTTTATAAGAAAAAGTGTGGCGAAACTGATGAGTCAGGAAATACATTTTTACATTACGAAGGAACACGATTCATAGAAAATAAATGATTTCATTGCCAATAACGCATAGCGATCATTTTCGTCGAGACAAAGATTTATACAGGTTTTTAATAGGATATTTTCCCTGTAATTTTTATTTCTTCGAAATAGAATTTTTTAATTCTTCCATATCGATAGATCGTGTATCACATTTGCATAATTTCTTGAACACTTTAACACTTCAAAGAAAATCTTTGACACGTTTCGCAACATACACACTGCACATTTGCTTAATCATTGTCATGACACACATGTAAAATTGTTTCAAGCCGTTTGATAGGCGCGCTTGCCTCATTGTTTTTACTATTCGCTCGACTATCGATAAACTCGATATCTTTTTTGTCGGCATAACCTCTACGCGTATGACTTCCCTGTATTATTAATTTTTATTTCATCAAACTTACAACTGAAGCTCTTCCAAAATAACTGATTTCTTAAGTGGTCATTTAAATGCTCTGTTTCCCTTCTAATTTGTCAAATGTTCTACATTTTCTATATCTGTATTACATTCAAACATCGTTGGAATTTTGCGTTGAAAAGATATTTTACTAGAAAAATTGGATCTGTATCATTTTCGAAACAGCGCGTTCTTCTTCAACACGATCTTTCCGCCATTTTGTACTAAAATAGTAAAATATTAGAATAGTAGGAAAATAGCAATAATCGGCAATCTTCGAGAGGCCAACGACTTATTCCGCAAGAAATGATTCGAACGTAATGCTGACCAGACTCGTAGTTGAACATTCTCTCGAATCAAGAATTCTCAATTATCTCAGATTATCTCAGTTGTTTGGGTGTCTACCGGTAGCCGGGTAATTTTCGTCTACCTGAATATTCCAGCGGGTACTCGAGTACCTGTTTGCCTCGTAAATCAACAGTTGTAGTCTGAGTAACGCAGTTCTTTTATACTCAGATTTTCTTTTACGCTTTTCAATTTTAGGTCAACTGCACGCTTACTTCAGCTCTCGGTCTATTTGCCTTGCCTTTTATCCTTTATCGTAGTGAGTAATTCATACGTCACAATAGAGCGTGGATGTTTAGGCAAACACATAATTTTATAAACGTAATTAAGAAAAATGAAACTTAAATAAAGATTTATTTCGTCTGGTAATACTAAACATTACGAAAAGCGTTTCACTTTGAATATTTTATATAGTGTTGCATATTATTGCGCCTTTAAATTTCTTGTAAATGCATAAACGTTCGCTGTCTGGTCATAAACTATAGTCGTGACAGTAGCATGGTCGTCTGTTAAAAAAGAAAGCAAATGGAATGAAACATTTTTATTTGTCGTGACGATTTTTAGAACGTTTGACCCACCAGCAAATCATACCGTACACTGCCTATTCGTATTTTCAGCTATTTAATAAATAAATAATGACAAATAATCTGGCCAGATATCGAGAGTGTTGTATAAGTCCGAAGGAAATAATTATGCGAAAATGCATAAAAAATGTAGGATATTAACTTCTCACTCGGAAGTTAGTCTTTGAGAAAATCAATTTTCAGATATACTTAAAGATATACAGTTGGTAAAATGAAATATTATCGTTGTAATTTTTTTTGTCGTGTTTTTTTGAATCGAGTATGTATAGACATTGTATACAAAAACAATATGCGGTATAGCGTCGCTTGACGAATTGTATGTTAGCTATGTGCATATGTTTGTGATGTAGCAATTATTCAAAGTTGAATTCTTTCAAGACTTTGCTCTGCACGAAAAAACTTTACTTCGTACTTATTTATACAATATTGTAAGCACAAACAAAATAAATTTCATCAACAATGACTTATTATGGTTAATCGTTCGATTATCGAATTACATTCTAATTTCTTTATTTTTTCCATTTTTCTCATGTACCAACAATATGCGCAATTTTTCACATGCTTTTATAAAAAGAAAGTAACGCTGTAAATTATGAGATCAACGGAAAGAAATGTATCTAACTGATTATGAATTTTATCTTCGCTAGATTTCAGGTTGTTCGTACATTTAAAGGAAGTTTAAGACTGCAAAAATGTACAGGATACGCAAATATATAAAATATCCAGAGCGTGCCACTCGTTATAATATTTAGCGAGTAAAACAAGTCTCTGCTTGGCTTCTACCTTTTCCGTTGCGTTCATAAAAATTTCAATTCGTACGAACGTCCGCAGTCCAGGCACTGATAAATTATTAAAGCGCAATCGGGCATCAGCAGCCCTTTTTTTTTTTTAAGGGACCAACAACTTTTCCACTACACGAGGATTCGGCTTTATTTTCTCTTCCTCTGGCTCGTATTATTCCCTCGATTTGTCGCTCGCGTTTTCTCTGCAAAATCGCATTTGCTCTCGCGTTCTCGAGGCTCGTTTTTAGCAAAAGAAAAAAAGGCCATAGCTTCGTTTATCTCACCGGTATCATGTTCGCCAAGGTGCACGCGTTCGTCGCGATATTATTATTCATTCGTAAGAGATATCTTGCGAACAGTGTAGCGATTGCCTCATCGCGAGAACAGCCGACTCTTGCTTATTCCGTTTTATCTAGTTCCACGTTGCCTGTGGAAATTCCGAAAGGTGAAATTCGGCGATAGTGACCTGGAAAATGGCTATCACTGTTCCATGATAAAGTTACGGGGTGTTCAGGGCTCGGTTATCGACAGGGGATTCCCTTGCAACTTGGCTTCGAATTTGAAGGGCACGTAGTACTCGTTAAAATACGCAGTGTCGCGATGATGAACGCGAGATGAAACGTAATTAGCAGGTGCGCGTGTCCCTGCAATTTTATATTTTTATGATATATAAACATTTTGCTCCTGTTTCGCGCTAAATACGATGCGCGCTTGAGCATTTAACATTTTACACATATTTATTGTCGCTCTTATATTCGCTATTTTATATACAGGGTGGTTGGTAACTGGTGGTACAAGCGGAAAGCGGGTGATTCTACGTGAAAAATGAAGTCGAAAATATAGAATAAAAATTTTTCGTTTGAGGCCTTGTTTTCGAGAAAATCGACTTTGAATCTTCGCTCGGTACGCCTGCACTTTATCACGTCTCGTTATAACGGATCTCACTGTAGATCGTTGTCTCGATGGAAAAATTAAAAAAGAAAATTTTATTCTATATTTTCGACTTCTTTTTTCGCGTAGAATCACCCCCTTTCCGCTTGTGCCACCAGTTACCAACCACCCTGTATATTTACTGTTACTTCTATATGTACTATTTTATATATGTTTGTATATCGTTTGCGCTGCATATGTCTGTATACGTACTTTGAAATTTGCCACGAATGCATGGACATTCTAGCAATTAGTTGCGAATAATAAATGGGCTTTCGTGAATGAAGTATCAATCAAGTTACTTAAGAACGTTATATGATGAGAAAAGAAGAATTGAGTGGCTCACGACAAAAACGACTAGACAATAAGCTGGATTCATAATACAGACGATTTATATCTTGACTTAGGCATTGTGTGATGAAAATTAACCGGTTGTATAATAACTTTTATCACGAGGTCCACAACTTCATTGTTTAATCATTGTTGTCCTGCTAACATATCATGGATCTAAAATCAATTTTAATATCACATTTATTTGATCAATTGGTTTTATTTTAATATTTGCAATTGGAGGATTAACAGGAGTTATATTATCTAATTCATCAATTGATATTATTTTACATGATACATATTATGTAATAAGACATAAATATATAGGATCTAAATTTTAATATTACATTTATTTGATCAATTGGTTTTATTTTAATATTTGCAATTGGAGGACTAACAGGAGTTATATTATCTAATTCATTAATTGATATTATTTTACATGATACATATTATGTAGTAAGACATAAATATATAGGATCTCAATTTTAATATTACATTTACTTGATCAATTGGTTTTATTTTAATATTTGCAATTGGAGGATTAACAGGAGTTATATTATCTAATTCATTAATTGATATTATTTTACATGATACATATTATGTAGTAAGATATAAATATGTAGGATCTAAATTTTAATATTACATTTATTTGATCAATTGGTTTTATTTTAATATTTGCAATTGGAGGATTAACAGAGTTATATTATCTAATTCATAAATTGATATTATTTTACATGATACTTATTATGTAGTAAGACATAAATATGTAGGATCTAAAATCAATTTTAATATCACATTTATTTGATCAATTGGTTTTATTTTAATATTTGCAATTGGAAGATCATCAGGAGTTACATTATCTAATTCATCAATTGATATTATTTTACATGATACATATTATGTAGTAAAACATAAATATGTAGGATCTAAATTTTAATATTACATTTATTTGATCAATTGATTTTATTTTAGTATTTGCATTTGGAGGATTAACAGGAGTTATATTATCTAATTCATTAATTGATATTATTTTACATGATACATATTATGTAGTAAGACATAAATATGTAGGATCTAAATTTTAATATTACATTTATTTGATCAATTGGTTTTATTTTAATATTTGCAATTGGAGGATTAACAGGAGTTATATTATCTAATTCATTAATTGATATTATTTTACATGATACTTATTATGTAGTAAGACATAAATATATAGGACCTCAATTTTAATGTTGCATTTATTTGATCAATTGATTTTATTTTAATATTTACAATTGGAGGATCAACAGGAGTTATATTATCTAATTCATCAATTGATATTATTTTACATATTATGTAGTAGAACATTGTCACTATGTTGTATCAATAAGAGCAGTATTTGCAATCATTACAAGATTAATTCATTGGTATCCTTTAATTACTAATTAATTATAATTTGTAATTAATTGTTTAATTAATTGTAATTGTACACATTTCAAGAATTGTGTAATATATTGAATATTTTGCTTAAAAACGTTGAAATGCAAAGGTACTAGAGTAAGAAGCAGTCTTTTGCTCTGCTGGGCAAAGACGAACATGGACAATTCATCGGTGAAGTATTTTTTACTTGGGAATGTTATACGATAATTCAACAAGAATTGAAAGCAAATTGTGAGAAATTCTCTACACGCAATTGTTCTTAAAATGCCATTTTTCGACACATTTTGCCAGGATTCTCGTCGTCTCTTTTCAAAAGTGTTTCTTGCAAATCGAAAATACCAACCGATCTCGATCTTTGAAGATTCGATACACGTTGCAATTTTTCTTAGTCGCCGATGCACGGTACTCAACACATTACCTGCGGTTATCTGCGATTTGCAGAAGCTTCTTTGTGCAATGAAGTAGTTGGAGACGCCTCATAATTCCGAAGCTAATGATTAGGTTGCGGATATTTATGCAAATTTATATTTCTGTGAGAATAATGAAACGAACAGGACTTAGATAGCGACTTGTTTCACCTGTTAAATACCCTAACAAATACTCTGTACTTTGGTATTTTATATATTTTTATATATTACGTGCATTCCATACGCGTTTGCCTTCACAAAAACATAAAGATGCACAGTTTACTGATGACATTTTCCATATCTTTTTTTACATTCTCGTCCCTATCGGATATTTTATTCACGCGTTTCGTGCACGGTATGCTTTTGCATCTTCACATTCCGTGTAGAAGCATAAAAATCAGCAGCATCCTAATAATATTTCAACCGCACCTCTTATTAAACTCTTTTTCACGAGGTTCGGCTTCGACTTTCTCAAACAGACTGCGTACATTTACGTTTACTTTGAAACTTGCATCTCGTACATTTGTCACGTGAGATTTGCTTTCTCTCTTTCAATGGAAACACAGGTATTGCGCGATCTTGAGCAAACGCGATCTCGCGTTTAGAGCAAAGAGAGGAGACAGAACGCTGGCCAAAGTATCGAAGGATGGTGCTATCTGCCGCGAAGTAAAATCAGAATCCCACGGTTTTGCCGTGATAATCGGACGTTGCTTTAATTGAATCGCCAGCCTGGTAACGAAGAACGAGGTTTTTGGTGAAATTCGAGGGATTCATCGATTGGTTTAGCTGGTTACCGTTAGTCATGTTTCCTGACGACACGCGCGGCACACGCGACCACTTTCCCGTGTCGATGAACCGCCAGATCTCTGAAATACAGCGCTATAAACGCGCTGAATATTTCGAAACCGTAGGAGAAAATCATGATAAATCGCGTGTCCACTTTTCCACTCTGGCAACAGATTACGAGAAAACTATGAGCGACGAGTTTCAGATGTAAATGCGAATAGGCTGTTTCAAGCAGTTGAGGTCGTCAGGTCCCACCAAAAAACAGGCGAAAAGGATTTAATCGTCAAATATTATTAATAGATGGTGGATTTTTATACCTTTACGCGGAATGTAAAGATGCAAAAGCGTGCAATGTCGAAGTCGCAGCTGAAACTTTCGAACTCAATATTTTTCGAAAACTTTCGATAATTTTCGTCACGGAATCTTCTTCACTCTGCTTGAGGCGATTTCTTTTATTATTATCGTAATCTGCAATCTATCGTACAGCGATAATCAGCGCAGACGACTTGAAATGTGAGAGAAGGAAACGAGCAATGTCCATTTTTCCTCATTTTCCACTTTGCGGCTTATTTTGTTTGCGAAAACTAGAATTACAGAAGCATCAAGCGACAACGATCGTGACGTTCAAAGCGTCTCCGGAAGATGAAGATTCGGTGCACAGATCGAAAACAATGTCCACTACGTACTACAACAAAACACAGGTAGAAATAATTAATATTTTATTAAACATTCTTACGATGTCCAGATATAAACTTAGTTTCGTTCGTTTCATTGTTGTATGATGAAAAGATGGCAACTTAACTTTTTGAATAAAGCTACTTCGTGACATTCCTCGTTTTTTCTCTATCTTCTCTTCGCGCGTATAAATTTAAACTCGCGTTCTTCTTGTACGTATTTGATTACGAAATCTGTTGCTGAGCTGTGACAACGTTTCATTTGCGAAATATTAGAACTGCACGATAATCGCGTGCTAGACGATATCAGCTACGTTTAAGGTAAAAGCTGAATCTTAAAAATAAAAGCGCTGTCTCGGCGATTCGGTTTCGTTTATCGATCGCGGCGCCGACTCGCGTTCGTATTTGCCGCGTGTTTCGTGCGGCGTGCACTTTCGCACGTAAAACTGGCCGATGCGTGTTCGATTACTTAACGCGTCGTACAAATATTGTGGAAGACGCGGAATTTGTCATTACGCAATCGCTAAATAATTCTTAATGGCTCGTTAACGACACGTTCGTTTCTCTTCGTATCGATCGTCAGGCTTCTAATAAACTGTTTCGTAATTTCGGCAATGAGCGAGGGAACGATGGAGACTACGCGATTAAAACGATTTTGAAAAGAAAGCTGGTAGAAGTGCGTGAACTTGGAAACGCACTTATCGATCAAAGTTCGAATTTAAAGTTAAGGTATCTTTTATTTCATTTTGTAAGTCACATCCTCTGTTTGTTTACAGAGGAGTAATCGTAAGATTCAGCACGTTTCCATGCTGCTAAAATTGTCTTGCCATTTGCTTTTCAACCTCTTCGTTTTAACTTCATTTTAAAATCATTCTGCCAATGCTTTTCAAAATATTGCGCGCCGTAGTATTCCACCATAGTCTTCTTAATAATTTGATACTTTGCTTTCTGTCAAATGGTTTTAAGAGACTCGGCTGCATCTGCGAGGCACGTCACATTCAAATATTCCCTGTTAGTCATAAAGCGAAGATAGAATAAAAAGATGAACACGCGCGTACGTTTGTGTTGAAAATATTAAACATTCTAAACGGTGTACTACATTTCAGTAGATAGCGAAAGAGTTAATGAAACGCTCCTTGCGATCGTATCGAGTAATTCAAGAATCGTTTACTTGATCGAGTCGTTTGAATACTTTAAAAGCTTCGATATACTGTATGAATTACATGTGTGCATAGCGAAATGTTATTTCGTGATTTATATTCCTTTTACAAATCTAGCGCACTTTATTTTTAGTACGGCGTCAAAACTATCCAGAAACGTATGCTTTTAATTCACTTTGATGTTTCGTAGTAATGTAATTTCTCGAAATGCATGGAAAATTAATTTATTTCGTTCGATTTATTCGAATTCCTGGTTGATCTTGTAGTAATTTTTGTTTCTTTTTTTTTTTTTGTTCTTTGATATCGTTGCTGAAGCGGAAGAATATGCGAAATATAACAAAACACGATTACGTGTTAAAATTCTTCGACACGTTGTGCGTGATCCGTGCGATAAGAATGAATGGATTGCTAATTATTGCTAATTATTAAGATGCAATTTTATCCCTTGGATGTAACATTTTAATAGCGTTTGTCGCGGTACATATATTGGAAAATCTGTTGATAGTCGATGCCAAGAAATACAAAATTTCCCAACTCCGCTAGCAGGAAAATATTTTAGTTTCGGTAATGTAGCTGATCGTTTCTGAAAGCTCGCGAGAATTCTTGCAGGAGGGTGCAACACGAAAAAGATAGTTGCAACATAAATCACAGTCAGCATAGTATACACTTTTATCGTACAATTTCGCCTCTTTCATCCACCGTATAGAAGCTGATGCTAGTGAAGCCGATGAAAACTGACGATGATGTCAATCCTAAATTTTACGATCAATTGTAAGATAAAAAACAAACGAAAAAAGCTAATTTTCCACTCATGCACGTCAATCCTACACGCACAAACGGCAAAGATAATAAATTAAAAGTTGTTCAATCGCGTTCAAAGCTATTAGATCATCCCGTATATCGGGATAAGCAATATCGTATTTATATAAGTCTTTCTAAAAGGCAACAATTTTATCATATTTGTCGACGAATAAATACATTATCTCTTATTTTCTGCAACTTCGACGCGCTCTCTTTCGGTATTTTTGCAACTGGTGTGTTAAAAAATTGTCCAGATACTCGGAAGAAAATTGTCAAATAATTTGTTTATTCGAAACATCGAAGGTTCCCTCAAAAAATTGTCCAGATATTCGGAAGAAAATTGTCAAATAATTTGTTTATTCGAAACATCGAGGTTCCCTCATAGGTCGAGTTTCAACAGCATTCTGAAAACTTAGTGATCCTAAAACCCAACAATTTTATCATCTACCGGCGAATAATATTGGGCTGGCAACTAAGTGGTTGCGGATTTTGTCAATACCATCTAATGACAAAATCCGCAACCACTTAGTTGCCAAGCCGATCTATCGTCCTTTGCTTTCTGTAACCGCGATTCACATTTTTCAAACTTTTGCCAATCTCCTCTCGAGAAATTGTTCAGATATCCAGAAGGGAATTGCAGAATGCTTGCTTTTCGCTTAAATTTTGACAGAATTTTGAAAATGAATGGCTGCTAGGTCCGTGAGATAAATCGGCTGACACGGTGATTCTAATTTATTCGTCCAATTCTGTCTTCCCCCTGTGGCGATCATCTTCTGTATCGTTGCTATCCGCGATTCTTCCAACAGCTAATTATAAATTTCAGTTAACGTCCGATTCCATCTTAGACACTGGAAACGCGAAATAAAAAGAATGTAGGAAACGACCCGCTATTTGTTTAGACAGCACGTTCGGCTCGCTATTCGTTTCAAACAAATAGGCCGGGCAATTTCGAGGCAAATTAGCGTGCTACGCTAAACGGTTTCCGTAAACAAGCCATATTACTTACTAGATCGGAATTTCGGTCGGTTTTTCTTGCGATCGTTTGTATTTCTAGTCTCACAGGGTTTGGAGTAAGTGCAGAAATAAGTTTCAAGCATTAACTCGGACTCTGTTCTTCCGGCCACGAGGACGTGAGTAGCGTATGGAGTACAGAATAATTTTCTCGGTCACAGTCTCTCATAACTCTATTCATTGTGCACCGATTAAGTTCTTAACCTTCGGCGGACCGGTATTACCATAATAGTGTCGCCGTACGAGGATTCCTCGCGTGCGCATTATACACTCGGTTGTGCCAGTTTGTCGATTTATGGCGAACTCGGTGTCACGCCGTGTCTTCTCTGCCTGTATCTTGCCAATATCCAATACGTTCTTTGTAAGACGTTGCAAGCATATTCTTTATTTTCTCAAAGATATTAATCTGCATCGCCAATTGCCGTATCGTAAGCTACTTGCTTCTAACGTACACTCTGTCGTATTAATTTAAGTTTCGGTTAATTATACTTCTTCGTGTCGCCGATTACGATGCTTCATGCTTCTAACGTACACTCTGTCGTATTAATTTTAGTTCTAATTCTATACTATTTATATATAATTAAGCCACTTCTAATATACGCTGTATCATGCTAATCCGTGTTTAGATTAATTGTACTGTGTCGTACAATTGCACTGTATATGATATATATGCTCACTTTGCAACTTGCTTTGTTGTATTTTACACGTCGGGTTTCCTATATTCTTGTTAGGCTATTTTGTAGATCGCGGTTGCTAATGACTATGCAAATTGGTAGACGCGGTCCTAGACGAAATAAACGAATAATAATAAATTCATTTGGAACAAAACAAACAGATAGGAAAATACGCGATGTTCACCATTGATATGTCAGAAACGAGTAATATAATAAAAATATCTATTTGATTCGACTGGATAGTTGGAAAATGGATTCCGTTTCTATGTTTTCCAATTCATTCATTCCCATACCTTCATCATTCCTTTGTTTTTAATGTAATATGGGTCACACCTAAATGCTCACATCTACATTTCTATTTCCGATGTTCACGCTAAATCTATTCTTAAACATATATAGTAGCGGACAAAGGAAAGTTTATAAAATAAGAAATATAAAAAGACGGTATAATATAGTTAGCAATATGGTAAATTGGAACTGTTAGTAGAAAATTTGCTGAGATTACAGCGCATCGATTTTAAACATTTCTTTCATCCGCCACTGTATTTCTTTTTAACATAAGCGCGTTTATGCAACGTCATTTATCTAAATTTCGCTTGTTAATTCGAGCCATATATTTTTATGCTTTTATTTTCTGTGATTCTTAGCTTATCATCGCACCGAGCGAATAATATTTCGCCGTATAATTTATACGCTTCGGATAAGCTTCGTTTTTATCGCTTCTTAGCGGTATCGATTCAACGGAATTGCGCTTTCGGATCAATTACCGGTGTAAATTATCACGCTGAATGAGAGAGTATTGGAAAAATTTGAAGTAAAAGGTTGACACGATGAGAAGTCGATCAAGTACCTGGTGAAAGTGGTCGATGAGACGACTTGGCGATTAGAAATATCGTCGAATTACGAAAATTAAGTGACGTTTCTTCTTCCTCTAAATTTCAATTATTTTCAATTATCTCGATATTTTAGCGATATTCAAATAAGAACACTCTTCTCTCATTCTTCCACAATGTGAATACGTATTTTTATGGAAATATTTCTTTTTGTCAAGTAAGTTGACACGATGTGACACTTTAAACGATTAAACGTTGAACATTTGGTGGTGCTTTTTTTTATTTCCTTGTCGTTTGTCCATTCTATCAATCGTGAGATATCTTTTCCTGGAATTCGCAATAATTAGAACGAACGTCTCCTATCTAGAGAATATATCGTGTTACGTAACGTTCAATCGCCTTAACTTCAACACGATAAAATGGAGAAATAGCTCGGATGATTTTATAGTTTATCGAAAATCAAGACAATGATTTCTAAATGTTGATGCTTCCTAAAAATACATTACGAGCGTTAATTCTAAATTCTTTATTTGCCACGTACTCGTATTTGTTACTACGTGGAAATTCTCTTTTCAGTTGAGATACATTTAATACGGTTCGACTGTTAAATAAAATAACGTTATTAATAACTACGCCGCGAATTTCTATGCATTTAGAGCATCGAAGTGGGAAATTATTAGAACGCAGGTGATATGAAAAAATATATAAAATATTCAACGTTTTGTGCTTTCTGTATTACAGAAAGATAAAACAATTTTCTACTTTTTTTTATCTTTAGTCATTTAGCCTCAAAAATATGATTCTGCATAGAAAAATTTCGCGGTCTAAAACTAACTCCTTTAACGAGCATTGATAATTATAAAATATAACAAAATAGATATAAGAAGGATACGATAAAATTACAAATTTTCGATATTTTTTTCTGATAATAACGTTTTCCTAATTGAGGATCCTAATATTTGTATCGAATGCTTTAAAGAAATACGTCTAATCGTTCGATTTGTAATCGCGTAACCCTTCAGCTTCCTCGTAGGTGTGGAAGAAATAATTTCTCGTCGGACGATAATTAAAAGTCAGATATTATTAGCATGCTTATACACGCAGGTCCGGAAGTAGTGACATTACAGATTGCGGACGCTTCCGTGCCACTTATATGAACATATTGCTGTATCTAATGCGTGACCTTCGCCATAAAGTGGAATATGGTAAAGTTTGCGCTTGGCGATTGTTATGTGCGAGTGTAAATTATCGAACAAGGAATTTATTTGAAACTCAACGAACAGAAATCCAAGTTTCTGACGATGACCGATCGGATTTCGTTCGGTAATCGAATTTACGAATTCACCGGTTAACAATTGTCAGCCGAAGGTCGTCGGTAAAAATGCCGATTTTTTCCCTGTGCTCTCATCCGATAGGAATTTTAATATAAATCGTTGTTCCTTTTCTTTTTTTTTTTTTTCATGAGAATTTAATGAAAAAAACTAAAGGTCGCTGTTTCCGGATTTTCTTTATACGAACGAAGTATCTGGTCGATATTCGTGGAGGAACTGTTTTGAAAAAACGATCCGTAAGACAAAACGGTGAACTGAATCAATTGCTTTGGAAGCTTTAGTCTTAGCTTTCTCGCAGTAGCTACCTTCGAATTAAGAGTTGCTCGAATCGATTAAAGAACTTTGTTCCTATTTGTATGCAGGAAGTTCAACTGTTCCATTAGAGAATACACTCAGCAATAATAAATTTCCTACAGATTATAGACCTGTACCATTCCGATTCGTTAAAATGGTCCCATTTAGCATCTTTTCGTTCGTCAAGATATACAGGGTTGTTGGTAACTGGTGGTACGAGCGGAAAGGGGGTGATTCTACGCGAAAAAAGAAGTCGGAAATGTAGAATAACAACGTACGTATATCTTAAATAATCTTCACGTTAATTTCACGTTAATATCGGATTTCATTTTAATCGTACACGTGGATCGAGGATGCGATAAGTTAGTCAAAGTGCAAAAAGATCGAACATAGATGGGGCAAAGATTATAATCTGTTAAACTGTCGCAATGTAAATGTTAATTTCGAGATAAAAGGCAATCAGTAAGCACGAATTGTTTTACAATGAGAATTCTTGCAATGAAAATCGGACTAACGTCCACTGAAATTGTTACGTTTTTTGTTGCCGTACGAGTTAGTTAATTTCAGTTTCACGAAAATCTAATGTTTCCAGTATTCCAAAGTTGCTATGTGCAAGTGTATAGATCTATTTTTTGCATATTAATAGATAAAAATGGTTCGAAAGTCGCGTTTCCATACCTTGGACTTAAAAAAGAAAAATAAAACACAAATAACGTTAAAATGATTGTGAAATCAATAAACAGAAGAAGTATAGACTACAACTATCGAAATAGAATGATATACAGGGTGGTTGTAACTGGTGGTACAAGCGGAAAGGGGGTGATTCTACGCGAAAAAAGAAGTCGAAAATATAGAATAACAATTTTTCGTTCGAGGCTTTGTTTTCGAGAAAATCGACTTTGAATCTTCGCTCGGTACGCGTGCACTTTATCACGTCTCGTTATAACGGATCTCCCTGTAGATCGTTGTCTCGATGGAAAAATTAAAAAAAAAAAATTAAAAAAAAATTTTTATTCTATACTTTCGACTTCTTTTTTCGCATAGAATCACCCCTTGTATATTGAGGCCATTTGTAGCATTATATGTTTGTTTATTTGCGCATATTAATTCTTCTCTAAACTAGAAGAATATATCTGCAATAAATGATTTTGCAACTCCTACGTATTTTCAAATGGCTTTCAAATTTTCCTATTACAATCATGATTACAATTGCTAGCGGATTTTAATACAAATTCATATTTTTGACAATATAATTGAAGAAGTCGAGTCTCGGTAGAAAATTGTTTTGCCTATCGAATATTATAGAAAGCGCTATACTTTGGACATCTTACATATCTTTTTATTTATTTAAAAAAAAAATTGTTATTATTGAAAATCCTTTCCGCTTGTACCGCCAGTTAGCAACCACCCTGTATATGCAAATATCTCAAATCAACAACGTTTCTACCTGTTAGGTAAATTTATAATAAACAGACTATTACGAGATATTTGGGTTGGCAACTAAGTGATTGCGGATTTTGTCAATACCACCTAATGACAAAATCCGCAATCACTTAGTTGCCAAGCCAATAATTACATATTTTAAATGTAACTGTGTAAAGCGAGGAAATAACAAAACCTGAGTATTTTTGGAGGTTTCGAAATGCTAAATAGATACGACATTCTTACTTGAGTCAATGAGCAGAACACTATTAAACGTTTGATACCCTTTTTGATATTCCCTTCACTGTTGATTTATCTCTGAAATGAACAATTACGGAATACGATCATGGTTGTCGTGGCGATTGTAGTTGACCATGGGGAAATTTCTAATGACTAATTTGCACGGAGTAGCTTTCGTTGCGGAGAATAAAGCGATTTCAAAGAAAAGGTGGAAATAAAAATAGTTGTGATTGATGTTATCTAGGCTGGTGACGCGTACGTAACAAAAGATAGTAATCAACGCTTACGGTAGCGAAAGTGTTAAATAATAGGAAACGACCACTCGTACATCGGTACGTACGATACCCAGTTCTCGTCGTGTAAGCAATAAATTCTCTGTGTCTCTTATCTATCTTTTTCAGCTGAACTACCATTATTATCGTGTGTTGCTACACGTCCAGACACCTGCCTCTTGTTCCTACACCAATTTTATGTATATCTGTTCTCTCTGAGTCTCTGGCTCAATCATACACACAATTGTCAACTCATATACATAAAAGTCAAATATAAATATCGCATTCAATCTTTTAACTCGAATTTGTATCGCTGTTGTATTATAGAAACGTTGGGTATTCTGACATTAGAAAGTCATGAAGTTTGGAAGAATTGCATAGATTAAAAGAAATCTTGCTTGTCTCCTTCTTTTATTTAATTATTCGGGATAACAGATTACGTAGAATCAGATCATAATATATCGGTATCGATTAGAATAAAGTTATTAAACAATTTAGAACTGTCCAGCTTTGTTAATTTCCAGTTACGTTTTTCTAATCCAAAATCAAATTCCAATGAAATTTCTAGCTCAGATTATTTATCCGTGACGCGATTAAAACGTCCACGTATATTATAAACCATATGTTAACCGCTTATTTGTGATTACTGAATTATTTTTTTTTAACAATTTTTATTAATTATTAACCTTACTCCAAATGCTTGGAACTACTAGTACGAAACATAGTTATAAATAAATATTTCGTGCAATGATATTTCGAGAAAATACCATCTCGAGATGTAAGTCTGTTTTATCCGCGATTCTGGCAAATGTAACTTTCAAGTACTTTATCATGTAAAGTTTGAGGTATGAAAAAATTGCACGAGGCCATAAAATTACTTAAATAGCGGAAAGCTAGACACGAGTATTAGTAGGACGAGTTGAAGGTCTACCAGAGTGTAGAGCCTGTTGGATGTTGGAACGTAGGAATGGGAAAAGAATGTTAATGCGAAAAAGTTATGTCCCTTTCGGTTTGCTTCTCTCTTTTTTTTTTTCTTTCTTTTTTTTGCGCGCGCGAGATTTCCTCCCATTGAAACACGCTAATTTGTATTCGCGTCCGCTGCTCTTTTATACAATTTCGCTTTTACTATTTGCTCCCGTTTGTCTGCGCATTTCCAGAACATCGAATCATCACTTAAAAAAGAATACAAGTTTTACTAGCGTATTATGGTTGCAGAGGGTTAAATCCGTCCTCGAGTGTTTTGGAAACACGAAAAACTCTCAGTACGCGATCATGTCGTGTAAATTATCAAGGGAATAAAAATTCCGTTTATTTTGTTTATTAAGTGGAAAAAAGAAGAAGATAGAAAGGAAAAGAAACGACGATCACACTCGTTGATGGTAATTGCAGAGAAAATAAATGGTAAATAAATAAGTTAATAAACGAGAGGAAAAGATTTAGCGTACGGGTGTAAGGCATCGCGCTATTTTCGAATACGTAAGGTTTGCCGATCGGCCACGAATTCTTCTACTTCTTCTTTCGTCCATCTTAATCTTTTTCTTCTTTCGACGAAATTAATTTTAGCACGGCTGTGTAGCTGGTACGGCAACGGGGGCACCGGAAACGTGTCGAACTATTTGAAATTTGTTCGGTGATGACCGCATCCTACTTTTCTACATTTCTTTTCCCTCCACACTGGATACGACTGTTGTTCATGAATGAACTTTTATCTAACGTTGTTTAAACATTCTATTAATGTTGACTGTAGGCAACGCACTAGCTTCAATCTAACGGCTAGTTTTCCGTTCGAGTCGAGTTTCTTCGAAACATCTGAAATACGAGCAAATTCTTGCAATAATTGTAATAGATGGAATAATTTGAATAAAATAGTAGAATCTAGTTTGTTGATCTTTTTTCAGTTTTCTCAATTTGAGCATTTGTTTCTTAGTTTCTTTGTTTGTTAGTTTCTGTAATTTAATAGATAGTTTTCCTTCAGGTGGAATTTCTTTGAAATAAAATCTGAAATACGAGCAAATTCTTATAATAATTATAATAGATGGAATAATTTGAATAAAATAGTAGAATTTAGTTTTCTGATCTTTCTTTTAGTTTTCTCAATGTGAGGATTAGTTCCTCGTTCAAATTGAATATCTTTGAGATAAAATGTGAAATACAGGAAGATTCTTTTTATATAATTAATACTCCAAACTATTGAAATTTAGTTTCTCAATCTTTGTTAGTTTCTGTAGTTTAATAGATAGTTTTCTCTCAGGTGGAATTTCTTTGAAATAAAATCTGAAATATGAGCAAATTCTTGCAATAATATAATAGATGGAATAATTTGAATAAAATAGTAGAATCTAGTTTGTTGATCTTTTTTCAGTTTTCTCAATTTGAGCATTTGTTTCTTAGTTTCTTTGTTTGTTAGTTTCTGTAATTTAATAGATAGTTCTCTTTCAGGTGGAATTTCTTTGAAATAAAATCTGAAATACGAGCAAATTCTTGTAATAATATAATAGATGGAATAATTTGAATAAAATAGTAGAATCTAGTTTGTTGATCTTTTTCCAGTTTTCTCAATTTGAGCATTTGTTTCTTAGTTTCTTTGTTTGTTAGTTTCTGTAATTTAATAGATAGTTCTCTTTCAGGTGGAATTTCTTTGAAATAAAATCTGAAATACGAGCAAATTCTTATAATAATTATAATAGATGGAATAATTTGAATAAAATAGTAGAATTTAGTTTTCTGATCTTTCTTTTAGTTTTCTCAATGTGAGGATTAATTCCTCGTTCAAATTGAATATCTTTGAGATAAAATGTGAAATACAAAAAGATTCTTCTTATATAATAATGTAATACTCCAAACTATTGAAATTTAGTTTCTCAATCTTTGTTAGTTTCTGTAATTTAATAGATAGTTTTCCTTCAGGTGGAATTTCTTTGCAATAAAATCTGAAATACGAGCAAATTCTTGTAATAATATAATACAGCAAACCAATGAAATTTGCTTTATTAATTTTGTATAGTTTCTCTGATTTAGCGACTGGTTTTCCTTGCAAGTAAAACTTTTTTCCAATAAGATCCTAAATAAAAGCTGGTTCATCTTGTAATAGTATAACACACCAAACTCTAGTCTGAAATTTAGTTTATTAATTTATTATAATTTCCATTTTCTTCTCATTTTCGATTCATAATTTTCAATGTATCAGTTTTATAATTTAACGACCAGACCTCCGCCCAAGTTCAATGTTCTCGAAATAAAATCCAATTCATTTTGTAGTAGTGTAATATTCCTACTAAATTACAAAATCTCTATTCATCAATTTATTAAGGACAGATGCTTCTGAACCCCGCGACAAGAATATTCAAGTTTTGCAAGTTTCCACAAAACTTCAATTTGTTGTGGATTAGAAAAATGTTCGTATTAGAGAAATATGTTTGTGTTTTCTAATTGGCAATGAAAAATGTATCAAATATTTTAACAAAGCGATTTGTAACGCTTTTCAAGTAAGCTTTGTAAGTACGATTTGTAACGCTTTTCAGAACACGTTACAACATTTTATCGTTACTTTCGAACGTATTCGTGTTAATGTTATCTGGAAAAGTGTTTTTTTACAAACTGAAATAGTTTGCAATTACTCTTTGTATCACGCCAATAATATTGTTACTTATTTTTAATCGATGTCCATTTAATTTGACCCCGAGCAATGCGTGTATCCAATATATCTGTCTATCTAAAAATAATTTTTACGCTTTACGACTTCTTTATGAATTAAAGTCTACCGTTTTGCTTTACACAAGTGTTGAAAAGACACATTTCCACGATATTTAAATCGATTTCCAAAACACACGCACGACGAGACGAGAGGAGTGCTCTTTCTATCGTTTAAAGGTCTGTTCCAATTATATGGAAAAATCTACCCGCATAAGCTCTAATTTAATTGTCATATTTTCTTCTTTTAACGTAAATATAACTTCCATTTGACTATTGTACATTTGTAAACCGAAGAAGTTCGGATGTTAAAATAACTTACAAAATAGAGAAGCATACGGAAGCAGTTGAAAAACGAGCAGTACGATAACCATCTCTTTTAAAACTATTTTATTTTAATACGAAAGTTACTCGGAATATTACACGAATAGGAGAAAATCGTTCTTTCGGTTTCTTGCCAGAGACGAAAATATCAGATAGAAAATTTCTAGGAATAATTTGCAAACAAAATTATTCGTAGAAATTTAAACAAAGTTGAATCAAGCTCTATCGCTATATTTCTATGTATTTGAAATTGCATTCTGCAGTGCCATTTTTCTTTTTGTTTCTTCCTGGAAGAAAAAAAAAGGAAAAGAAAAGAAACACATCGTTGAGTTGGAAAGGCCAGGCCAACCAATAAAGAAAAATTCACTTTGTTAATCGGAGTGATCCAGCGCGATATTAGTTAATTGTAAATCGCGTGAGGTCAGTCGGTCGTTAATGGCATTGTGTCCGGCTGCATTGATGTTGTAATATGACATTTAATTGACAACGACTCGCCGGCGTGACCGTTTAACTTCGTTTAAAGGAACGACGATCCATAGGTTACGAGATCGTACGAGATATCTTGACTGATTCGCTCCGCTCATTATTTACCATTAAAACCGATAATCAGCAGTAAACCAAATGCTCTGTGTATACTGTGATTCAAGCGCGCTCGAACCACAGCGATAACGTTATTAAACGTTCGATCGCGTAAGAAAGAATTTTTATAAAAGTTCGTTTCTGGCGAAAAGTCGAAGGTCACTGGAAGTCTACGGTTAAAAATAATGAACGAAAAGCAATGCGATTTTATTTTCTCCAGCGCTATCCCTATTATTATCGTTTTATTCAAGCTAGCTAGATATATTTTGTTGCAATTGCCATTTATATCAGATTAGCCAATAAGCTTTCATTTCGCAAGCAACGCTCTTTTATTTTCTTTGTGTTAAAATCGTCGCCTGATTTTTCGTTCGGCCGTAGAAAATTCTTCTAACGCAGGAAACATAGGTTGCTTGAAAAATTGTATTTTTAACGGCGGATTAAAACTGTAATTTGAATTAAAATTGCAGTTTATATATAGAAGCGAAATTGGAGAAATTACAGTGAACTCTGTTATTACGTATTTTCATACGGCACGGAGTTATTAAAATTTTGACGGGATAAATATAAATTCTATGGAAACTCGCACGACAACTTTAATTCACCGTAAAAATCGTGAAACGTTCGATTGTAACACGATGGGAGCTCGAGTGGATAAAAGCAAATATCTTCGACACGTGTTATTCCCAGTTGAATCCCGGTTGTAAACCTGTTGAAGTTGCTTAAAATGTTTACATTACGCGTGGTAAGAGTTACGTCGCCGCTAAAATAACCAAGATATTTTTCAGAAGGACAAGTTTGTCCTAAATGATAAACTGTAATCCCCGTGACGGTTACTCGAGACTTTCGTTTCCGAAAGCTCGCAGCCAAACTCGCAAATTACTCGAAGAAGAAGAAAAAAAAAAAAGAAACGGATGCCGTGAAAGATCGTGGCCAATCGTCTTAATTGCGACGAGACAGGTGTAACGATTTGGCTCGTGTGTATCCTCGGGTCGGCGGAATAAAAATCAGCGAACCATAACGCGTCTCCTCGCCAGCTCCACACTGTCTTGCATATTAATATCGTCGACTATCTTTAGCCTAATCATCACAGGTGATGAAAAATGATGTGTTCGTGTGAACGTAAAGCGGATGCGAGGATGAGCAAACAACGATGAGCAGACAGTACATCGGACGAAAAAGCTAGAAAAGCTTTGTTATGCTGTTTGCTGGCGTATCGACCGGATTCTTCGTTATGAATTATTAAACAGAAATGGCACGCTGACTGGAGAATCGTACGGTCTGCATCCAGCAATCGGTGAAAAACGTCTGAATCGGCAGCATGTCTATCGGTTAGTCTTTCGTCGCGATAGCGCTGCATCTCATAGCGCAAGGCAGCAAGTGGTCATTGAAGATGTTGGATAGAAGATTCCTCAGCATCCTTTCTATTCGTCGGGTCTTGCTCCGATAGACCATCGACTTTTTCATTCTACGGCAAATGCTTTCGACGGAATTTCCTCGCACGATAATGTGCAACCGCACAATTGGCTGGCATATTGGTTTATGGCAAAAAGTGTCGAGTTTCGGAAACGCGGAATTTAGAAGCCGTCCGTAAATTTCTGCGTTTGTCACTAGAGATTCGTCTGGATTTCTGCGAGATCCGAAGGTACAAAAGTAATACGACGTATAAAAATATACAGAAATACAGGAAACATAGAAGTATGCAGTATCCGTTAGGATATTTAGACGACGAGACAAGTTCCATTTCGTTCGTTGCGAAGATTGGAATTTGCGTAAACATCGGCAGCCAACAAACAGCGCGCAAGAAATCTCGTTGGCTGATATACTTTTAATAATAATGTATTCTTTTGATATCCATGGTTCGTAGTTAGGTTTGAAACCTTTTTTTGTAGCAACAGCAACTTGAACTATGAATATTGCATATGTTAATGTTACTTGCCAGAGTTCTAATCTCTCAGCTGATTTGTTGTCCGAATTGGGAATGTTAGTTTCGTAATCGCCGAAATAAATGTATAGGGACACTCAAATTACGCTTACAATTGATATCAAAATAGTTTCAGACTTGTTTAATATGTGATTAACAAGATATTCGTCGATACGAATTTGCACGCGCCTCAGCTTCTTTACCACACAACCAACGGAACAGTTGCATTCTTCCGTTTTACGAGACGCTGTGCACGCACGTACTCCAACACACTCATACTCATATATGTGTGTCACTACTACGCGGCTAATCTAGCGTAGCACACAAAATTACACGTATCTCAATAGAGAGATATGCGCGTTCTCATTCAAGTCGTCGTAATTTTTAGAATTACGCGGATTCTCTGTTCCTTGAATTTTGACGATACCGGCGGAAATTTTGCGATAAAAGACGTGGATCTGTCGCGTTTGTTGGAAACAACTTACAGAATTTTCCTTACTCTCTTAGCTTCTCGAGGCTGCGATTTATCGGAGCATTCGTAAAACTGCTGATGATAAGAGCGAGAGGTTTTTTCAACCGGATACGCGATCGCTGTAATAAAACGCAATTTTATAGCGAGACGAATACTTTTTATCTATTTATGCATCATGTATTACGCATCAGTGCTATACTTTCACACATCGGTATCTATGACGGAATTCGTTAAATCTTTTATTTGCTTCCAAATTACCTTTTACGACGTTTCAAAATGAAACCTGTTACGCAAAATGCCGAGTAAATATTGCGACGCCAGAAATAACGATTTATCCAAAGTCACGTTAGGCTAAAAGTATCGATGTTACACCGTAAGTCACTTTAGAAAATCAGGCGGCTGATTTTCAGATGCATCTCGTCGCTCGTTTAATGTTCTTCTTCATGTTCGTATTTACACGCTCCTTTTTTTCTTTAATGCTTCTGTGTGAGTATATTGCGTCACATGTGATCTTATCGATGTGATTTATACGTCCAGATGAATCCCTTCAAAACGGAATACAAATTTCGAGCTCCGTTCAAGGGAACACGTTTTTCATTTACCTGCTAGTCGTGTCGTTTACTTAACAACAAGATTTTCGTTTCGTTTGCTCGAAAAAGAAAGCTGGCCTCGCTTCGCTTTCAGTGATGCGATATTATTACGTCGCTGTATACGTCCTATCCGCCAAAGTAAGTACTTTGCAGGTTTACAATTTTACAAATCCGCCTGTATCGATGTTATCCTTTAAACAATGGACTTGTTGCATTTTTGCGACGTCGAAATTATTCCATCGGCGCCTGAAACATTTCCGAATGCCTGGTCATCGAGGCTCTAATGGAAACATATTATTCAAATTTTTGCGTATGTATAAGCTGTAGAAAAATTGTATCCTATCGATGTATTTAAAAAATACAGCACGACTCCTATTTTCCGTTTACGAAGAAACGAAACTTTTGAAACCTTTTCTTACATCAGTGATCAATGAAATGAATGAAAAATGTCTTCTACTATCTTTTTATTATATCTTCCGCTTCTGTTTTAATATTATGACGAATCGCAAAATAGGGTTGAGTTTATAATTATTCATTGTGTATACTGTATATAGGGTGGTTGGTAACTGGTGGTACAAGCGGAAAGGGGGTGATTCTACGCGAAAAAAGAAGTCGAAAATATAGAATAAAAATTTTTTTTTTTTAATTTTTCCATAGAGACAACGATCTACAGTGAGATGTGTTATAATGAGACGTAAAGTGCACGCGTACCGAGCGAAGATTCAAAGTTGATTTTCTCGAAAACAAAGCCTCAAACGAAAAATTGTTATTCTATATTTTCGACTTCTTTTTTCGCGTAGAATCACCCCTTTCCGCTTGTACCACCAGTTACCAACCACCCTGTATATCATTCTATTCCGATAGCTATAGTCTATACTTCTTCTGTTTATTGATTTCACAATCATTTTAACGTTATTTGTGTTTTATTTTTCTTTTTTAAGTCCAAGGTATGGAAACGCGACTTTCGAACCATTTTTATCTATTAATATGCAAAAAATAGATCTATACACTTGCACACAGCAACTTTGGAATACTGGAAACATTAGATTTTCGTGAAACTGAAATTAACTAACTCGTACGGCAACAAAAAACGTAAGAATTCCAGTGGACGTTAGTCCGATTTTCATTGCAAGAATTCTCATTGTAAAACAATTCGTGCTTACTGATTGTCTTTTATCTCGAAATTAACATTTACATTGCGACAGTTTAACAGATTATAATCTTTGCCACATCTATGTTCGATCTTCTTGCACTTTGACTAATTTATCGCATCCTCGAACCACGTGTACGATTAAAATGAAATCCGATATTAACGTGAAATTAACTGTATAATTCTACATTTTTTTGTTAAACTATCAGAACCATAAAAACTGAAATATCGTAGCGTAGGATCGACGAATCACTGCTGCATCATTTCCCACTTACTGGAAGTTTATGCGTTTCGATTTAAAAAAAGTATCTTACGATCTTACGTTAGTTGCTTCTATATGCACGCGTGTGTGAATTTGATTTGACAAATTGTTGATGTGATAAAAGGTACGCGTACGAAGAGGCAGCTGCTCGTGCGTGAGGCTAACCGGAATCATCGCGTTATTGCGACGACCGCCGGAATATTTTCGATTATCGTAACCACGTCCTTCGAGCTAGAAACGCGAAACATCGGAATGACATCTGGCGCTGTCATAAAATACACGTTTAGTATCGATTTTCATTCGTAACGTGTCCGATCTTAAATTTAGAAATTGCACCGCCAGTTAGTATAAACGTATCGTCCCTTAATTCGGTTAACGCTGGGAAATCTGGCCGACGATCCGATCGTTTTCCTCGCTGCGTTTGCCGAGGCGCGGCTATATTTTCACGACGACCACGGTAAGCAACATTGTACGGATAGAGCATTAATTTGTCAAAGTTAGTTACCAAAGCTAATATTTCTTCTTCGAAACGTTCTATTTATTGTCAGGCGTTTAACATCGTTGCTAATGAAAGAACAATATTGTCGAATGTAAACCTGACGAGAGCGAGATAACTGTGAACTGCAGATAGTATGGCAGTAAATTGCGTAATATTATATCTTAATATTGTCGCGAAGTTCGTGCGATTTACGAATGAAAAAAAAGAAAAAAAAAAAAGAAAAGAACACGCGGTATACGTGTCAAATATACGAGAGATAGAGAGAAAAAAAAGACATTGTTGGAAAAAATTACACTAATTAGATTAATTGGAGAATAATTCGCTCGAGCGATTTGCTTGTTCATCGAGCCTTAATCGAACTAGCGGAACAATTAATTTAGCCTTGGAAGCGAACATTTTTGTAGTACGGTTTTTCCATGAATAGTCCAATTGATCGCGTTACACGTCCACGATAAAAAACAATAAAAGTGGAGGCAGTTTGCAATTAGCCTTTGGAAAGAAACAAATATGTCTGGCGTATGGAGGCGCACGAGTATATATTTTTTCTTCGTTACGAGTAATTTATTCGAAATCTAGCGCCAGTTCCATTCGTGGAATCGTGGAAGCGGCCGACTAATTATTCAAAGGTCGCTGCTTTCAAGAATCAGTCAGCGCGATTGTCACGTTCGTCGAGATTACAAACTGAAAACTGAAATTTATAACCGGCAATATCGCGCGTTAATTTGCTCAGTTGTCTTTGGTTTCGGGTGGCGCGAGTCTTTCGTTTGTTCTTCTTGCCAGATAATTGCTATTGTTTTTGCTGTTGCTTTTTTAACGTACGCTTAAAAGCCTGCAGATATTTGGTAATTACACGATGTACGAGAGAGACGCTCACGTGTCCCGTAAGAAACGCAACGATGATATCGACGACGGAGATCTGCGTGAAATTTCCACGGTGAATTTGTTCGGTTGAAAAGCGACGAAGAAAAGAAGATAATGGAAAGAGACGAACATTCCATGCGGCGCTCGGTCGCCGATTATTCCGAAACAGCTGAAACGATCTCGATGATACTTTGTACAGGTGTTGTAAATACCGACGCAGCGTGATTGTAAGCCGTTGTACACAATTGGGTCATTCGATAGCGAATTAGTCATTGGGCGTAATAATTCTTTCGGCCGACTATTGTGTCGAAATTGGAAATATCTGCCGTTTTACAAATCTGTCTTTCTCGCTGTGCAACGAAACACAGTTTTCTGTAATTGTACGGTAACGCGATAGTACGATGACAAGCGTCATCGTGGTATCCTAATTTGCGACTGTTTAATTAAATTTCAGCGTAATAATTAATGTCGCGTTCAATGGTAGTGAGCGACACGTGCGCTTGCGATCGAAAATTATCGTTATCTCGTCGAGTATTCCGCGATGTCTGTTCATTTTTCACGATCGACTTGCGTTCATCGATATTCAAATGAAAATTCTCGTACGAGATTTATTCGTTTTTGCTTCTCCGTAATTACCGTGCTCTATCAATTACGTCGATTTACCGTATTACAAATGCATCGGAATTATATTTAGCAGTAACGAAATAGCATATTATTGTCCGTTAACGATGACACTTTTCACAGAAATAACGTTTCTTGCGTACCACTTCGTTCGTCTCGTTTAACAAAATTTACGTAAAAGCCGCGCGAATTCCTTTCTTTCACCATTCGATCTTTTCGTCGAGAAAATAGAAAATCGAGTATTTTCTAATTCGGACGAGGAATAATTGCGATGTAATAGGCAAATCTGAGCGCTCCTGACAAAGCTGATCTCTGTGAAACGTTCTAATTTCTTAGGAAACAACGCGATGTAAATCTAATAGTTAGAAACTAGACTCGCAATGAAATCGGTATCACGAAAATTGGTGCATAGCCCAACTTATGATCGAATGAAAATTCAACCGATCTACGGGCACAGTGTTTATCAAGTTTCTACAACTTCGTGACTCGATCGAACATACTTTTCTGTTTTATCATTGTTACAATTTAGGAGGATCGACAGGACGAATATTTATATGATCGAACCGAAATTAAAATCGTCACGGCGTTCTTCCGTTTTGCCAGGAAAAGACAAAGCTGGCCGATTATCGGCCAAATATTTGTCGAGAGATATATACATCAGACTAAACAACGTTTAGCCTTTAACGTAGATTTATCTCGCTGCTCCACTTATCGCAGCAATATTTCCTCTCCGCTACAACGTCTAATAGCATGAACATCGATCGTGCACCCTTCTAACGTGAGTAGGCACGTTTCTTCCGGGCAAGATCTCCGCTTTTCTCTATCTATCAACTTCGCCTGCACTTTCGCGCGGCTGTCTCGAAAATTGGCAAATATTGCATCAGTCGCCATCCGTTTCGCAGCAGATCGAAGCTCGTTTTCTCGACGAAACGGAGTTTCACTGCCTTCGCCGCCGACACGCCGACGCTTTCGCCACGCAGCTCAACTTCGCCGAATGACCGAACGAAAGCAGAGTATTTTTCAAATAAAACACCCTGGGCAAATTGATACGCGACGGCAAGACGAAAGAAACGGCTTGCAACGGCCGAATGATAGCAGAAAAACGGCGTAGTTGGAGAAAATATGCGAAAGAGGAAGAGCATGAGAGAGAGAGAGAGAGAGAGAGAGAGAGAAGGGTAGCGCGTAAATATATCGGGGCGGTGGTGCTGCGGCTGGGACGGCTCCTGCTTTCCACGTCGGCATCTATCGACCCACCCCTGGTGCTGGCGATGGCGGTGGCGGTGGCGGTGGCGATAGCGATGGCGATGGCGGTGGTGGCGGCGACGATGGAGCTTCCACCGCCCTGGAAACCTTCCGCACGGCACAACCGTGAGTTACAGCTGCTGATACCCGGCTAGCCGAGTACTCCAACATCTACGTATAACTAAAGATCAATAGGCGATGCATCTGACCTCTATATATTTGTGGTTCAATCGCGCTTATGCGAATAATTGAAGATTTCTCTTATACGACAGCGTACAATGAACAAAAATGTTGGTTTTTTTCTTCTTATCGTAGAACGTCCTACGATGGGAATATCGTAGCGTAGAATTTAAGAGCAATTTTCATTTGTAAATGATCACCAATAACGTTAAGAGGTACGTACAACGTCGCAACATCCTCTGTGTGAAACAACGTAAGTTGAACGATAAAAATGCTGGAGCAGGTGGATGCTAAATACGATCAGTTTTATGACAATTCTTACCGGTAACATCGTATAATATACTTTTGTAAGAAAAATAGAAAGAACACGTTGAAGAAAATATTCTTTGCTTTTATAAAAGCTGTCTAGAGACAAACGAGGTTAATACGGCGTTTGCAAATTTAAATGAACGTTACATTCGGTTCTCGACCATGTCAGTGGCAAAAGTAGAAAACCTTCTGACCCGTTTGCATCTTTTTACGCTTAAAATCTTATAACGATCGAAACAAATGAAATTTCCGGAATAATGTTAGGTCGCAGGAGCCTTCTTTCGCTCCTGCGAGGTTCGATGTTTTGCACCGTCAGTGTTATCTGCAAGAAGTCTCCGATTACTCGAACGAGCCACGAGAATATCGGCAACCGTGGATCGCGACCAGTTCCCATATCGAATTTCGCCGATAACTTTTTGTCGAAGATTGGACAGACGATAATTTTGGTTGGACGAACGGGGACAAACGGACGCTGTTTATTATTTTTAGAAAAAATTCGCACCTGGCGCTGCCGACCATGTAGATCTGCCAGCGTACTACACGCTGTGGCGCGAATTTTGAAACAGTTTTCCGTATGCCTTATTTTTCGAGCGAGTTCTCGTGTCTTTTTAGATTTAAATTATCTTTTTACATTTAAATGATCTTTTTAGATTTAAATTATCTTTTTAGATCGAACTGCGACACGTAATCGCTGGTTTGCCGCGTTCTACCGTATAATTGCAAAGTGTATAATGGTGCACGTAGGATTGATTTAGCGTGCAGTGGCTGAAACGAACCGCCGGTTGCTAAAATCGAAGTATTTGTGTAGGCATGAATTACTAAACTGAATGTTATTGGTCTCGCGGGTGCAGTGTGTTCTAATCGGCGGAGGTAGAAATTCGGATACGTTTCTACGATACGGGTGAATTGTTCACCTAATTAAAACCCTGATCGTGTTCATGCAAGTGTATTATATTTAACATGTTTCTGCTCGAGCGCGTACGTAAAATTCTCGCTGACTTGCGCAGAATTTTATTTTCCACGAAAATGCCAAACAAATATACGTTCGTATTTGTCGAGAAAATTGGATACCTCGATTGGGACCTAATTTCCAATTTACCAAACGCGTTTCTATTTAAAATGTATTTTCTAATTGGTTATTTTGATATCTAAATATTACGTTTCATATTCTATTTTTCTACATTCTATATATCGATTTTTGCCAATACGGCAGGCGGGCGAGTCTCTGAGAGATCGAACCGATCAGCTCCGCTCCTTGTGAATTTTTCAATTTCGCTGCTCGAGTACGTAATTGCTATCCAGCGTCTCGAAACACAAACGACTTATTTCTATCTTCCTCGTTACAAGCAGATAGAGCAAACGATTACAAATTTCAAGGAAAATTTCCTAAAGTAATATCCATAGTCGTTAATTTCTTCTACATTCCTTATGTCGTCTACGCTTTCAATTTTTGATCAACGACGTGGCTTTTGCCAGCTCGAATGATACTCCATCGCGTGTATAAAATACAAAATACAGCACAGTATGTCCCAAAAAAATGCTCGGCGAGAAAAGTAATAAAATCCTTGTATATTCGTTTTTTCACAACATATTACTCAACTTTTCAAATCCGCAGTAACCATAACAGCGGAATATACATAGCAGACGGCCATTAATACAGCCGTTAACAAAAGTGGAGCGAGACCAATAACACCTTGGTAACACGTACCGATCTAACAGCAGGAAAGCTAATTATCCAAACACGAACCTACCATTTTCCATCGAACGTATCGTTCGTAACGATACAACGCACCGACGGCATATTTCCAATCCAAGATGCCTTTGAAAATTTTCTCGCGACGAGCCAGTCGTTGAGAATCGAAGGTCGAGCCATCTTGTGAAAATTAAACCGTTTTGGAGACACGAAGAGACACGATCGCTTCGTCTCGCCCAGAAAGACACGAACGAATCAATTTGCCGCGATATTGCAAAGTCGAGATTGCATAATCGGTTAATTATTAAGGTATCGTTGGTCGGTTCCGTGGCGGAGTTGCAGCAGGGGTACGCGGGTATCCGAACAAAATCAATAGCAGCGATGTAGCACACACGTTGATCCGGGGGTTAGGTGCGAACGTGCACGCACACGCGTGGTCGACGGGTTCCTGAGGCGGCCGTACACCGGTTTTCCTCGGTTTTCCCGCAGAATCGTCTCTTTGTAGACTCGATGAGAACGAGGCGAGTGTTGGGTGACGGCGGCGCGGAAAGTACAACGGAAGAACGTAGCCGTGCCCCGCCCACCGTTCCGTTCGTTCGTTCATTCATTAACTTGTTTGCTCGGCTGGCTGCTCGCGCTCTCTTCCTTTTTCTCCCTCTTCTTCTTTTCTTCTTTTTCGCGCACGTATCTCGGACGATGTCTCGCTCGCTCATTCGATATCGTTCGCAGCCCCGATTGCACAGCGAGTTACACCACTGCCGGCGTCTCCATCGCGGCCTCGCCGCCACTCTCGCCGAGTTCGCCTCGGTTTTAGGTCGATGAGACTGGCACAGCGTCGTATATATACGGTTATCGTACTACGCTTCGCACCACCCTTGCACCGCTCTTCCACCGTCTGTCCGCCATTCTCCTGCTCGGTTTCCTGTTTCTTCCTTAGCTTCGCCTCTCCTTGCTGCTCCCCTCGCTCCCCTGCCTGTCCCTTGTTCATTCAACCGTCAGCCTTTCCACGTCTGCCCGTTTCCGTGTCGTCTCCTTTCGTGCGCCTAGAAATGTAGAAAACAAGTATGAAAGCCGCACAGACTGGTGGAACAGCGCGGGGAACAGCGGCAGAACGTCGCTAAACTTGGATCACTGTGATCGATAACGTTGAGGACAGTTGTGAGTGACATCGGTGATACATCGGCAACGAACGTCGTTCCACGGAAAGTTAGGGGGGTACGAATTATCCGAGGCAGAACTAAGAGAAATGCGACGCGAACATGTGAGAAAAGAGTTGCACAACCTGCTAATCAAATAGACCTGTAGACCTACAAAGGCTGGGTTAAACGAAGGCTAAAAAGGAAACGTGCAGCTGACCTGCTGTGCGACTCTCAAGGGACACTGTAAGATGACGTCGCGTCCGGAATAGTCGTCCACGTGTTTAAATTACGCGTCCAATTTATAGTTATAGTATAGGAAAGAAATTGCACGACGGCAGAAACCGCGAAGGGAAATAAGTAAAATGGAAAAAGAAAGAGAGGAGAGACCCGCTTTCGTACGTAGGAGAGAGCCGTGTTTGTTCGAGATCTCGCGCTGATTATTTCGCTCGCTGCCTGGAACAGCACGAGCAAACGATAGGATGTAACCGGTGGATATCGCTCTTTTTTAGCCATGGAAATTCCTGCGGGCAAGGTGTTAAGTGAAGTTCCAACGGAGGGTGGAGAATTGTTGCTTGGATCATGTGGAACGTAGAGTGCGGACGAGATCGTTGTATAAGTTAGGCAGCAGTGTTTAAATATAGCTGGCGAGTATAAATATTTTTGTATAAAACTAACGACGAACACACTTTTCTAATATGATGTACAGGCAATTTTATTTTTATTCTTATTTCAGCTGGAAAAGTTTTGTTTGAATTTCAAAGAGACGATCGTTTGAAGATTTCAATATATTCGAACTGTACAACGATCGTTCGTATCTACGATATTTCTTTACGTTACCAATCATATCTACGTACGAGTAGATTAAATATTTTTAATGCGATTATCGGATTATTTTATAAAATTGAAAGACGCGGTATTATTGATACATCGTGGTAGTAATTTATCGCACCATCCGTACATTTCGATGTTTTCATATAATACGTGTAATATAACACGTACTGTATATAGGATGCAGCACATAGTATCAGTTTAATAATACTCCAGAGATTTATAAAATGTGCAAATAAAAAATGCACTTACTCGTACATTATATTAATCGATAAAAATATACTATTTTACTTTTGTCATACATTAAAAATTATTTCAAATATATACGAACGCGCGGTATTATTTTCAAAATGTTATAAATAAATACTCACTGTTTCTTTAGAATGGAAATACAATTTTTCTTTAAATTTGTCAGTTGTGTTTTTATAAATAATATTGTTGTTATTAATAGCGTTCAAATTCTATTAGGACTCTTTTATTCGTTAAAAGTATACGAAGCCTTGTTTTTCTGAAGTGATATCAGCATTAAATTCCGCTGTTTAATTAATAGATATAGACATTGCCATCGATATGCATTTAGTCGCGTTACAAAATGAATGCATTATGTTGATTCATTTGAAATCTAAGTTTATCGTACCGCCGCCAGCATAAGAAAAGTCTTTATTAATTTTAAACAAACTTCTTCCAATTCTGTTATTAATTACGTAATTGGATTTTACAACGACAACATAACATTTGTCGAAATCTCGAACGTGAATGGATTTTGAAATCGTAATTAATCTCTAAATATAATTAATATCTAAAAATTTAATAATAAAAATAAACGACTCGTACAGTGATTAAATTAATTTTACTTGACGTTATTAATATTCGTTTTCCATAAAAAAACCAAGCATATACAGGGTGATTGATAACTGGTGGTACAAGCGGAAAAAAAGTCGAAAATATGGAATAAAATTTTTTTTTCAATTCAAAGTCGATTTTCTCGAAAACAAAGCCTCAAACGAAAAATTGTTATTCCATATTTTCGACTTCTTCACCCCCTTTCCGCTTGTACCACCAGTTGTGTTCCACATAATGTTGTTCAATGCAAGAAGCAAATACAAATAAAAATTTCGTTATTTAAAAAGTTGACATATTAGCACTTAGAGATATGTTAAAGAACCCATGCTCAAATAAGTTACGACACGGAGAAGATTTTGTAACTTCAAATCTCTTTCGCTAATACAAAGCAAGAGAATGATAGCTTACGCTGCTTATTATTTTTCACGTTGACTTTGGTATTTCTATACGAATGCCATTACAGTCATTTCTATATAGAACTTGAAATTTTCCTATCTTTACACGGAATACACGATTGTTTACAACAAACTCGATACCGGGTTTAACCCATTTTCGCGAAAGTACGACGTTGTCGGTTCTCGCACCGAGCCACAGAAAAATGTACATCCGATGTCAAAGACGCAGGAAATCTCCAGACCGAGAAGACAATTATCCGCCTAATCGTTTCTTCTAAATTCCTACCAAAGACCATTTTCCTACACCCTTTATCGCTCTTAATAATTGGCGAGGAAAGAGTCGATGGGACTTTTCGTAAAAAAAGGAGGCGACATTCGACCGAGTTTGATAGTCGATCTCTCGTACGGATTCCCCCAAGGAATATTTATATTTCGAGAATCTGGTATTCGCATTTATTAGAAGGCTGGAAGGTCGGGCAAACTTCCTTTCGCATATCTCGCTCGCCGTGACTCACTCGATGCATTCTCTCTGTCTTCCTTCCTCTTGTCCTTCCATGATGTGTCCTTTATTTTTAAACCAGGCTCGAGGCCCGCGCAGCCCTGTCTTTCATAGCAATTTACCGCGCTACTCTGTGCCGTCGGCTTCGCCAATCGCAATTCTTCCACATTCATCGGCCATAAAGTCAACGCACATATGTACATCGAGGAACCAGCTTCTTCCTCCCACTCAGCCTTCTAAGAGCGCGATAAAAATTGTTTCGAAAACGTTCAGCCTGCCTGCCGGCCCCCACCGCGCCGATATTTCATAGATCGCGCGATGGAAATTTCGAATGGAATTTCCTTGGAGCGTTCTCATGTCACCCTTGTCCTCTCGTCACGAGCGTACATCCGCTCGACGTTCCATCGAACGCTAATTGGTATTTTTAGACCACGCAGATGTATCTATACTTAACATGCCTATTGCGTCATTCTTTATCGCATGAAATTTTATCAGCCAGAATTTTCCTTTCCAGTGTTTTCCTATATTTTGGCTGGCGGGCTTGTTTCCGGTTAACAGAACGACTCGTTCGTAAGATATCGTTGCCGGTTTCATACTCGCGTAAATCGATCATTTTCTCGAGCGGAATCAAAGCTGAGAAATTTATCGGTTGTTGTTCATTTACGGGGAATTTGAATTTGAGTTGAAAATGGCTAGCGTTTTATGCATCTTGTCTTGCTCTTTCGTGCTACGATCCAAAACTATCGCAACGAAGTGTATTCGTTGAGGCGCGTGTTTTCTAAATTTCCGACTAATTTAATTCAATTAAAAAGCTGTTCGCCGCTGAAAAGCAAAATTATTATTCTCCCAGGATGGTTCACATAAAATCGTTGGAACATAGTCGTGTTAATTATTGCCGCACCCGTTAGAGTAACTTTAATACGCTAATTTTTACTTTCAAGAATCGCAAAAGTTATTTAATATCCATCGATACGTATACAACTTGTAAATTGGACATTTTTTAGCTTCTCGCTGTTTCACGCTGTTTTCAAAAATTCAGAGACACGTACATCTTTTTCTCGCTCTCTTACGATTTAAACTTAATTCTCTCAACTTTTTTTCGCTCACTTGCGTTTTACGTATACCTATATTTATATACATAGATTCGTGTTTTCATATCGCTTTTTCGTTAAATTCGATCGATGAATTCAAGCAAGTGGAATTTTGACGAATTGAAAGAAGAAGAAAGAGCTTGCAGCTCGGTCATACCGAGTGTATCAAACGACAATTGTTAGTGTCTCGTGTTATACGTATCTGTGACTAATCATCTATTCATTAGAATAGTACGCCATTGAGCGATATTAGCCCACGTACAATTTCTACGTACTTCGTAATTATAACGATCTATTCGTAGAAGTAAGTTGATACACGAAAGAAACACACGTGCCATAACAACGTGTCAGAAAGTCTGCCCATAGAAATTTCATAATCTCGAACACTGTTTCACCTACATAATAAAACCTGAAGAAAAAGGTCGCTGAGTAGCATATTTTGAGAGGCTAAATAAATACGTAATAAATACTGAAACATTGCCTCGAATATATTATTTTAACAAACGTTCGAAACAACGGGCAACGACGGGTTAAAATAAAAATAAAAACGCGTACTCAAACGTAGCGGCGGGTATCAGGAATTGTTTAAACGGAAGCAAAATAAAATATACACAAAATAAAAAAATAAAATACTCGGGGAAAAGAGGATAATCCGATAGGCAGAGAATTATCACGTCTATTTTTTTTTATCTCGGCGAACCAGCGTTTAATGTATACTAATCAACTTACGACGAGTTATATAACTTATGCACCTTACACCACATATATCATAGTATACATTTTAATTGCCTATAATTAGTCCAGGCATAGTATAGATAACATAAAAAGGAGCTGGGGAATATAACGTTGAATTTTTTAAGACGTTATGTATGATAATCGTATGTTAAACTGTTAAACCAACTGAATCTGTTGTATCAAGCATAGCGCACCTGACAATTTACCTATTAATCTCTTGTCCAAAAGAAGACATTCGTAATTGGTGATAACTTCTTGTTTAAATCTGCAGTTTGATCTGTAATTTAGATATTGATAATTGTCGTAAACAAGATATTTAGCGCTAATAATACAGTGGCTTAACGTGATCGTAATACAATGCAATAATAGTGTAAAATAAAATTAACAGATCAAAGATACGACCTATGGGTATGTACACGTTCAAATCGCGTGACGTTATAGAGGATTAAAGAAACCCATGGTTCTTATGGGCTGAATTTATAATTTAAGTGGTTGCGTACGAAACGATCCATTTGGGATACGTTTTGAACGTATAAAATTCTCAAGCTAACCGATCGGTGCTTTGTGTTCATTATTTTATTATAAAATGGTGGATTGTGCGTTAAAGCGAACCATAGGTCAACATTTTCTTACGTGAGCTTAAACTTGGACACATCGCTTGTGATATTAATATAGCTTTCGAAGAAGCTGCATTGGAAGAACGGACAACCTGACGTTGACGAATAATTTAGATCTGTACGAGCGTGAAAATTAAATTAAAATGTTACCAGGAAGAATGAACTAAAATTTGTAACTGCAACAGCTATAACGATAAATAAAATATATCGTCTTACTGGTCCTGAAAGTCTAATTACAAAATATTATTTTCAGCGAAATTACGAACGTTGAAAATTTTATTAGCCCAGCGATTAACGCTGCCATACTTGGATCTTGCTCTCATTTTTGCTAACAGAGCAAATGTCTTGTTCGACACAAAACTGCAACGAGGAATCACGCTCACTGTTTTCTTTTTCTTTCGTATTTTCTCCAAACTGAAGATTAACACTCTCCGTTGGCATCAACGTGTCCTCAAGTCCGTAAGCTAAACGTTAGTATTCGTGTCACGCGCAAATCGTCCATTTACGTAAAGTTCAAGAACATGAAATTTTTACGAAAGATCGCCGGCTGCTGGTTAAACTTACTAACAAATTTATGCACCAAAGCGTTAATATGAGAAAAACGAACGTAACTGTGCGCAGAGCATTTCATCAACAACAACGTAACTCTCCGTACGAGGCATTCACAGATCGACTTTCTCAAATTTACAAAATTTTCCACATTTTCTTACGTCCTTATCCTACATCCTCGATATAATCTCCTCGATTTTCTCCATTTTTTGTTTCCTACAATCATAGCTATACATCCGTACGGAAACACGGTAGCCCGCGTATCCCAAGGCAGGCCAGAAGTTGTCGCCAATAAGCGTGCTAACGATTCGAGTAGTTTAGCCGGGGTATGCGACGCCGATGAGATACAGGTGCCTAAATAAACCTCTTAAAACGGGGGGATGTCGTTCACACGATATTGTGCAAACTGACGCTGCCCTTGCTTGCGCGCGACAGTTAGGCGGCGACGAAGAAGGGCGTGTTGGTGAGAGCAGATCGCCTTTTCTCAGCGCGGCGCGGACAAAAGGCAGCGGCACTGCTGCCGCTACCGCCACGCTTGCTAAAGACTAAAGAGAACGCGAGAGAGCTGTTGGCCGGCCAATGCATTCGAAAGGGAGAGACGAGAGGAGATCCATACGCGGTGGCTGCATGATAGCACGCAGTAGTGCTGGCTGCTCGCCCGTTTTCATTCATGATTTTCGCGAGGGCGATGCTGGCGCCGTGCTCTGTGTGTACCACCTGCACATCTTCCTTTGTCGCCACCGCCGCCGCCGCCGCCGCCGCCGCCGTCGTCGCCGCCGTTAAGCCACCCCACCTTTTGCTCCGTTTCGTGCTCCGTGTTTGTTGCCGCCCCACCATGTTCAGGGACGTACACCGGCGCGCAAGTGTTATTGTTCTTTCCAAGGAGAACAACTAAGAGCCCTACAGCTAAAAGGTACAATTAGAATCGAGCGCGTGACCCCGCTCTGCGCCACTCTCCACTGTTTAATTCTCTTACAGCTGGATCGATTTCGGTTTTTCGGCTTTCTTTCCTACTTCCACTTTAGTTTTACTCTTCGGCCGCTTCCATTCTTTAGCACGTCGAATGCTACGGGGGTCACCGGTGACCGACGCTCTACTCGTCAGTGGCGCCGTGGGGGTCACCGGTGACCGGCGCGCCAAGATTAGTAGAAATATAATATAATTTGAAGGAATGTCAATAGTTATAAATTTTGCATTATTACCATCGTTACTACAATGGTGTGACGAAATGAATGCAGTATAAAACGTATAAAAGTAGTCTTATTTATACGTGAAATATGGACTTGTGATATTTCAACATTATGTGTATCGCGTAATAAACAATTCGTCATGACGCCACGGGCAATCCCTGTAAAACTAGCATGGCATTCAACGTGTTAAATGAAACAGATGCGTTAAGTGACGGTGGAAGCAAAGAAATTCGCCGTTTCCAGAGTCTTCTGCATCGCGTAGCTTGATGGTCAGCAGTGCACTACGTTATTATGTTATCTGAATATTGGAAACCGTACTTCAACATTAAAGTATGTAGTTCTAGCATTTATGTTTGGTGTCGCGTAGTATATCGCTTCTGTTTTTATTTTCCGAAGTGCAGAATCGATCAAAATTTCGTTCCCTTGCGTAGATATCCAGGGACGAAATCAGAAATTCGAAATGGAGTCATCGTGTGAAGATGAAGAAGATCAAAACGTGGCGTGTTTCGTACGTGACGATCAATTTTCGAACGACGCGAGGGCAGAAAATTGGGTTAGATGCAGCGCTTATTTCAGACGATGCTACGAGCTGCGCACATTTATATCGCAAACTAGAAAATTTGTATGTGATTTTTGTGCAGATCGTGAGATTTGTCTTATTTCATATTTCGTATCAACATATTTCCAGCGCGCAAAAAGCGAATAATATAAAGATTTTCTCACCAAAATTAAGGGGAACAAATTGGAAACTATACCATACAATTAGAATTTATATCGCAAACTAGAAAATTTGTATGTGATTTTTGTACAGATCGTGAGATTTGTCCTATTTCATATTTCATATAAACATATTTCCAGCGCACAAAAAGCGAATAATACAAACATTTCCTCACCAAAATTAAGGGGAACAAATTAGAAACTATACCATACAATTAGAATTTATATCGCAAACTAAACAATTTGTATGTGATTCTTGTACAAATCGTGAGATTTGTCTTATTTCATATTTTATATCAACATATTTCCAGCGCGCAAAAGGCGAATAATACAAACATTTTCTCACCAAAATTAAGGGGAACAAATTAGAAACTATACCATACAATTAGAATTTATATCGCAAACTAGAAAATTTGTATGTGATTTTTGTAGAAATCGTGAGATTTGTCTTATTTCATATTTCGTATAAACATATTTCCAGCGCGCAAAAAGCGAATAATAAAAACATTTTCTCACCAAAATTAAGGGGAACAAATTAGAAACTATACCATACAATTAGAATTTATATCGCAAACTAGAAAATTTGTATGTGATTTTTGTAGAAATCGTGAGATTTGTCTTATTTCATATTTCGTATAAACATATTTCCAGCGCGCAAAAAGCGAATAATACAAAGATTTTCTCACCAAAATTAAGGGGAACAATTAGAAACTATACCATACAATTAGAATTTATATCGCAAACTAAACAATTTGTATGTGATTCTTGTACAAATCGTGAGATTTGTCTTATTTCATATTTCGTATAAACATATTTCCAGCGCGCAAAAAGCGAATAATACAAACATTTTCTCACCAAAATTAAGGGGAACAAATTAGAAACTATACCATACAATTAGAATTTATATCGCAAACTAGAAAATTTGTATGTGATTTTTGTAGAAATCGTGAGATTTGTCTTATTTCATATTTCGTATCAACATATTTCCAGCGCGCAAAAAGCGAATAATACAAACATTTTCTCACCAAAATTAAGAGGAACAAATTGGAAACTATACCATACAATTAGAATTTATATCGCAAACTAAACAATTTGTATGTGATTTTTGTACAGATCGTGAGATTTGTCTTATTTCATATTTCGTATCAACATATTTTCAGCGCGCAAAAAGCGAATAATACAAACATTTTCTCACCAAAATTAAGGGGAACAAACTAGAAACACTTTCTTTTTAACAACTGAAAGACGCGTCCTTTTACACGTATATTTTTTACTCTGTCTGAATGAACTTGTATAAAACATCGATTACAGATCTTCGTTACTAAGCACTCAAGGCAATTATACAAATTTGTTCATACGAAGATATTGATTTTTCGATAAATGCTAAAATTGCTTTCGATAAATGCTTAGCATATTTCTAGACCCCATATGTCTGGTAAATCTGATCTGATAAATTTCAGCCTGTTTCACCCACTTTGTTCTGAACTGGATATGTGCTTTCTTCAATTCTTTGGATATTTTCAACCTTTTTCAATAATTGGTTCATCTAATTTCGTACCACTTTAGAATTGTGTGCTGTACCGTGAATGGTAGGTCAATAGGGTTCACACTACAAAGCAGCTTCTCTTTATAACAGAAATTTGTACGACAGTCTGGACTCTATTCATTCTTCTATTCTTTACTTTTCTTTCATCTTTCTCTACATCTTTCTTCGCTTGGGCCCCATGCTTTGCGAGTTCCTTACCAGCTACTTAGACGAACATTAACTGTTCACCAAATACAGACAGTGTCAGGTGGCAATATTGAGATGCACAGCAAGGACACTGAACGAAGCATTCTTTTAAATAGATTTTACATGCGTTTCATTTTCCCATATGTCAAATTTGTATAACATTGAATAACACGAAATTTATGTAGATGTTATATTTAATGCTATGTTGTGCGAATAGTATTTGCAATAGTATGCGCAGTAATCTTTGTAGCCATTGTACATGCACAGTGTCTTGCAACCGAGATGTTGAGAAACGACATTGATCAACACCAAGAAAGTGATGTTGCTAAACTACTTTTTTAAATCTTGCCTTAGACTTTGCTGTCATTTACGTTATCTTCTTGCAATGAATCAGCTTATGGAAACGAGTAATTTATTTCAAAAGGCAAACATTAGGCGTACACGTATGTAGCATAATTGCGAGGCTGATAAAGAGTTGAGTTGATCGGTTTGGCTTCCGAGAAGCTCATGGTTGATGATACAACCAGGTGAAAGATAATTTCACGTGGCAAAATAAATCCGAAACATAGTGTAAATATTTCCATACGTTTACCTAATGATCTAACACGATAAATACAAACATAAGCGAATATTGTAAGTTGAGATATAGTTCGGTGTACACGTAACAAGCACATGTAACGTACTTGTATTTACAGTCAAGTTGCTCGGGATCAGAGGCTGGTACGATCAGACTCTATGGTTACAAAAGGTTCTCTATAATTTAACGAAGAATTACAACTAAAGTTACAGTTCGCATCAATTTTTGTTATCAGGTAGAATTCCGTTACAATCTTCAGCATGAACGTGACTGCAGGAGTTTAAGAAACATCCAAGTTCCTCGTGGTCTTAGAAGACCTCGTGGTGGTTAAAATTGGTTTGATTAGGTCGATTTGAAAAATTGCTGTTTAGCATTTAGCTAATATCTGCGATAATAGCTGCAAGTCAAAGGTTAATATTTCGTCTTGCTCGAGTCGACTGGTTCAAATTATCCGAATGAAAAGCTACCAGCGATGATAAAGTAAAGAAACGTTTGCAGAAAGTTCGATGGCCAGCTTTCAGCTAACTTGGATAAAGAGCAAAGAGGTGTAAACGAACGGTTCGGCGGTTTATACAGGTGACAATCTGCAACGAGAATGACAAGGATAATTTCATGGATTATCAAATCGAACAGCTCACTTAAAGCACGGTTCGATTAAATGGCGAGCAACTCCTTGCGGAAAAAATTCATTTGCACACTTCCGAGCGTATGATCCGATAAGGGTCGAATTAATCGGCTTGCAACCTATTTAATGTCGGCGTTATTATTAGCAAGAAAGAGGAAAAGAAATGGTATATACTAGTTGCAACGGCTGATAGTGTTAGTTTATGAGCGAATTATTGCTCCATTATAGCAGCGGCTGCGAGATATCATAGCATCGACTATTTACAGCGGAATTGTGACTGGAAAGTTCGACTGAAATTCGTGTTAATTCGATTGCAGAGTCCTCGCTGAATTTCCGTTGGATTCTTCTCTCCTTCAAATTATTCCGCAACGATTTACGTGTAATTTTCTGTTCATTATCGATGTATTGGAAGGTGTTTATTATCATTAATAAGTAAATTCGAACAGTATATGACAGGCTGAAAATCATAACGATGTAAATGAAAATATTGAGAATTTTATCGTGTATTTCAGCTCTTAAAAGTATGGTGGTTTTACTTTTATAATTAAGTTAGTTATAACTTTATTCTCTGCCGCGATGCGTCTTTATGACCTGAAAAAATATAAATTTGTATAATGATAAACACAGAACGTTATTTTGTAATATTAAATAACGGTTTATTTACGTCACTATGATTTTTCGTTGTACATATATGAAGACTTTGCTTGAAACTTAAACCCCCCCCAAAAAAGGATAGCGCAAAGTAATTTTTATTCTTATAGTAGCCGTGCGCGAGTTTTGCAAATTCGTAGAAAAATCGTTGCAACAAGCGTGTAAAATTATTAGTTAAAAAAATTAATAACGAAACGTTTTAATTAAAATTTTAATAAAATCTCTGACTACGTTTTTGCTGTGTTAAAGAGAAATGCATATTCCGCAGACATAATTAACTGAAACTAGTAAACTCAACAGAAAATATGTTAAACTATAATATAATAAATTTCCAAAGTTCCAACTGCAATTATGACGTAAAAATATTTTACAAAAGTGATTCCGTAGGTTAATTTCTGATTGAATGTCCTAACGTAATTATCCACGGTGGCCGCAAAACCACACCATAGTATTTATTGTAGCATTTACATACTAATTAATTAGACCCGAGTAATATCCAAATAGACGCAGAGAGAAGAAGAAATTAGTACAATGGCGACCAGAAGAAAATTTATAAAACGAGAAGTATAAAAAGGAAATGTAAATTTACAAAACGACCGTTGCTAATCCGGTAAAAGATTGTCTCAATGCAAAAGTTACCGAAATTCATAATATACCAACATAAAACTTTAACGTTAAATTTCCTGTCATTTTTATACTCTATCGTATGGCCAAAACACAGACTGGACCTGACAGAAAAAGATACTGTTGAAAAATAAGGACATGAGCCGGTATTTTTATGAAATTTCACGTAATTCAAAGAATCGGATACGAAAGGATGCAGGGAAGAAGACAGACGATGGTACGTCCCTGGTGTTGGTGTCACTTCCCATTTCGGGTTGGCGGCTCGGTTTTTCGTCGTAGATGTTCGTATGCTTCCGTCGGCGATCCGGAAAAGCACGAGGCGCGCATCGGCCGCTGCGCGGAAATTGTCGAACGAGCGGTGGAGGTCGGCGGAGGTCGGCCAACTCGAACCACGCGGCGGTGTCGATTCGATTCTCGATACGCGTAGCTGTCGCTTGGAAAATCGTTGGGCCGGCTTTTGTCGTCCACGTGTTCTCACGGGAACTTTGGCCGTTTCTTGCTACGAACCGAGCAACGCGGATCATGCAAATGCAAGTATTAATATGCGACCCGCCGAGTAACTTACGCAACCGTTAATAACTCGTAATGTTTGTAGACAGCCGTACATCCGTATTCTATTAACGAGTGATAATGTAATACGATATTTGTCATTGGAACGGTTTGTACATAGAAGCAGGACGGCTCAATATTACCTATTTTTCAGTTGTTTCCCTTTCAGACACCAAGATACGAAGCAGAAATGAGTAACTGGATCGCTGTATTAATTATCGAATAGCGAGCACCAGCGCTTTGTTGCAATCGATACTTTCTCTCGTTCTTTGATCGCACAAGTATCGATGATATTTTCAAATTATTCGATTCTGCTTTAATGCAGTTTACGACGCACTATTTGACAAAGTGTGGCGGCGTATAATAATTGAGTTTACGTGTTTGATTGTTGAACGCTGCTTGTGTACGAGCACAAATATCGTCACTTAACACGCAGTACCGTGCTACTTGCTTTAATTGCTATTGGTAACCTATTGGTTAACGCCAAAATTCTTTGTTTATGCTTTTTACGCTCCTTTCGTTACATAACCTTAGATTTGCATTCGCAGAAAAAATTCGGCACGCATAACGATTTTAAAGCCTCGATTACATAAACATCGATATAAGTCGAATTAATCGGCTCGAAATCGTTGAGTAACGAGTGGCAAGTAGCTTCGACTGATACTTAATAAAAAATGGATACCTGAAAACGTCGTAAAAATATCCGAAGCTGGCCATAAGACATAAAAAAGAATATAAAAATCGTCTTAGAATGTTTACAAAAACGGTCGATGATTTGCTCGCTACGATTAAACCGAAAGTTAGGTAAAAGTCGACTTAGCTTAGAGAATTCGTATAATAATTAAGAGAAGGTCGACGCTGGAAATAGAACGTTATCTAATAACCATTTTTCTTTTTAGTTGAAGAAATAACAAAGAATGGCTAAGAGAATTCTAACCTCGCTTAAAACCCGAAGAAACGTTTCAAGTGTGCTGAATTTAGATAACTTGAACGAGACGAAACCCAGCCATGGAATTGGATCTAAAAATTAAAGTTACTTAATCTTAGTGTTTTGTTTTTATTTATATTCTGCACTCTACGTGATATAGGATTTTTTATTTAGATATAGAATACAAACGTTAAATATTCTGAAAGGAACATAGACCAAATGTAGTAAAACCTGCTCTGATTATTTATTACGGCATCAGTCGATGATCGACACCCTAAAATTTGAAAATACTTGACATAGGTGCTGCTATTTTTGATATAACTAAATAATTGCACTTTCGATTGAATTGCTACGCGGATACCAATAATATCGAATAATCCTGAAAGATGGATCTCTTTTTTGGAAATGTCTCAAATTAAAATGTCTTAAAAGTTTGTGATTGTAAGTGTTATATTTATCAGTTCGTAATTATTACAAGATGATATTTCTATAAATAGCCGTGGAAATAGGCGAATGAAATTTTTAACTGTGGTTCCTAATTATCTGGTTAACTTCCTAATTATCTGATGGAATCTATCTACTGATTTATTAAATTGATTCGTCAAATTGACCACAAAGATACATCACAGTACGTTGTTGGCTGTAAATATTAAGACACCTAATCGTTATACGTACATTTGCTGAAAAATGGCAAACTTTACCTTGCTTAGTGCCTTTAGTATTACGTACGACACGATAATTTGTAATAAAGTAACCAGAGAAAAGAACAAAAAACAGTAGAAAGCCATTTGTACAAAATAGCCAACGGTGTATTTACATTCTATCGAAGCTTATTTCTAGAAAAATGATTATTTTCTTAAGAAATAAATTGATTGCAATTACCGCTACAAAACAGCACTGGTACATCGCACGTTTCACAGACAGATTTCACACATACGTACTATCTGGTAACATTTGTTCCAGTAAATACACAGCTTTAGCCGATTTATCCTAATAATACGTAATGGCGAACGTAACGCACGCGATGGAACACCTTCGTTACGTATGAATGAAATTTATAAATTCATCGGTCGATTAAGCCGAATCGTGAAAGTACGAGTAACCCAGAAAAAGTCGATTACCTCGGCAACGTTCGCTCGTTAATGATTCACAAACTTGTTACAGGTACTGGTGAATCCGGCAAATCCACCTTCATTAAACAGATGAGAATCATCCACGGGTCTGGTTACTCGGACGATGACAAGAGGGGGTTCATTAAACTCGTGTACCAAAACATTTTCATGGCCATGCAGTCCATGATCCGGGCGATGGACCTCCTCAAGATCCAGTACGCCTCATCTGCGAATATAGTGAGTATTTTTATCGGTGACCCTGGGCTCCCTTCTCCCCGTGTTAATTATGGTAACCAAGTGCAACTGAAAAATGTGTTGTTTCCATGCGATCCTAGGAAAAAGCAGAACTCGTGCGAAGCGTGGACTTCGAGACAGTTACAACCTTTGAAAGTCCATACGTAGAAGCAATCAAAGATTTATGGGCGGATAGTGGTATCCAAGAGTGTTACGACCGCAGGCGAGAATATCAGCTCACAGACTCCGCTAAGTAGTAAGTACCGTCTGGACGTGTCTTTGCCATCTACTTGCCCCTGAGGAGAGCGTATCTTTTTTTCACCTCGTTCTACTCGACGTCATTGTTCGGTTAGCAGTCCCAACGTGTCAGCCCCTAAACGAGTCGAATACGCAGCCGCCAAGTACAGGCCTGTGTGAAACGTTAAACGCGTGTAACGTCTAAATATGAAGAATTCGTTGTAAAGAAATATTTGATGGAACGTTGAAGGTTTGCACCGACTGCTAGGTTTCTATTTAATAAGCGATCCATTTACTCATGTGAATGGTTTACTCGATATCTGGTTGATTCGATATTTGTTCGTTGAACGAGATTATAATATTTGGGAATGCCAGATGTTCCGTGTATCAGGTATTGAGAACATGATGTTTCAGTTACCTATTGGAGATAGATCGAGTCGCAGCAAGAGGCTACCTCCCAACAGAACAGGACATTCTTCGTGTGAGAGTGCCTACTACTGGTATAATTGAATATCCTTTTGACTTGGAAGAAATTCGATTTAGGTATGTCTCGCCATGCAAAGGAAGACGCTGCCTGTGCCTGTGATCTACTTACATTGGACTCTTTCTGCATCGTGGCTGCATGTATTGTGACTCACCGATTTCATTGTACATGGAATCCATCATTCGTTTCGTTTCTCCTTTCTCACTGGCGTGTCGCGAGTTCCATTGATACCTCCGGTTTTATGACGTGCCGTGGTGCTAAGTTCCCATGTACGAAATTTCGTCTCTCGCGACGACGAGAAAATTTCGTGCTCTGTATGCGGAGAGAAGACACAACGCAAGGTGTTCCTCTTCCAGCGGAGTATGGACGCACACGGTCTTCTCTCGATCAATCGTATTTATTTACAAGGAACATAATAGCTTTGCGGTGAACAATGTAAACTGTCCCACTGTCAGTTACTGTGTCATAAAACTGTAAGAATAAATCAATGAACTTTGCATTTGAGAGAATTCTTACAGGCTGGGGACAACGAGCATGTGTCAAATGTTTTGCGATATTCCTCTCCTCGTAATCACCTTTAATACATGCATGGGCATGCACTATCAGACTGTGGCTTCGTTTGTTTTGCAGTTATCTTAGTGACCTAGAACGTATCGAAAAGCCTGACTTCCTTCCTACCGAACAAGACATTCTTCGGGCTCGAGCTCCTACTACTGGCATTATAGAATATCCGTTTGATCTGGACTCCATCATATTTAGGTACTAACACACATTACTTGAACTTGACTATACGTTTAGAAGTATACTATACTAACTTAGTATCGTACTAACCTGGAGTAATGGATTAGTATCGAAATACCTGTGTGAGTTTTTTTTAATACGGGTAAACACTTTTATTTTATTCCTATCGTGTCATGTATTTTTTGTTTGTACATTATCGCAATACCATTTATTTATGTTAATCATTTTTTTTCTCTCTCGATCGTATATAGTTTCTTAAGTATTATCGCGATTTGTTGTAATGTAAATAATATTCTCTTATACGTAAGTTATCACAGTATGGAAATAGACTTTATAAGTTACAGAGGTAAAATAGAAGTAGCAGGTAATTAATAAGTTATCATTGATAATGTAACGTAATAATAGTAATATTTACTATTTGTACCTTAAAAAATTGACAAGGTGAGTGAACACGTAGATAACTTCTTATTAAAAAAAAAAACAGGATTATGTTATTTACTACATATTTTATAGCTGATTCTTCCTGTTTCGTTCTCCTTTCTTTTCTTTTTTTGTTTTTTTTCTCTTCAATTTTTATCCTCCGTTTGCTTTAAATAGCTCATTGTTTGCATGTTTTTCCATGAAATTTCTGTTCAGGAAATATCATTTTGTAAATATTACATTTGACATTTGACTAATGAATCGTACGAGTAATTTAAATTCTGAATGTGAAATTAGGAATTATTTACAAACTGCACTTAACAAATTGATAAATATCGGGTAACAGTTTGCGCTTTAGTTTGATTAATATTGTAGCAAATATTTAAGTCATAAGTGAAAAGATGAACAATATTACATAAGTATATTTTACAGGATGGTAGACGTTGGTGGACAGAGATCAGAAAGAAGGAAGTGGATCCACTGTTTCGAGAATGTCACTTCTATCATCTTTTTAGTAGCTTTAAGTGAATATGATCAAATTTTGTTTGAATCGGAAAATGAGGTAAATACTATTACAATATTTCTTTCTCTTATTTTTTAGTTTACCCATATAAATCATATCATTAATTGAATCATATCATTCTAACTTGTTATTACCATTTTCCAGAATCGAATGGAAGAAAGTAAGGCTTTGTTCAAAACAATTATTACATATCCTTGGTTTCAACAGTCTTCTGTTATTCTGTTCCTAAACAAGAAAGATCTGCTCGAGGAGAAGATTATGTACTCTCATCTTGTTGACTATTTTCCTGAATATAATGGTAGGTACATAACACTAATATTTACTTTTGGAAATTATACTGTATAACAACATTCACAACATTAAACTTATTAATGTTTGTGAATCTTTAGATTGATACGTATAACATCGTATGTAATATACTAGATGTTTACTATTGTTCATTATGTGTGAACGAAAATCTACCAGTTGATTCGAGATGTGATTTTACATAGAATGTTCTCATACAAACACATAATAAAATTCAATAAGTTATTAATAAAGATTGATAATCTTTGTTAATTTTAATATACTCGGTTTAGAATGAATTTTTTCTTCAGAAATGATTATGTTTCTTTATTCTATCCAGGAAGATGAATTAATTTTTTAAAACACAGCAGACAATTCCATTATTGAACATTGCAAATAGATTTTTAATTTTTATATTTCTAGTTAATGTAATTATTCCAACATTATACATAGGTATTTGATTTTTCATCCATTTTTATTAAATCTTTATAATTCGTTACTAGTGATTTGGAAATACTTTTCATACGGTATTTTATCCTTAATAAATAGAAAAATAAATTGAATTACCATGTTTTAAAATATATCGCAGAGAACTTAAACTTTCGCAAATAAAATAGAAAAGGAAATAATTTCTAAACTATTAATTCAGTAGGGTATAGATAGGTTCGAACTTGGTGAAAATTCTTTAATAACATTTCGAATCAATTGAAAAAAATATTTTTTACTCGTACTGATACTTCTCGTATAAGTTATATATTTATTTCCCCTAAAATATTTAGTAAATTTATATCTTTCCCTTTCTTATAAATTATTCAGTCAATATTGTGTTTCTATTAAAAATTTTATTTATATTTATTAAAATTAATAAAATTGACTCTTTATCTCTTAAAGTAATATAGAAGTTATAATATCATAATATTATTAAGTATATCATAAAATGTGAAATATGAAACACCTTCGGATGAATTGTCAATACGTTCAGAGAATCAGGCTTAGAATTATTTCGCATTGCTCTGGAACATACTATTCAGTTTATTATTAGTAAGTGAACAAGTTGTATGGTATAGGCCCTAAACAACAAGATGTACCAGCAAGGGAATTCATCTTAAAGGTGTATCTCAGTACGAATCCTGATCCTGACCGCATGTGCTACTCTCACTTCACGTGTGCGACAGGTCTGTTTAAATATAACACATCATGGCAGAAATTGTAGATGTTTTGTAGAGAATTTTCTAAATTGAGCCAGTAACTATACATCATAAAGTTGTAACTGTATCCTTAAAGCTTAACCCTTTCTGTATTATAGAACAGCTATTTTCTGTATTTCGACATTACCTTTCATTCATTTTATCAATAATAAGTGATACAACTTTTCCATAAAACCATACCAGAACAACTTACATACATAAATAGAGATTTTAGCTTTACTTTAGGGAAATTTATTTACTTTACAATTGATTTCAAAGCATTTTGACATAAACATTCCTTAGAACTTCCCAGGCGTATCTAATTAGATCTAATTTAAATAATCTAATTAAAATGTGTTATATTTTCTTAATCTGATAAAATGAAAACATATATTAAACTTACATAAGAGATTTGTATTTGACTGATAATAGCTTTAAAAGGTTTCTTTGAGAGTTAATAGAACTAATTGAATAATTTGTCCTTCAGTATTTATTGGATTTGGATATAAACTTTATTGATTTAGTAAACCAGATAAAGTGGATTTGATAATAGTTTCAACATTCAAAAAAAAATGTTTTTTTCTCCATGAAAACATAATTTTTACCTTCTGTATCTAATTTTCTCTTTAATCTTTACATATCATTTTAATGTATATTAGTTTATATATTGTAGTAAAATAATTGATATTAATTTTAGTTTTCTGTTATTATTATATTTTTGTGTTCTAAAAGTATTTTATTATAGGTAGTATAAGTCTTGTAATTTTATGTTATTAATATTAATTAATATTTGAATTGGTTTCAATCAGATTTTAAAATAATATCCCACTGATATTACATAATTAAATTGGGAGAAAAAAGATAGTATGTGCTTGAATAAATATAAATAGAAGTAATTGTCAATTCGTATGCTTGCTTATATATTTCACAGGCCCACAAAGAGATGCCATACCTGCTAGAGAATTCATTTTACAGATGTTTGTCGAATTGAATCCAGATATTGAGAAGATTATATATTCACACTTTACGTGTGCCACAGGTAGGCTGTTAGTAATTGATGCTAATGTGCATTTGTTTTTGCTTCTTAACATTATGTATGTTGTGTAAGATAATTTGCATGTTGCCTATATTCTACAGCAGGTGCGTAATTCTTATCTTAATGGTTATTTACTTCAGGAAAATCAATCTATTTTATAGTGTCAAAAACTAATACTATTGTGCAATTTAATTTTAAAAACTTCTTAATTACCTATTTTTTGAATGTTTATTAATCATCATAGTTAATAATCTAATCATACTATTGGATTGATTTTCTGTCTGATTTGTTGTTTTAAATTGATATTAACATTAAAATGTGGTTTATTATTGCATGCTGCGCTTATGGGATTATTCATCAGACACGGAAAACATTAAGCTTGTATTTTGTGCCGTTAAAGATACAATTATGCAAACTGCACTTAAAGAATTTAATCTTGCCTAAAGGACAATTTTTGCATTTACATATGATCTTTAATGTGTTTCTTTTATTGCGAATATATACAGATTTTTTACAAAATGACTATTAATCTTTAGTCATGTGTTGGAAAGTCAGATGTAATAATAGAGTAACATATTCTGTGTGCAAAATTTTGAGACTGCCAATCTGTTCCCTGCATAATATTGTTCACGCATAAATTATTTCAACAATAATAATCAATAATAATCAATTGTTACTGAAGTGAAATGCAGTGAAACATAGTAAAAAAAATATTTGGTTTATTAGTATTACAGATTGAGTAAAGTAGTTTTTTTCAGTAATACCATATTATTTCACTAGTAAAAGAAAGTACTTTTATTTAATTAACGAAATTCAAAACAGTTATCATAAGATATAATATATTTTAATCGTGCAGAATACCATATAACAGAACTTAGATTAGTATGATCAATTTCATAACTGGTTTTAATTTTAATTCATAAGTGCTAAACTTACAAGGTCATTGGAAGGAATACTATGCTCTGCACAAAGTTTTAATGCATGGGTTATACAAACCATATTTATTTGCACATACTGTTTGATCATAATGTAATAATTTCTTAAGTTTCTAAATTTAGTTAAACAAATTTATTTTATTTTAAAAAATGCTACTAAAGAATGTTATGCATTCTTTCAATAACAGGTTTCTGTAATTCATTTAACAAAGCACAGTTAAATGTGTAAAACAATAACGCACTGCTGAAAATAATTAAAGGATGATATACCACTCATTTTGATCTTTATACCTACTTTTTGTGTCTGTACATTTTTGTTTAATTATTATCTTAAAGTCAATTCTTATCACAGAATCATACGAGTAACATTTCAGTATATCAAGCCTGGAAGATTTCTTTACTTCTATTTGCTTGATCGATGTAACAGAATACTTTGTAAGAGCAGTCCCCTAATTGTTTCAAGCAGTGTATATTTCACGTTTGTGGGAGTGTGGAACATACTTTGTTCTTCAATGGCATGTGATAACTATTGCATTACATATATAGCTTTATTTTCTATTATATATACTTTTATAAAATTTCTGCAATTAATTGTAACTTCTCTAATTTGTTATGTTCAATTGTCAGTGATAAGGATTATAGAGATTGTTATAAATTTATGTGCTTCAGTTATTTAATTTAAATATATCATTCTGCAATATAATTAATTTCTTTAATGATTCCTATAATATAAATTATATCATATATGTGTCAGTGTTTTTGTGAATTTTTATACATAGAAGATAAAAATTGCATGTTGCATGTGTATGAACTTCAAATTTATTCTCACCCTTCACTTAAGGGTAAGTTGATTTTTCATATACTGTTGTATTACTATTCAATGAAAGATATTAATTACTCAAAGTTTCAACGTTTCTAAACGATTTTTAATGGTCACTAATGCTTTTTGCTTAATTAACTGATTAACTACATTATTGTTGTTCAAGTTCATAAATTATAAATGTTTACACTTGTTTTCTCTTACAGATACAGAAAACATCAGATTTGTATTTGCAGCAGTGAAAGACACCATTCTGCAGTTAAACTTAAAAGAATATAATTTGGTTTAGATGGCAATACACAAAATTCAGGATGGACTCAAGAATTTTTCTTATACCCTGACCAAGGTATCAGTGTGAACTCTGTTAAGTTAGAAATGGGAAAGACGAAAAAGGCAGAAAATGAACAGTAATTTGTGGTGCCATCAGCGTACTGTCGCTGCTCCATTACAAGTGTACCAACTATTGATTAGTAAAATTTATAACGGAGGTAACAGCGATGAACAAATATGGACCTAAATCTGAGCGTTATACGTTCTTTCCTAACCTTCTCACTGTCAATACCAACAAATTGATTTAGTTTCGTACTCTATTTGTTGAATTTATTACCTTTTTATAGATTAGTTTAGTCAATCATGCCTGGCTGACTGCGTAATCGTCTAATTTTTATATAATAATACCACGAGCAACACATCAATAAACGTATAAGATAGAGTGCAGCCATGCCATAAAATGTCTGTCCAAGTGTTCATCTCAAATCAAGAGATCTCAGCAAGAAACTGAAGAGAAGAAGGACAAATGCTTTTTAATCACAAGTAGTCGGTGACACAAGTGAGAGCAATTTTAGTGCCATTTACTAGTGTGGTGTTTTTATTGCAGTCCTTTCTTAGATGCAAAAAGCCAAAGTGTTTTTTTATCTGTGCCAGAAGCAAGTCAAAGTTCTTTCTGCATGTGACTCAAATTCATAATTCATCGTATAAATATTGTTATATATAATATATAAAATGAAACATAGGTTAGCATTGAAGAAAGCAACATAAAACCAACAAGAAGGAAACTTTACCACCCTTCAATATTAAGAAATTATTAGAAAACATCTGTTTGATGTGATTTTAGGTAATTTAGGAGGTGAAAGGTTGCAGATTCTTCTGCTGTCTTTTTTCTCCGTAGGCTGTGTAAAAAACGTGAGGGCTGCGATCTCATACCATACAGTTATAAGTCTGCAATTTACGAACGACGTAAAAGTCTTAATTACAACACTGGTTTTCCTTTCATCCGGCCCTCGCTTATTAACACAGCATCGCGCATCTAGGGACATGGTTTAAGAACGTATGGCCCTAGTTCGCATTGTATCCAGATTACAGTGTATGTATGTATGAACTGCTCACTGCCTGCGCTCGCTCATGCTGGCTAGCGCGCTGCCCACTGCTTGTATTCTCTAATGGTTCAATTAACTGCTGTTTGTGCCACCTTTTGATGTTCTGCCGAAAGAATATTTGTATAAAGGTGATAGAAACTGCTTTGCACAAACCTAGAGAGTACTTGCACAATAAACTTTACGGTGTTGGTCAAATCAGTGAATTAGGGTATGACGTCTGGACACATATATCCTGAATGTCTAACCCTGATACAGCTAACACCTCACGCACACTGGGCAGCGTATGTCATACCCACTTTGGTTGAAACACTGAGTTTATATGAAAGAAAAAATATATAAATACATTGAATAAAATATAATATTAAGAGATAATAACAAATAATATTGAATAATAATAATAATATTAGTAATAATAATATTAATATAATAATATTAATAATAATAATATTAATAATAATATAATATTAATAATACTGCTTGGTTTTCAGTGAGAGTGTGTGATTAAAGAGAGTGAGGGAGAAGAAATAAATGTGTATTCAAAGTGAGACAAATGGTAGTAAGAATGAAAGAAAGAGAGAAATGGATGGAGGGAGCAGAGGAGGATGAGAGTCAGAAAAAGGAAGACAGAAAGGGAGAGAGCGGTGAAAGAGAGAGAGAGAGAGAGAGAGAGAGCGAGAGAGGAAGAGAGAGAGAGAGAAAGAAAGAGAGAGAGAGAGAAAGGGAGAAAGAATGGGAGTGAGAGAATGAATTTAGATGTATGATATGTATGCAGAATGCATGAAACATTTTAACAAAAGATAAAAATTGATTGAGACGAACAGGCTTTCTTTCGCCTGATTCAAGAATGTGCGAGTGGCGCGCAAATTTGTGGCTATAGTTCATTTGTAAATCATTTTTTGTCAAAAGTATACATTTTTCTGAAAGCATAATATGTTGAGTATTCTTTCTGTGTGTATAAAATGTAAACACCTACCACGCCCAAAATGAAATCAATGTTTCTAACTTATTTATAATAAATAATATACATTAATGATAAAAATAAACGCAGTTTGTGACAGTAATATCGATGCATGATACCGCATTTACCTCGTATATTTACCTGAAAATATAGTGATCCTTGAGTAAAATAATAATCCCTGATCCTGTTTATATGGAAAAAGTGTTTAATTATGTACCCTAATAAAGAAGTTATATTTAAAGTTTATTAAGTTATATTTTGTTTTCGTTATGTAAGAGCTGTTACCGTTTATTAAAAAAAATATATTTTCGTTCAAGAATGTACTGTGAAATTCTTATTACCGCTTTTTACATAATCTTATTATAATACATAACAATCAAATCGAATAGAAATTTTATTCATTTTATTTATTATAAATTACTATACCACTTCTTATTTAAGGAATTATTTCAACGAATTTAATTTAATTAACGAATTTAATTAAATTTAGACGAAAAGAAGTAGTAGTTATTCGCGTTTCTAATTATTTGAATCTATTAAACTGGTTAACGATAATTCCTTTAATTATTCACTGATTTGAATAGTTAATTTTGCTATTTAAAAAGTAGATAACATTTTACATATCAAATAATAAGTAATGTATAATAGCATCTTTATTTTGAAAGTTCAAAAATTACCATTTTATTAATGTAACGATATTTTTATAAGAAAAAGAGATAAAATTTTATAACATAATGTTCTAATCTCTATATCTGTGTAAGAAGTGATTAACAAGCACATTTTATGCAGCATTTTAACTATATGCTATATATGTTCTACATGTTACATAAATTTTGTTTAAAGTACGTGATATAATCAAATCATCTTCGTACATAAACAGAATGGTAGTATATTAGTAAACTGCAGATTTATAGGAAATTCACAATTGCTAAAATCCACATAATATGCAAAAATATAAAAATATAAGTGCAAAATATCCAAAGTATAATAGTTATTATAATATCCAGTGGATGTAATAGATTTCTACTTAGACTTCGTTTATTTAACTAGCGTTATAAAAGTACGCATGTGCATGAAAATCCGCAGTTTATATATTAGCCGTGAGTTATTAGGGATTTGTAATTGGCGCACAAAAATGTAGCCGTACTACGTGCGCCAATGAGAAAGCGGGCCGCCTAGCGGCGCATTTTCAAACATCACGTCATTCTCTTAAGGCGAAAATGTCACACTGTGAAAAGGATGTTGATGCGGTGAGGAGAAAGAGCGCGCGCGCAACGTGTACGACAGCGTTATCATCTCTGCAAGTATAGTCCTGCGGAGGATCATCGAAAGGACTACACCCCTACAGTAAATTGAGTTGAACTTTGTTCTTCGAGTCGACACCTACAGTGAATAAAGTCACGCAAGTGAAAAGATGAGTCTTCTACTAGAAGAGGAGGAAATTGACGAGTGAGTGTTTCTGTGGCTTGCAATTATATTTTCTACGTTTAAGTTTCGACTCTTATGAGACGAGAGTTACCTCCCTTTTGGTTAAGCTTGTAATAAGGGGCTTGGCAGCGTCTGTAACTCATTTTATGAAATAAGAAGCTTTTCTCGCGTAAATGTTTATATCTCGACAGTTGTTAAGGACAGGTTGTCCAAAGTTAAGTAGTTTGCGCGATTGTGTACTCATTACATTTCTTTCGAAACTTTATGAGATCGTTGTATGAGCTACAAGTGTACGAGGGTCCATGTGATTTTAGAAATCCAATTTTTCTTTGTACATTAATTTATGAACATGCATATCACATGTAACCTACTTAACAATTAATCGTGTCTCTACTCGTGATGTCTGCATTTCATTAACGTTTGAAATATAAAATATATTATCCCAATAATAAAAATGAATAAAAGGGAGGGCAAATTTAAAACCGTTAGTTGATTACATGGAATTATGGGAGTAATGAGATTCTGATACTTGTTAAATTTTTTGGGGTTCTTTTTTGCATAGAAATATTACGTTTTTATAAATTTTCTTGATTTCACAAATAGCCTGCTCACATTTATGATATTTATAATAGACTTAATATTTATTAGGAAATAAGAATGAATTCGTAATATAAAAAAATATTAGAAAGGTTAGTTTCTTGGAGAAGTATTATTGAATTAAATTCAAATTCGAAGATATTAAACACATATAACATAGATAAAGGTCATGTGAAATAATTCGATACATAAAATAAATACGGTTTTAGAAGAAATATTGCTCCGTAGAGCTGACGCATTAATAAACAACTTAATTTAAATACGAAAATTAAAGCACATAGAAAACGAAATATATATTGGTTATTAGTTGTATATATTTAACTATTCCCGAAAACGAATTAAGATGGAAATAATCGAAAGATGTAAATTGGATTTGACATTTACTTTAGCTATCACTGGTCAGCAACGAAGTGGACGATCGATGTGATAGGCTTAACCATGTATTGTGTGTCATGCGTATATCATTTCTTTTTTGTCCTCAAACTAATCAGCCGTGTGCTCGTTCAAATGGGAACGTCAAAGTTATTTAGGACACCCTAATTAATTAATTTGATTAAAATTAATGTGATTAAATAATTCGGACGTATTAAGGCCTCGATCGATTCACCTTGAATTTCATGGCATATACTTTCCATTATTGGAGTACCAAATGAGAGCATTTGGTGCATAACCCTGATTAGGTTGAACACGAATGCTTTAATACTTTTAACGATAAGCGTAACTTTTTCCATTGGTGCTTTTTAGTAGAATATATGTAATCTTTATGTAGGTGTAAATTTTGGCATTTATCGGATAGATTCTGCGTGTCGCTTATCATTGATAAGAAGACAGGATTTTAATTAAAAAATAATTATATTTTAATCGATAAAAGTGTATATCGCCTTAATTGTGTATTGTAGATTGTATAAATGTTTTGCATTGTATCGTCAACTATGAGTATGGTAAATTCTAATTAAAATTGTTCCTTCTTTTTCTGCTGCGTTTTGCTAAATTACAGAGAAGTTTAATTAAATAACTTATGGCACGGTAGTCACGTATTATTAAAACGCGTAATGTTCTCGATAGAACAAATTAAATCTTTAAACGTGGTTTAATTCTAAATGCAAAATAAGTTTATTAAAATAGAAATTTTTACATTTCTTTCTTCTTCTTGCTCTCCCTTTAACTGTTGAATTTTATTTTTGATTTCTCGCATTACAGCTGTAAGACACATACCTTACAAATATTTTAAAATTATTTACAACTACATTTTAGGAATATGTACTCTATAAAAGGTTGTAGGAAATCGACTCTTTTATCTCTAACACGTTATTTTGTTAAATACGTTATTTGAGATTATTATTTGCATTTTAATTAACCAAATAGGGTACTTATTTCTTAGATAACGTTATTTATATCTGTCCATTGATAATATAAATACGAACAAGGACGTCGACTCTCACTTTCTTCTTTAAAAATCTTAAACAAAATCTTAAGCGTAGACGATTACCTAACATTATCAGAACAGAGAGAATTTTTAAACATATTCTTCTATTACAGGTAAATTAGCAGAAAAATTAATTTGTAAATAAAACTACCTTTATTTACTACGTTATTATAAATAAATCATTTAACCTGCGGGTTTTAGTTCACATAGAGAAGAGTTTGAAAAATTTTGTAAACAGGAACTTCTCGAAACTTTTAATTAATATCAGTTATGTATGCATGGCAACACGAGACTACTAAGTTAGTGGTACTAACAACAGCGCACTATTTACTTCCAGAGTTTCTGCATGATACGTTCAAAAGTTATGTGATAATTTTAAAGTTAATTCGTTTTTAGCGTACCTTTTATCAAATTAGAATCGCACGGTATCGACGCCCGAATACGACCAATTATTCTAATATTAGATCATTGCGTAATAAATGTCTCTTTTCGACGAGGCTCCTGTTTCAGTCATTTTTCAATTATAAAATATCGGACACTTCTTTCTACTTATACAGGGTGGTTGGTAACTGGTGGTACAAGCGGAAAGGGGGTGATTCTACGCGAAAAAAGAAGTCGAAAATATAGAATACAAATTTTTTTTTTTTTTTAATTTTTCCATAGAGACAACGATCTACAGTGAGATGCGTTATAACGAGACGCGAAGTGCACGCGTACCGAGCGAAGATTCGAAGTCGATTTTCTCGAAAACAAAGCCTCAAACGAAAAATTGTTATTCTATATTTTCGACTTCTTTTTTCGCGTAGAATCACCCCCTTTCCGCTTGTACCACCAGTTACAACCACCCTGTATATCATTCTATTTCGATAGCTGTAGTCTATACTTCTTCTGTTCATTGATTTCACAATCATTTTAACGTTATTTGTGTTTTATTTTTCTTTTTTAAGTCCAAGGTATGGAAACGCGACTTTCGAACCATTTTTATCTATTAATATGCAAAAAATAGATCTATACACTTGCACACAGCAACTTTGGAATACTGGAAACATTAGATTTTCGTGAAACTGAAATTAACTAACTCGTACGGCGACAAAAAACGTAACAATTCCAGTGGACGTTAGTCCGATTTTCATTGCAAGAATTCTCATTGTAAAACAATTCGTGCTTACTGATTGCCTTTTATCTCGAAATTAACATTTACATTGCGACAGTTTAACAGATTATAATCTTTGCCCCATCTATGTTCGATCTTTTTGCACTTTGACTAATTTATCGCATCCTCGATCCACGTGTACGATTAAAATGAAATCCGATATTAACGTGAAATTAACGTGAAGATTATTTAAGATATACGTCGTTGTATTTCTTAATTCTAACACGAAAAGGTTCGACAATATTGCTTTGCTAATCAACTCCGTGAGATTTATTTCACGATAGAACAATAAACCATCCTTTAATATACCGACTCGTTGCAGCATTATTTCGTTCATATTGGCGAACTGGCAGAAAGTTTCGATTACGTTCAGTTGATTAAATTTTGGCGGAAATTAGAATTTTCTATGCTTAAGGTTCCTTAAAATATCTACGTAATTAAATTATTTAAACTATAATTATTTTATTTTTTAATATTATTTAAATTAAATATTAATTATTTAAATTACAAATTAATTAAATTATTGAAATTATTTAAACTATGTACGAAGATTAAATGTTGACACTCTTAAGAAAATTACTTCTTTTTCGTGTTTTTATTTATCGTGCTTTTGTATCTCTTTTTTACTCTTCTATATAATATGCGTTTTCTTTTGTTTCTTGAAATATTCACGGAACATTTTTCGCATGCAATATCCGTGATACTTGCGCGATATTTAATCTTAACAATAACGTTTCACCGTTCATAAATATCATCTACGTAACTTCCTTGGTTTTTTCCTGACCTCTCCTAACTTGGATAATTTTCCAGTTTGTTATTCTGTTCCTCGCTTTTGATTTTTGTATGGACGAATAAGGAAATTGACGAGCCGAGACGTAATACTCGGAAGTCTTCTAAAAGTCTGTTTTAACTTTGATTGTTAAATGTCTCGCAGATGTCGGGACAAGTTTTCTCGAATATTCGTCTCTCGTATCTCTCATACAGTAAATGTACAAATTTTCTTATGCGACATGAGCAAAGCATCCTTTTCGCAAAGTGATAAATTGCATCGATATGTGAAATTAGAACTTTCGGAATTGCAATTTTGCTGGACTCGATGCCGCGAAAATATTGCAGGATTTCATAACTAGAAAGCTAGATTCGTTGTGGAAATATTTTCTTCCTATGTATATATAATTCATTGACTAGTCAAAAATTACAAACGTAATTCATCGACTGGTTGAAAATTTCCCATTTAAAATCGGATTAGAAAGGACATTTTTTTAAATGTACCTCCTGGCTAACAGCATCAACGCTTCCATGTAAGCAAGAACTGAATTTTCATTTTTTTTGCGAGATACTCCGAGTGCATAAAACGTGCGCTAAAAATAAAAGAAGGTTACCTGTTTTAATACGTTACGGCAGCGATATAGCTAGCGCGTGTATCAAGTTCGTATCAGTGCAATGTGACACCGCTTTATTTGGAAATCCAAGTTACGTAAAGCGACCTTATCGTTGTACTCATAGAAAGTTATTCGAATACGGATTGTCCTTTGCCTTTGTTGGTTTTGTAGCGTTCTTAGGGGACAGTTGAATTGTTCCTTTTTTTCCAAGTCTCTGAATATTAACAACTTACCGACCGATAGCCGATTAATCGGTTCTTTGTCGCCAACGCTTACCGACTAGTAACCGATTAATCGGCTTTTTGTCGCCAACGCTTACCGACTAGTAACCGATTAATCGGCTTTTTGTCGCCAACGCTTACCGACCAGTAGCCGATTAATCGGTTTTTTGTCGTCAACGTTTACCGACCAGTAGCCGATTAATCGGTTTTTTGTCACCAACGCTTACGGACCGGTAGCCTATTAATCGGCTTTTTGTCGCCAACGCTTACCGACCAGTAGCCGATTAATCGGCTTTTTGTCGCCAACGCTTACCGACTAGTAACCGATTAATCGGCTTTTTGTCGCCAACGCTTACCGACCAGTAGCCGATTAAACGGTTTTTTGTCGTCAACGTTTACCGACCAGTAGCCGATTAATCGGTTTTTTGTCACCAACGCTTACGGACCGGTAGCCTATTAATCGGTTTTTTGTCGCCAACGCTTACCGACCAGTAGCCGATTAATCGGCTTTTTGTCGCCAACGCTTACCGACTAGTAACCGATTAATCGGCTTTTTGTCGCCAACGCTTACCGACCAGTAGCCGATTAAACGGTTTTTTGTCGTCAACGTTTACCGACCAGTAGCCGATTAATCGGTTTTTTGTCACCAACGCTTACGGACCGGTAGCCTATTAATCGGTTTTTTGTCGCCAACGCTTACCGACCAGTAGCCGATTAATCGGCTTTTTGTCGCCAACGCTTACCGACTAGTAACCGATTAATCGGCTTTTTGTCGCCAACGCTTACCGACCAGTAGCCGATTAAACGGTTTTTTGTCGTCAACGTTTACCGACCAGTAGCCGATTAATCGGTTTTTTGTCACCAACGCTTACGGACCGGTAGCCTATTAATCAGCTTTTTGTCGCCAACGCTTACCGACCGATAGCCTATTAATCGGCTTTTTGTCGCCGACGATCTTTCTCATTAATCGAACAGTAATTTGTTATTTAGTACTAAGGTACCTTGCTCAGTCGCGTCAGTTGCGTTGCTTTGTAAGCTTCCACAGTTTTATACTAATTTGAAAAACGTAGCGTTCGCGATGAGCGAAAAGAATGGAATTGGAGAGTCTAAACCGAAATAGAGCCGGCGCCAGGGAGAATCTGCGCCTGAGCTGCCGGTCGGACGTGCGTATGCTGTTGAATCGCCAGCGGTCGGTGAAGTTTTAACGAAAGGAGAGGAGAGAAATAAGACCATTAAAAATTGCCGATGTTTATGTAAGGCGTATGCAATTGCGTTACAATCTCTAAATGTTTCCAGCGCGTTGAATTTATACGCACGCAGAGAATTCAGCGATGTTTTTCGCTTTCTAATTTGTAAAAGCTAAGAATAATTTTTAGCAGATGAATTTATTGCTAGGTTTGCCGAATAAATTATCAGCTAATTGCGAGAATTCCTGCGCTATTCGCTATGTTCTTCATTTATGTTCTCACTGGATAGGAATTAGATTAGGAAGAGGTAGCACAAGTCTTTTCATCCTTAAAAATGTATCTCTTATTTCGAACGTTGTTTTGCATTGTAGAAGGATTTCTTAGCCTATTCGTTAAAAGATTCGCAGGTAGTATAACGTATGAGTATGGATAAAATATCGAAGAGAACTAAATAAGGCAGATTTTAAGTAATAAAGTAATGCTATATCTTTGCCGATGTTTTCTATGAAATTAATTTTGACAAACGTTTGACACAACAGGGGTATTTTTAACCAGCAAGAATCTGCTACAGTGTGCAGGCAAAATCAATAAATATACACAATTCTTTATTTATTAACATGTAATTACATTAAGGGCAACATGAAATTACTGAACACACTAAATTACTAAATATGTTAAAAAGACAATATGTATGGTACATATATACTACATATATGTCGGAGTCAGGTTGGCACTTGGGCGTTCGATGAACCTTCACTTACTTTACCGTCGCGAATGTAGCCAATCTCTATCAATACGAATGTGGACACTACCAGAGGCTACGAGTAATGGCAATAGGATGGTCGAGACGATGGTGACAGCGAATTCAGGTTCGACAACGAATCCACGGTCCACGGGAGGACTCGTATCAACGTGCTACTCGATTCGGGTAACTTCCCGATAACTCAATCGTCCAACGACTCACTAACTAACTCCGTCAATTCAAAAGAGGCTGCCCTTCTATACTCCTGTCCCCGCTTCTCGGGTTAATCTTTGTTTCAAGGAGAGCCATATAATCATTTCATACCTCTGTCAGGACCGTGGCTATGTCCGGTGACCTGCCATGTCACTTCGAGCCCAAACCCATCGTCATAAAGCCAGATTGGAACATTAAGACTATTTCTTATTTTTTTTACTTAAGGGCAGCTATAGTGAAAGTTTGGACTAGTGTATTGGGGTTTGTCCCAACATTCCGGACGGGAGATCCCGCTGTTTTTCCTTCTCCGATATATATATATATATATATATATATATATATATATATATATATATATATATATATATATATATATGTCGGAGATGAAATGAAAACCGGAGCCTTCCCTATGCAATTTTGAGGAAGCCTTTTAATGCTTTAGCCCAGATTTTATCATAACTGTAATTAAGCAATTGTTGTCATTTGTAATTGTTCGATATTTGTAATAGCGAAAGTGTGTTCGAAGTGACAACTGGTCGCCGAACGTAGCCACGGTCACGGGATAAACGTTTTGCCTGACGTAGGTGTGGATCGGTTGTATTGTTCTCCCTAGAAATCACATAGAATTGTACTTTGGAGATGTCGATATAATGGGACACACGTTGTATTAGGAATCAAACTCCAGACAGAAACTGCCTAGCAACGGCGTTTGGATCTTTCTCGATGCTTCCAAAGAGTATACAACAAACTCTTGACAGAAACTGCCTAGCAACGGCGATTGGAACCTTCTCGATGCCTCCAGCGAGCATATAACAAACAAATGCAGTCGTACAGCGAAAAAGATTTTCATCAGATATTCATTCGTGTGATCGCCTTGGAAAGTGATACATCGAGCAATTTACCGAGTGTCTCAGCAATCGTATTTTTTTGTGTTTAAAATTATTCTACGCATAGTAAAGAGTTATCCCGTTGACCGTGGATTCGCTTGAACCCAGGAACATTGTTAATAGCGATAATTAAATTCATTATTCGTAAAACCTATTAATCGTTGATCTCATTATTCGTTAAATTTATTATTCGTAAGACATATTATTCGTTACTCTTATTATTCGTTAAACTTATTACTCTTTAATCTAATCATTAGTTAAACTTATCGTTCGTTAATCTTATCATACATTAAACTCATTATTCATAATATTTTGTAAAATCTTGTATATTCGCGTAAATATAATCTCTGTTTCGTAAAACGATGGCTAACTCAAACGAAGAATCGTTACGCGTCTTAAATTCTAATGTTAACCCGATATATATATATATATATATATATGTAATATAAAATAGAATATATATACACGCACATAATGCATTTAGAATATTTACATGAAATATTTACATGCAAATACATTAAATTATTAAATGTATTAAAAGCTATATATATATGGCAAGTACTACATATATATATATATAATTATAGAATAAAATATATATACAATTTATTTAGAAAATAACTATATATTCTATTCTATAATTGCGTATATGTAGTATTTACATGTAACTTTTAATGTATTTAGTAATTTAGTATTATACAATTTTGAGATAATTCAAAATAAGGTAGAGTAAATATTTTAACGAATAAAAGAATATCATATTCTTGTGATCTTAAAAAATGTTTTTACTACTTTTGTGCCATTTAAGAGGAACGTCACTCAAATGACGTACTGATATTTACGATATTATACAGGTATACAGGCTGGTTGGTAACTGGTGGTACAAGCGAAAAGGGGTTGATTCTACGCGAAAAAAGAAGTCGAAAATATAGAATAACAATTTTTCGTTTAAGGCTTTGTTTTCGAGAAAATCGACTTTGAATTTCCGCTCGGTACGCGCGCACTTTATCACGTCTCGTTATAACGGATCTCACTGCAGATCGTTGTCTCGATGGAAAAATTAAAAAAAAAAATTTTTTTATTCTATATTTTCGACTTCTTTTTTAGCGTAGAATCATCCCCTTTCCGCTTGCACCACCAGTTACCAACCACCCTGTATAATATAAACGAAAATATTCCACTACTTTCTTTCTCTAAATTTCGCGTTGACAACGTATTGTCTGAAATATCTGGCAAACTATCAGAGCAATGGTGTAATGGATTTTCTGTTTTCTAACGAGTAATACGACGGTACAAACAAATTTCCCAAAAAAATCCATTTGCCGAGACAACACATTAAAAAACACACGGAAGATTATTTCTTGCATTTCCAATGAAATATTTCTCTCATCATGTTGCTGATATTCGAAACGTTCAACAAAACGTGTTCAGTTACGTAAATAAGTAATTAATTAACCTATCGCGTTGCAAAATACATACGTGTATTTTCTGCTGAAATAATCCACGTATTATCATCGCGCTAGATACATTATTTGTGTATACATGCTATTTGACAGCATATCCTCTCTTTGGACAGATAATAATTGCAATGGACGATAACTTCGATGTTTCCCCAGCAACCTCGAAAGCCACCGGTTCTATTCAAAATTTTGTTTCGCACTGTTTACCACGAATGTATAGCATAGTCGCCGCACCCTCTCGCGTATCTGATTCTTCGGTCTCTATGACAACGAGGGTCGAACGTCGGGATCATCTGTTGTGTTTCAAGAGGGTGAGAAGCGATCCGATTTGTAAAATGTCGTTTTATATGGAGCTGTAATGCTTCTGAATGCAGCCGAATGAAAAAGCTGGGCATTTGCACGATCAACGAGAATTCGCGGAAAAATGTTCGCCAATTTCCGACGCATCGGGCATTTGTTGTCGCAAAACAAGTCGAACCGATGTATCGGAAAATGAGTTTAGCACTAACGAAATTCAAAATGTAAGAATACTTATAAATTATACCTATCTATAATAAGTATTAACTTATTGTAAATAAACAGCCATGTCACTGCGCCACGCCAGAAAAATTACTGAAAATTCTCAACGCGAGAATTGATTGTAATTTCAACAAATAAATAAAAAAAAAAAAAAAAAAATGTAAGAGTTTCCAGAGAGTTTGAAATTTCATCGATTATGAAGTATCGACAGAATTGACACGCTGAATGTCTTTTTTGCTTTTTCCTCTTTCGTATAGGTTTTAACGCCGCGTCAAATGCGCGTATTTGGTTACTAGCGATAACAATACGAGCAGAGCAAACGTGTTTCGAAAAAAAAAAATGCGCGCATAACAGAACTTAGGTAGATAACGACTTAAATACAAACCAATATGAGAAAACGAAATTGAGAAATATTTTTTTCGGGTCTTATTGTGATTCATCTTTCTTAGAGATTTGATGACATCTGATATGTTTCAATTTCGTATAATACGTACAGCGAGCATAGCCGGATACCTGGAAACTTACAATCAGCATACGGCCATTTGACGGATCTTCGAATTCGTTTTTCTCGAAAACGAAATCTCGAACGAAAGAATGTTACTCTTCTTTTTCGACTTAATTTTGCATGTACAATCATCATCCGATCGCTTGTACCATGATTTTCAAGACACCCCGTATACAGAGTGGTTAGTAACTGGTGGTACAAGCGGAAAGGATTCAGAGTTTGACTCAATGGGATCTTATAAAGAATGCAGAGCAGAAGCAGTCGGATTATATTCATCTTTGGAGAAAGTATTTTTCAAATATAGATTTTTCTTACTTAAAATACTCAAACATTAAAACCACATTATATTATATTTTTTGCAATTTAATTCGTTTTATCTGACAAAAATACAAATCATTTGTATCATTTACTTTATATATTTTTTACCATATATTATTTACTATATATTTGCTATACAGGGTGGTTGGTAACTGGTGGTACAAGCGGAAAGGGGGTGATTCTACGCGAAAAAAGATGTCGAAAATATAGAATAAAATTTTTTTTTAATTCTTCCATCGAGACATGTACAGTGAGATCCGTTATAACGAGACGCGATAAAGTGCACGCGTACCCAGCGAAAATTCAAAGTCGATTTTCTCGAAAACAGAGCCTCGAACGAAAAATTTTTATTCTATATTTTCGACTTCTTTTTTCGCGTAGAATCACCCCCTTTCCGCTTGTACCATCAATTACCAACCACCCTGTATGACTGGCATAAATCTTCAAAATGCGTTGATTACATTTTCATTTCAGATGAGAAAGTTGTAAAAGGCGACGTTTACTTTCTTCTTCGCAATTTCAACTGCAACATTTTCAACAATTTCCTTACACAACATCATAGTAAATTAATTCTTCTAACTCATCAAAAAACATCAAGCCGTTTGAACACTTATTCTGTTTTAAAAAGCGTACGAATACTTTGCTCACCCACAGTATGTACACATACAGCGTACAAGAGTCTTGAAAATAGAATTTACATAATACAAAGTTTATTACGTGCATTTGGGAACTGCATGCTTAGTTTATTACGCGCATCTTTCAACGAAATGCGTAAACTCACGAAATTTCGATACATTAGGAATCGCCAATAAAACGCAAACGTGTCTGTGTCTTTGTATTTCAGTGTTTTCGTTTGAATACGAATCGAATATGAATCGGCGTGTCATGCGTTTTTCGTATCATCACAAATAAGAGAGTAATTAAAGGTGACAGAGTCAGGTATATCAGGACACCCCGTATATGCATGGAGATTCAGATACTCCATGGCGGTTTCACCGAACCTTATCGATTTCCACTTTCTGTCGCATTTCCGTAGACAGAATAGGCACAAGGTGACGATACAGTAGCTTTGAATAGAAAATTCACTTATTTTCGTAACTTATCAATTCTATTGGTTTTTTAATTAAACTTTGGAGAAATAAATATGACACGTTACTAAAAATGTTTATTTCCCTTTTTCGCAGAAGTAAATGTCATCTATGTTATTTGCAGTTCTATTGATTTTCTTTTCTTTTCTTCATCTTTTTGATTTTTATCTCGCATTTCGTGCCACTGTAGCTACTTAATATTCTCACGTCTGTGATAACTTTTCTGCCAAAGTTAACCACGAGGAATAAAGTACAGAGCGAAGTCTTTATCAGTGTGCAATTTGTATAATAATAATTAGTAATAATTGTGGAAATATTGTGGTAAGGTTTAGTAATCAGTTTTATACTATATACGGCTCTTGATGTTATTTTCTTCTTGTCAATTATACTTCGTATCTGCTGGACTGTTCGAGGCAATAATAATAAAATTAAAAGAATTGTAAAGATTTATTGCTTATTGTCAAATTTGTTGATTATACGCGACAGAGAAAGATATCGTGTTAAGTCCTTTGATAACAGAAGATGATCTTTTTGCCAGATAATGCCTTTGTTTTATGCTCGGAACGTCGAAGAAATTAAGTTCAGATAAAAGATATAAATCAATTTTTTTCTGCAAAGAAACGAAATAAACATTTCTAGCAACGTGTCATATTTATTTCTCCAAACTTTAATTAAAAATCGAATAGAATTGATAAGTACGAAAATAAGTGAATTTCTATTTAAAGCTACTTTTATTCGTTCACGTGTATTGTCACCTTGTACCTACGCAGAATGTTGTTTACGTAAGACGTTCATATTAGGAAAAATAATTACACATGAATCAGATACTAAGGGATTAATTAAATATGAAGAAGGTGGTACAATATAATTTCTAATTTCACTTGCAGATTTTAGATTGAAACATCGTAAACATAATAACAGCTATCTAAAAATAAGTTTTTTTCTCAGAACATATAAAATTCTATGGGTGTCTATTAAAAAAATGCAAATTTGAAAAGAATCTACATATCACTTTATGTATCCTAATTTATTTTAATTCCTTTTTTTTTATTATTATTATTTCCTTTTTTCCTATTATTATATCCTTATTTCCTTTTTAATTTACATGTAATATTTACATAATATAATTACGGAAATACATAATGTAATTATTACATAAAATAATCTTGTATCCTAATTTAAAATTTCTGACACGAATCATCTGATTTTCGCTGCTCAAAATAATAATATCTGTTGTTCAGCCCTAATATACTTTCATCACTCTATACTCTCATTTATTGCTCTATGTTGCGGCCTCTCAACTAGATGGCCATCTGTCTCGTTGCAACTGTTCGATTAGGGTCGCGAACCTTGAACGAAATTAACGCTCAAGGTAGAGGGAGATTAAAGACTTCTACTATGCTTCTGATTTCTATGTTTATTTCACGTGTGTAGTATAAACGTAAGAGTATGAAACGTAAGAAGTAAATAAGTAAACAAACGTAAGTAAGAGAATTTAAATGTAAGCGAACGTGTGCTGAATATCCTGCTTCTCTCGAACACCTGGTGTTTATGTTCCTGGATATCACCTGGATATCAGTCCAGGACGTGTGTCTTCGTCGATGTTTCCTGTGAGATGGGAATCTGCGTATATACAGGGTGGTTGGTAACTGACGATACTAGCGGAAAGGGGGTGAAGTCGAAAATATAGAATAAAAAATTTTTTTTTAATTTTTTTTTCTTTTTTAAATTTTTCCATCGAGACAACGATCTACAGTGAGATCCGTTATAACGAGACGCGATAAAGTGCACGCGTACCCAGCGAAAATTCAAAGTCGATTTTCTCGAAAACAAAGCCTCAAACGAGAAATTTTTATTCTATATTTTCGACTTCTTTTTTCGCGTAGAATCACTCCCTTTCCGCTTGTACCACCAGTTACCAACCACTGTGTATACTTAAGTAATAAAAAGGAATTAGCAGGATTTGTGTTATCCTTTTAGTTGCACATAATAGATTTACCTACGTATTATAATATAAATAGGTATGTTTTTGAAAATAACAGTGAAAAGTCATATTTTGACACTGATAAATCGCAGCTATTTTAACGTAGGTATTGTCGTTCTTTGCGTTTCTCGAAGAATGGGAAATGTAAGAAAAAGATATGTAATAGTGTAACATTCGAGAAATTCTAGCTTTAAGAAACCAAAAGCGGATCCGATAACAGTTCGTCACGAATTTGAGTTACACGCAGTAATAAATAGACCGTGGTATTTGTGATATTTATTTATTTATTCTATGAAATGTAAAGCTGTGAAGATAAGTGGAAAGGAAACAACCTATCAGATTCAAAAATAGTAGATCCTTTAATACAAGCGTCTCTTTAATCTACTCAAGTGCGTTTAAAACTGCGAACTCTAAGAACGATAAACGTGCGTTTTATGCTAAGAGCAGGAGCACTGAATACATTTAAAAACGAAAGGCAAGGAAATTGAACGTATTATGGTGCAACTGCCAGGCAGTTTAGCATGAAATACCGTTGCACTTCTACTCAGCATACAAAGTAGCTGCCAACAGTCTTTTTCCAAATTGTATTTCCGTTATAAGTGTTACAATGCGCTATAAACGATGCGTTAATCAAATTCTCGTTATAAGATATTTGTTAACGTTTATCTTGTAGAGTCTTTGTTTCACTTAGATTCTATTTTCAACAACTCTCAACTATATGAGAAAACCACGCTATAACTGTACACTTTTCTCTATTATTTATTTTATGTATGCATATTATTATTATTATATATTATATATTATTATTTCTTGTATTTGTATCGAAAAAGTGGTTGAGATGATGAAAGAATAACAGAAGTTATGCCACAAAATGCATATGTGTACACGTGCACGTCTGTGTGAGGGAGAAAGTATAGTTCTTTAGGTAACATAGTGATTGAAGGTAGTGGAAAAAATTTTTGGTATTATGTTTCACTAATATGCAGTATCAAATATTTATAAATATGATATATTGATCCTGTTTATAATCACATTGATCATGTTTGTAATTTGTTACAATGTGCATAATTTATTCCTTCATCTTTAGTAATAATATTTTCATTAATTTCTAAATTTGAATTTAAGCGAATAGATGTATCTTCGCGTTCTTTATTTTCACACGTATTCGCTGAATTTTAACAAAATAAATAGTCTCATTTTATTTTTACTTATTTGTTTAAATTACATCAACCCACTTGGCTCATTAGCGACCACGTAGTTTACGTGACATTAAAAACAAAAGGTTACAGGTTGGGTCGTATCAATAACGAAGAAATAAATATTCTCGTATTATTAATATAATTAAGTTAAATTGAAAAGCATCGATACGTTTCAAAAACTATGTGGCGGATCGGTATCAACAGGACGCCGACAGGTCGAGGCATCAACGCGGCGCAACACCTCCCGGGCGATCCGCTGGTACCAACCGCCAACACTAGAGGGCTACGACGACTGTTTAACTCGCTAGCGGTCGAATATACGAGCGATTGATACAAATACCGCACCTAGCGAGACTCCCTCTACGTCTAAGGCAAGGACTACCGGGCATAGCCTTACTGACGAGTCCACCGGTAGTCCCGGGACGAAACGCACAACTCTCTTTTCATCCGCCACAACTATAACTATAGGGCTTTACGGCCCTAGTCGCTTCTTTACAGAGTTAATTATATTGCATACGCAACGTAATTTGTTTGGTCTCCTTGTTTTACAAGCAGCCATGTGCAAAGTATAATGAGCGATTGTTAATGTAGTTAAGAAGACTATTTGATGTTTCCTGTCAAACGATATTGCAGAACTTATCTCATAAGTATCGTTCCTAATACGACGTATGAGAAGTGGAAACATGTTGCAAATTTCGATGACCAGTTCCACACGATTCTGTATTTCTCTGTGAACGATTTGCTGCGTGAAACTTAGCGAAAGGACTGCCACGTGTAAAACTTGCCAACATTCGCTGAAATTCAATTGGAAATGTTCACCGCCTTTTGCATGTTCGCAACAGAAAGAGATCTCCTTGAAAACGTAATTACGTATTTATTTTCAATATTATCTTCTTTCATTATCATCTGGAAATTTTGGTTCGTTTTTAAACGGAAATAGGCAACCTACAAAATTGACATAAAATTGTAGTATACCAAATAATATATACAGGGTGGTTGGTAACTGGTGGTACAAGCGGAAAGGGGGTGATTCTACGCGAAAAAAGAAGTCGAAAATATAGAATAAAAATTTCTCGTTTGAGGCTTTGTTTTCGAGAAAATCGACTTTGAATTTTCGCTCGGTACGCGTGCACTTTATCACGTCTCGTTATAACGGATCACACTGTAGATCGTTGTCTCGATGGAAAAATTAAAAAAAAAATTTTTTATTCTATATTTTCGACTTCTTTTTTCGCGTAGAAACACCCCCTTTCCGTTTGTACCACCAGTTACCAACCACCCTGTATAGTAAATATATAGTAAATAATATATGGTAAAAAATATATAAAGTAAATGATACAAATGATTTGTATTTTTGTCAGATAAAACGAATTAAATTGCAAAAAATATAATATAATGTGGTTTTAATGTTTGAGTATTTTAAGTAAGAAAAATCTATATTTGAAAAATACTTTCTCCAAAGATGAATATAATCCGACTGCTTCTGCTCTGCATTCTTTATAAGATCCCATTGAGTCGAACTTTGAATCGTATGTTTCATCAAGTAAAAAAGCTTATTTTTTGGTTCTCCAGTAAAGGGTTTTTTACTTTTCCTACAGCGAAGTTATATGAACCGGATTTTAATGTCCTCAATTATTTACATGTTGCACGATGAAGAAGTTGGCATAAACCAACGTGTACTTCAAAGCTAGTTACTTTGTAATTGTTCATCAGAGCCTGATCATGTTCAGATAAAAATAACAGCACGTCCAATTTGAAGAATACAAAAATTTAATTAATTTAAACAGGCGTCCTCTTACTCTTTTCTATTAAACAGTTAAAAAATTAAAAAAAATATAAATAGAAGATAAAAATAAAAAAAAATAAAAATCTGTACTTTAAAGAACGCAACGATTATTTAAATAGGTATTTATTTTCTCTTTTTTATTAAATGTTTAAAACTTCGTATTTTTTCAGTTATAGAAGCATCTACAATAATTCTATAGACATAGAATGACATAAATTTTTCCGACAGTGTTTAAAATTTTTTAACTTATACTTTTTATAATTAAATTTACATTCTTTATATATAAATTAAAAAATTAGCTTTTTAGACTAAGTTTTCAAGAAGCTGTAAATATGAAGTCAGTTTATTTGATGATCATGATCTCTATAGTTAAGAGCACATAAAATAAGCACATGCTATTAATGAGACAATACGTGGATGTAAAAGTGTAATTCAAGATGTAAATCAGATTCTCTGACAGTGCCATTTGTACATATGAAAAATGTTTATCAGACAGCTTGGGAAAAGTTAAATAAATAAACATTATATAAGCATTTATTTTATAAAGCATAAGATGGATGATACTATTTATAGAAAGTTACTGCATTGTCAAACAGTTAACGGTATCAGTAATCGTGATTTGTTAGAGATTTCTATCGTTGATTAATACAAAGAACTGCACTTCTGAGTAATCGATTGCAATTATTGCGTTATTAAAAAATACGAAGAAATCAATCTAGCCAGTGAAAGCTGATATTTATTGACACTAATTATCAGTGAAAAATACTTTTCAATCACAAATTATCATTATATGATTATGACCGCACATGATATTTCTCTGGATGATAAGTTATCGATTGAAATTAAAACCAAGAGCATTATCTTCTTCCAATTTATTGTACAGAGATCTTAGTTCATACAATAGGAATTTTTCATTTTGCATTTATCGCAGAGAGAACAGTCCATTAAGTTGTGTTATCTCTATTGTGTTATTGTTTACTATGGATATTATTATTTTCTTAGAAACAATTCTGTTCTCTATTTAAATTTGTAAAGTAGCTGAAGTCTATTATTACAAATTTGTTTCTTAAAAGTGAAAATTTATTTTTCAAAATAGCAATGTTAAATATACAATATTTTGTATTCATTATTTTCGTAAAAATGCCTTAATTATAGACATAAGAAAACTTTTGTATTATATTTCTACAAAAAGGCTACATGCAGTATGTTGCTCCTATATCAAACTAAAAATTTGTTTAGATTAAGGATAGCTTGTAGATATAGAATAGATTAAGAATATGCGACTGTTTATTATATTTTTTAGTATAAAATACTATTTGTAAAGAAGAATCGTAAAAGAGTTTTGTACATAGCCACATACAGATATCAGCTTAAAATTGAAAGCACCTTTCCTACCCTTAAGAAACTCACCCCCGCAATATCTTGCAGTCTAAAATGCCAGCCCCTGTGCACCATTTAACAACTGAAAAATTCCAGTTAATATCTGCGACGCCTTCTAAGAAAACTGCTTGTGACGCTTTATCTGTCCCACCCTATATAATCTCGAGTCCTTCGAAATAATAAAATGTGGATGACTGTACACTAGGAAAAAATGTTAAACAAACTCGAATTCAGGTTAGTGTCCGTAAACGAGCTAACGAGCTGAACGAGTTAGCGTCTGAAAAACAAAACAAATAACAGATAGATAACAGATGTAGATTTTTAAGAAGCTCAGCTTAACGCGATGTTTCTTCTGGCGTACATTTAATATTAATAATTTTTCATCCCACAAGGAAGATTGAAAAAACGATGGAATCTTCAGCATCTGAATCTGTACAAGAATATGATCGAAGATAGCTATTTCGTACTTTAGAACTTGGAAGGAATATCATTGAAGTGATGGCAGTGAAGGACAAATGTAAATGACTGGAAAAATTGAATGCTACGAAACTGGAATGTATAACCTGATTAAGAGAAAACACCCGCTTGGAAAATAAGAATATGTATAAAGTATTCCTTGGAGCCACAGTGTGGAATAATGAGAAAGAAGGAAGAAGGAGCGGTTAAAGTGACCGTGTTCAGGGTTTCAATGTTTTAACATAGGAGTACTGTATATAGGGTGTCTTGGAATACAAACAGGGTGTCACTCTACGTGTATACAAAAATAAGTCGAATAAATTGATGAATGATCGAAATGAGAAAGAAGGAAGAAGGAGCGGTTGAAGTGACCATATTTATTTCAATGTTTTAACATAGGAACACTGTATATAGGGTGTCTTAGAATACAAACAGGGTGTCACTCTACGTGTATACAAAAATAAGTCGAATAAATTGATGAATAATCGAAATGAGAAAGAAGGAAGTAGGAGCGGTTGAAGTGATCGTATTCATTTCAATGTTTTAACATAGGAGCACTGTATATAGGGTGTCTTGGAATACAAACAGGGTGTCACTCTACGTGTATACAAAAATAAGTCGAATAAATTGATGAATAATCGAAATGAGAAAGAAGGAAGTAGGAGCGGTTGAAGTGACCATATTTATTTCAATGTTTTAACATAGGAACACTGTATATAGGGTGTCTTGGAATACAAACAGGGTGTCACTCTACGTATATACAAAAATAAGTCGAATAAATTGATGAATAATCGAAATGAGAAAGAAGGAAGCAGGAGCGTTTAAAATGACCGTATTCATTTTAATGTTTTAACATAGGAACACTGTATATAGGGTGTCTTGGAATACAAACAGGGTGTCACTCCACGTGTATACAAAAATAAGTCGAATAAATTAATGAATAATCGAAATGAGAAAGAAGGAAGTAGGAGCGGTTGAAGTGATCGTATTCATTTCAATGTTTTAACATAGGAACACTGTATATAGGGTGTCTTGGAATACAAACAGGGTGTCACTCTACGTGTATACAAAAATAAGTCGAATAAATTGATGAATGATCGAAATGAGAAAGAAGGAAGTAGGAGCGGTTGAAGTGACCATATTTATTTCAATGTTTTAACATAGGAACACTGTATATAGGGTGTCTTGGAATACAAGCAGGGTGTCACTCTACGTATATACAAAAATAAGTCGAATAAATTGATGAATAATCGAAATGAGAAAGAAGGAAGTAGGAGCGGTTGAAGTGATCGTATTCATTTCAATGTTTTAACATAGGAGCACTGTATATAGGGTGTCTTGGAATACAAACAGGGTGTCACTCTACGTGTATACAAAAATAAGTCGAATAAATTTCTTCCTTCGACATTTCGTTTCCGAGAAAGCCGAGCTCGAGGTAGCTATCACCGGCACTTTGCTTATTCTGCTAATTGCACGAGCTCGATTTTCTCAAAACTCAGGCCTGAATCGACAGAAATGTTCTTTTTATGTAGCATACGTGCGTATATAAATAACTTCTTGTCTGAGCATGTCAACTATCTTAAGACACCCCGTATCGTGTTCACGGTAAAGTGCCTCGTGCGCCTCTTTTCTTCTTCAGTTGCACCTTACGCGTCTATATTGTCAAGGAAACTCTGCGATACGTAATAAGGCGACTAAAGTCTGAGTACTCGATGAGACTCAGGTATTATAAATGTCAGAGCAATGCAACGATAGGTACAAATACGTGTGAACAGTAGGGCTGTCAGAATACCTAAGCAAATAAGGAAAAGGTCAAAAGATAATAGCACGAGCATAGTGTGGAGAGTTGGAAAATTGGAATAGGCACTGGGAGGAGAAAGTGGAGGAGGAGGAGGAGGAGGTGGTGGAAGGTGTGATCTATGCGGCGAGATAAATTCGAGGATCTAATTCACTTAACAGGCAATTATAGGGAAACCAAAAGAGGTGTCAGGTCGGAAGACGTAGTGGGTAAAAGACAGGATGGAAGGATCGTGGAATGAGTGGAGAAGCTGGAAAAGAAAAGAAAAGAATAGAGGAAGGCAAGGTGCAAGCAGGCTAAAGAGAGTTTTAGTGAAAACAGTGGAATAATTGCAGACCTTGGTACGAAAACCGGGCAAACGCAGATTTTACAAGTTGTGTGGAATCGAATAAAACTGAATTAATTATGACTCGTTTAAACGATTAATATTTTGGACTTAGAAAGGCATTCGTGTGACGAATGATATGAGAAATGATGCCTCTTATATTTTTGAAGAATGCGATTAAGAAATCTTTTTCGATATTTCGATTTGCCTGGCCCTTGCACGAAACTACTGGGAATTTGAAATGAAATATTTTCTTCTTTCACGTCTTTATTTTTCCTTGACTCTCTTCCATGCTCCGCAAACAGTTCCTTAGATAAACCATTGACATCCGGCCGCCGACTCTCGTTTGCACATATTTACTTCTCCATGACTGATACGATTCTTGTTCGTCCGAACACATTTCGAATCTGCAAGAAAAAAAAAAACACGCGATTAATAGAATTCGAAACACTTTGGTTGACGAGTCAACGCTACATCAACACAATCATTGACGCTATATTTTAGAACAAAAACCCAGGTGGGTCCTAGACATAGCCGATTCTTCTTCCCAAAGGTCACAATGCATAGATGCAAAAATTCTTATGAACGCATTGAGCTTGTCTGATCTTTGCACCGATCGATCGACGATGTATAAAAATATATGAAACTCGACAAGTACAATTTTTGTAACAGGTGGACTCGCCTTATTTTTGCACCAGGATCTTCAATTATTAGTCACAGTATGTCAGATTGTGAACGGAAGAGATATAGAGAGAGATAGAGAGTAAGAGAGAGAGAGAATAGGACATTTTTGTAAATAAAGGTATCTGCATGTAAATAATGGTATATATGTAAATATTAAAGGTAATGTAAGTGTGTTCTTGGAAGTGAGGCTGAATAAACATACATGTATATGTATTGATAAATGTAAAAGCACGTGTCTACTTTCTTCGGTACATATTTTCTTGCTTTTGTAAAGACGTAGGACGAGACAGACGTCAAAACGAAAATGAAAACGATTCATGTATGAAGATACAGTTCGAAACTTATTTTCTAAGTTATTCGCGAACCGAAACGATGACGCGGGATTGAGATGCACGAAGAATGAATCGAGTACTATATATCTATTAACATTTTTATAAAATTGTTTACAACAGCAATTGGTAAACTGTGGTGCAGGATCTTTGGTGGAGGTAACTGTTGGAGATTTGCAAGTGATTTTTCAAACTAAAAATCTGTAGGCTTAGTTCTAGTTTTGTTTTATGTTTGTAAACTATGTAAAACCAAGTCCGATATTTAGGCCAGCAGAGTGAAACGAATTAATGCAATACGAACTAAAATTTGTTATTCAACTTGATTGTTACAAACGAGGGTACTTAACTAAAACTTACAAGTTTAGTTTTAGTTTTCAAACTAAAAATATGTAGGCTTGGTTCTAGTTTTGTTTTATGTTTATAAACCATACAAAATCAAGTCCAATCTTTATTGTGTTTATTATGTTTATAAATCATATAAAAGAAGGCCAGCAGAGTGAAACGAATTAATGCAATACGAACTAAAATTTGTTATTCAATCTGATTGTTACAAACGTGGGTACTTAACTAAAACTTAGAAGTTTAGTTTTAGTTTTCAAACTAAAAATATGTAGGCTTGGTTCTAGTTTTGTTTTATGTTTATAAACCATACAAAATTAAGTCCAATCTTTATTGTGTTTATTATGTTTATAAATCATATAAAAGAAGGCCAGCAGAGTGAAACGAATTAATGCAATACGAACTAAAATTTGTTATTCAATCTGATTGTTACAAACGTGGGTACTTAACTAAAACTTACAAGTTTAGTTTTAGTTTTCAAACTAAAAATATGTAGGCTTGGTTCTAGTTTTGTTTTATGTTTATAAACCATACAAAATCAAGTCCAATCTTTATTGTGTTTATTATGTTTATAAATCATGTAAAAGAAGGCCAGCAGAGTGAAACGAATTAATGCAATACGAACTAAAATTTGTTATTCAATCTGATTGTTACAAACGAGGGTACTTAACTAAAACTTAGAAGTTTAGTTTTAGTTTTCAAACTAAAAATATGTAGGCTTGGTTCTAGTTTTGTTTTATGTTTATAAACCATGTAAAACCAAGTCCAATCTCTAAGCCAGCAGAGTTTTTTTTTTAATATTTATTAAAATTACAATCAATTCTCGCGTTGAGAATTTTCAGTAGTTTTTCTGGCGTGGCGCAGTAACATGGCTAATTATTTATAATAAGTTATTATTTATTATAGATAAGTATAAGGCCAGCAGTGTGAAAACAATTGATACAATACGAACTAAAATTTGTTTTCAAATTGTGTTATTCTGATTGTTACAAACGTGGGTACTTAACTAAAACTTACAAGTTTAGTTCTGCCTTTAGTTTTGTTCTATATTTGTAAATCGCGTAAAGAAGAAATCCAATTTCTGGGCCATCAGGCTCAAACAAATTAATACAGTGCAAACTAAAATTTGTTGTTCAATTTCACCGCTACAAATGAGTGTATTTCAGGGAATACGATTCCCAGGGGATACGAATATTAATATGGGTCTTGAAACATCGATTACCAAAAGAGTCGATACGATTCGTGCGCTGAATCGAGTGAATTCGTTTAATTACGTTGTAAACGATTGTTGGCTTGAATGATAAAATTTGAATACTTACACTCGTATATGTATCGTAATTAAAAAATTGTTACAAGTGTGTATGCGTTGTGGATAAATGAGCATGATGCGTATTATTGTTTTGTATTTAGGCGGGTAGATTTTCACGTACGCTAGCAATGCGAGAATTAAGACAGCTTCAAATTAATTACAAGATTTATAGACACAGGTCGAAAAGAATTTATATCGGCTAGCAAATTCTGTCGCGTTAACAACTGATCCGACAGGGAACTTCAGCTCGATCTCGTTATACTTTGAGCCTTATGATTTTGTGGAAACGCACGAGTCTGAAATTGGAAAATTGTTTGTTTAGTTAGATGTGGGAATATTTCTATGATACAGAAATTAGCTATTTTTTCGTTTATAAATAAAAGACTTGCATAGCCTTTGTATTTAGAAACGATACTTTTGCATGACGTAGTACGTTACTTTTGCTCTTTGTACATTTATTTAAAATACAGAGCACGAAAATTAAATCTATACGCCAGCGCTGAAATATTGTACAATTTTTGTGTTGTTCCAAACTATGAAACTCTGACGCGAAATTAATACTTAATATCACGTTTGAGTTTGGTTTTTTTCCCTTCAAATTGTATCGTTACTGTATCGAAATTTGCAACACGGACGAAAACAGGAAATGTTGAAAAGTACAAATTAATTGAACGTTATCTTAATATTATCGATGGAAATTGCTTGATTATCGATGGAAGATTAATTAATTTGTTACAAAGAAAATTTTTTAATTGAACATGCCGTTATTTACTGTGTATGATTTTGCACGTATTTTAGAATATATTTTGTTAAATATTTTTAATAAAGTTAGATATTTGATATTAACATGGGCAAATAGAAAATATATAGATGTGACCTAAAAATAAGTCGCTTCCGTTTCTTTATCTTTTTTTACGCACATTATGAAGATGAATAATAATAATATGATAAATTCGATAAAATGTGATTCATGTTATTGTGCGCTGTGTAATATCTACTGCGGATAAGTAAAAAATGATTTCAACACTTAGCCAACCATTATTTAGTACGCGAGATGAGATGAAAATATTGTTTTTCTTGTCCAAGTAATTGTGTCATCAAAAGTTCTATGATTACTTCTACTTTGTATTTAAATGCACTTGCTGTTGGAACGACGGTTCATCTCTCAATTTCTGCATGGAATCATCCGACTAATTTATAACTATAATTTATAGTCACAATTTTTATTTATAGACAAATTGCTTAGAGATATAACAGAAATTCTTTGACTTTAAAATATAAAAATTAAATATAATGATAAATATAAAAATGAAAAAGTGGTAAATATCATTTAAGTTGGAAAATATTTCTGCATTTATTATGCTTGTTAAAAAATAAATTATCGAAAGAGAAGTTGAAAATGTGATCTTTTCGCACAGTATAAAATTATGATATAATTTTTTCAGGGTAGATGCGCATGTAATAACACTACAGAATTATTTAACTGCTTTAGAATATTTAGAATGGTGTTTACAAATATTCAAGAACGCTTAAAATTAATGGTTATTCGAACGATACAGTATCGAATAGAATGTCTAACGTTTTATGATAAATATTTGTACTATACTAATCCTTGACTCTAGTACTGTTAAATTAAAAGTGACTAGAATAATTTGAGTTAATTTTCTTCATTGTTTAATCTGAATTTCAGTAGTTTACGTCAAAGAATAAAGATTGCTGATAAAAATACAGATACAATTATCATAGAATAAAAAAACGTAAAGCAGACTCGATCGAAACTGGTATATCAGTGAATGGATGAGATCTAAAAATACAGAAAAATAGAAAAAACATTTACTCCTATTTTTTTGAAGCATGTAAGTGAGTTCACTCGGCTATCTACTTACTCTTAGACAGAATTCTAAAGAATTCAGTTCGTTTTTTTTTACAAATTATCCGCTGTTCTTAGAATCGATAGCACAAACCAGTTGCTTTTATCGGAGAAATTATCTAATTTTATCTTCTTCAAACTCAATGCGATGTATTTTTGCAAGTGTACAAAATTTGTAATCTGTAATATGGATTCGAAGAGAAGTAAAATGGATTCCCTTCATCTTCATACGCTGGCAACCACAATAATTGTCATATTATTTCTGTATCGTAATGTCTTATAATACAAAAATGAAGAAACTTAGCTGTCTTTTAAATCCAGTTTGTCTTCTGTTATTTCCACTTAGACGATGAAATAAATCATTTATAGTTGACTTATAATTGCTGTTTTATTGCAAAAAAACGTAGCGAGCGTAGTTGTTGCTATAATGGACAGAGAAATTTTGTATTCTTTTACATTCCAACCGCATATTTTCTTCTGGATTCTTATCAATCTTTTCTACTTTCTCTTACCCCTGTAATTTCAACCGATTATTAGTCGATAATCATTCTACGCTATTATTAATCGAATGGTAGAAGACAATTCACATTCATTATTACGCTCATTAACACTGTCTAGAGTTTTCATTAACATTTGTCTACGAATGTTAACGAGTGATCTTCACCAACACCAACAAAGCTTTTTTCTAGCCTTTTCTAGTCTATGTCATAAAGTTTTACGTAGATGATATGTATAAATCATAGCGGACGTTCCGTAAAATGTTCCACCATTTACAGCAGCTACGAAAAGTATCGGCACATATTTATTTTCCAATGAAGCATTTTTTACCAAATTCTACGTCATGATATCCGCGATATTAAATTTTTGCAGTTGTGTGAGAAGGCTACTAAATGATGTAAAATTTAATATCTCTCGCAGTCAAATAATTAATATGACGATAGAGCCAATAGTATGCAAATACTTCTCGCAGCCATTGTAAGTCGATACCACACACGTGTTGTAAAGCATCGTACACAACCGTGCGCCTACGAAACCAAGAAAAACGCAGAAACGTAATAGGACTGTCGGTTATCGATGAGTTTTCGAAGAATCACGCGTTAAAAATGATTCGATGACTGTTCCAATATCTCAATTCACTCGCGCTCCACATACATTTGCAGTGGGCACACGTACACAAATAACCGCGACCAGTTTGCAGCTAGACGTATGTACGTACGTATGCTCTCGGCGTTAGTGTGCGTCGCCTTAGCTGTCATTTGGCAGCGAACGACGAAGTGGTGGGAACGCAAATGGCGGAGACTCGAATCGAGATATAAAGCTCCCTCGAAGCATCACAAAGATTCTATTCGGAGACCGGCACTTGATCGACGTTGTTCACAGGAATCTGGTTCTTGCTCTAACCTTGGAGATTCCAAAGCACAGCCGCGAAACAGTCGTGATCGGTTAGTCGATATTTCTTCGACCTCCCGCCGTTTCGTTCGATCGTACGTCCGCCACGGTCGTGTTAGATCCCGCGAAATTGTCCCACGCAAGCGACGGAGAGTGTTGATCTTGCGATCGAGATGCCCATTTGTACGTGCAAAGATCGCCCTCTGGACGAGAGCCACGTGTGTCAGATGAATCCTTCGGACGAGCATGAGAATGCCGAGTGGAATATCGAGTATGATCCCGCAGTTAGGTACGTTTGGTTCTTCTTTGTATTTTATGTTCTACTTCATTGTGTATTTGTAGGATATTTTACGAAAGCGTGTCGAAAGAATAGATCGGAGGAATTTATGTCACCTAACTAGCGCTCACTCGAGGAAATTTGAGGTTATTTCGTTGAAAAAGGAACTTCGACTTTTCGGTGGAAAAGTATGAGATAGATACGTGTTTACATGTTTTAAATTAGTGCGTGCGATTACAGTGAAAAGGTTAAGTTATTACGTTACGTTCGTTCCAACCGTTTCTTGACGTAATAACGTTATAATCAATTAATCTTACAGGCGAGGAAGTGTGAATATTCTGGAAGATTAGTTAATACGGAGCTGTAGTACTATGACGCATTAAAATTTTTATCCGTGGAATCCCATAATTTGTAAAACCAAAAATTCGAGCGAGTTAGACTAATGAACTTGTTAAAAACAAGGAATAGCGAACTATATTATCTTTCACTTCATTTCTCTTCATAAATCGTGGATATTAGAAATGACATCGAACTCTTCAAATTAATACTTCCTAAACTTTATAAATTGCAACCTGACGAATTATGAATCACATAAATTGTGTTAAATTTTATATCTTTGTACTATAAGGTAGGTAATATCTATTTTAATTCAATTGTTTCAGTGATTTTGAACCGCGATTACAGTTTTCAACAGCCAATTATATAATGTTGAGATATAAAATATTTATTCGGAAAGGATTTGTATTGTATATTTTGCAAAATTTAACATGTTTATATATCAACAATATATATCATTTTGCAAGGCATATTTACGCCGTGGTAGGTTATAATCGATACAGTATTCGACGTATCGTTGAATGCTGATCGAAATATTTTAGTGCAAAGACATTACACTTGTACATGCGTGTTTACATGAATATTATCTAGTCTTCGCGCTTTGTTGTGCGTACATTACAAGGTTACTATTATAAAAAATTAGAAATTACGAAATTTTAAATGCTACTACTTATCGTAATGATTATGTATTTACAAGGTTTATAAATACAGCGCTTTGTAATTACACTTTACACGCACCAACGTACGTTGAACTACGAAATTATAATGTAAAAATGTTTCTCAAATACGAGACTGGCAACTTTACGATATTTTACTCATAATAAATAAGCGTGAAACTGGTATCAATTACATAAAAAGTTAATTCTTATTTTTAGCTTGCATTTAGTACTTCAATTCAAGGAGATCCAATTCAAACTCAAAATATTTACGTTCGCCCAAATGCCAATGCTACTATTCGAGAACAAATTTTACGTGTTAATAAATAATTAAAAACATAGTATATGATGTATATTTATAGTATCTCCATAGTATAGTATATCCAAGCTGAGTTAAATGGAATCAGTCGAAAGAAATTCACATTCGCTCGGGCATAAATTTAATGTTTCGTAGTTTCATATATGGAGGATTTATATGATATAGCGATTTCATATTACTTGCAATATGATACAGAATCTGTAATAATTCTTATGAAATTGGAAATTATTTAAAATTTCAAAAAATATTACAAATGCAAGTGCGCTTTATATACAACGTGAGAATCGAAATGAAGTTTATCAAATTACTCTTGACAACAGAATATTCGATATCACAAGTAAATGTGTCATGATATAATTTTGGAAAATTTACGACGATACCAACGTCATCAAAATTAATTATATCCTTCAAAATTATACTTAATTAATGCATTTATTGCAATCAAACGCGAAGCTAATAATCTCGGCGTGCAAACGGAATTCTAATTATGCAGAATGTAGTTAAGGGAATCAACAGGAAAGAGTCGCAAAATATAAATGTACAGATAAATAATTACAACTTACACTGCTATCACTTATGTATCAGTCGCGTAAGTACATAATCGTTAAGGTCAAAGACATTGAAATTGATGCAATTCAATATTGTAATATGTTACATATCCAATATTGATTGACTTGATTAAAGCCCTACCCTATCTGTGTTTGATAGTATATCACTTTATATTTTAATAAATAATAGATGTATCCTCATATACTGTAATCGAATTCGAGCCTGAAAATCTCAACAAAATTAAATTCTATTATGCGATGGCTTTACTTTTGTTTATAGAATTAACGTCAGTACAAATCAATACATATCGGTTAAATTATACGAGGTAAAATTCTTGTATACGTAGTTTTACTTTTCGTTAATCCTTTATCTATTTGAATTTAATTATATTTCAATTTGCCCAATATGAATAAAATGTTAAATAAAAAATTGGTTTCAGTTTTGATCCGTAAACGAATTTCGGCGATTAAATATATACATTTTACTCAAATTGATTTAATATTTTTCAACAGTTTTTTCATTCATTTATATGAGATATTTCATCTGTACCGTTTATAATTTAATTCTACGAGTCACATGGATGGAAATCCGTAGAAAATCCGTATTCCGATCGGTATTCGTTCATTGCATAGTAATAATTGAAAATCGATAGCTCTGTAAGGATTATATTGATTTTCGGTGACGTCTTTAATTAAATTCTTCTATTTGAAAGCGAAGGCTAGTTTCGAGCGTCTCTTATTCTTTCGTATATGATTTGAAGTATTTTAATAACGATAAGAAATTGCGTAAGAAGTATGTAGTTCCTATTTTTCGATACTTTCATTTAACTGATGCAGTATTTCCAAAGAAATTATAAATGAATCTCTATAATCATAAATGAAATGCAATTAATTTAAACTGTAAGAATAAATACTGCAATTATATCTTTTTTATTTTCGTGTTAATATGAACGATAAGCTCGCAACTTACAGGATGAATAAGTTCTTTTATGTATTAGTTGGATTATCTTTTATTTAGTATTATCAATAAATATACAACCGGGTCGATATATATCCAAAAGTTCATGTTATAATATATGATGAAAGAGGGAACAATAAAATTTAAAACCGGGTTACGAAAAATTAAAATTTATTAAAAATCTAACAATAATATTTTATTTTTATATGTAGCTTTATCTAAATGAATTATACTTTTGAAAGATGAAAGATATTTGGAACAAGAGATATTTTACAAACGAGGTAGTTATTTTATCATATATTATTATTTTATTATCATATAAATAAAATAAATCTGAAACGTAGATATTAACGCAATGAATGAATTGTATAGTATAGGATTAAGAAGGAACCTAAGAAGGAAGCTATAATCCTGTCAAGAGGTCATTGTCAAATTTGATTTACGCGCCACTCGATTCTAATCGATATGTTCATTTGAACGATTCCTCTTTCTTCCTGTTCTGGCCGGCATTTTCTTAGTCCGTCCACAGTTTCTTATTGAAAAAGTATTATCGTTTATAGAATCGACTTTATAGAATTATCTGTACAGTTGACTCTTCCATCGTGTGCGAAGAAAAACATAAGAAAAATATGAACATAAGATTTAGAAAATATTTACATCAGTAATCGCTTTAACCACGTGTATATAGCGTAAAGTGACAGCAGAACGATGAATTGCGCGTCAGGAAATATAGAGCCGCTGACTAAGGAAAATTTTCATAAGTGGAGAGCTCAGATTCAAACGTTATTAATGAAAAACAACACATAGGAATATGTTTCTGGTGAAAAGATCCGAACTACAGAGAATGCTACAGAATGGGATGTAGCAGATAGAAAGGCAAGATCAGAAATGTCTGTATATTAGCAATAAGTCCTGAAGCATTAATGCAAGTAAATGATTACAACACATCAAAAGAGGTATGGGATAAATTAAATGAAATATATTGCTTAACTTATCCCGCTTACAAGATAATGCTAGTAAAACAGTTAATTAACTATAAGATGCAAGAAGATGGGAATATAAATAGTCATATAAGAAACTTTTCTGACTTAATTGATAAATTGAGAGAAATACATATATACATCCAAGATGACATAGAACAATTTTGTTATTATGTAGTATTCCAAACAGCTAAGAAGATTTCAGGATTGCTATTGAAACTGAGGAAAAATTTCCATCCTTTGAAGCACTGAAAATAAAACTACTCAAAGAAGAATCCAAAAGAAGACAGAACTAGGAGTATGAAAACAACACCTATTATAGCGGTAGTCGAATTGGGCATGCAATAGAAGTCTCTACATATTCAGGAACTGCAACAAAATGCACAACACAGACCACCACACCTAGTATTTCGCATCAAGTGCTTTATAAAGAAATTATTAATATCCTTTAGAATGCAGATTATCGTACCATGACTCTTAAAAAAGTAAAGCTAATGATTGAAACAAAATATAACATACATCTTAATGACAGAGAAACGGAGATATATTTTTAGTCATGCAATATGTAAAGGCAAATTCAGCTGTACAAGAGAGGGAGATAGAGCTCAATGATGGAGTAGTAATTGATGATACAGAAGATGAAACAGAATCAGAATTAGATGATGAAGAGATAGAGGAAGAATGATAAACAGTCAAGAGGAGTCTTGCAAGAAAAGCAACAAGTAAATATGGGAATAGAAGCTTTTATTTCTTTGGATGATCAATTTGTTTGTTATTTTTTCAATAATTGATTGACAACATTTGTTATGTTGATAGGAATGAATAATATCTTGCAATTTCCTTATTAAGCCTCCGAAAAAATTTATTATGTAACGTTACATAATAAATTTATTATTTCTCAAGTTGCTTAATGTTTTAACACAAATTGTAGAAATTAAAAATTTAAAAGTCCCATTTTGGTTGGTATAATTTGTATTTATGTAAATGTTGTCAACTACATATATGTTATACAAATATATATACAAATACAAACATGTTTGTTGCAGTATGACATTGTTTTACCATATATATGAACTTTGTTGTCCACGGTATTTGTTGTATTGGATGTTTGCTATGTAACATTTTAACTTATGGATGTTATCAAACGTATGTTCAATTGAATGGTGATCCATAAGTAGGAACCAACTAGATTTGGTCAATGTTGTAAACAATATAAATGGCGCTCATTAAAACTGCCCTCAGTATAAAATTACATAAAATATTGAGAATATTGTATTGGGATCAAAAGTATGATATTTCAGTTTCTAAACATTAAAATGGGACAATTTGCATATTTAAGTAATCTCCATTGTATGAATATTTCAGCATGTTAGCTTAATTGAAATAAAACATTGAACAAGCATTAATGTAAAACTATGAGCACACCTTATGTTAGTAAATTTTTCACAATAAACATTTCTTTTATACTTAATTTAATTCAATATACATTAACTAAGAAGCAAATTATACTAAAAAATAAAGCTGCATGTTTGATAATATTTAAATTTCATTGTAATTTTTAGGATTAAATAAAATACATGAAGAGTATGTGTGTGTGTGTGTGTATAATATGTTATTTATAATTTCAATCTTCAACGAAGATTATGAATACACACACGCTTAGGCGAACAATCTGAGAATGAAAAAAAGCTTAAGTTACTTTGGAGAATAGAATGTTAGATATCTGAAAGGTTCATGTATTATCGCTTGCAGACAGTATCTCGGAGAACAATGCTGTTGATAATCGCACTGAATGACGCTATGATTGTTTTAAGGAGGTTTGTACGTTCTTGTATTAATCAGCATTGTTACCTTATATTCGTAACACAAGATTTAATATACGCATCGCAGTATAACATATGAAAATGTTAAAGGTCTAAAATAGACATATAAGAATTATACATTGAAATGAATGTATAAATTAAAACTCCATCCAAGTATAGGACATGAATATATATATATATATATAATGGGAGCTGATTTTTATTCTTGCTTCGAGATTCCTTCTTCTCAAATAAAAGATGAAATCGTCGTGTATCTGATGTATGGTGAGAAATTTCCAGTTCTACTTTATATGGTACTCTAGAACATAGATTTCTGAAGTGTGGGTCGCGTTAAATATTCTACTATTACAGATTCGTTAGGAGAGTTGTATTCATCGATGATCGTCGTAAGAACAGTTCAAATTCTATTCAGTTCAAAATCAGAATAACGAGGAAGATGAGAACCCTTATTTCTGTCTAGTTTCTCTCAGCTCGTAGATCCGTATCAAGTCAATTTTATATTGCTTATCAATCAACTCTCGACACAATTACGTTTTGGCTAATCTTCGAGTAGGTCGCGAAAAATCACCGGTCTCGGAACTGGGTTCCGGTCCATAGAAGTTTGCGAAGCTTTGCTCTAGAAGTATGTAAGTCACTTATCGGATTTTGCTTGCATACGACTCATCTTTTGAAACAGTTCTTCGAGTTTTTTAAAGTTCCAGAGAACCTGATTCAAAGCTCTTGTGGCCTGTTTCAATACACGTACGTACATGATTTTACATTATCTTAAAAATATTGTAAGTTCTGATGTAATTGAAGTAAGTTCTTCAGATTTTAATGCCTATGAAGGTAAATATGGTAGTGGATATTTTTGTGGATATTTCCTCTCTTTTTAGAAGACTACGCATGAATTGTGCAAGTATCCTCCTTTATGATGTTGACGAGACAATATAAATAAGTATTCAAAGTTCATCTATGAATTATGATTATTAAATTCATTTATGCGAGGTTGATCATAGAAAGCGTACGCGTCTTATAATTATCAGAATATCAATTGTTCTCGTATAACATAGGTACTCGTTGAACTGACTCGTTTAACGATAATAAAACATTCGTTGTTATTTTTGCAACGAGTGCAATCATCGCACTCGTTTTTCTACTGCTCATGCACAAATTGGCACGACGAGTTGCATATTATGAGAACTGAATACAATTCTGCCACACGCAGTCATCGGTTTCCTCTTCGTCCTCGTCGTCAGGGGTTGCGAGGGTGAATATTCTGCTTGCAAAGAGAAGCTGGCAGGATTATGTTGAATTTACTTAAAAAAAGGAAATCGGTGGAATTTTACCAGCTATAATCGATTCAGTATTTTAAATTATTTATCCTATCGTATAAAATGATAGAACAACATCAATTCTATATATCAATAATTTATTTTTCAATGGTAAGTTTTTATTTGCCATGCATAATAACTAACGTTGATATCATAAAATTATACCTTGCCCAGTGGATTAATATTGTGTAACATTGCAGAACCGAATTATATACCTATGTAGAATCACATACATATGCCATATACATACCATGCATTAAACTAAAGTTATTACATATTATAATAATACGTAATTAATGCATACCATAATGGACAGAACTTATTCTATTATAGTACAAATAAACAAATACGTAATTTTCTTATGAATAAAAGACAGTATAGTTATATCGAACATGTTGGTGTAATCGTAAACAATCAATCGATTAACTCGGTAAACAGTAACGAAGGTACATATTTCGCACACGACAAGAATACATTTCTATTTACGAGACTTAAATAAATAAAAATGTTGATACACAACGCATAATAACCAACGTTAATATCATAAAATTATACCTTGCCCAGTGGATTAATAGATACAGTATAATAAATAATACATTTATAATAATATTGTGTAACATTGCAGAACCGAATTATATACCTATGTAGTATCACATACATATGCCATATACATATCATACATTAAACTATAAGTTATTACATATTATAATAATACGTAATTAATGCATACCATAATGGACAGAACTTATTCTATTATAGTATAAATAAACAAATACGTAATTTTCTTATGAATAAAAGACAGTATAGATATATCGAACATGTTGGTGTAATCGTAAACAATGAACCGATTAACTCGGTAAACAGTAACGAAGGTACATATTTCGCACACGACAAGAATACATTTCTATTTACAAGACTTAAATAAATAAAAATTTTGATACACAACGCATAAAGTTCTATATGTTTTTAACACGCTGTTCGCGTTTCGCACTTTTTTAGATATAGAGATGGATCTGTACGACTTCGAAATCCAAACATCGAGCTCATGGATCAGGATATACTGTATCATCTTGCTCTGGGTAGCGGCTCCCACGATCTCGTTGAAATGTTTGGCGACGTCAAGGTAAATCAAAGTAGTAGAGCTTCTTTTTCTGTGGAAAGAACTTTTACCTTTAGTTGTACTCCTTTTTTTTTTTTTTTTTTTTAAAAACTTTGTTTTATGTATAGTAGAACTCCTTTTCCTGTAGAAAACACTCTTTGACGTATAGTGAGACTTCTCTTTTTATTAGAAGGGCTCTATAATCTAATATAATAGAATGTTTTTCTTCTAGAAAAAAAGTTTTTTTTATATACAGTAGAGTTTATTTTATGTGAACTACATTTGTAGAAACAGAATTTTAGTTAGCACTCCGTTAACTGTGTTCTTTCTGTCTTTCTTCCATTAAGTGCTTTACCATGTAATAGTGGATGTCCCTTGCGTAACAATTTTTCTAATGAAAAATAAACGCAACGAAAAATTTTCTAAAACTTGTTACTCCAAGTTTTCATATTCGTGCTCTATTTTGATTTGTACGAAAAAGTTTCTATAATTCCTATAAAAGATGCGAACAAGTAGTTTTTCGCATATTGTCGTGTAACTTAAAAAAAATGTTACGTTATTAATTGCCTCGAAGATCGTTGCATATTAATTACGTATTACGCACGCTATTCCTAGAAACGTACTTTAATGTCAGTGCACCTTTAAACTCCTGACGCATATAGTTGAAACAATGCCAGAACATCGGTGCTTTCTAAAACATATTGAACTTACCTATAAATACATTGAGGCTTATTTCTCTCCCAAAGAAGTAGTTTTACAGTGTCACAACGACCTCAAAAACCTTTTTTATTACTTTATTCAAGACATATTTCGATTCTCGTACCGCATACAGCTTCGAGTATGTTTGTCAACTCAATTAATCTCACCAATTTCTTTCTCTATACTTGCGCGAACACTTTCTTGGCTAATTGCAATGTTTATGTTTGGGTTCTGCGTGCAGTATAGTAATCTCTATCAGTCGAATTTTCAGAGGTGAAGTATGACTAATTTCTGACAGTGGGTTAACACGGAATACTACCGATAACAATCAACTATGTATGTAGAAGCGCTGCAATGTGTATTTCCAAGCGTAAATTTGCATAACGTTCGAAACTACAATATGTGTGCTGTACACGATATCGTCGATGTATTACTATCTCTATTATCTATTTATAAATTTCTGCTCCATCGATCGTTAATTATCGGACTATCTTATCCACGATGAATTTTGTAATTTTCAGTGAATGTTAACGTTAGATATTAATTATATTCGTTATATTAAAGACGAAGCAAATAGAGTTAACTAAATTTATATCTATCGAAGATATTGAAAATGATAATGAAAAACTTTGTAATCGTAAAATTTTAGCGAAACATAATTTTCGATGAAATTGGGAAACAAGGTACGTACAACGTGCAAGTGCAGCAAAACAATTACGATAGCAATAAATATGTATAAAGCAATATTTGTAAATCATTGTTGTAAATTATTATGAATCACTATTTTACGTTTCTTTCCAGAAACGAATTTAAACAGGTTCGTTAAAAATTTATTTGATATAATTTTGATCAATTTCTTCTGCGTGCCATTTCGCAAGTTATTTTAACTTTTTGTTTGCTTGGATTGTCAGAAACAATTCAGTTTCATAAATGGCAAATGCTTCTGCGGCAGACACTTGTCATCTTGTCATCTATTGTTTCTCCTACGTATTGTATATCGTTCGAGCTTACGCAGTTGCAGTCAATCTATTGATTTTTATTTCGCATTGCTATTACGATCAAAAAACAGTTACATCAAGTAACGGAACACCAGGTTTTTATCATACTTGTCTTATCAGGTGAATTTGTTAGCAGTAATAAAGAGAGCCAAGAGCCGTGGCTCATAATAGATATACTTACCATATGTTTACATTGGCTACAAAATATTTTGGCACACTATCGTATTTATTTTAGTATTTACATACTAACTAATTAGGACTAGGTGCACTAAATTTCACATCATTTAATGTCACAATATTCGAATGAGCCTAAACATTCAAAAATATCAGAATGAAATTCTATAGAAATTGCAATGAAAAACATTTTGTTGGAAAATGGGTATGTGCCAATACTTTTCGTAGTCACTGTAATTTACATAAAAGAAACGAAGAAGGCTAAGTTTGAAAATTTGTATCGGAGAAATTTTTAAACGTTCACATTTTTAATCGTCTCGTTGCTAGGATTAGAGTTTTAACTTGGAAATCATGAAAACCTTACTCGCATCTCTCTGATTTCAACTACCTGGTATATTTTCCTAACATTGATAGACATAAACAGTGATCTGTGTAATATTAGAATGATGAAATAAATGGCAATAGTGTACTTTTAGCATGTAGTTGTAACATACTTATGTATGTACACTTCGTATATAGAACAGTTAACAGTCCAACCTGTTTACTGTAGCTAAAATCACAGAGTCCTACATTAATCCACAGACAAATCAATTTTAGATTGGTTTTAGTTCTAGCGAATATAAATTAAATATGACACTCGTACAGAGCTGATCGTGGCATCCACTGTTTAGATAATCAGACAATAATTTTTCATAGAAGAAAAGATTATCTGTCCTTTTGAGCTGCATTATAAATATTGATATTAATAAATATCGATTTACGCGTCAATGTGACGCATTTCGAATTTCACGAGGGAAATTACACGAACCGTTTACATTTTTCTTCTAACATTTGTACTGACGAGACAAATGTATGTCGAAATTCATTTTCTTCAAAGTTTTCTAATTTTAAAGTTTTCTATGTGGTGTACGCGTTAATTAAAACCGAAATGTCCGTAAACCTAGCGTTAACGAGGAGAGTAATTTTTAAGTAAGAAAGTAAGGATTTCTTCGATTTCTATTCTTCTTTTTTCCAGATTTCCTTGCAAGGGGCACAAATTTTCTATCGATCGTTTCGTTAATCGATTTTCTTGATAATCCAGATTCCGTGGTAGTTAATTTTCAACGCAAATGAAGCAAAACCTAAGAGATAGAAGATTTTTTAACTATTATTAAAATTAAAAGCAAATTAACTCGTCCTACAGATCTCAATTTCTTAGACGTAAGAATTTCTTCATTTGCGGATATTTTCTATCGAAAACACAAGTCATATGATGTTAACGGTTAGAAGAATGAACGTGAATGACGAAATTGATTTATCTCTTCTAATCTGTTATTTCACAATCCAAATATTTCTGGTTAAGAGGTGACTCGTGATGTGTTAACAGGTCACTAAATAACTCGTTATTTGTGAGAGAACCCAAAGAGATTTGTTCATCGCCGGTTAACGTTTAAATAAACGTCGAATTTCTTTTCGAGCTTTGCTCTCGTAGCTTCCAAATGAATCACGTTTGAGTTATGGACGCAATATTTACGTCGTGTATATTATTACGCCATTTAACGTTTCGCAGCTCGTACAAGCCACGAGCACGCATTCTTTTTATCGCGATCTCTTTTACGCTATCAGTGAAGCCGCGTTTACACAACGTATTCACGTTCATTGAAGGATATGCCATTAGAAGAAAGTACAATGTTTCGTGACCTAAATAGAACAATAGGCGAAACTTGCATGCGCGTGCTTCGGCTACACAGACAGCGGCGGTAATCCTCGAGGTATTATTTCGTACGTTGCTCGGCAACTGTTGTACACCGTCGAATTCTATGTTCCATTTAGAGAAAAGAGCAATTCCACTGTTGCAAATTACAAACAGCATCGGAGGAACGTGCCCCGTTGGTTTTGTTTGAGTAATTCGACGTTGGAAATCATTTTTTAACTCCTCGATGCTCCATTCTGTTTTATATATTTGATTATATTCGTTATAATTATATTTGTATATGTCGGGTTTACATTAGAATTAGGGTTAGGGGCGTGAAACGAATCTTCGTTTGGGTTACACGTTGTCGTTATGCAATAGAGAAGACATTGACAGTGCAAATACGATTATTATAGAACCGGACAAGTAACCGTGGTAGTTAGGTACTCGAGAAACTAATGACAATGATCCTAGGTTCAATAACGAATCCGCGGTCAATGGGATGATAGATGAACGCACTCACAAAATCTAAGTCGGACGCGTAATATTCACTGGTCGTAAAGGGTTACTCTTTTCATCGATGAGATCGCGAGCGAGAATGACTTTCCCGTCCCGATGATGCCACAGAGGAAAACTATATTGGGGTGTGTCTAAGGACACGAGATCATCGGATTCGTCGAGAAAAGCCTTCGTTCAGAAAGTAAGGGAAATTGGCGTTGCTGCTAATTGGTCAATCTCCATATCGGTGGTTAGAAAAAGATGCTAGCCGCCCTCGAGGGAAAGTTGCTAGTGGGAGACGCCGCTCGTTGAAAAATAGGTCTCCCCTATTTTCCCGTAGTTGGGACAAAGACTGTTTGTCTGTTTGAAGGACTTTAGTTGACTAAATCTTAAGATTTATAACGGGCCCTCGAGCTAGCTGAACATGTACTGCGGAGACGCATCGACATCTGGCAATCATCTTACTCGAAGAATAGGGTCTGCGTGTGGCGAGCTACGGGACAGAAACCGTTGGAATGTTTACTGTCGAGTGTTACAACTATTTCCTTTTTAAGGAGAGCTATAGAATTATTCCATGCCTTCGTTAGACAAAGCGTTCATCCCGTGACCGCGGCTACGTTCGGCGACTGGCTGTCGCCTCGAGCCCAAGCTCATTATCACAACTCTCGAACAATTACAATCGGATTGAATAACTACAATTGTTTAATTACAGCTATAGTAGACTCTAGGTTACAATGTTGCGGGATTAACCAAAATTCCAAAGACTCCGGTGTTCTTTCATCTCCGACATATATTTGATTGAAAATTTGTATTTTTCTCCGTAATAATAAAATGTAATTCTTTTAGATTTTTGCGAGCTACGTCTGCCAGCTATAGCACTGTAACACCTATGGCAGCTTGTGAGCTACGCATGGAAAAATATTTTCCATCAGCTTTCTTAAAGCACCTGTCCTTTCCAACTCCTGCACCTGTACCGGATGTGACAATTGCGCGATACAGGCGTACAGTGATTCACGGAAGTATCCCGGTGTTTGTTAATTTGCTCCAAAGCTGAGCAAAGTAAATTAATCGTTAAAAGATTAATTTTTGTTGCTTGTAATACCTGATACGTTAATGTGTTAAAATTTATGATACAAAATGAACGTTCGTATAGGATATTTGAAGTCCATAATCTACGTGAAGCACCTAAGTTTCTTTCATTAAAAATAAAACTCTTTAGAACTGACTACACATAGCCTGAAGTTCAGATGAAAGCATCGTGGAAGCGGAAATGCTACATATTTTTAATTGAATATGACACGAGAAAGAGCATTATCGTGGGATACTATAAGAGGGAAATATTTCTCCATACCTCACGGCTATAAAACACAATACAGTACAGTAGAATTCCATTTATTTGAACTTGATAGGGAGCAGACATAATAAAAGTTCGTTGATTCTTTCTATTTATCACTTCCCATTCGAATAATATGAATTAATATTCAAATTAGTGGATTCAGTTAAACGGGCATTAACTATGTTTCAATAAATACAGTTTAGATGAATGAAGGGAGAGAATTGGAACCACTACAACAGATTTATCTGTGGATAACGTACTTAAAATATTAAACTGGATAGATGCGATTAAAGAATGTTCGTAGAAAGCACTGTACGTGGCAAAATTGAGAAATGTTGATTTTCTGTTGGAAAATTCTACGTACCAATGAGAATGCCGTAGTATTTGACTTAAATTTTATTTTTTAAATAATTTCAGTGCAATTTCCCTTTCTAAATAGTTATTAACAACGCTGAAAGATAGTGTAACAGCTTCACCTCTATAGAAAATGATATAGCTGCTAATAGACATTGGTTAATGGCCTTTTTACTTTTGTAATGGAACATCGTGCTTTCTTTACAAATAAGAAGTGGCGCATACAGGCTTTTGTACAGATACACTTTTCTTCTTCATGAAATTGGATCGTGTCAATGCGGAAGATTCCTTTTCCTTCTGAAAAGCTTGTCTCCTGCCACTTGCAATGTATTCAACGAGCTTTCTTCAATTATGTAATTAATTCTATAACTCTGTTTACAGTTCGTGTGCATGGGAGGAACACCAAAGCGTATGGAAGATTTTGCTCACTTCATAATGAAGGAAATAGGTCACAAGCTTCCGGCAGGCACGACACTTCTTGATATTAGCCAGTATTCATATCGTTACTCTATGTATAAAGTCGGACCAGTCCTTTCTATTAGCGTGAGTATACTTGACATTGCGTTTATTTTTCGAAAATTATTCCTTTAGGAATGTTTCATATTCACGAGACTACGGATTTTCATGTATTTGTGGGGAATTTTAAGCTGCAAATATGCATTAATATACATTGTAAAATAATACATATACATAATAACAGATACATAAAATATCCAAAGTAGAATATTCGTTATAATATTTATTAGGCGAAGCCTAATATTCGCTTACAAGTAATTTATGAATAATTAATGAAGATAGCAAATCGCTGGAAATACGTCACGCCTTATCGTACGTTATTTTTTGTTTTTACTTCAAATCACGTTTTTCAGGTTTAAATATCGTCTTTGCATCGTGAGTTACAGTGAACAACGTAAATCAAGAATTGTTAAGATCTGTTAAAATTGGCTATTTACACAATCGTGCGATCCGAATTTAATTAAATTGGAACGCTGCAGCATCTCTCGAGGACAGAACAGGACGTAGGTGAAATTGAAAAGCTTATTGAAACTGAATGAAATATGCCTTCACCCTATTTGCTCGCGGTTAACTTGCATTCGATTTAATCAGAATTGTATGTCCAAGATTAGATAGAACATGCATACGACCAGTTTGTGATAAAATAATGAGAGAACGTTGAGCAACGAATGTTGAAGATTATTTTCTATTATAGGCTGGAAGGCAGCTACTTTCGAACAAATTTATCCAATTGATGCAGTAAATAGCAACATTTATCGTGAGATAAATGCCAGAATTGCCTGATTTTAAATCACCTGGAATATATCTCACTTTGTGGAAAATACAAATTAAATCACTTTTCAAAAGATAATTGGGACATAACAAAATTAAATGAAGTACATAGAATGTCAACATGTTACATGTTAACATAACATGTTAAAAATTATTTCCCAAATAGTACAGAATTCTGTGCTTTTGCTCAAGTTTACGATATTAATATAGTTGCATAATTAATAATTTGGCCAGTGATGTGTTCAAAATTATTCTGAAAATAATGCAGAATATTTTATTTCAATTTAATTTTCTGATATTAATACAAGCAATGTATATACATACACATCAATCGTGTAACATCTGAATATATTATATACATATATATATATATATATATATATATATATATACATACATACATACATACATACATATATATGTATATACTTTTTATTATATGTATTATATACATACATATATTGATGTGTATGTATTGTTGAAAAGTAGAAGCGAGATAAAACAAAAAATATTCTATGACCTTGGTAATATAAAGAAATATTTCATTAATTAAATTTCTTATCCCAATGGCCTCACTTATTGTAACGCATCTACGATATTACTCTTTTTACTTTTGTGGAGTATCACGATTCCATTAAATCCTCAATTTTGCAAGTTTAAATAAATTGATAAGCAGTATTTCTGCTTAATTAGATATATATCTTCGATAATAATCGATACAACATTTTTTACTTCGTTTTATCTGCTCCATCCAATTACTTTCTTCAAAGGAGCCATTTCTTTTCAGGTTTTATATTAGAGAAAGTGTACAGTTTTAGCTTTAAATCACATTCTAATTATAAACGAGGCATAAGCTTTGCATAATTGCGATAACAGTTTCTGGTTTCAACGATGCTTTAAAAGCGAATTAATCGAAATTGGATAGTTTTAACTTTGAAGTAAATTGCTTGAAGAGAACAAGCCTCTTTCCTGTTTAACGCAAAATAAAGAAGAACACTGCAATAATTTATAATTATATTTGATACTTTGTGAACTTTATAAACTTTATCCGGGTACGTTATTTCAGTTACTCTCAATCTAATTGTGCTTTCTGTTATTCTTAACGGAACAGAGAAGATATTAATATGTCTTATTTCTCGTTTCGACTTCATATTAAAGTTTTCCTTAAAACATGAAAGTATTCTTACTTGTTAAAACAAAGTACACGTCAGAGCGTAATAATTCAGAGATCGTAGCTGAGCTAATTGACTCCTTAATTAACTCACTCTGTCGAAAGTCTGTAAGGAGATTTCTGAGAAAGAGCCTTTGGCAAATAATAGTTGCGTGAGTATTGTACTTGCTAATCAAATGGTTGAATTGTTATGAAATTCTTATCCATCTCGCAAATAAGAAAAAGAAGAAAATTCTCTAAGACTGATTACAATTATCAATGCAAACGTAGCTAATATTAAAAAACTAGAACCGAAACGTTTACTCGGTTCACCGCTTTACTTTAAGAGTGCTTTTCTCAGGGAAGCTTCTTAATTATTGGCACGAATAAAAAACGAGTAGTTAGAAATTTCAAAGCTAAAAATTCCAAACTAGATACGACATATGCGTTTCGTTCGACGAATAACCGTAATAGTAAGTCGTAATAGGAATCATTGGTCAGCAACAAGTCACACGTTCGAGCGTAAAGCAACATCGAGATTCCATTAGAAGGGAGAACGTCTAGTCGAGCTTTCCACGATAATCATACACGCTTCTCTTCTCCCGTGGGTTTCTCCATGCACCAGTTACTCGGCTGGTGGAGCAAACTATTTTTTATCGACGCTTTGTGCAAATCATCCGTGTGACGCGACAACACGTCAAACGACGCGAGAAACACAAAAGAAGTTGCGTAGCCATAGAGAAGTTCATCCTCGCAAGTGGTGCGAAAAGAAGTTGCGCCACTTTATCGCGTTACGATGACTGGACGGCAAAGTTCAGAACTTTTTCATTCTTTTCAGCGTTTTAAATTTAGAAGACCGTCTAAAAGAGGATCTAGGGAACATACAGAAATTTACTCCATCGGAGGCTACAAAATATCCTACGGTCGTCCTCAATCGCGTCGTATTAAAATCTTCCTGTCGTTAAAATCAAAAAATCAACGAAAACCAATGGGATATCGCCTCGCTGGATATTTACACGTCATTGTTCGCATTTTCATCGACCATACGCGGTCTAAGTACCTGCCATAAATTGTTCCAACTCTGAGTAACGCTATGTGGCATCGACGATTCTTAAAAATATGAACATAAACACAAGAGAAAAGAATATCGTCGATAGGAGGAATATAGGAAATTTTCTGTTTAGCATGGAATGGGCATGCCGTCGGTTGGAATTTTGCTTCACGAAATGATCAAGCTGATGTACCACGCGAAGGTGAAGGATCCGATATTCTTCAGGATTGGTACTTGTGGTGGGATCGGCCTTGAAGGCGGTACCGTGGTAATTTCCGAGGAAGCGGTCGATGGAATGCTGAAGTCGTACTTGGAAGTGGTAAGAAGTTCTTGTGGAATCCGGCATCTGGCCATTCCGATAGTTCTTGCTTTCTTTTCCCCTGTTCTTAGCTTTGCAATCGTCACGCTTCGATCAAGTGAATGACTCGCCGTGTCTTGGTTGAAACGCGTTGTTCAAACTTCCAATCTTTTCCAAAGAATAGATGGCTATTAAAAATGATCTATAATTCCATCAGCGACTAATTAACAACTAATAGCAAAATTTCAAATAGCAACTAACTTCATTAACGATTACGTTCAAAGTTGCTTGATCGTAGATTGTTCGAACGAGTAGGAAATCTATTTTTTTATAAAGTTGCGTCCACCTCTGACTGTTGCTTTTTATTTTTGTTTTTAGCCTGTGCTCGGCAAAGTGGTGAGGAGGCCTGCTAAGTTAGACCGACAACTAGCTCGCGATCTAAAGGCTCTAGCACACCGTGACGATCCTTATGACACCGTAATCGGTAAAACAATGTGTACCGACGACTTCTACGAAGGACAGGGGCGTATGGACGGTGCATTCTGTGAATTCACGGAGAACGATAAGATGGATTACTTGAACAAGTTGCACAAAGCTGGCGTAGTGAATATAGAGATGGAGAGTTTATCGTTTGGAGCACTCACACATCTAGCGGGCATTAAGTCTGCTGTCGTCTGCGTAACATTGCTAGATCGATTCAAAGGCGATCAGGTAGATTTTCGTCATTTTTATACTTAGAATGCATCGTTGGAGATTTATAAAATTTCCATGAAAAATTACGAATTGGTCGACGCGATATACATATGCTGGTAGTTTCAGCGTTAGGATCTGTTATTGATCGTTTGTACTAAATTGACCATTGTCTATGTAGGTGCTGGCACCGAAAGAAGTCCTGAATGAATGGCAAATAAGACCGCAACAATTAGTCGCACGCTATATAACGAGATATCTTCAACGAAAAGGCCGCCTCTCCTTAGATGGCCACGGATCAATGTGTGTGAAAAGCCCGCGCCGGTTCAAACTGGTGCAACAGGAATCTGAAAACTACGATTAAATTCGAGACGGCCCGAGACTAAAGGAATTGCCACGAAAATCTGTTATGGAGTCTGTTAACAGATGAATGTACTGTTAAAATACAATGGAAAAGCACGCATTAGTTGATTCTACCAACGATTAGCTTATTGATCGGGCGTCGTTTCACTTCTTTATATACATTCAAGTCACAAATATTATTGTTAGTAAGGAAAAAAAGAAAGAAAGGTGTTCCTTCTTATTTTTTTTATGAATTAAACTATTATTTAATTCTTTTTTGTGTGTAGATTTTACGTACAAAGTATTTCTTGGAAAGAGTTTACATAGAAAAGTAAAATCTCGATTACCATATACGTTGTGAACATACTTTTGTAAATCTTGTGTATTTAATTATCAATGTCGAGTTATTAATGAAATTTGACGTATAAAACGAACTGTTATCTCACATATTACGCTGTTACTTCAGCGTCGTAAAAAGTTTCTTAATGTGTTTTTTTGGTATTACATCATTTTCTAAGTTTCTAACACTGCGTACCTATGTGTCGTTGTAGTATTTAATGTAAAATTTGTAAGTTGCACTTAAGTTTCACGATAGTTACGAAGTAAAAGCTCAAAGAGTCACAAACCTCATCAGTTTCGCTGCACATTATGGTGCTGTGATCCAAGTACAAAGCAGCAAGGTATTTAAAAAAATAATTACCAAAGTACATCATGTACGTTCGTAATGACCACACTTGGCCACATATCTATTGTCTGTGTATTTTCTGAAAGTTTTATTTCAGACTGCGATTATAATTATATGCGAAGACATATGAAGAAGTTTAACATTTATCGACCAAGAGTACTTTACGTTTTAATTACGAAAATATCATGTAAATCTTGACAAATTTTGTACACGATGTGCTGAAGTTCTACAACGGATCTATGAATGGTTTATTGTAGTCCTGTGGTGCTCGCAGTTTTATTAGTTATGAAATTGATTAAGTACGAAACTGCAAATTCCTTTAGCTATGTTTTAAGGACGTATGAAATATCTTACTCGATAATGTTAAGATTCTGTGTATTAGTAGTTGATTAGAAATCTAGCAGCACATTCCACATAGTTAAATAAAAGCATGCTTTCGTTCAGCTGACGTTTGTGATGCGATTGAGGTTCTTTTACATATATGTATACCATATATTATGGGCGTATATATAAAAACAACCTCGGCATTCAGGATTCAATCGAGACTGGATTAAGAATTCAAAAATAAAAAGAAACAGATATAGTAACGAAATTTCCGTCATTATTTTCGTTTTATTCTTTGGAACTTTGCTTCCCAGTGCCAAACAATACATTTGAAGAATAATTTATTTTAATAAAATTCTTAATCCTGTTTCAACGTTATAACTAGTTGAAGTTCTATGACTAATAAACACGTTAAAATAGTTGGTCACAAACCAGTTACGATTATCTCAACGCAAGAAAAAGGCAGATACAGAGACTCCGTAAGAAGTTTAAATAGAAAAATAAATGTAGTTAACGTTTTTAATTAGTAGCTATATTCGCAAGAATTCCATGTTATATATATTTTTAAGGTGTGTATGTGTTTTTGTATTAATATAAATTTGTTGATCGAAGGATATGTCGACACTTGTTCTGGAATAAAAGTAAAAAGTCGGCAAATTAAACTAGATATTTATGAAACGTCTAAATGTAATCAATCACTGCATTATTATATACTATTGTAACGATGATTTTTAAAGGTTTACTATAGACCTAAAATATCTTATTTTCTGGAAACAAGATTTTAGTATTAGGCTTTAGTAGTATCATAAGTTTTCATTGCTTTTATACGTACGAAATATTTTGTTAACGGAAATATAACATAATGGGAATTATTTTCGATTTTTTGAAGTGATGGAATGGCGAATAGGAAATATTCAAAGATTTTTAGTCTGCGTTCTCATGAACTCTGGATTCTCTAAATGTGTTCAACGAAAAACATTTCTGGAACGGACAAACCTTACATTTCTTGTAAATGTTTGACGAAAGCTTATTTTTGTCTAAACTTTTAACATCATGAAAAGTTGGATGAATTTTTTATGCAAAAACACTACCACGCGCTAAATGTACCGAATTTTAAGTAAATCATGTCAAGTAGATTATATCAGCTAATAAATGTATTGTTCATGGTGTTCCTTCTTTTATAAATTTATATATGGTTGTAGTAAAATTAATTTTATGTTTTTTATTTAATTACTGTTGCAGCAAACTATGTATTTTAAAGCCATAAAAATCTTAGAAAGATTAAAATTTTCTTTTTATACTACTTTTGAACTAGATTGACATCGTTCAAACGATCGAACGCTAATGTTCGCTGATTGGGGAAAAGAAACTAACGCATTAGCACTTGTAACATTGTATCACACGGTACGCACAATTCCCCGTTTAATGTTTATCGTATAACTTTGCATAAGAGTTCGTCGTAATTGTTAAATAAAAATTGTTGGTGTTACGATTATAGTTCAGCCTCGAGGTTGCACACGGCGGTGCTTCGGTATGTTAATTATATTTTTGTGATTGCCGATTCCCATGTTGTATCGTGTTTACTATATCGTAGCTAGCAATGTTATATAATTATACGATACACCTCCATTGACGTTGTTGAGCGCCGAATGTAAAAATTGACCTCCGTAATATTAAATTGGCGGAGAATAAACGACAGAACTTGAAATCGAATTTGTTTCAACGCGTTTATTCCTGTTCGATCGTCCGCGTAATCAAATAACGATCAGCGTTGACGCTGACTGACCTTAGCGCGATTAATGATTTGCAAGAAAAAAAAATCGAAATGCAGGTAGACAAAATTTATCAATCGACGTATGAAGTGTCTTGAATCGATTTCAATGTTCTGCCAACAGCCTAAATATACAGATACATAATTTAGGAAAATAGATCTTACAGAGTTGAAATTAACCTTTTATTCGATAGTAGCGAACCAAGTGACTTGTACAAAAGCATTTTCTTCCTCGTTTCACGCGTGCACGCGCACGTAAGCATTTTTTATAACGATGTCCAGTCGATTACTTGCAGTTCTGTAACACGGACAGATCCGATCGATGTCGACTTTTGGCTTTTCAAGGATTAACCGCGTTATCTGTCGCAGTTTCGCGTTGACGTTTCGCGAACATTATGGTTCGCTTTTCCAAGGGATAACGCGATTGACTCTGTAAAGCGAGAGGCACGACGTGCATCGTGAACCATCGTGAAAGCTTAAAATCTAAAATTGGATTGATTGAATATATTTCGAAACTATGGTATCTCGAGTTGCCTACATTAGAGATTAATGGGAATAAGTTGAGTTTACACTATTACTTGTATGTTTTTGTTTTCTATAAACAACGACATATCTGTGATGCGTATTAAGAAATTAATGAGAAGTATTACGAGGAGTACCAAATGTTATTATACATACACGTATTCAACTTAAAAAATGACTTTTCTCAGTCGTATACACATGCCTATGACATATTGTCGATACTTATTGTCTATTTATTAATATCCTACTATTTCATGAGAAATAGTACTACCATTTCGTGAGAAATTCTTCACTGTTATATCGCTATCTTTTAACATTATCAAATTACTACTTAATCGATGCAACATCGACGAGAAAGGTGTTTAGTGTAAGTTCATTAATATTATTCAGCTATCGCTGTCCTTTCACTGTGAACGTATTTATTTATATGCAACACTATTTATGATATAACTAATCTGTCTTCTTTTTTTAGAGATCAATTACTCTGACAGATGGATTATATATATATATATAATTATATATATATATTATATAATATTATATATATATATATACATAACATTATTTATTGTGCACTATGTTATAAAAGGACAATAAAAAAGGAATTAATACCATGCAGTGTCTTTTATAGAGTCTTAATTCTCAAGTTATTATTTCAAATCTAAAAGATATCTGTAAGCGCAATTTTCATTTTAATTGGATTAACAAAATTAAGGAGCGTGTCTTTTGAAAAGTACAAGAACTTAGCCAAAGTTGTTTTATTTTCTTTTTTTTTTTTTTTGTACACCTTATAACCAAGTGAAAAGAATGTAAATGTCTTTGGTACTACATTGAACGATACGTGTTTTACAGACGCCTGTCCATGATTCTTTAATCCTGCTATATCCTTTGAATCATTTTTTCATTTGATCGTGTCTGTTTATCGGAATGTTTCTTACGATCGAGGGAAACACCAGTGAGGATCGTTACTGATATACGTAATTTTTCGTTTCGGTTTTGTGTTAAAGTCTTTCTTAGAAGATTTAAGACCTTCTACTCGCTGAAGCAAGAACCAGATTGCAGCATTTATATCCGAGGGACGACAGTTAACGAACAGTTCTTTGCGGAAATTAACGTTGTTACGCCACGAGGTTTACCACAGGCTGTATTTTCTAACCGTCGCTCGCGGTCCTACAGCGTCGCAGGCAGACCTTCTTATCTGCCCACCGAATCATATACAATGTATCGACGAGAGCATAGTTGTCGCCAAGCAGCGAGCTCTAGAAACTTCGATTTTTGACCGTTACGTTTTTCACACAAGAGGCATACGTGATCATAGGCGCGAGCGGTGGCGTGACCCGAGCATAGTGGGGGTCGTCTTCCAAATGAGACAAAGGAATAATCGAAGGGCGTTCAGTTCCTTCTGACGAGTCAAACGTGACACTTCGACAAATCTGACGAGTAAACGAATTTATCTAGAGATATCTGCAAAGTCGAGTCAAATTTCTGTAACATATTCATCATATTATTGTAAAATATATTATTCTATGTTAACCTGTTAATACAGTGTTACATTCATTAAACCACCTCTGTTATCTTAACCGAAACAGGGGAACGACTATTTCGCGGCGTCGATTAACATAATCGTAGCGAGAATTTACGTCTCTCGCTGACGCGTTTTCCTAGCGACCGTTTCTCTCCGCGAACGGTTGTAACAAACGTAAGTTTTGAGATTCATCGTATTATTAATTTCAATTACTCGTAAATAATAAATCATCGTATTCCTAACGATACTGTTATGATGTCGATAATGACGTAATATGTAGAACCGGAAATACAAAAATATTATGCCAGGAAACATTTATTCAAATATAAAGTATCGAATAAAATATGAAATTATTTCATTTGATAGTTAAGCAATAAAAACGTATGCAGGAAGATCATTCATGTAAATTAATGTATTAAAGTATTTGAAAATATCTAACTAAATATTTTATTAGAATTATGTGCAAGCTTGTTACGTGCGTGTTGCGCAAGATTCTATGCGAGCAACAGATAACGAATAAAAATAAGCAGTCAAATTTTATTCGCTACTAACCAGAAAATATTCAATCGAACAGGTATTTATCAGAGTAAGAAGTTATTCTTGTGAAAATTTATTACAGGCAAAAATGTAATCGTGCAATTTATTCGAATACAATTATGTATTATGTATATATATTTATGTGTCACATGAAGGATAGACGTGGTACTAGATAGTAACATTAGCTTTTGTAACTAACTTTTTTTAAATTCCACATTAGAAAGTTTATCGTTCTTTGGTAAGTTACTCGTTTGATAAATTAACCCTTTGCACTTCTATGTCAAGTGTGACTCGACATCAGTTTTTATCTCAGGAGCTCCTTTCTCGATTCCAACTCGACATTCTTTCTGTCTCATCATTTTTTTGTGCAACGTGCGAAAGAAAGGCAGGATTGCATCCTGGAAATTGTTTCAACATATATCGTACACTTAAATATTACAAAATACAACAATAGTGTGAATAAAACTGGTATTTAAGTGAATTTGTTTCTTCCTTTATTTGCACAAATTGTCTTGTTTTTGAGTTGAAGTAAATAGTAAGTTTTCAAATAAAACACTTAAAAGCGTTGGCAGTTGCTGGTAACGAAATTGAAATAAAATTCCGACTGCGGATGTTTAATAGTAAAAATCGTACCGGTATATGTATACCTGTGAAAAATTCAGTGAAAATAAACGATCGTTCGTGTTCTTATTCGAACAATTCTGCAATCGTTATTCAAATAAATAATAAAAATAAATTTGTAAGATTAAATTAAAATAATTCGTTACGAATAGCAAACGATAATCCCACGGATAAACTCATGAAATTTATTCCAATCATGATCTTACCCTTTTTTTTTTTATATTTTACATGGAGGAAATCCGCACGGACGCCAGGCCGCTTCTGGGGAAAGCGGCGTGGTAGTGTCGGACTCCAACCGACCAAAACCTCCACGATAACCGTCCCGGCTGCGATCGAGAGAGGCCCGGGTACCGTTGCGTGCGTCGCAACGGGGCCTCCCCCGCGCGCTTAATACCACCGCTGATGGAGCGATGTGTAATCATTATCACACCGCCTCGTCGCCGGAGACGTCGTGCCAGGCAGCACGGTCCCCCCCCCCCCCCCCTATCGGATTGCTTGGCGGCCCCGAGGCGCTCAGCCGCCAAGCGTCCAAGCCCGAACCCCACGAGGGGGGGAGGGGGTGGCAGGCTCGGCCCTGCTTAACTTTCCTGATCTGACCGGAACGAGTGCATTCAGCGTGGCCAGGGCGTTGCAAAAAAAAATCTTTTTTTTACGTGGGGAAATCTTCAGCTTATCTCATCGCACGGAGCGGGACAAGGGTGTCGGATTTTTATCGGCTAAAACCCCACGGGCGGGGCTAGGTATAGTCAGCACGAGCGAGTGACCGAAATCTCCGGGGGTACTTCCCAAACACTCATAGAAAGCACAACAACATAATAGGCAAGGGGGGCCGGGGAAACCCCCTTGCCCGTTGTATATACTTCTAAGATGATATTTGGTTTTCCATCTTCGCAAATATGCCCAGGAGTGGTTTCGAACGCGCGACATATTACTACCGCATACGCCCTTTACGAGCGTAGCTAGCGAACCCGCCGAGTATTTACTAGTTATTGACTCATTAATATGTCCATCGAGTTGTCCTTATACCAGAGTCTTCAGTGTTGCTACAACGGACACGTGTTTTGCAGCTGATAACCCAAGATGGTCACCTAAACCTCAAAATATATGTCGGAGCGGACATTAGAATTAGGGTTAGGGGCGTGAAACGAATCTTCGTTTGGGTTACACGTTGTCGTTGTGCAATAGAGAAGACATCGACTAGTGCAAATACGATTATTATAGAGCCGGACAAGTAACCGTGGTAGTTAGGCACTCGAGAAACTAATGACAATGATCCTAGGTTCAATAACGAATCCGCGGTCGACGGGATGATAGATGAACGTACTCACAAAATCTAAGTCGGATGCGTGATATTCACTGGTCGTAAAGGGTTACTCCTTTCATCATTGAGATCGCGAACGAGAATGCCTTTCCCGTCCCGATGATGCCACAGAGGAAAACTATAATGGGGTGTGTCTAAGGATACGAGATCATCGGATTCGTCGAGAAAAGCCTTCGTTCAGAAAGTAAGGGAAATTGGCGTTGCTGCTAATTGGTCAATCTCCATATCGGTGGTTAGAAAAAGATGCTAGCAGCCCTCGAGGGAAAGTTGCTAGTGGGAGACCGCGCTCGTTGAAAAATATGTCTCCCCTATCTTCCCGTAGTTGGGACAAAGACTGTTTGTCTGTTTGAAGGACTTTAGTTAACTAAACCTTAAGATTTATAACGGGCCCTCGGGCTAGCCAAACATGTACTGCGGAGACGCATCGACATCTGGCAATCATCTTACTCGAAGAATAGGGTCTGCGTGTGGCGAGCCACGGGACAGAAACCGTTGGAATGTTTACTGTCGCGTGTCGCCACGAATATTTCCTTTAAGGAGAGCTATAGAATTACTCCATACCTTTGTTAGGCAAATCCCGTGACCGCGGCTACGTTCGGCGACTGACTGTCGCCTCGAGCCCAAGCTCATTATCACAACTCTCGAACAATTACAATCGGATTGAATAACTACAATTGTTCAATTACAGACTCCGGTGTTCTTTCATCTCCGACATATAGAATAATGGAAAATATAGAATATATAGAATAGAAGATATAGAATAAATATTTTTCGTTTGAGGTTTGTTTTCGAGAAAATTGACTTTAAATTTTCGCTCGGTACGCGTGCACGTTATCACATCTCGTTATAACGGATCTCACTGTAGATCGTTGTCTGGATGGAAAAATTAAAAAAAAAAAAGAAAAAAAACTTTTTTTTACTTGGAGGGAACTTTCATAGGCACCCGCGCTCTCCGGGGAGAATATTCTAGTCGAAAAGACAATAGCAAGTGAAAATATGATCTGTGACGGCGATATTTATATGAAAATATTGATGAATATTGACTATCTCTACCAACGGTTACTCGAGGGTGAAGTTGGGAAGCTTTTCCCGTGTTTTATAGCAATGAGCAATAACCCTAAGAAACTGCTCGACTTTTAAAATATTTGTAACAATGGACTGTAAAAAATGCTAAATTTTATGGCGGTTCCTGAGGATTATCATGGGCCTGAGTTGATATGTCTTGAGAGCTGGTGGCTATCTTGATCGAGGGATGGATTATTTTATGAGAAGATTCCAGGTGTAACAGCTGTTATTATTTGTTATTACTGATTTTGTTTGTCATCTGACCTTGACATAGCCTTTTCTTTGTACTGATCGCATTTATTTTAAGAATAACTAACATATTTTGTCGGGCGGTCAAAATGACTGCTCACGGTAGGCAAGGCAGAGTACAAATTTTCCTGAGAAAATAAAAGAGCAAACTAAAATTAAATATCGAAAAATATATAGTATGCATGTCTAAACAACTAGTATATGAATTAATAGCTGAAAAAGAAATGCAAATGTTAGTAGTTTTAACCATGGTTCTGGAACCACTTATGGAGTGGAAGTACTTGTTCCAAGAGCAGCAGTAGGTGTTGTTATTGGTAAAGGAGGAGATATGATTAAAAAAATACAGGCAGAGACTGGTGCAAGAGTTCAATTTCAATAGGGACAGGAGGACGGCCCTGGGGACAGAAAATGCATAGTGTCTGGCAAACATCAAGCTGTAGAACAAGTGCGTCAACGCATTCAGGAACTTATTGATGGTGTAATGAGAAGAGATGATGGTAGAAGTAACATAGGAGCAAGAAGTAGCCCACGAGGCAATGGCTTTGGCAATAATCGTAATCCAAATGAATATAGCGGGTGGGATAGGCGTCAAGGAGGACCTATGCAAGATAAAATAGAAACAATGTTTACTGTCCCATCTTCAAAATGTGGTATTATTATAGGAAAAGGTGGTGAAACCATTAAACAAATAAATCAGCAGACTGGAGCACATTGTGAACTAGATAGAAGAAATCAAAGTAACGAAAATGAAAAAATTTTCATAATTCGTAGAAACACTGAACAAGTGGAGCATGCAAAAGAATATATAGTATGCATGTCTTAGGAAAAATACGGTTAAATTTGTGTAGAAGTTCCGAGAGCGGTCAATTTGACCGCGCCGGTAGGTTTAGTGACAATCTTTCTCATTATTTGAGCAGTAATTTGTTATTTAACCTTTTGTTGTTATTTAAATTCGAACAGAGTTAATTCAGTGTTTCTCTTAAGGCGGATTCTCGTGTAACAACCATAGAAGCAAGTGATCTTTATGGACTTCTTTTAACCCTTAGAGTGCTCTGGACGCATATATGCGTCTGGCAAAAGCTATCGGTGTGGACTAAGGACACTGTGGCGGATCGGTATCAACAGGACGCCGACAGGTCGAGGCATCAACGCGGCGCAACACCTCCCAGGCGATTCGCTGGTACCAACCGCCAACACTAGAGGGCTACGACGACTGTCTAACTCGCTAGCGGTCGAATATACGAGCGATTGATACAAATACCGCACCTAGCGAGACTCCCTCTACGTCTAAGGCAGGGACTACCGGGCATAGCGTTACTGACGAGTCCACCGGTAGTCCTGGGACGAAACGCACGACTCTCTTTTCATCCGCCACAACACATATATGCGTTTTCTCTAAGTGTCCGGCATGGACCAAGGACGCATATATGCGTTTGTCAATTTTTCCAAACACCTACGCAGAAGTAATACTATTACGTTTGTGTGAGATAAATATAAATGCATTCCTTATATATAATGCATATATTTTATATCAAAAATCTACTGCTTCGAAACAAAAATTTAGCGAATTTCATTTAGCGTTGATAAGAGACATTTTACGAAAATATTTCCAACGTAGAAGCATGTTAGGAGGAGGAAAGAGAAAGTCTGAGGATTTACCATTTCGTTTAATCGATAGGCATTTTCCATCAAAATGCCCTAATCGTGCCGGCACAACACAATTATCAAGAAGAAAATGTGTCGTTTGTGTGAAAAATAAGAGAAGGAGCGACACGCGATACGAATGCGGAAAATGCGATGTCGGATTATGTATGGATAATTGTTTTGAAATTTTTCACACACAACTGAATTATTAACTCGTGTTATATTTACTAAATTTAGTTTTCTAGTTTATCGTTTTCTAGTTTATTACCCAAATTCTATTTTAATTTAAATTTCAATGTTTATAATAAATAATTAATACTAAAAAATAACGCTCTTGAATCATTTAATCTCGTGCAAAAGAATTACTATAACTTATTACGATTTGCGCTTTGAATAGTCAATCAACAGACTTCAATTTAGCGAAAAGGTACTCCGTCCACAGCGATGGTCAGCGCTGGCCGCGAGTACCGCGAGTAGGTCAGTTGCGTTGCTTTGTAAGCTCGCAGAGTTTTATACCAATTTGAAAAACGTACCGTTCGCGATGAACAAAAAGAATAGTATTGGTTAACACGCAAAGTGTTAACCAAGGACAAATGACACAGCTGCTAGTTTAAGGATGCAAAAGATGCACGTTTATTCGGTAAAATAATGTACAAATAAATAGTTGTGTGTCGGGGATGAATACAACGCTTTTCATCGATCTTCCTCACCATCGCACATCCGAACGTGCAGTATACACGTTCTCTATGCTTTAATGAGTCTCGCAAGAATCGATTATCGTGTCTGTTTCCTTCGCTCGCTCGCTTTCTCACACTCTCGCTCTCTCGCTCTTTTTCTCTGTCTCTCAAGTTTTCTCAAGTACATACTCGCATCGGTGTTTCGTTTTATTCATTTATTTCTTCTTTATTTCTCGTTGGAAACGAAAGTGGAGGCTATAATATACGTACAAAATTCCTGTGAGAACGACGTCGTCCATAGTATTACGCGAAAGACTCGATAAACGACGATTCGTCGTCGAGCCAAGGTGTGAAGAATTCGTCGGATGGTCTCTTCTTTCTATTTCCCTTTTGCTCTTCTTCTTCTTTTTTTTTTTTTTTTTTTTGTTCAAATGATTTTCACGATATTCGAACGATCAAATTGCCGTGGACGCTTATTTTACTCGTTTTACTATGGATTCATCGAACGACGTCAATTTTCTTTATTATCAGTGTGGGGACGAGGGAGGAGTGTACTGTTTATGTTCCTTACTGTACTGGAGCTTTTAGTCATATATAGCGATAACCATTAATATATGCATAGGTCTTTTCGACACAGATACCGAGTATAGGGCATACTATTTTTTACCTTTATTTATTTATTTATTTATTTTTTCCTTTTAATTCGATCGTGGCGATGACAATGGTAATAACGACGAGTAACAATAATCGTAGCAATAGAAGTAATTAAATGTAATGATAAGAATAATAGCAGTAGAACGACACTGATTATTAACGTTAACGATAATCATATAATAATAATAAGAATAATAATAAGAATAATAATAATAATAATTGCAACAGGCGTACAAACTAGGCTAGGTGGACTTTCATAACTGATCCATACATTTGGGGAGAATTACAACGTAAGATCATGCGTCTTGGATTTACAAAATGTTCGCTGGATCGATCGATCAACCATCGACTGCAAACCTCGTCCGCGTTTTCCGCAAAAAAACCTCAAGCTCAAAATGTAGATTATTCGGCAATGTTACTTATTTGATTATCAAATTTAAATATAAAAACGAATCTAATACACGTTTAATTGCTTTATATGTAAATTTGTGAATATTTCTCCGATCAAACGTAGCCATCGTCAAACGAGATTCCAAAAGTCTGCACTGCGAATCGCCATAACGAAAGAGAAAATTCAGTTTCGGATGGCAGATGGATGGTCTGTAGTCGAGGGTTGACGATCGATAAAAGGAAGAGGAAATAGAGGTGCCCCGGTTGGAGATGCCTCCGTTTACGACCGAATTCACAATCAGAAAGGTATCCCTTTTTCGCGATGCTCAGTTCACCTTAGCAACTGTACGCTCGTGGAAAAGTAGGCCGTATCGTATTACACCGCTACTTCCATCTACTTGGTATAAAAAAGAACCGTGGAAAACAGTAGTAACCGCTGTCGATATAAAAAATCGTTATAGCGCTCTCTATATCGGTTATTGATTACGTGATCGTCGAGAGAAAGTCTACGTACGGCCGTTGTAACATTATTTACGTACACTAGAAACGGGGGTGGATTTGTGGAGAACGGGGGATCGTTTCGTCGTATCTTCGATCCAAACGGAAGTCCTCGGTTCCTCGACAACGATCGATCGACTCTGGCCACGAAAATCGCCACTACTGATTTCCATACAAATAGATTTCAAAAGATCGATTCGCAAACTATACATATATACTCGATACGCAAGCATTTTTCGGCAGCACCTTCTTTACGAATAATTTAGCGTTGGTTATTTTCATTGTGTTTTGTTACCCGTTTAATATTTATCTTGGACTACTTCTTTTTTTTTTTTTTTTTTTGGAACGATGACAACGCGTCGTTCGCCATTTCGAATTTTCTCTTTAGTATCGTGTGCCGCGAATGGGCGGACTGATACAACGATAGGTCCTCGGATACGGTCATTTTGACTGTGTTTGCTTTGTGTTGTTTCCTTTTTTTCTTTTTTTTTTTTTTTGGTACTTTGATGTTCTTAGTCTAGGTCTTCTAAAATATTCGATGATCTTTTTTATTTTTATCCGCTTATTGGAATAGAATGTGTAAAAAATTGTATGATACCTGTATACTTCTTAGGGAACTATTAAGATGAATAATCTCTGCAATCATTCGAGACAATCGCTCGTTTTTGTAGTGTAACCGGTAGTTTGTTTAAATGAAATGTTATTTCAGCCAATTATCTATCGACACCGATTCGCGTGTAAAATTTTCATAGCGTTGTTAACGACTCGGAAAACAACGCTTGCCCGTTAACATCGCGGAAGAACGAAGATTCTAATTGGAAATGACAGCTAGCGAATTCGAGATCAAATAACTTTCCCGGCATTCTCAAGTCAAATGTTCCTTTGATATTCTTGTTTAAGTGGCGAACGCGAAAGATTGCATATGTCTGACAAATGGCCATAATTGAAGTCATTAGAGACGTAATTTCTCTGAACTGATTATTGGTCAATGCTCTCGCGATAAATTACGAGGAAAGGCTATTAAGAAATTACTTTTACGAATACCACGATCTCTTTGCTCGAACTCGTTCACCTCGAATATCTTGAAATTACAACGACGATCGAGATTCCTAGAACTTCACGATATTTTCTAACAAGTACAGAATAGAATATCGTCGATAAATGTAATTACTTACAATCGGACGCTTTGAACGCGCGATACAACATCTTTTTACCATCTGTAACCGCCAATTAATAAGTTGAAGTTTCATTTTGCCACGCTATTAACGAACAGTTTATTCATCTGTCCATATAAATATATTTTGCAATTATAATTCTCGTGAAATCTTACTCGTCTCATTAGGCTACCGCTCGTATCTCCAGTTACTTTTTATCCTAATTAAAATTCATCGAAGACCTCGGTTTCGTAGTTTGAATACTTCGAACAGATCTACGTTGACGAATAAAAAAGTGAAAAGTTTCTGAACGTACTCTCGCGTAATTCGAAGTTCGCTTCGAACGTTTTACGAAAACCTTTCACGTAGCACTAAAACGGGAAATTACACACGTTAACGATAATTTTCTAATATCTTCCTTAAAGCTAGGAGATACGTTAACTATAGGATGATCGAGCGGAGTGGAAAAACCACTCTGAAAAGGCGTAACAGCGTTGAAATTGTAAAACGTTCTTCAAAATGTTTGAGAACCTCCCACCGTAACAAACGTCACGCGATTTCACTTGCAATTGATCGAAGAGTGCCTGTAAAAAATACCATGAGCGAGGCTGAAACGAGTATTTTGGAAAACAAACGGAACCTATGCATTGATGTAATTTATCAAAAATGCAATTTCAATTTACGCAAATTTACGAACAAGGAAAATGTATCTGTAAGAAAGCCTCTTCGGTGCGAAGAAAGCTGAATGCCACAGACAGAAGGTAAAAAACAATTAACCGACGTCCATCAGCATTGACATTTTCCTCTGTAGCGTTCCAGCACAGTCGATGACCATTTAGAGCGCGAAATTGCATCCAAACGTCATACTGCAGTGTCTTCATTGGAACGTAGAACACGTTCGAATAAGAAATTAAAATTCTTCGACTCTTCTGCTACCTACGGTGTTTTCTACGAGCGCTCCTCGATCTCGAAGTTAGGAGATTTCACCTCGCTGTTTCACAGAGCTTGGGAAGCTGACGCCGAACGACGGACAGATCTTTTGAAATCGCTTTGTCCACCAGTCGCTTGAAACATTGGACGATCGGAATTGAAGCAACATCGCGGTCGCGCTGAATTTCGAAAGAAACAGAATAGAAGAAACGGCTTGCACGAAGAACAATCGGAATGACGCATGCGGAAAACCGGGCTTAGGGTCGGGTTAAAAGGGACAGTTTCCACCGGCATTACATGTAAAGTATAATCGTACATCTACCGTATATATGAATACGTACATTGTATATGTAATTCCATCGTATCGTTTAATCAGCCTCTTTCATCGACAGCTATAAAACCGATATTTGAACAGAGATCGCAGTTAATAATTAGCGTCGCGCGAATATCGCGTGCATGCGATTGATATAGGATCGTTAACAAGTTCAGATTGGGTGATCGCTGCCACGGACATCTGGAGGCGCGATAAGAGCGTCCAGCTTATCGATCGCGATCCTCCTCGCGGATCGCCGATGTTTTTGGCCGATGTATCCTGTGTTGCTTCACTCTCTTCGCGTCCTTAAATGGTAGTTTAATTAATCGCTTAAAATCATAACTAATAACGTCTTAAGTTGCTACGCTTTTTTTTTTTCTATCACAATATTTCTTTTTCTTTCTTTTTTTATTTTTCTTTTCTCTCTCTCTCTCTCTCTCTCTCGCTCTCGCTCTCGCTCTCGCTCTCACTCTCTATAAACAGAAACAAAAAAGAGGGTGGGGGCAATGAGAACGTCTCGTCTCGTCGTTTAGTTCTTTTAAATCCGCAAAGAACGAAATCCATTCGCCTAAGTTACGTTAGGTAGACGCGTGAAGGCGCGTCCTGATCTTCCGTTTCACGAGCCCGCGCCGTATGCTTCGTCTCGGCCCCGGAAGAAAGGAATGCATCGATTCGATTCGCGTATTGAGCATACGTTTCATCAGCGAAGCTTCTTCGATTCGATGACAACGAGGATGGCCGTGTCGCGCGTTTCCAAACACGTCACGCGTCTCTACAAGTGTGTGTGAGTGTGTTGTGTTCGTGCGCGCGCGTGAGTGTGTGTGTGTATGTGTGTGTGAGTGTGTGTGTGTGTGTGTGTGTGTGTGTGTGTGTGTCTGTGTGTCTGTCTCTCTCTCTCTGTGTGTGTGTGTGTGTGTGTGTGTGTGTGTGTGTGTGTGTGAATGTGTGTGTGTGAATGTGTGTGTCTGTGTGTGTGTGTGTGTGTGAATGTGTGTGTGTGTGTGTGTGTGTGTGTGTGTGTGTGTGTGTGTGTGTGTGTGTGTGTGTGTGTGTGTGTGTGTGTGTGTGTGTGTGTGTGTGTGACGTGTCTTCGACGAGGAATAATTCTTAAATAATTAGCAACAAGGTGTTCTCTTCCGTTCTTTCGAATCATTGCTCGTCATCATTTCGGTCGCAATTCGTGTCGTTGGATGATCGAAAGCGCACCGGAGACCGAGAACGTCTCGCGAGCTTCGCGCATCGCTAAACAAGAATTCGACGCATCTTTTGGCACACGCTATTTCGCGCGAACAAGCGCGCTTGCCTCGCTGAATGTGACACGATGAACCTCGACCTCTTTCCTTTCCATCTTCCATTCCTTCTTTCACTCGTTCGTCTCTTCCTATCCGCTCGCAGACCAATCTTAGGTCGATCACCGATATCTAGCGTTTGGTACGCGGCTCCTTCGCGCCGAATCGTCTCCGCTTTGCGCCACTTTGCGCACGATCGTCTCTTCCTCTCGCCAGTCTTCCCTACGGGTGCATGAACAATCGCCATACAGCGAGCTACATACGAGAACGTGTACTAGACCGTTACGATTAATGTAAATATATTGTCGGATATATCAGAAACCAGTGTTCTTCCTCTTCCGTAACATGTTTGTGGCTAGCGGCCGGATTCTGCACGATCGCGCGGGATTAAATGCAGTTGGTAAAGCAGCTTTGATCCTCTCGGCCCACTCGAACGTATCAGCTTGTTTTTTTCTTTCTTTCTTTTTTTTCTCTTGTTCTTGAGCAACGATATATGTACGACAGCATGGAGATGTATTTTTGATGGAAAATGTATCTGTTTACGAGCGTGTTCGACCGTCCAACCGCGGGCGACGTGGAAATCGCGTTCCACGCGATCATCGTGTTGCTTCGAGTTTGTGCAACATCCGAGCAATGCTAAACGATACTTCTCCTGGGTTCAATCGTGTTTCGTATTTGAACGTACGTTATATCTCATCGACTGTGTCTTTAAGAATTAGATTTCTCGCAACAGACGCGTGTATTGTATGAAATAACGCTTCTGGTGCAAAAGATAAACTCTCGTTCGGGGCGTTTAGATCTCGTGGCGGGATCTTTGATACGCAGAATGGAAGAAAAAGAAAAAGACATTATTTTTGTATACTATTGAAAATTTTCATACGATAAACTAGAGAAGATACGGACTAAAATACAGCATAGACCAAAAGCTCGTTCGCGGTTCTGTAAGGGAAATTCGGAAAATCGCCCGCGGTTGCAGAGTCGATAAACTTAATTCACCTGCACGTAGTAACCAATGTAGTTAAATTAGAAGAATCAGTAGATGACGTACATGCTCGCACAAAGCACCCGACAAAAATAATGAAATTATATTAGTCGATTTTGGATTTTAAATATTACGCGCTCCTCTGCAGTTGCAAGCATTCTCAAATTATAATTCTTCCATTTTATATTTATATTTTGTTCGGTTGATCGAGCGAAATTTCGGTCTTCGAAATTGCCTTCCTCGCTTACGAACCTCGTCATTCGACGAAACGGTCGCGACCAGTCGTCAGAGTGGAATAGCTTGTTTTGCAAAATTCAAGATACAAAGTGACGGCTTAATCTCCATGCGAACCACAAACATTTTACACTTCGTGTCTCAAGATTATGTTCTCAGGCCAACAGTTCCACCGATCGTTTTCTCGTTTCACCTTTCGTCTAGCTACGTATTTACAGGACTAGAGTCTTATTTAAAATCTGCTGGTGTCTGCTCGGTCGCGGTTCCAATTGCCCTTTGGCGATTAAAAGCCGAATATCGAGTCGAACGCAAGTTCCGGCCAATCGAGAGAACGTGCTGTTGGTCTGGCGAAGCTAAAACTTAGGCGATCGGTCGAGCTAATTTCTTAGCAGCTTCCAGCTGATCGCGGCCACCGAGCAGACAGGCGAATCGTGAGCGACTCGTATGCGTTATCTTAAGTCTAGAATCTTAAAGACTATACGTGTAATTAGAGCCCACGATAATTTCCTACTCGAAGTAGTCGTCCAACCATGTGTCTTCGATTTAATTTTTCATCAAAGCACTAATCCACGAAGCACCATCGAAGGAATTTTTCAACGAATCCTAGAAGTCTCTTTTTCTCGATTAATTTCACCTAAGCGTTATTTGTGTGTATGTGTGGTGTATTATCGTGGGCAAAGATAGCGCTAGATCTTATCAAGATGGTGAAATTCGTTAATTTATCTAAAATGTGACGAACAAAAGAGTTTGAAACGTTCTTCCTCCATCGTTCGACTATCTTTATAGACCTCTGCTGATGTTCATTCTTCTTTTTCTCTCCTTTGCTTTTCTTCATCAGAGAAAACTGCCTTTTAATCTAATTTCTGAGCACGTTTCGTTCGCGTCGTGCTTTTTCGCAGACGCATGTTCGACGATGACGCGCGAGTCATATCGGCGCAACGACTCGATTATTATTCTTACACACGTAAGAACGTTTATTGTACCGATGCTGAAACAAACGGAGAACAATATTCTTCTATCGTCGCGGAACGTTCAACTATTCTAAGTAAATCACGAATGCACCGTGTAAAATCGATTTCTCATCTTCGACGCAACTTGCTGCAGCAACAGTGGAATGACATTTATAAGTTTACATACAGTCGAATAGCAATCGATGTTTCTTTGCGAATGTATAAGCATGGATTTCCTTCGATTTCTCGAAATCTCTTTTTTTTTCCTAATCTCGCGCAACTTTCCCGCCGCTCTTTTTCGAAAGCACATGGCCAGTCTAGTGGTCGCAACGAAGAACGGATCAATTCGTTGCGAATGATTCCTCGGGGTCCATTGATTGTCGTATCTAAAGTTCTGATGGGGAAACGTTGAGTACATTCGACAGTATCACGTCCATCGTACTTCGAATTCTTTAACACTAGAACAACCCACGATCAAGTATGAGACCTGTACCAAAGGAGCGAAAGTAACAGATATAGAAAATTGTACATAATTGGAGGCAAAAGGCCACTTTGTCCATACATTTTACAAAGAATCACTGGAAATTCCAAAACTACTGCTTCGCCAATCTACAGAATTATTTCTAAAGGATCGTAAATTGGTCATTTTCGCCACTCTGGGAATTCTAGTGTTAAAATCGTTCGACTCGAACAGAGGAGTAATTCGTTTCGACATTGTATCTGGCTTCTCGACAATTTTGCGATCTTTCTGCAGATATATCCCAGTTTCCCGTATTCTTGTCTCGGCGTGCAATCGAACACGAAAACAAGCTGATTCAGATACTCGTCCGGTAGATTGTCAGTGAGCATGAACATTTAAACCGCTCGATTCTTCGTCTTCGTAGCGACGCGGAAATTTACCAACGATCCATTAATACTGGCTTTAGAAACTTAAACTACACGGTTGAATTCTTATTCGCCATCGTCTTCAAGAAGCGTTACAAGCGATTACAAATGAAAGGTTTCGCACTGATCGGATCAGCCGATTATCCGAATCATCGCCGTGAAATTCAACGAGGAAAGCGAGGGATATCCGAAGCGATTCTACGTACAGCGTTACGCAAACATCGTGGAATTGTTCGTTAAAAATTACAAACAGAACGAAGGCAAGGTTTATGCGTTGTACGCTTAGGTCCAAAGCCAAAAGCCACGTCTCCGCCGAAGCAACACAACGAGGAACCTCCTGTTGTTGCCTGTTGTTGCTGCGTGTTCCAAGTAATCGCCAACGAACGTCAACTGGTAGAATCACGTTGTCCACACGTTTTGCTACGCGTTTCTTATTTTCCTCTGATCTTTGGAAATGGGCAACAAGCAACAACTTTCGTTACTGACAGAGACATTGGACAACGAGCGCCACATCTTCCACAAACATAGATCGACAGGTCCTCGTCGTTGCTTCAGCGAAGACGCAGCCGAAGGGTCAACGCGTCGATGTTTTGCATTTCGTGTCGGCTAACGACAGGCGATCGATTTCGACGAAATCCTATCCATTCGCGATCTCAATTCCTGTTCTTGAAGACCGTCGTTTCGAAGCTTCCGCGGACTTTCGCGCAGAGAATGGCCGACTCGGTCTCTCGCTTGGCTTGAAACGAGAATCTTGCGAGAGAGGAATCTTTCGAAATATCGCGCGAGTTCCTTTCGATCGATAGGGCCAGCTTAACCCTTTCACAATGTAAACGTCGACAAGCTGGCAGATAGTTTTCGGCATACGAGATACAGTTTCGTATCTCAACTCTGTGTATTTTGACGATATCGAAGACAGAAATGTGAAAATTGCTTCTCGTATCGTTTGCGTCGATACAGTACGCTTTGTAAATAAATTTACAAATCTTAGGTACAATTTTTTCTTGGTAAAATCTTGAGTTCCAAAAAGTTTCGCTGTAAACACGCGCTTTGCTTAACGTTAATTATCTAATGAAGAAGCTGTCTAGGTTTGAAATTTGGGACTCTTCGTTGTGTTCTTACACTGCGAAAGAATTAAACTTGGACGATCGATGAACGCAGATTACTCTAAATACAGGGAATCTGACTTTTGCGTGTCGCGCTGTCGAGTAGTCGGAATTTCTTGTTTGTCCCATCTATTCGTCTACCTTCCACGTTCGAAGAGCCAGCGACGTAACTCGAAAAAAATTACTTTTCCAAGCGAACAAGAGACAAAGAGGTCCGCGTTAGTATCTCGTATGACATGATCGTGTTTCTTAAATTTATACGGTGTCCAATCACGCGAGGTTTAACAAATTACGTCTCACCAAGAGACACGACGCTACAAAGCGTTCCAGCTACAGAGATGTTGGCAACGACGTAGCACGCGTTGCGTCTCGGCAAATTGTTAATCGTCTCGCTTTTTCAAAGAAGGTAGACGCATCTTGTGGGTCAGATTTTGATAAGAATCCTCGCAATTCGATACGCTTCTCCTTCGTACCACGTATACGCGTAAAGGCCACAGATGAGAAACATGATAAGTCTGTCATAGAAGAGAAATTTTTTAATTCAATACGTTGTCGATCAGTTTCATATTTGATTCTAGAATGAGATACGACTTTTTCTTATCTTCCCGAGCATTTAAAAAATAACCTCGGTTACGCAGATCGATATCAAGCAAGTTCAACTAGTATTCTCTAAGATTTGTGTTCTATCTTCGAAAGACTTGCGTCTTCGAATCTCACAGGCTGCCTGTTTTTCAATTGTTTCGTATGGTCAAGCGACGCAACAGGAAAGTAAGAAAGATTGAAGAGCGCTTGTAGAAAACACTGCGAGTGGCAAGAAACAAGTTTTTCAAAGAGGAAAAGAAACTTTATGTACTAATTTGATCGAAATTTTACGTGCTCCTCCTCTCGGTTGTAAAGCAAACTCAATTTCATCGATTGAATAACCGACATACACCAAGAAACAATGAATCAATTTGCTCTTAAACTGCACACTGCAGTGTTTTCATTAGTACGGGCAACGTATTCCACTAAGAAGTCAAGACTCTCGAATCTTTGCCACTTACAAGCGTCCTTCGAATCGACTCATCATGTTTCCCCTCGTGGTCTTCACGATGCGACAGAAATAGCAGCGCTGTGCTGGCTCGAACCGAAAGAAACGAAAGGGAGAAAAAAGAAAAAGAAGGAAGACGGGCCGATCTACGAGACATAAAACGAACGAACTAGTAGCAGTTTGAAAGCGACTACGGTTGGACAAATTGTCGTTGTCTCGGCTATCACGCCGGCAGCGTGAATTATCCAGCAATTTGGGCTGGCGGGGCGATGCCGATGGTCGAACGTTTGCCAATAACGCGAATTAACTTAGCTCGTCCGGCCGTCTACTCCGTTTTAATTCACACAGCCGCGGAGTCTGATATCGCCGAACCCCTTGCTCGCGACAGAGATCTGACTGCCAAGAACGAATGGCCGTGGTAATTGCGCGCGATCATCGTCACGGCGTGGCAGCCAGATCTGGCTGGAAGCGGGCATCACGCCGTGACCGATGCTTGCCGCTTTCGAAACTCGAGCACCACGATCGTCCGACAAATCTCGGATGCCGGGTGTTCGTCGCGCAATCGAGCCTCGTCATCGTTGCTTCCGCCTTTCTCTTCGTTGCCGTAGCGGCCGCTTTTCTTTTGCTGGATTCCTAAATCGATGGCGGCTCCTTGTCGCAACGATGCACAAAGCCGTGCTGCTGCTCGGGTCATCCACTCGACTGCTCGGGCAGCAGTATGCTGACCGATTTGCGATTCGCAGATCCGTTACTGGCGTTGTTCGTGTTGTTGACCGTGGCGAGGGCAGGAGGCGGTCGATGCGATGGAGCGACTACTCGTACTTCCGGCCGCGGCGAAGCTTCCCTCAGCGGGCTTCCTACATTCGCTAGGTCCTCTGCGCTCGTCAGCGTGGCCGTCCTGCGATAAATAATAGTCTTGATTAATGAAGTCATGAAAAGTGGAAGAAGAAAGTATAGAAATCAATGTATATATCGTTTATACTATATATAGTTAAGGAAGCTATGAAAAGTCAAGGAAAAATTCTCCAGGTTAACGTGTGTCTTATTTGTAGTATATATAGTAAATAGTATTTATAATATTTATAGTATATGTAATTAACGAAGGTAGGAAGAAGAAGAGAGAAAAGTCTACAATAGATATATAGATATATAGAATATATATAGATATATAGATATATAAATTACGAAGAATCAAAAGTGGAAGGCTACAAGTCGATCGGTTTAAGCAATTTTATTATTATACAGTTAATAGTTAATAGAAAATTCTAAAAGTGAATGGATATCTCACTTATAGCATAAATAACATGTATAATATGTATATAGATAATGAAGTTACGAAGAATCAGAAATGGAAATCTACAAGTCGATCGGTTTATGCAGTTTTATTATTATACAGTTAATATTTAATATATTTTTATAATAGTTAATATAATATATTTTTAGTATTATACAATTAATAATTAATAGAAAAGTCTACAAGTGAATGGATATCAGTTATACATAACATGTATAATATGTATATAGATAATGAAGTTACGAAGAATCAGAAATGGAAATCTACAAGTCGATCGGTTTATACAGTTTTATTATTATACAGTTAATAGTTAATATATTTTTATAATAATTAATATAATATATTTTTAATATTATACAGTTAATAATTAATAGAAAAGTCTACAAGTGAATGGATATCAGTTATACATAACATGTATAATATGTATATAGATAATGAAGTTACGAAGAATCAGAAATGGAAATCTACAAGTCGATCGGTTTATACAGTTTTATTATTATACAGTTAATAGTTAATATATTTTTATAATAATTAATATAATATATTTTTAATATTATACAGTTAATAATTAATAGAAAAGTCTACAAGTGAATGGATATCAGTTATACATAACATGTATAATATGTATATAGATAATGAAGTTACGAAGAATCAGAAATGAAAATCTACAAGTCGATCGGTTTAAGCAATTTTATTATTATACAGTTAATAGTTAATAGAAAATTCTAAAAGTGAATGGATATCTCACTTATAGCATAAATAACATGTATAATATGTATGTAGATAATGAAATTACGAAGAATCAGAAATGGAAATCTACAAGTCGATCGGTTTATGCAGTTTTATTATTATACAGTTAATAGTTAATATATTTTTATAATAGTTAGTATAATATATTTTTAATATTATACAGTTAATAGTTAAAATATATTATATTATATATTATATTGTTTATAGTTGATGAAAGGTAATTTTTAGCTGTATATAAATATATTCTGTATCTCGAACATTAACCCATTTTCCCGCTTTTCGAGCATCTCGATGAAAATGCCTAATAGATGGGAGAAGACTCGATGTTTCTAATTATTTTGTTAATGATAATTCTATCAATAACGAAGTTATTGGTAAACATTTCTTGACCCAATATGAAGATAATTTTCGCTTGTTATTAATGCAATTAGCTTTCGAAATATCGATTTCTTTATTTTTTAAGTTTTAGTTATGTTTCTGTAAGCATGAATAATTTAAAATATTACAGGCACGAACATATTTTAGCACATAAAATTTCCTCACATTATTACATTGTTGAAAGATATTTGCGAATTTACAAGGACATATATTTTGCAAATAGTAAAATCACGGACATCGAAGATATTTTGTCGTTCGAAATATGTATAACTTTCAATATTTGGACGAAATATCAGATTCAGAGGAATATTGAAACATTTTATTTATCGTGGATGATAAGAATTCTACCCTACGAAGATTTCAATTCGAAGATAGATGAACAGCCGTCGTAAAAGAGGAATTGAACCGTGTTTCCGCTGACACGTAGATTCTGTACGAAATGTGATCGAAACCGCGTAATAAACAAAGGAAATATAATATATTGATTTTATATATTAATTGTTAAATACAGATATATGTATTGTTTTACAGATTTTATTAAATTTCTAAATAATAATCGCAACTTCTCACGAATATTTCTATAATTCACTATTAATTATATAATTATAATTTGTTAATTCTATAATGTGTTACATTAAACGTTCCTTGCAATTTTTGGGAAACTATCATAACGCTTCATGATACTATCAGATAACAAGAATAATTAGAAAATAACGAAGAATAATAAAAACTCGATTAGTATCTACAGTATGTGCCAATGAAAATTAATTTCTTTTACACTTGTATTATAATTCGAAGAATTAAAAAATGGCAAGAAATAGACAAAATAAGTAAACAAAAATATAGCTGGAAGATCTAAATAAATTATATCCACCTTAAATAATGTTAAGATTGAAAGGGAATTGTAAAATGTGTTAAAGAATCTTACAAATCTTTAGATCATATATATATATACAGGGTGGTTGGTAAAAAAGAAGTTGAAAATATAGAATAAAAAATTTTTTTTTTCAATTTTTCCATCGAGACGTTATAACGAGACGTGATAAAGTGCACGCGTACCGAGCGAAAATTCAAAGTCGATTTTCTCGAAAACAAAGCCTCAAACGAAAAATTTTTATTCTATATTTTCGACTTCTTTTATCGCGTAGAATCGCCCCCTTTCCACTTGTACCACCAGTTACCAACCACCCTGTATATACAGCTATAACTCTTCTGTAAATGCAGAAATACAGAATTTATTATATAATTTAATCTTTTCTTTTTGCGTGTGTAAGTTTAACGTCACATTGCTTCGCGAGAGACACTCTGTATTCTAGTAGCATTGCATTCGATAATTTAATTGCTTAAATCCTCTAAACCTTCTAGATAATTGCAAATTTGTAGAGCCTGTATCGTATTTTATTCCGAGATTTGCAAGCAATTTCCCAGGCTTTGTTCGTTCGCTTCTAAATGACTGCATCGCTTTAACGCGGTTCTCGGTCTTCCTTAGTCTTATAGCGACGACAAGAATTGCTCTGGCGCTCTATGAAAATCAGTTTTCTTTAAAAGCGAGACGACAATAGCCGCAGAAGAAAACCATTAACAACTGAAAGTCGTTCACGGACAATTGTGCTTTCGAGACAAAGATATTCCATCGAATTATGAAAAAAGTAGGAGTTTGAGAATAAATTCGATCGGTAATTGCATGTCCGTATAAAAATAGCGAAGGCCAAGAGTATAAAATCGACGTATAAAATCGAACTATGAAAATCCTAAATGAAATTAGAAGAAGCCCTGATATATGTAACTTCTGAAACAGATGACGAAGTGACGAAAAGATGACTTGTTGAAGATTACATCACGCGATTGTATCGATAAAAGTATTATTAAAAGGCGATGGAACTTTAATATCTCGAATGATTTATATTGTACGATTTTTTTATATGTATTTATAATATTATAAATATTATACTGTGCTGTTACACGTACGTATTCCAGATTATGATATTAGGTTGTCCGAAAAGTTTCTTTCGTTTCATAAGGTGATAATAGATGAACAACAATTTCTGTTTTATATTATTTTATTAGCGACAGATATAGCAAGAGTCAACAAACACCGAAACCCCCTAATCACTGAGCTACTTGATACGACGGACCAGATTCGCAGGCTGAAGAGGCACTACCCGCTAGACCTAAACGCTAGATTCAATTAGTTACCTAAATTAAGTAATATTCACCTATTTATAACACTCAGTTATAAATTATACTTATCTATAATAAGTATTAACTTATTATAAATAATCAGCCATGTCACTGCGCCACGCCAGAAAAATTACTGAAAATTCTCAACGCGAGAATTGATTGTAATTTTAATAAATAAATAAATAAAAAAAAAATATTATTTTATTGAATTAGGTATGATCCATTTCGTTCTATTTCTATTATTATATTCGTGCATAGTTCAATAAACTAATATAAAACAAAAAACATTGTGCGTCTATTATTCCCTTATAAAACGAAAGAAACTTTTCGGACAACCTAATACATTGATCTGGATGAACACGGGCTTGCTCGACCAGGCAGGCGTCATCGATCTCACGACGATGGATAACGCGACGCGACTGTGAGATTCACGTGACAAAGGCCGATGCAGGAAGCACGTGGCCCATCACACGCATTCGAGTTCGATAGCTCGGTTGAATATGCAACGGCGACGCCTTGCAGTTCGCATTCTAGATAGGTCAATATTCTTGCAAGCGCTTTGTGCGGCGCGCTTTTCGCTGATCGTTTATCTTGTAGCGTATGGCATCGCGCTCTAAGCATCCGCAGAACGATGAATATTAATCATCGGCGACGCGTACCGCGGGATATCGATACTGGCAACCTGGTTACTATTCTTTCCCAATGATTTATCGCATGCAACGAGAAATCGGATAACAACCTTGTTGCATACTTGCGATAGCTATCTCATAGATATAAGAAAGATCGATGATTTATCGTTTGCAATTGTTTAGCGTTAATGGAGCGTGCGAATGTGTTTCCAAAGCTAGATAAGTATTATTAATAACTATTATTTCCATACGCTTCATCATTCTCGGAAAAGAGTTTAAACAGACAGTTGAACTCTGTTATGTAGAACCAATCTTCAAAATTACGAAAGATTAGTTAAACACACCTGTTATCTAAAAATTTCCAACATATACAACGACCCTTACATTGTAAAATTATTAAAAGTATCGAGCCTTAGTTCCTTTTTGGTTGTATAGTTACTTTGCAGGAAGCTTGCAAACCACGTGATCGCCCATAATAATCGTCCAATGCTTTTGAAATGGTAGATATTGTTATAATAACAATATATAACGTTTTATTAAATACAAAATTTATATAGAACATAATAACTTATTAAGTATTAACTAATAAAGTATTAACGAACACCGCTCTATTCTCTTACACATCTCAAACAGGAATGAATTTGTATATTGCACACTTATTCGTTCAATACATACGCGATGCGTTCGTCTCATGGCGTTTTCCTTTCGTCTTGCTCTCTTTCATTCCTCGCTCGTACAATACAGATGTACACACATCTATTTTCTAACAAATCTAAAGAAAGTTACTCGCGACAAATGTCCTAACATTATAGACGCTTCTATTTAGCAATATTATTGAGATATGTGTACCTTTGTGTGCTACACTGGATTAGCCGCGTGAAGTGACACACATATATGAGTATGAGTGTGTGGAAGTATGTGCGTGCGCAGCGTCTCGTAAAACAGAAGAATGCAATGTTTCGTACGTATGGTGGCAGAAAAAGATGGCGTGAGAAAAGGAGTGCTGAGACGCGTACAATGTTTATCTATCTAGTGTCTTGTAAATCACATATTATATAAATATGAAACTATTTTAATATCATTTCTACATGTAATGTGAGTGTTCCTATACATTTATTTCAGCGACTAAGATCCACGATTCTCAACAGATATTATGGCCGAATGGCAAATTCGTGTCAGAGGAGAAACTTAACCTTTCGCACTCGAGGACTTCTTTGGTCGAGCGTAGCAGCTACTTTGGATGATTTAGCGTGTACGTGACGCGTGTATCACAGCTAACGTAAAATTTTATATACAAATTAACTTACAAAAGTATCATATTCCAATAGTTTATCTATATTTACATCTTTGAGAATATGATCTTGTAATATTAATTTCTGTATTTTATTTTTTGTACGATAATTTATGAAGCATTCGCTAAGATGCATTCTTGAATATAATTGATCTCATTTTTCAACAGTTTAAAACCAAGTTCATTTTTATTTGAGCTAATTTCACTTCTGACAATCATTTTTTGAGGATTTCTAAACTATAATACTTTCGCCATGATTCGGACGGATATGGGATAAAATATTTTATCTCCATTTTTAAAGTCTAACACTTTACACTTCTTAACAAAGAACATAAAGAGGTAAGCAACCAATTTACGAAGCAATGTTGCACTCATTAATTGGAGATGTCGAAATCTAGCATAAAGAGACTGTCACCTCTGAAGTGCAACACCGCCTCTCAAGTGCAAAGGGTTAAAAATTTACGAGAAACGACGCATCTCGTTCCAGCAGATTGTGTACATTTCTACGATAATTTCAATTAGTGACAGTAGGATTGTTAGAGTCGCAAATGGCTTCAACGTAGAACGCCTTGAATTTTATGCGGATAATAATCGAATTTCCTGAATAATACCAATCCACAAAAAGTAAGCAATATTTAAAATAATATTAACTACGTTACACGCTATTTAATCAGCCACGGAAAAAGAAAAAAATATTGCGGAACAAAGAGCAGAAATAAAATACACTCGATATAGGCGAAGCTGAATTGTGTTGAAAATCAAAATGTTTAAACTAACTTTTCTCGGTTTTAGGTCATTATAGGTAGGTAGGTTTCTGCACAAAAGAGTCCAATTATCCATTATATGAACAAGTCTCAACATTCGGTGGAATAGTTTTCAACGCCTATTTAATATGCTAATTCTTCAGTACACTAATTCTTTACTAAATATACAAGCTATTTGCAAAATTTTAGTACAAGCGGAAAGAAGCTTCCGAAGATTATCTCCATTTAAAAAAAGCTGAATTTGAATATTCGTTAAGAACGTACTCATCTCCTGCCCACAAAGCTCCACAATTTTCGGAACACCTTGTACATATTCAAACGTTAAATTTCACAAATTCAAGTTAAAACATCTTCTAAACTAAAATAACTTTTCCACACAAATAAGTTAACTTCTTTTTTGTAGGAAATACCTATATAAACTATACGATTCCATTAGAAAAAGGAAAAGCGTGTCACCTTCGTATGACCTCTACTTGGCTGTCTACAAAAAAGCTAATTACACCGGATTATGTCTGCTCCGATACCATACAACCTCTGTTCGTAACATCTCGTATTTTCGATACTTAGAGAAGTAATCGCGTGTGTGTACTTAAAAAAAACATACCGTGTATAAAAGTTTCCTAAGTGGCGATTTTCTAAGTTTTCCGTATAGTAGCCACTGTGCGTAACATCCGTAAAAATGCGATTAATTTCTATCGAGCGACACGTGCGATTTCGCTACCAGGATATTGGAAAATTTTCTTTTATTCGAAACGAATTTGACAGTCGAAAATCGAGCAGCTTTGACGGTTAACGAGAATATCGTTTACGCAGCTATACAGTTAATCGCGATAACGTTATCACATTTATATCGTATTGCTGCGTCGTTTAGGATGGCGCTGTTGATTTTCACGTATAATATCGTCAGGGGCGTGTAATGCAGCGCGTTAGGTTACGTAGATGCATTTGACGAGTCCCCCAGTCCAATTAAGTATTCAATTTCGCCTATCGATTTCAATTTCTCATCCCTCGCCCTCGACGACGATGTGACTCGGCCGTCGCCTTCACTTTCCCGTCGAAATAATCGTCGTCGGCTGGACGAAAAAGAAATTTCATCGCGCTCTATCGAAGTATCGTTGAAACGTAAAACGTAAAGTCGTCCGTTCTTTGTTGTTTGCTTTCGTTGCGGTTTCTTTGGCGCTTCAGAGATAATTGAGAGATAGTGGAACGAGAATATCGTGGAAACGCGACAATTGTCTTGGTAGATTAGCTTTGTTCTCGCTGACAAAACCTTTCTCGCAGAAAAGGAATATATACTTATTCGTTTCCTTATGATTTATATTTTTTATATTATTGATTTATATTATTGATAGTAATATTTGGTACACGAAATCATTACTTATATTTTTCTAGGGAAGCTGGTGCATGTGCAATTGAAGAGTCATTTAGATTAGTCATAAGATTGATAAATCGCTAGCAAAATTGTGAGATGCTAAGAAATATGTAAAATCAGTTCTCAGTCCCGAGGCCTCCGAGTCCTCAGTTCTAAGAAAATATTTTCCAAAAAGAAGCAGCGACTGATCAACTTTATCAATATAGGTAAGGCGCCACTAAAATATAGTTATCACGTTATACACGTAGGAAATCGTTAGGTCGCTACGTACATTCTGTCTACCTCTTCCTTTTCCTTTTGCAAATACAAAAGCATTCGCGATATCGTCATAAATAATAAGCGAAAATACTTGATAAATATTTGAAATCAGCATAAAGTATTTTGAACAATCAAATTCGTAGGAGATTCAGTGGATAAAATTAATTTTACGAATTTATGTTATATATAATTCGTGGATGCTTTGGTGGATAAAATTAATGTTAAGAATTTATGTTATAATACGATATATAATATATTTCTAATATAAATTTCTACATATATTACATATAATATAATTCTAATATTAATCTGTATTTGTACACTGATCCCTCGACTGGTACACTCAATCGCATTACGTTTAATGACATTACTAGTAAGTCATTGTATGTGTACGTTTTTTTCTTTTGTACTGACAAACTTTATTTGCATTTTCACTTTCATTCGCGTAAATTGAAGGACGGGTGTGTATATCCCGGTTGAGATGAATTATTCTTCTTTACAATATTTACGTTTAATATTTACATACACAATATTTACATTAATAGCAGTAAAACATTAGCACTAAAATACACACGGCCATGTCATATTGATACTGTCTATATCTCGGTGTTTCCCAAATTAGACAATTAATCATTCCATAAAATATCTGCAAAAATTTCATTCGAAAAACACGTTAACGTACGCGTACTTGAATTACGAGATTCTTTTTGCAAGGAGATTGGTCATACTGTTGTAGAAAAATAGCAGCTGGAAAACAGGATAACAATACCCAACATTTCTACGCGTTCACAATGTCGAAGAGAAACTGGTACTGTTGTTGGTAACATGCTCCTCTGCTTCACCTAAACCCTTTTCATTCTTTTTACGAAGCTGTATGGGATCGAGGGTACATTCAAATAGAAAGTTTAACACACACGAGTAGTTGACAGTGAACGTTGACGAAGCCGCAGTTACTATTAGCCACGATCATGTCGATAGCCAAGGGATACAGTGAATGGATGCAGCTTTGCTTGCGTGCACGATAAAGCACAAGAGGTATATTAGTAGATTTTGAACAGTATCAGTGTACTATATCAGTGTGGAATACAATTCTGAATAAATAACGAAGTACTACGCTGCATTCACTGTACCATCGATACAGCTTTTGTGTTTGTTATATACACGGAAATCATTATGTCTTGGAAATGAACGCTCGAAATAAGATTCTGAACGCTGGCGAAGTTTATTGATTCGTACGCTGAACATGTACTACGCGTACAGTGCTGTGAATAATTGCAGACTCAAACGTATTTTCCGCATTATTTCTTCGATATTTCCAAGAAACCATTGTTCATGTCTGAATATTGTTCAGTGAAGTTGTGTTTGTAAAGGGTAGATTGAACGCTATGGGATACGAAGCAATGGTACATGGCGAATTATTGTCTTTCATTGGCGAAATAAGAGACAAAAGACAATTTTTCAGCGAGACTGGAGCGACTTTGAAGCTTTCAAAATTTCCGGATAGAATACGAAAGTTTACAATCAGAGGAAGCTACCTGTGAAAAATATCGCGCAACTTGGGCGGATATTCGAAACGGAACTTTAAATAAGTTAGCGGATAGCGTGCTTGGCAGATTAGTAAAAGTAATTAAAAATAAAGGAAAATCCACTAAATATCGAATGAGAAGGTAACGAAATTAACATTGAGTTTATATGTGTTCAGAACGAGAAATACAATTTTAGAAGAAAATTTAACTGTTTGCTGTATCTTCTGTTTTCTTTCATATTGTAATATGAAATTATATAAGCGATTTCACCGATTTTTGTTTTAATATTACAACAAACTTCAAAATAGGGCTGTGTTTATAATCAGTCGCTGTACATCGAACACAAATGCGTTCCTCATCCACAACATTACAAACAAATTGTTCAGAGCAAACCTGCCATGGATCCACAGGAACCTATAAGGAATCATCATACATAAAAGATGGATTTTTCATAATAAAAACGCGAAGGATATAAGCAAAACGTACATCATGTGTCTAAGAATTATCTACTAGATAAAAAAATGAATAACCTAAATTCTTCAGCGAAATTGAAAATTTATTAAAAAGGAAATACAGCCAGTTTTTCGGTCAAAATATACGCCGTTGTTTTCTATAATTTCAAGTCATGTTACCATTTTAATGAAGTCCATCGTGGAGAAATGTCGCGTCTACGGCAAGTGCCAATCGTCGTCGAGTCATATTTGTGTTTCATCTACTAATTGGAAGTGGATATTGGATAACGCGTGTTGCATCGATCAGAAATAATCTAATAATCCAAAGGAGGAAAATGTCTAGCGAACATACTGGCTGCTGCAACGTTTTCCATCCAAGATTTGTCGTGATGTCTTTTGTGGCAGAAGCACTCGGAAGAAGTTGTCACGCAGTAATTTCACAGAACGTTTTGCTTTGTCAATACGCTGTCGATTGGATTCTGTTTAACTCTTTGAGCGCTGCGTTGTCCGACGTTAAGCGTGCGCCGTGGGCTGCGTATTTTTTACGGAACAGCGTAAGTTGAGCAGACTAAATTTTCATTGCAAAATAATAGGTCATCCCATAAGTTCGTGCCGTTTTTCGAGCGGTTATATATGTTATTTTTTTTAAACACCTATGAATCGTTGTCTTAGGTATTTTCAGAACATTTGACATCTCTTGAACTGTCAAACTTCGTGATTTTTCAACAAGATCCCGAATTTTATCTTCGTCTGTCTGAGGAGGACGCCCGGAGCGTTCCTCGTCTTCTAAACAAAAATTCCCAGCTCTAAAACGTTGGAACCACTTCCTACAGGTGCCAGATGAAAGCGCATTTTCTCCGTAAACAGCACATATGTTTTTCGTGGCAATTGTTGCAGAACTTCCTTTCCGAAATTCATATAACATGAGATGTCGAAAATGGATACGCATTTCACTCATGATTTTTTACTGTTAGAAGTCACTGTGTTCACTATATTACGATCTTATACTCACGAAAATCTGCTCTAGCCTGTTCTCGATCAGCTAAGCTCAAGTGCATTGGTCCCTTATCGCCGTATGTTTATAAATCGACACATGAAATGTATACACAAAAGTCGGCACGAACTTATGGGATGATCTAATATATCGATTGTAACTAAAATAAATTATGTAGTGAGCTCGAAAGCCTTAATAACCATTTATTTCATTAAGCAATAATAACATGAACGATATAAAAGTTTGAAATTATATCTTTTAAATTGAAAATTTAATAATTTTGTATTGTATGGTAAATATCAAAGCAGGGTTCAATACATAAGCCAATGTTACATTTTTTGTATTCGTAACACGAGTCAGTCCTGCGATTATGTTTAGTGCAAACAGCGCATCTTTGTCGTGAAGAATGTTTATTATTTTCTTTAGTTATGCAGATGTAGGGAAATGCCTCTCCATTAACCGAAAGGGAAGGTCGTCCAAATGAACTCTTCCTCTTTTAGCCTTCACTCTGTGTGGTGGGTACTTTTGCAAAATATCTTTTATGAGAAGCAGATGAAAATTTTTCAAGTATTCCAGTTTTATTATTAGCATTTTTCTAAAGAATATATGCACTATATATAGCAAGGTCTAAGAGGAGGACAAAATATTTTTTATAACCATTTTGTGCTTTTTCAAAAGCAGTGAAGTGAAATCAAAATCATATTGATTTTATCAACTGCGTCCATCAAGGCATTGTAGTCTGCTACACACTTTGGTTTTCGCTTTGTTTTGCCAGTTTGATAATTAATATCTTTTGTTTCAACGAAATCATCAGAATGTGAGGTGGATAACATCCATACGTTTTTTATATCACGCTTATAGCGCTCAAAGGGTTGTAGCGGCACATGAGTAGAGGACAATTCAAATCATATTGTTGTTTTGTCTCGGAGTTAGCGAATACGTTTGTACGAACGTCTCTCGATATTATTTATATCTATTAATTTATTTAATTATTTTAAATATATTTGAGAGGTTGCAACAGCAAGTTCTCGTTATCCTATATTATAATCCTCTACAAGTCCTCTACAGAATTAAAGATATTTTTCCACGATCCAAATCATTCAGATCGAAGCGTCTTAAAGTTACAGAAAGCAACGACAAACATATACCTTGATCGAACAACTTGCGATATTTTTCTGTTAACAAGCTTTGAATTTTACTTTGAAATATTTGTATCACTCATTTGTATCATTGATTTTTCTCTAACGATTTTATTTCTTCCCTTAACATTTCCTACCTTTCATTAATAATTTACTGGAGCGCTGTTACATTGCCGAGAAAAATACTGTTTGTTACGCCACGAGGCTTACCACAGGCTGTATTTTCTAACCGTCGCTCGCGGTCCTACAGCGTCGCAGGCAGACCTTCTTATCTGCCCACCGGATCATATACAATGTATCGACGAGAGCATAGTTGTCGCCAAGCAGCGAGCTCTAGAAACGTCGATTTTTGACCGTTACGTTTTTCACACAAGAAGAGGCATACGTGATCATAGGCGCGAGCGGTGGCGTGACCCGAGCATAGTGGGGGTCGTCTTCCAAATGAGACAAAGGAATAATCGAAGGGCGTTCAGTTCCTTCTGACGAGTCTAACGTGACACTTCGACAAATCTGACGAGCAAACGAATTTATCTAGAGATATCTGCAAAGTCGAGTCAAATTTCTGTAACATATTCATCATATTATTGTAAAATATATTATTCTATGTTAACCTGTTAATACAGTGTTACATTCATTAAACCACCTCTGTTATCTTAACCGAAACAGGGGAACGACTATTTCGCGGCGTCGATTAACATAATCGTAGCGAGAATTTACGCCTCTCGCTGACGCGTTTTCCTAGCGACCGCGTCTCTCCGCGAACGGTCGTAACACTTATAAGTAAATAACAAATAGTAATAATTCTATATGAAGTAATACCAATAGTAATAACAAGATAAATAAACCAACACTGGAGTGTTAGCAGAATAAATTCAGCGTCAAATCAAATCTTGCAATTCGGAGAAATTGTTCTTATTCGGACCGACAATATTCGAGATCCAAATATTCGACATTTCAACTGCAACCAAAAGTCAATGCAAATAGCTGTAAGGTTAACGCATGCAAATTAATTCTACAATCATGAACATTCGATGCATCCTAATTTCCTTCCACCTTACTTCGATAACAATAGTCTTCGCTTTGGTCCATCTTCAAAATACATGGTCGTCGGTATACCAGATATCAATCTGGTTTCTTCGTACTTTCTTTCGATTCGCTGTTATTTTTCTCTTTTTTCGAACGTGCGCGTATCAGATTCGTTAAAATTTCCGATCCTAGGTCAATGATTTTTCATTTATCGCATACTCTTTCTATATACCGTTTTCTAGTATCCACTCGCAGCGAACTGTGTTTGCTGCGTTACGGTATAGTGATTTATTTACGGTGCATCGATAATGCTGGAAAAAGGAACATCAGGCGAATATATAAGAGCGAGTATGCGTCTCGCTTCGCTTCGATGGCTTTCGTATTTTTCCTCTGTTATTACGGACCACTTCACTCTAATCGAAGCCTTATTTCGTAGCGAACAATACGCGGAATATAAAACCGCGGGTGCAGAACACGATGCATGTGTTGAGGAAAATATTAGGTTGGTATGATCACTAGTTCCTACATGCAAAGTTGGTACGACTTCTAACGACGCTCTTTTGTTTTGGCGTCCGCCATGTGTTAATTATCTGAGTGTATCCGGTGTGTTCATATGGCTGTTGATGAAATACAGAATATAAAAACTGAATCTGTGCGAATCAATTAATTATCGAACTCCAAAACCTATTTAATAGCAGCATGGAATGGATATTGTACAGATCGTTTCAAAGAGTAGATATGGCTATAGTTTATAGACGAATATGAATATGCTATGTACGTATTTATGCGTCAGGTTGCCTTGTAAATTGATGTAGATTCTGCTGCTCTTGTTAAAAGTACACGAATCGTAAGGAATGTTCTATGCAGGTAGAATTTAGAAGAATTTCATTTGCTACTCGCGTGACAAGAAATTGTACGAAAATCTAATGGCTGGTAAGATTTGGATTTATCGTAACAAGAAGCGTGAACAAATTGAGAGTTTTGTTATTGTTAAAGATATGCTCGCCAGGGACTGACACGTGTGTCCAAGAATGAACTTTTTTATTTAATTTAATCTACAGCAGATATCGTAAGATGTACGTAAGAGATGTAGGTAAGTTCTCAAACATCTGCGTTACTATTTTATGATAGATATAATCACAGCTGATACAATAAAAACGTATAAAATTACGCGATTTACTTTTACTGGTAGGATTCATTTTTTAGTAATCATTCCTAGAAATTAAAGTTCAGAAACCAGACAGTTTTACGATGTACACAGTTTCGTACGTATCGTAAAACTGGTTACATTTTTAACACTGATCAGTCTTAATACAAACACACAACAAATACGGTATACAGTATATAAATAACAATAAACATAAATAAAATAAAAATAACAGATAAAATGAATAAATAGAAGTGAAAAAATATATGTTTCAATGTAAAGCAATTATATTGTTCGTGCTAGTAAGTAAATATCATATGTAAAGTATTCTATCTAAAAAACCGACATCTTCCTTTCTAGCACATGCAGATGGACGGCTTGGTGTGTGATTACCGACAATCATTTCGCCGACAAAATTTACATCGACACCAGTTTGACTGACACCAGTTTCACCCACATTGTTTATTCGCCGACATGTACAAATCACCGACAATGTTTTCGTCGCGTTCGTTTCACCGGCACAGAATTTTAATTTATATACAGGGTGTTCACTGTTCACGTTGTTAGATCGTTTTTCTCGTAAACGATAAGAGGAATGAATGAATGGTTCAAAACGAACAACATATTCACAGTATTTTTTTCGCAAGCGTAAAGATCTGTGTGCGTTTTGCATACGTCGAATCCTCTCGTCGTTTTATGAAAAAACCTACAGTGTTGCGGATATTTGTAGACTGAAACACATTTTCTGCGTTGTTGCTTCAAGACTGATAGAAGAAATAAGAGACAAAGTGGAAACTTACAAGAAAATTAACACTGAGTTTACACTTTTTCACAGCCAAACATTCAGTCTCGCTAATGTGAAAAACGAAATACTTTTGTATTTATGTTTCCTTTGTCTTACATACACATAAATTTTACAAAATTGAAAATACAAAAAAGAGAAAGAGAAAATTCTACAAAGTTAAAATATCAAAATTAAACCGATCAGTTTTCGACTCTGTTGCTCTAATATCTTTTTTAAGGTTTCCATCAAAGAAGGTTTCTATTAAAAAAAAAAAAAAAAAAAATAATGCAACTGCGTAAGACACACGCGTTTTTTGCACTTGCGTGAAAGATATTATCGCGAATATGTAGTTCACCTTGAACCATTCATCATTTTCCTCTTTCATTTTTCCTCTTAATTTCACTTATCGTTTAGGAGAAAAACATTGGGAGCTAATCAATCTTGAACAGTGAACACACTTTATATATTTGTATATTTTCGAATATCATAAAAAATTAACGAATCTGTCGAAGAAAAAGATAGTTTTATCGCGTGACTTTGTTGATTATATATAAGAGAAAAAATAAAAGGAAATACGGTAAAAGAACGATAAGATAGTAATATAGTTACCAATGATCACACGTCAATCTCAAATGTATAAATACGAGAAATGAAATATCTTCCAATATTATTAAGAACTAAATGGAAAAAAATAATCGAGGAAAATAATATTTTTATCGTGTGACTTTGTTGATTATACATAAGAGAAAAAATAAAAGGAAATATGGTAAAAGTACGATAAGATAGTAATATAGTTACCAGTGATCATACGTCAGTCTTAAAAGTATAAATACGAGAAATGAAATATCTTCCAATATTATCAAAAACTAAATGGAAAAAATAACCGAGGAAAATAATATTTTCATCGTGTGTCTTTGTTGATTATATAGGAGTGAGAAAATTGAAGGAAACACGATGGAAATGTAACAATCTTGCAGATGTATCGCTACAGGTGTACTATCTGGCAATAATAAATGCCTGTTATATGCACAAATACGCAATAGAAACAACGATAACAGATGTTACCTTTTTATTGCCTCGTGGATTCTCATGCAGCACAAGCCGTATCGGTCACGTAAAAAATTACAAGTATACTAGTGCATATCATTGAAGAAACAATCCGTATTCTACAGCGAGTTGCGCATACAAACCTACCTACATACAAATTTGTATTTGTTGAAGCATCAATACGTGACTGAATTTTTCAATGAATTGCTTTATACCTCGTACCACGAGAATGTACGTATTTGAATTTATTTCTATAAAACACTTTACAACCACGTCAATATCGGATTGAAGATACGAGTATCATGATTTTATTACTATAGTTTGAAACAAGGCAGAAACGTTAAAATATTGAAATATATACACAAATATACATGTATATATATAAGATATATTTACTTGTAGTGAACATTCTGCAATTTTTATGTGTATTTCCAAACTAATTGAGGTATTTGTCGAAGTGGGCCTCACTTCTAGGAAAACTCTACATCTTCTCTAGTGTTTAATTTTTTTTTTATTTGGAAGTAGTTTACAATCAATTCTCATTGAGAATTATAAGTAAATTATTCCGGCGTGGTATTATAACGTGAATAATAAATGATTACCGTATGTTTGGTTCTAGCTGAATCTAATGTTTAAATCTAGAGGGTAATGTGTCCTTAGCCTGCGGATCTGATCCGTCGTGTCGAGTAATTGAGTAACTAGTAGGTTTTGGTGGCTGCTAATTCTTATTATCTATTACTGAATTTGGATATTTCTTCTTTAACTGTAGGTATCTTAAGGTCGCGACGTATTGTTTCATTGGTAACATACCAAGGTGCATCTATTAAGGATCTTAGAGCTTTTGATAGGAATCGTTGAAGAATTTCTATGTTGCAATTACTCGCTCTTCCCCATAGTTGGATCCCATAGATTCAAACAGGTTTTAATATGGGTGTTTAGTTTTTGGCACAACGATTCTCTTTACAGCGGCTTCTTTCGTCTCTATTATATGTTGGCAACTAAGTGATTGCGGATTTTGTCATTAGGTGGTATTGACAAAATCCGCAATCACTTAGTTGCCAACCCAATAGTACCGCGAAAAGATCGCCGACATGCAGACAACGTGGACGATAAAGCGCAAAAGCCGAAATGGTCGGAAAACTTCCGACCCTAAGCCTAACGGCTATCAATGTATTTCGCTATCGCAGTCGTTGATCGTTCAGTTAGCCACCGGAGAGTGAAGAGTGAAGAGTCGTTAATCGAGAGTTGTGATATCACATTACTGCATTAAGTTCAAGTTAAATAATCATCGTTTTCTGTTTAATCTACTGTAATAAATCCATCTATCAATACATTATCATACAGGATAGAAACCAGTGGAAATGGTAATTTCTAATATTTCTGAATAAAGAATTTCTATAATACATTCATTTGCTCTTGCTTTTGCGTTTGCTCTCTCTATTTTGAGACATAAAACCTCATCAGTATTAACGTAATTTCGAGATTCGTGTCCCATTGCAGTACTAACGCAACACTAGAACACACATAATACATTCATAAAAATTGTCTTGTGTAATAAAAGTAATCAAACAATTTCGCGAGTCACGATATTTCATAGAAAATTAGAATTTATCTTTCACAGGTAAATTATAAACGAAAAAGAAGTTTGCAATTTCAGAATGTAAAAGTTACAGATGGGAATATATCACAGCAGAGATACGTGAGAGAATTATTCATGGCAAATTGATTGAATTGAATTGAATGCCTTGTGAAGTCTGCTAAATATAGATTTTCTGGTATTTTTACGGTGTGAAATATACATGGCGAAATGTAATACCTTCTTTCGGAAAGTTAGAAGCGTGTAACTTCGTTTTAAAAATAGTTTTACCAATGTTGCGAGGGTACAGGAAAGCTTTCACGTTGCGTCTTACGCTTTAAAGTTGGAACGGATGAACTTTTACTTCTAGCTCCTAACTTTACTCAAAGGGAAAGCTTTCCTAGGATTTATATCGTTTATAAGAAAGTGCCCATCAAGTATAAATAAGAAGTTTCTTTCAGAAGACACGAATATTTTTCTTTGCTACGCCACTACCTACTTCGAACTATTTAAAAAGTAAATAAACGCGATAAAATAAAAATCTCGTTTACTCTACTCGTAAAAGCGAGGTGAAATAAAAATAAATTTCCTACATCTAAAGTAATTCGCTTGTCCGCTATTTTCCCTATAAACATCTTATTTATTGCTTCAGTGATATTTTTTTTCGATAAACTCTAGGTGTAGACTATATATAAATTCCAGACGAGTTATTCGACTTTCATTTATTATGGTGTTTTTTCCTTTCAATTCATCACTTGGATAATTACTATAATCTTTTCATAGAACTTTACGTTGTACTTGATGATATCAACAAGTGTCGAAATTCGAATAACTCGATAACTTTGTTGCAGAGAAATTTCTAAAAAAGTTGCCAACAAATTACTATATCTGATATAGCTAACACAGGACGACGATTCTCTGATTAGAAAAGAAAGATCAGCTGATCTGACACATTGTTACGATATAAAATATGATACCGCCTGCATTGTGGACGTACGATTCCTTTGATATCGTTGTATCGATCACGCTCTTGTTTTCACTTCTCACATATGCATATTGCATACATAAAAACATACTGATCGCACCAATGACAGGTTTCCATATTAGGATCTCTAGCGAATAAATTGCATTTAGTTATACAGGGTCGTCTAAAAATCGATGCTCACGATTTCTCGAACGCTTCCGACAGTCGAGCAATTCGTATAAAAGAAACAAACAATTATATGAATGTCTTTAACGTTCCTGTAGAAAATTAACTACGACGAAATTGGCAAACAACTGTTGAAAGGATACTAAATATATCATTTAATGATGTGATACGAATGAAATGCTATAATTAATACCCACGTAATTTTAAGTCAGTTGATCTCCAATTTCAAACTGCGTCGCATGTGTAATTTCATTTTATTGTTGAAACATAGAAGCTTTCTATTTATTGCAATTATTGGATGAACATTTAAGGCGAAGTTGATTACGTTTAATGCACGTTGATTGTAATTAATTCTGCGTAATTTTAAGCTATTTGATTTCCAATTTCAAATTGATCTTGAAATTGAAATTTAATGTAAGCTCTTTGTCCGTGATAATTGTTAGATAAACGCTTAAGGCGAAGTTGATTATTAATTAATACTCGTTTAATTTTAAGTCAGTCGATCTCAATTTCAATTTCACATTGGTCAATTTCAAATAGCGTCGCACGTACAATTTCATTTGATCGTTAAAACGCAGAAACTTTTGATCCGTGGTAATTATTAAATAAACGCTTAAAGCGAATTGATTACGATTAATGCGCGTTGATTATAATTAATTCCGCGTAATTTTAAGCTACTTGATTTCCAGTTTCAAATTGATCTTGAAATTGAAATTTAATGCAAGCTCTTTGTCCGTGATAATTGTTAGATAAACGCTTAAGACGAAGTTGATTATTAATTAATACCCGTGTAATTTTAAGTCAATCGATCTCAGTTTCAATTTCACATTGGTCAATTTCAAATAGCGTCGCACGTACAATTTCATTTGATCGTTAAAACGCAGAAACTTTTGATCCGTGGTAATTACTAAATAAACACTTAAAGCGAAGTTAATTACGATTAATGCGCGTTGATTATAATTAATTCTGCGTAATTTTAAGCTACTTGATTTCCAATCTCAAATTGATCTTGAAATTGAAATTTAATGTAAGCTCTTTGTCCGTGATAATTGTTAGATAAACGCTTAAGACGAAGTTGATTATTAATTAATACTCGTTTAATTTTAAGTCAATCGATCTCAATTTCAATTTCACACTGGTCAATTTCAAATAGCGTCGCACGTACAATTTCATTTGATCGTTAAAACGCAGAAACTTTTGATCCGTGGTAATTATTAAACAAACGCTTAAGGCGAAGTTAATTACGATTAATGCGCGTTGATTATAATTAATTCTGCGTAATTTTAAGCTACTTGATTTCCAATTTCAAATTGATCTTGAAATTGAAATTTAATGTAAGCTCTTTGTCCGTGATAATTGTTAGATAAACGCTTAAGACGAAGTTGATTATTAATTAATACTCGTTTAATTTTAAGTCAGTCGATCTCAATTTCAATTTCACATTGGTCAATTTCAAATAGCGTCGCACGTACAATTTCATTTGATCGTTAAAACGCAGAAACTTTTGATCCGTGGTAATTATTAAATAAACACTTAAGGCGAAGTTAATTACGATTAATGCGCGTTGATTATAATTAATTCCGCGTAATTTTAAGCTACTTGATTTCCAATCTCAAATTGATCTTGAAATTGAAATTTAATGTAAGCTCTTTGTCCGTGATAATTGTTAGATAAACGCTTAAGGCGAAGTTGATTATTAATTAATACTCGTTTAATTTTAAGTCAATCGATCTCAATTTCAATTTCACATTGGTCAATTTCAAATAGCGTCGCACGTACAATTTCATTTGATCGTTAAAACGCAGAAACTTTTGATCCGTGGTAATTATTAAACAAACGCTTAAGGCGAAGTTAATTACGATTAATGCGCGTTGATTATAATTAATTCCGCGTAATTTTAAGCTACTTGATTTCCAATCTCAAATTGATCTTGAAATTGAAATTTAATGTAAGCTCTTTGTCCGTGATAATTGTTAGATAAACGCTTAAGGCGAAGTTGATTATTAATTAATACTCGTTTAATTTTAAGTCAGTCGATCTCAATTTCAATTTCACATTGGTCAATTTCAAATAGCGTCGCACGTACAATTTCATTTGATCGTTAAAACGCAGAAACTTTTGATCCGTGGTAATTACCAAATAAACACTTAAGGCGAAGTTAATTACGATTAATGCGCGTTGATTATAATTAATTCTGCGTAATTTTAAGCTACTTGATTTCCAATCTCAAATTGATCTTGAAATTGAAATTTAATGTAAGCTCTTTGTCCGTAATAATTGTTAGATAAACGCTTAAGCCGAATTTCATTATAATTAATACCCGCGTAATTTTAAGTCAGTTGATTTCAGTTTCACAATTTGACACTGAGCAATTTCAAATTGCGTCACAGGTACAATTTCATTTGATCGTTAACACGCAGAGACTCTTGATTCGTAATAATTATTAAATAAACACTTAAGGTGGAGTAGATTGCAACGTAAGTAGAAGGAACATGGTACGAACGTCTAATTCATGGAGGTAAGTAATCTTGATATACCGTTAAGAGTACGTACACTTCACTGGCCACGAGTCGAGCTTCGAGTTTGCACGTGGCTAATATTCTAGCACGTGGAATGCGGCCAAGCTATCGAATAACCAAGTACAATCAACGTTAACGACCGCGTGTACGATGTAAGTAGACTTCAATATAACAAATTACCGATAAATCTACGTCCTCTGGTACTGTAAAGTTAAGTGGCAAACATGTCCACTGATAAACCGTGTTGTCAGTATTTTAAGCCTACCACGTTCCACGAATTTTTACATTTTTAATCTTTTTCTCATTTTATCGAACGAAAAGAACTTGAAATATTGTTAACCTCTTAGGTACAGTTGAATTTTGTTTCTTGTTTCTCGCTGTTGTCTTGCTGGTTGTTTCTCTGTACGGCAGAGATGGACGAGAATTACGTGTAAACGATACAGCACTGCAATAAGCTTAAATAAATAAGGAAGGAAGCTTTTTTGATAATTAAATTATAATTTTTCTTAAAGGTATGCTGCATATAATTTGACATAAATAATTGACTTTAATAATTAATATTACAATTGAGTGTGATATATTTTAAAGCACTGTACGACACATAGAATTTGTCACAATTTTTACACTCATAGCGCGATAGTGTTTTCCAAATTGCTGTTCGTTTTCTATTTTGAAGCTACATTTTGAGGCGGAAGATTCTAAAAAATTATAAAGATACGGATCGGCATGTTAAAAAGACCATCTAACAACGGTATATTTATTTTAACGAGAAGCAACAATTGATACCTGACACTGGCGTATCAAAAACAAAAACTATATATTCTGTCTGTATATCGTTAACACTGTTATAAAATGTTGTGAGGACAAAAAAAGTGTGCAGCAAGACAAATGAAAAAGATCATTTAGTTCAAACGGAGCGAATGAGTCAATGAAGTGAGCCACCATAGTGGCGCGTCGTACCTAAGAGGTGAGAAGATGTTCAACCCTTTGAACTTCATTGTCGAGTAACTCGAAATTAATTTTTTTCACAGATACTCCGTGTCGTACTGGATATTTTTAAATTGTCAGGTTAAATATGTATTATATTTGGCAGTATTTTTTTGTACTTAGATAAGCAATATTACATATTCAATGTAATTAGCAAAAAAATTGTTTAAATTGCTTCCTATCAAGCAGCTGTTTGATGAAGTACATTTTAAATAAAACACTTAAAACGATGGAGAATTGTTGAAAAGAAAATTAGAAAAGAATTAGAAGTTCAAAAGGGATAGCACAAGACTGAAACGAGAAATCCTGCATACAAATAAAACTTTGTTCATATTTTGTCCAAGTTGAAGGTATTTTATAATGTTAGAAAAATAAAATTAGCTCGGAAATAACCGAAAAAACGTAGGAAGGTTAATAACTTTACGTGGTATATTTGCCCATAGATCTCCAACTATTAATATAACGTTACACATTTTATGCTGATATTATACTGATTAGATTCATTCTATTTATTAGAAAATCTGATTCGTAGTGAATAAATTGCACATAATCACGATAAGAAATCTTTTAGAAACATTTCACAATCAAATCAAATAATAATAGAAGTAATAGCGACAGGTTGCTGCGGTTCTCGAATTTTGTATATTCCAACGTCGCTTTAGAAAAGAGGTTTCTAACATTTGAAGAATGTGCAAAATATTAAAACATTAATATCAAAACTTTTTATACTTCAATAATTCCTTACGCGCAATTTTTCCATTATTTTCCATATTTTCCTCGAGTATACGTGGAGAAATGGTAGAAAAATACGACGATTCGATGAAAAATGCCGCATTTGATAAAATACCTGCTCAGCCATAATGTTTAAGTATCTTGTTGGATATCTTTTAAAAGTTGGGCTTATCTCACACATCCTACGGGCATAGCTATTCCTCGTGATGGAAGCGTTACGCTCGAGTAAAGCGATATTTATTGAACGCGCCGTGGCGGCGAACGAAGCAAATGAAGAAAAATTACCTGCGTTGCGGAGGCGGCGTAGGCGTTCTTGATAGAGGAAAACTGGCGACTTCCCTCGTCACCGACAGCGATCGAATCGATCCGAATGTTTGGTCCGGAGATAAATTGGCACCAACACTTTGCACCATCCCGCTACTGAAACAGATCGATTCGCTGACATCAATTAAACCCGTAACGTAATAAGAACCTCTCAACTTACTTGGTCGTATCAGTTAATAAAGGATCTTTTATAACACAATCATGTTGGCAGCCTTGTATTCCGCTGATGTCGTGCAATAGGCAAAAAGTAACAAAACGACGATTAAAGTTTTATTTTACAAATTCTGGACACGTCGTGTTTAAAGTATCTGTACGTGCCTATATATTTAATCAAATTATGAAGAATCAAGGAAGAAAGTCTACAAGTCAATGTGTATCTTATTTATGGTACATATAGTTAACGAAGCTACGAAAAGTCAAAGAAGGAAGTCTGTAATCTGTCAATCAATCTTTCGATGTATCCTTTATTTATAGTGTAGTATAGTAAATAGTATTCATAGTACAGCATTTATAGTATACATAGTTAATGAAATTACGAAGAATCAAAGAGAAAAGTCTACGAATCAATGTGTATCTTATTTATAAGACTCGTAAGAATAGAGTTTCGATGGAATTGCGATAGTATCAATTCCCTTTTACGTGATCGGCATGAGCCAGGCAGCGAGACTAACTGAATTCAATTGTACAAAGTATAATTATTATATTCATTCACGAGAAAGCGCTTCGGTTGGCATTTTACGATGAAACTACAACGGGGAAAATGATGTAAAGGATTTATGTAAATCAAGCTTTTGTTGTGTAAATGTATTTATGCAAATATGGATGATAATATAAGCCGTTTTTATTGCGTTTCCAGAGATTAATCATATAATGCCAATTGCAGAAGAAATATCAAGCGATACGCTACATGCATACACATAGTTTCAATGGCAAAATGTGCTATTTCATATACGTCCGACGAGGTTCAATATGGGACAAAAATTAGACATATAATTTGCTCCTGAAAGGTACCAATTTAAGGGAAAACGTATTTGGTTTTCTTGTCTTTTCATACGATAGGTTTTACAACATAAAAGTGAAAGTATCCGGCAAATTAATAGTTTTTCCATATGAATCGATTATCATACGAATAGATATTTTTTCAGAGAGAGTGTCAAGACAATCGATTCGTAAATTAAAACTTCTATGATGAAGAACGTAAAATTTAAAAGAACGTAAATCATCTGCATATCACCTGTACGCGTCCATATAAAATGTAATTGCACGAGATTATGTTCCTCTCGATATCATCCAATTCCTGTCTGACTACTGACTGTCTGATTCAAGTGGCATAGTCTGTAGCTATCTGAGACGTAAAATGCAAAATACAGTCAATGTAAAAAGCATTCGTACATCATTTACAAAAGAAAAACTTGTTCAAAGTTGGACCAAAAGACTTGAGTTCTTTTTGAGAAGCTAGAAGAATTAGTTCACTGGATGACGTGTAAAAGATAAAAAAATTGTACAAGGTGGACTTTACTATCTTCATCGCTATTCATATCAATTTCTATTTTCTCCAAATTTCTGTTGCACTTCATCTAGTCAACTAATCCTTCTATTGGTGTGGCAACTAAGTGATTGCGGATTTTGTCATTAGTTGGTAATGACACAATCCGCAATCACTTAGTTGCCAACCTACTAGCTTCTCAAAAAATCTCAGGTCGTATGGTCGAAGTTTGAAGAAGTTGATCTATTTCAAATAAAATTTATAAATTATAAATTGATAAAATAACTTCTTTAAATTTTATTTTAGAGATGTTATTAGCACGCATAACATAATGGCTATAATCTTAACTATAAAATGATAAGTTACATCATTTGTTAATATCATTTTTGTAATTATTTATTTACATAGTTGTAGTGCACTAAGCCATTAGGTTTCTTTTATAGGTCATGCCAAATACAGATTAAGATTTCACAATGTGAACCAGTTTGACGCCAATATTCAATTATGTACAATATATAATTAACTTGTAAATTACTCGTAAGCCGTATTATTTTAATTGTAATTTGTAAATTAGATTATTTTAAATAGAACAATGTACATTATAAAATTGTCTTATATAAAGAATTCTTATAACATATATAAGAATATAAAGAATTTCTTGTATCTCGCACGAATACTTTTGTGACTGATCGTTCGTATTTGTTGCGTTCGAATGTTTCATCGTTTCTGCCGAGGTTGACTGATAGAGGAACGAGTGGATGAATTTGTAATAGAAAAATATCTTGAAATAAGTATAGGTATAAGTATAAGTATAGTGTACGTTGATACAGATCCTCACTCTTGCACTGTTACAATACAATAGGAAAAATCCATGACAGGGTTCATATATTTATAGCAAAAGGACATTAGCAAAAAGTTAACCCTGGTGTGTAGTTCTAGCTGAAGGCTACAAGAAACAGCAATAGAAATCTACTTATAGCTCTTTTGTCTTTAGACCTTGCAATGCAAAACAAAATTTATATTCAAGCGCACAATAATATGGACCTCTCCTTATTTTGAATTTTTTTCCTTAAATTCTATTCTTTTTGTAACAACGATCTCCAGGTCACGGATATACAAAAGGAAAAGGTGTAGAGATTTTCTTGAAGTAAATACTTCAACAGTTTCGCGTTAGGAAGCGGAAACGAATCGCGTGCAGTTGTTGTTACGAATCTGCAATGTGAAAATCAACCGAGAGTAATTATTAGAATGTAGAGTGTAATCTTGCCTCTATTCGACGAATAGCGTTTCACTTCTCTACATAAACAGTATTATATCACACAACGTCCGAGATACGACTTGCTTTAGAATCAAATGAAACCCATTCGACATAAAAAGTAACGCTAGGCGATAATTTAACACATTTTTTTACCGTTTCTCGGAAGTGTTTTTATAAATATTTGTAGCCGTTATAAGGTGCACGCAATATGCAAGTACATACATATATTTCGCGCTCTAGAAACAATTTTTACCGCTCTTCGTTGCCACTTTCGCGAACAATTTTTCTTAAGTAATTGGTTCCTTGATGCACGCTGAAAAAACACGACACATAGTGCATCATTAGCAATAGGAAACACTGGAATTATGTGAGAGAAAGTAGTGGCATTTCACGTATATATTTTTCCCGGCACATGTCGGCCTTACACGTTCCATTATAATTTTCGTATCGTGAAAATCTATTCTCCTTGTCACGTCTTTCACCTGTATGACGACAAAGGCACGTGAAACAATTTTATTACCGCCTAATTACGTTCGTTTGCGCCGATGTATTATTAATGTCTGGCAATTTGCAGCGCCAGTACGTTTCTACTTATGCGTCCATGAATAAATTGATAACGAGATTCAAGGTTAGCCAATTGGGTAATTGAATATTTAAAAAATTACATTCGGAACGTTCATTAACTGAATATTTTAAGAATCATATTAAATATTTACATTCTTATTTTTTATTATTCTTTTACTATTTATTATTTCTTTAAGACGTGCTTACTTCGAATAACAAATTTTCCAGCTACGATATTTCGAAGATTTTACTATTTACATATATATATATATATAAAATTATAATAATATATATGTCGGAGATGAAAGGAAAACCGGAGCCTTCCCTTTGCAATTTTGGGAAAGTCTTCTAATGCTTTAGCCTAGATTTTATCATAGCTGTAATTAAGCAATTGTTGTCATTTGTAATTGTTCGATATTTGTGATAGCGAAAGTGGGTTCGAGGTGACAACTGGTCGCCGAACGTAGCCACGGTCACGGGATAAACGTTTTGCCTGACGAAGGTGTGAATCGGTTGTATAGTTCTCCCTAGAAATCACATAGAATTGTACTTTGGAGATGTCGATATAATGGGACACACGTTGTATTAGGAATCAAACTCCAGACAGAAACTGCCTAGCAACGGCGTTTGGATCTTTCTCGATGTTTCCAAAGAGTATACAACAAACTCTTGACAAAAACTGCCTAGCAACGACGATTGGAACCTTCTCGATGTCTCCAGCGAGCATATAACAAACAAATGCAGTCGTACAGCGAAAAAGATTTTCATCAGTTATTCATTCGTGTGATCGCCTTGGAAAGTGATACATCGAGCAATTTACCGAGTGTCTCAGCAATCGTATTTTTTTGTGTTTAAAATTATTCTACGCATAGTAAAGAGTTATCCCGTTGACCGTGGATTCGTTTGAACCCAGGAACATTGTTAATAGCGATAATTAAATTCATTATTCGTAAAACCTATTAATCGTTGATCTCATTATTCGTTAAATTTATTATTCGTAAGACATATTATTCGTTACTCTTATTATTCGTTAAACTTATTACTCTTTAATCTAGTCATTAGTTAAACTTATCGTTCGTTAATCTTATCATTCATTAAACTCATTATTCATAACATTTTGTAAAATCTTGCATATTCGCGTAAATATAATCTCTGTTTCGTAAAACGATGGCTAATTCAAACGAAGAATCGTTACGCGCCTTAAATTCTAATGTTAACCCGACATATATTTATTATTATCATTTCTTTCATTAGGTAAAATTAGATGAATCGAAGAATACAATACCTGCTAATATTTAAGAAATAATTATAGATTCGTTTGTATTTTAACTGACAGTTTCAGGAAATTATGATCACAAAAGTATTATAACATGTTCTTAGTCCTATCTAACTAGTCCATCACTGTTTTATTGAAATCGTTGAAGATTTGCAATTATTAAATCTCTACGACCATCGTCTGGGGACGTTCGACAAAGTTGATGCATTTTCACCACGTAGGTTTAGTTCTAAATTTAGTAACTGTAATGCCATTCATAGAATGTGTTTAGTTGCGAATAATTTTTCTTTCGTACTGGACTTTTCCACGTTCTATCTTGGCGCGTTTGAGAATTCTTTGCTTAAACTTCTACGATGCATACGCGCTCTGTAACACATCGCGATCCAATGGGTTTTCTCCCGTTTGATTGAAATTTAATTAAGCCTTTGCACTCTGAATTTTATTTCAATTTCGTTACCAACAGCTCCCAACGCTTCCAAGTATTTTATTTCAAATTTACTTTAACTAAAAAACAAGACAATTTAAATAAATAAAGGAAGAAACAAATTCACTTAAATACCAGTTTTATTCACACTATTGTTGTATTTTGTAATTTTTAAGTGTACGATATATCTTGAAACAATTTCCAGGATGCAATCCTGGTTTTCTTTCGCACGTTGCACGAAAATGTTGGACTGAAAGAATGTCGAGTGAGACTCGACAAAGGAGTGCAAAGGGTTAAATCTACGATTCTACCGTTTATGATTCCAAATATTTAATTAAACCGTGCTTTGTAACTGATATGAGACTGCATACCAAACAAAGACAAATTGTAGACATAAACACGCGAGTGGACGTACTGTGGTGGCGAAAAATCCGATAATTACGATTCACCTCGGACAAATTTTCAACCGTGGAAAATCCGCGTATAAATTTTCAGTCCCGAAAAACTGAACCATGTACGTAAATGCGTGCATGTAACGTCCTGTTGTCGCATGAAAGCTGTATTTGTATATGAAGCATACTACATATGTACATACATGTGTTATTATTGTAATTTTCTAAGAAAATAAGTTGGACAAAGAAGAAAATGATTTTAAGAAAATTATCCACGTGTAAGGAAGAGGAAATACGTACACATATATATGTACATATATATATAGTATGGTCCAAAAATCAGTGACTGCGATTTTTCAGCATTTACGACAGTCGGAGGAAGAAACGTTTCGAACAAAAGTTAATCAGCTTCTAATTTGCTACGAATCGCAATATAATAATAATTTCAAAAAAGTGTTACTCCTTTAATAAACAGTCACCTCTATATTTTTAGATGGAACGATACATTTTTGTATATATCGTTATATTATATATGCATTTTTTAAGTCTCTACAGCTACGTATTAACACTAGAACTACCGATAGTTAACACGAAGCTATTTCTACCAGTCAGTCAAAATGACTGGTCTTTAAAAAATACGTAATAATAGAATATTTGTATATTTATTGATTTATTACTTTCTTACAGAAGAAATTTCATGTTATGCAGTACATTTTTGGTATTATTAATCCATCTGGGGTCATAACCCCTAAAAGAGGGTTAACACATTTGCAAAATTGTAGAACCAGTCATTTTGACTACTGTGATATTTTTAGTGTTAGCGATCTAGCGATCGATCCGGAATTTTCCTGATAACTGATATCGTCATATCGAATAGTACGCAGTACAAATGTTCAAAACGTGTGGCAAGTTGTACCAAACGAGGAAACTTGTTAATTGGAGTTCGATAAACAGATTTCAGGACCCTTTTACACTTTGACTGGTATTGGTATAAGTAGCCTTGATACGAAATTATTTCCAGTTTGAATACATAAAAAACAAAATAAAATTCATTATATTATTCTTTTAGTTATCGTTACGAAAGTGATTACATCAAAAAATATAACATGAAGTAGGAATTTTAAAATAAAATTGTAAAACCAGTCAATTTGACATGGTGTGGTAATTCTAGTGTTGTCACAAATTGTCACAAATATACACGAATCATTAATGTACCTCCTATTCTTAAATCTACTAAATGGGAAGTTAAAGCGTCTGGGAAGATATTAATCAATTGTGCAAATAACTGTATCCAAAATCCACATGTGCTTCTCGCTCTTTTTAACTTTTACACTTTGACAAGTATCAGTCATTTTGACTGGTATTGGTATGAGTAGCTTTGATACAAAATTATTTTCAGTTTGAATACATAAAAAACAAAATAAAATTCATTATATTATTTTTTTAGTTATCGTTGCGAAAGTCATTACATCATTGCGGAAGAAAAAGATAACATGAAGTAGGAATTTTAAAATAAAATTGTAAAACCAAACAATTTGACTGGTGTGATAGTAGTTCTAGTGTCAAGGTACTTGGATGGAGAAATGATCAGTTTAAAAGATGTTTTATCTTTGATGTTGTGAAACTTATCGTACGAAAGACGAGGAAAGCATAAAAGCTAAAAAGTAGCGCGTAAAATATAAAAAGCAAAAGGTATTACGCTATCTTTCCTCGTTTTTCATACGATAAATTTCGCAACGTTAAATTTTCCGACTCAATTACCTTAAATTTTCCCGACTCAAGTAACTTAATACCTTCCTGCAGAGGATTAAAAAGAATGCATCGAATGGAGTATAAGAAAACGTATTATTTCGTTTTAAAAAATAGTAGTAACCTCGATATTTCATACAAGTAAAACATTTTCGTATTGCAATTTACAGTCGATTGAAAGCTGATTAAATTACGTTCGAAGCGTGTTTTCGTCCAACTCTTAGACCACCCTCTATAAACCAATATACACTCACATTATTCATCCGTATATTATATTTATACTGTGACGATCTTCACGCGACTGATCTCACGAAAACTGCAAATAATATGAACTTAGTCTGTCGGCTAATCGTCTTTCAGCAACGACGATTCGCCTTTTCTTCTCAAACGCTTCTCGTTAGCTGTCCGTAAAGTTTGTTACAAAGTGGCGCTTTCCTACACGGATTACATAAGTAAGTACACGGTGTGTATCTACTCGCGAAAATTCCTACAATATTAAGCGAGAAACACGTGCGCGTACAATGAAATCCGCCGCTGTGTTCGAGGGTCGACCGTGTTGTTATGTACGAAAATCTAATGGAACTTTCGTGTTAAATTATCGCACGAAGCAGCCATCTGCTTTTAAAGCTTCCCTTTAATTCGATATATTTTTCGAAACGTGAAAAATGACCGAAGCGGCGGAACAGTCTGGAAAAACAATGCATCGCGACTGGATCGATACGCTTCCCGCGACAGGTAGGAGAATCCCATAGCGATTACCGTCTGCAGGAGACGACGAGAAGGGGCAAGCAGTCGGTTGAAGAGGACGGTTATCGATATATTACAGGGAAACCAGGCATTTCGAGATGCTGCGCTATGAATTATTCAGAACGTGGTGGCACGGCAGAATGTCGACGTTGTAGCATTGCAGCCGACAAACCGCGCGCCTGCTAATACATTTTCTCGCGGCGAATTGGCCAAGTTTCCGCATGGAGAACTACCCTTCGCAGACTTGTTATGCCGACGTGTTCCATCCTGGTAATGATGTATCGATTTGGCAGTTCGTTAACGAAACTTTTAATTGCGAAAGAATCGCGTCCTTTGCGACGATGGCGGAGCCCTAGCGTTTCTCGTTAGAAACCTGATTGGGGAAAATTTCCGTCATTTATGCGAGAGACTCGGGAAGTTGACATTTGCAGGGCTCAATTGTAATGTCTGAGACGGAGTATTTCCGTGTATTATATTCTAATACTTTTTGAAGGATTTGAGAAATAGAGAAAATGCCACAGTTTTGTCATTTTGTACATAATGGCAAATGTATAATGGGAAATGGAAAGTTCTATTGGTATTTTCGACTTTTCTATAACATTTTTCATTTTCTATAGCAGTTTTCTGCTTCCTATATATCTTACTATAGGAATTGTTGGAATGTTCAATTTCATATATTATATATTTATTTATAAGTATAAGATGTCTGATTATTATTATTACATTAATTATTATAACGACGAGAGTGGATCCATTGGTATTTTTCGTAAAATAATGTTCGCGTATATTATTATAGAAAACGTGGGATATATACGTTTTGAAATTACAAAAACGTATATCGTGAGAAAGTGAAGCTGTGCTTTAATTAAATGTGGAATTAAACGGACGATATTTTTAGAAGCTGAAATATACGATTTATGTAAATGCAAATGAATTCATTAAAATTCTCAGAAAGTTTAACTCGCACCATTACTATTCTCAGCTCACTTAATACATAATTATATGCATTCTTATAATTCGTAGATATGCGTCAAAATTATTAGTATCACAAGCTTATTTTTTAAATTAATTTACACAAAAACAAAATTAAGAACTAATTGTGTAATTTGCAATTAATTAATTATATTACAAACATTTTATTCAGAATCATGCTATTAATTCTGTTATGTCTCGAAGTTTTCATTACTATTATTTACGTTTAATTACAAATAGCGCAAATTTATTTTTATATTAATTTGCATAAAATAAATTGAATTGAATGCGTCATTTGTAATCCACTAATTATAATACAAGTATTTAATTCATAATCGTGTCATTAATTCTATTGTGTTTTGAAGTTTTTGTTACTACTTGCATTTAATTGCAAATAGCGCAATTTTATTTTTATATTAATTTGCATAAAATAAATTGAATTGAACGCGTGATTTATAATCCACTAATTATAATACAAGTATTTAATTCATAATCATGTCATTAATTCTACTGTGTTTTCAAGTTTTTGTTACTACTTGCATTTAATTGCAAATAGCGCAAATTTATTTTCATATTAATTTGCATAAAATAAATTGAATTGAACGCGTAATTTGTAATCCACTAATTATAATACAAGTATTTAATTCATAATCATGTCATTAATTCTATTGTGTTTTGAAGTTTTTGTTACTATTTGCATTTAATTACAAATAGCGCAATTTTATTTTTATATTAATTTGCATAAAACAAACTGAATTGAACATGTAATTTCTAATCCACTAATTATAATACAAATATTTAATTCATAATCATGTCATTAATTCTACTGTGTTTTGAAGTTTTTGTTACTACTTGCATTTAATTGCAAATAGCGCAATTTTATTTTTATATTAATTTGCATAAAATAAATTGAATTGAATGGGCAATTTGTAATTCACTAATTATAATACAAATATTTAATTTATAATCATGTCATTAATTCTACTGTGTTTTGAAGTTTTTGTTACTACTTGCATTTAATTGCAAATAGCGCAATTTTATTTTTATATTAATTTGCATAAAATAAATTGAATTGAACGCGTGATTTATAATCCACTAATTATAATACAAGTATTTAATTCATAATCATGTCATTAATTCTACTGTGTTTTGAAGTTTTTGTTACTACTTGCATTTAATTGCAAATAGCGCAATTTTATTTTTATATTAATTTCCATAAAATAAATTGAATTGAATGGGCAATTTGTAATCCACTAATTATAATGCAAGTATTTAATTCATAATCATGTCATTAATTCTATTATGTTTTGAAGTTTTCATTACTACTTGCGTTTAAAATATTCATTATTCATTGTAGCAATAATTCAAATACGACATTTCAACTGGAAGAAGGAATAATTTTAGATAAATAAAAAGATATCAGCCTAGATCTGCTATAATCAAATACAAAATTGAAACTTTCTACTTGATATATATATGGTATGCGAGAAAACTGGATGAAATTGGAAACTTCTTTTTTATTACAATTTTCCATCACTTTTTCCCCAGAGTACTATAAATAACTAACGCGTAGTATTATTCTTATTTTATATATTTACGTATAAAATATAACTGCTCGCGTTGCCCTCATTTTATAAATCAATAGCCTTGAATAACACTTAACAATTGTGCGAAAATAACAAACGAAGAAATTTTATCGTTCCTCATATTGTTCACTTATGAATTACGATAGCAATCTTCGATACCTTCTGTTAAACAGAGCAACACAGTATAAATAATAATTGTTTTTTCACATAACGAACAGTATGATAAATGACGCGATTTCTTTTTTTATCGAGCTTTAAATATTTCATCCCATAATAATTTAACAACCGTTTGAACGACGTAGCAAGTGTAGAATCGAAGATCGATAAGAATCTATGCGCGAGTAAAGTTAGAATCGTCACGGAATCGTAACAGATTGATGAAGTTTATTCGATGCATTTTAATCTATTAAAAAAAAAGAAAAAAAAACAAAGCAATTTTATCATTAGATACAATCATCTCGGGAAATTAATGGCATCGTTTGAAAATCATACTTTCATCTCTCGCTTAAACTATCAAATCCTAGTAAGGTAAATTGTAAGTAAAAATAAATTGCTGAAAGTGTAGATTCTTTGGAGAAAAACTTTCGAGAAAATTACGTTGACTTTTATCGGAATCATGATTATATCAAAACATCTATCTTCCTTCACTCTAAATATTAGGTTGTCCGAAAAGTTTCTTTCGTTTCATAAGGTGATAATAGATGAACAACAATTTCTCTTTTATATTATTTTATTGAATTAAGTATGATCTATTTCGTTCTATTTCTATTATTATGTTCGTGCATAATTCATTGTGCGCATGAACATTGTGCGTCTATTATTTCCTTATCAAACGAAAGCAACTTTTCGGACAACCTAATACAACCATCTATATGCAATTATACATAGATACTATGAATATTTAGTTGGTAATTACGCCGAGTAGGTTTCTGCAATATAAAGACAGATTGTTGATGAAGTGGCTAGCCATCTGCCACTGGGAGATATTCTGGCTTCGTATCCCAGTCGGTCCGCCGATTTCTCAGCAATTATTTACGAATCGTAATAATTGGCTTTATACGCGAATGGCCTTTAGCCATGCAGAAACTATGCACGTTATATATATCCACAAGCGGTGTACGTGCAATGTCAAGCTGTGTTGGGCTATGGACACGATATTGGCCTGACGTCAGGTCACCCTATGCTATTAGCGCAAAAAGAGAAGCGAGGCAAAAAGAAAAATAGACATTTTACAAACAAAAATCGCCAGAGGTTTAATAAAATGTGTAAATGGCCAAAGGTCTTTCGTCTTACAAGGCACGAATGTAAATGTTCAATTTAGACCCCTGGACCAATGTGAAAATAAACAAAAAAAAAAAAAAGAAAAAAAAAGGAGTAAGCTTGTCATTCTAACGATAGGCATAACAATTTCATAATTGGTACACGATCATCTTTAGTCGAATAGTTTTCGGAATTATCATCGGATTAAATTATTTCCGGATCAATGCAACTCAGTAGTCTGTAAAGCGGTATTTTTGGCCCAACTTTCGTTTCCCGACTTTCATATTGCAACTTCCATAATGGAATGACAATCATTGAAAGCATATTACTTGTCTCAAATAACTGTGTGATGAGAGATAACGTTTTAAACGGGGAATATAAAGGCGTGAAGTTGAAAGTGAAACTAACTGTTTCAATTATTTATTATGCTACATTCAGATGCACATGTGTGATATATTTTCATGCGTACAAGCAGCTATATTTTAGTCATTGAATTGCGGTATATGCATGCTTTTGTTACTTATACAAATACGCAAACTTGCTGACAATTTAAGGGGGTGTTCTGAATTAGAATGTTCTAAAACAGCGTCTTTTTGTGTTTTTTTTTTTTAGAAGGGAAAGAAAGAAATGAAGTTATTGAATTTTGAGGTATAGTTTTATATATATTTAACGAACTCGATGAACTAAGAGAAAGACAGAAAACAGTGTGAAATTAAAAATTTTGGCGGGTTTAAAGAAAATATGTGTTTTATAAAAAGAAAAATTAAACTTTAAGGTGCTATAACAATTACTTAAACAAACTTTTTGACGAACTTCATCGAGAAGAAAAATATGTAATAATTTAATCCTTTTTTAGTTTTTTGTTTCGATCAAGAATCTTTCACGCCAATTGAAAATTGCAGCCCGTGAAATAGGCTTAGAAATCTGTTATAATTTTTTTTTTAATTTTTTTGTATTCATTAAATATATATAAAACCATATCTCAACATTCAATAACCAAAAACAATCACAAAAAGACGCTGTTTTAGAATTCCAATTCAGGACACCCCCTTAAACTTCAAGACTAAGAAGAGACGTTCGATTAACCGAATCTAACGTTTATTTTTAATTACGTGTCCGGAATTTACAATCGTATAATCACTGTTTTAGAGTACTAGAGTGTCCGGCATAAATATGCGCGTTATTTTAAGCAGAAAAAGTACATAGCTGCTGGTAACTGTGGCAGGCGATGCGACGTTAAATAATAAAACAAACAACGATAATAAATAAATGAAAACGTTTGAACGAAGTCGGTGCATTGCTTCTGTCTGAGTTCAAATTGAAACACGCGATATTGTAACGTGTCAGTATACTTTCTACGGCCGCTATGTCTCTGTTCGATTGCTGAATATAACCCCGTATGAAGTATAAATGAGAGAGGAGGCTTATTTTTAGCAGACACGACCTTTACAAGAGGCTATTCCGATTCGCATTTCTATCAAATATAGACGAAACGCTAACAGGCACTGTGCTTTGAAAGAAAACATCAACATTCAAATTTAATTGATACAAGTTCGCTCGTAATCTCATTGCAAAATCATGCTGCCCGCAAAGGTTAAGAAGAGAACATTTACAATCCTATTGCGGTATCTACCCTTTCGCTTCGGCAGTCCACGTCCGCCGAAGTACCGTCACTGAACGGAAACGCGCGCCAGAAATACGCACAGTGTGCGTGGTTGTTGTATATACGTTTTCCTAAGTTTTAACGCTTTACCGACCGATAGCCGATTAATCGGTTTTCTGTCGTCGACGCTTACCGACCGATAGCCGATTAATCGCTTGTTTGTCGCTGACGCTTACCGACCGATAGCCTATTAATCGGCTTTTTGTCGCCGACAATCTTTCTCATTATTTGAACAGTAATTTGTTATTTAGTACTAAGGTGCTTTGCTCAGTTGCGTTGCTTTGTAAGCTTCCACAGTTTTATACCAATCTGAAAAATGTAGCGTTCGCGATGAACAAAAAGAATGGTATTGGAGAGTCTAAACCGAAACAGAGCCGGCGCCAGGGAGAATCTGCGCCTGAGCTGCTGTAAAGTGTTAAATAATAGTAATTCTTGTAAGAACCGTATGTGAAATACCGTTTCACTGTCAATGGATCTAACAGATTTTTTAGCATGAAACAGTATACGATCGTTTGGGTGTTTGAAATATATTACGTGGAACGTTTTGATGTTGTTTGAACAATGAGTAACTTTAAGAAGTGATTAATCCAATATGTCAGTAGAATCAACAGAAAATATTCTGCCGATAACGAAAAAATATATCGTTGACTACAGATAGCACTTGTATACATCATTTGGATGTCGATATATGGGGTGCCGGACTCGGGAGTCGTTGCGTGGTCGCCGCCTATATGCGGCGCTCGTACCCACAGGTCATCTCGTGGGTAACGCCCAGGGGTGGCGTGACTTATTGCGGGGCCGGGTACAAAAATTTTGCGGGGCCTGAATACACATTCAAATCCTGTACTTAAATTTTACAACGAGGAATTATTTATTTACAAATGCTGTTACATATTATATATTTTTTATAAGATGAATATTAAATAATAATACGATCCAATAATAATATTAAATAATTTTTCTCGCTTTTTTCGACGCCAAGTTTTTGATAACATCGTCAAAATCGATTGAATTTGCTACTTCACTTTTTATTGACAGAATAGCCAGAGATGAAAATCTCTCTTGGTTTATCGATGATCGCAGATAATTTTCGTAGACCGCGAGGCCTCTCAAAACACGGGGTCGGGTTCCGCGCTGAATCTGCCTTGCGCCGGTCCTGGTGTCGCCTATAAGCGGCACTCAAAGCGAAAGGGTTAAACCTACGTTGCCACTCGTAAGTTGCAAGATACTCGCTAGTTTTAAACATAAGCTTCGATGAAATTAACTTTGCGCATTGTTGATTATAACATTTTTTAATCACAGTGTAACTCAGATATTTCTACGGAGTATTAAATATTATCAACTTCATTTTGCAATTAACTAACATCCATTTATGTTTTTGAAATTTGCTTTATCTCCCGCGTTACCCGCGTTCCTTGGTCTTCCTCTGTTTGACGCCATCTGTCGTTTCCCTACTTTACTCTGTTTGCCGCGCTTCTGACTTCCTAACCTCTTCTCCTCTAGTTTTTCTAACTTGTATCTCTCTCGTTCCTGACTTCTTTTCGCTTTTCTTTCACTTCCTCCTCACCCTTTATTTTCCCTTCTTCGTGTCACTTTGTGCTCCCTTCTGCTTTTTCCCTTCACAATTCACTTTTTCCATAGAGCTCGCTATCCGCGTGTTATCCTCGCCCCGAACCGAACCGAAAATCTAACATCCATTTATGTTTATCCTAAGCGTCTCATGATTTATGAATATAGTAAACGATACATGTACAGTCGATTCTCGGTAACTGGAACCTCGCGGAAAAGCTAGTTAGAGAAATTTTTATTGTTTAACGAACGAAAATTCGACACGCAGAAGCTTCGTTCGAAGGCACAATTACGTTCACCGTTTCAATAACAGGTTAGCGTTTAATATTTTAAGCTTTCTCTTGGAACTTGTTTCATTCGATGTGCATAAAGTTACGCGCGCAATTACGCTGCCGATTGACAAAAACTGATTATCTTGCGTGAGTATGCACGTGGTCGAAGGGCGTAGAAGTAGGACACAGTTTGTGTTGTTTTACGTCATTCCAGATAATATTAGGTTGTCCGAAAAGTTTCTTTCGTTTGATAAGGAAATAATGGACGCACAATGCCTTTGTTTTATATTAGTTTATCGAATTATGCACGAACATAATAAGAGAAATATAACGAAATGGATCATACCTAATTCGATAAAATAATATAAAAGAGAAATTGTTATTCATCTATTATCACTGTATGAAACGAAAGAAACTTTTCGGACAACCTAATACTAACAGTTGGAAGAAAGATGACGATATCTTGTGACACACGACATAGTTATAGGCACATTTCGAGTTGCAAAGACTCGATGCAAGTTCGATTTTTAAAGGTCTGGATATTCTAAATTCAAATCCTACAGGTAAAATAACACATCTGGACACGTGGAAGGTAATTCGAGCTAAAGCGAGTTCTATTTCCATTTCTAGAGACTTTCAAGTTATCGAGCTTCGACTAAAATTTTCCTACGATATTGTATAGAAAACAAAAATTTTGTATTTAAAAAACACCTTTGCAGATGCACAGAAATGTTACTTACGATTTGTATATGTATCGAGTTACGCGTCTGCAACAATATTCGATGAAATGGAAAGAGAAATAAAGACCAGGATTTCTACTTGTAGTTTTTAAATTATATTCCAATCATGTACATGTCTAATTATATTCTAATCAGTTACATGTCTAAGACATGTAAAATAGAGATCTGTTTATTACTTTAACGATATCTGCAACAGTTCTTCCCAACAGCTGCGTTCTTACACTGTGGAAACTAAGAATTTTATTTGAAAGCAAGTCAAAGTATTTATTTACGAAGTTAAAATTTTGATACATTTATACTCTAATCCGTAAACACGTTCAATAAACATCTCCTTGCACTTTCTTTTCTTTGAAGGAGGTAAGAAAACTAATTCGATAATATTCACTTTGAGAAGGAGGAAAGGAAGTAACAACTTCTGCGTTTACAATTAGTTACAATTATTTGCAATTAATAATACAATTATTTTGTACAAGTTGTCTAATATGTTTCTTTAGAATAATGAAGTAAATAAAAATAAATTACAAGTCTCTGGTCTCATAATTTCTTTATATTCAATTTTCAGTCATTTTTAAGGCGCGCAGGAGCTCGCTCTAAATACGAACAGCCTCTTACCGATAAATTAATAAATTAATATGAGTTCGCAGGAGAAATTTGCTTAACACTTTATCTCGGTCGGTGAAAGCTAAAAATTCGGAATATCCGTTTCGATCACCGTTACGCGTGCGTGTTTTCTTTCCAAATGTAAATTCGAAACCAAGCTGGTCGTATCCGACCCAAAAAAATTTTGCACAACCAAAAAAAAATTCAAGAACAAAGTGAGGAGCGTGCAACGTCAATGGAACATCTCTTACTAAAAGAAAAATTATCGACTTCGAGATGCGCCAAAAATTATGAAATAATTTCCACCTTATTTGTACTTTACTTAGACAAATATACGCCAACGAGAAAGATTATCCATTTGCTTACTAAACGGCATATTAAATATATTACAAGCTCTTCGAAGGCGACAATATGACAATCAAACACTTGGAGACTCAAATTGTTGAATACGGCGTCATAAATGACACTGTGTGCCAGGAATGCCATTAAAATAGATTTAAGCATCATGTGAGATACGTCTAATGAGGTTCATCGTGAAAAAGAAAACAATTTGTGCGTGTTTATGCAGTCTGGCAGCGATGTGCGCGAGATAGGGAAATGCTTATTGTGTGAATATAATCCTCGATCAGAAGCAGTTAAGGTTATAACAGCCTGCGTTTTGCTGTTTCCCTTGTACGAAAATAAATATTTTCTTACTTTACATTCAATAATAAAGCAAACGTACGCATTTCTTTTATCAATATTAAATCTCAAAGATAAATATTAAACAGTAAATGGAAGTAAAATTAAACGTTAGGATTCATTTTTTTAATTAAATGTTACGATTAATTGTTTTAATTAAATTTTACAATTAATTTCACTTTCATTTACTGTTTAATATTTTCTTAGTCTCGCCTTACCTTGCATTCGATAATGAAATAAACGTAAGTATTTCTCTCATCGGTATTAAATCGCGAAGTTAAGTATTAAACACTAAACGAAAGTAGGATTAAATGTTACGATTAATTCTTTTAATTAAATTTTACAATTAATTTCACTTTCATTTACTGTTTAATATTTTCTTAGTCTCGCCTTACCTTGCATTCGATAATGAAGTAAACGTAAGTATTTCTTTTATCGATATTAACCCATTGCACTCGGCATTTTATTTCAATTTTGTTACCAACGCTTTTAAGTGTTTTATTTGAAATTTACTTTAACTAAAAATTAAGACAATTTAAATAAACAAAGGAAGAAACAAATTCACTTAAATACCAGTTTTGTTCACACTATTGTTGTATTTTGTAATTTTTAAATGTATGATAATATCTTGAAACAATTTCCAGGATTCAATCCTGGTTTTCTTTCGCACGTTTTACAAAAAAATGACGAGACAGAAAAAATGTCGAGTTGGAATCGAGAAAGGAGCTCCTGAGATAAAAACTGATGTCGAATCACACTCGACATAGGAGTGCATAGAGTTAAATCGCAAAGTTAAGTATTAAACATTAAAAGAAAGTAGGATTAAATGTTACGATTAATTCTTTTAATTAAATTTTACAATTAATTTCACCTTCATTTACAGTTTAATATTGCCTTAGTCTCGCCTCACCTTGCATTCGATAATGAAGTAAACGTAAGTATTTCTTTTATCGATATTAACCCATTGCACTCGGCATTTTATTTCAATTTTGTTACCAACGCTTTTAAGTGTTTTATTTGAAATTTACTTTAACTAAAAATTAAGACAATTTAAATAAACAAAGGAAGAAACAAATTCATTTAAATACCAGTTTTATTCACACTATTGTTGTATTTTGTAATTTTTAAATGTATGATAATATCTTGAAACAATTTCCAGGATTCAATCCTGGTTCTCTTTCGCACGTTTTACAAAAAAATGACGAGACAGAAAGAATGTCGAGTTGGAATCGAGAAAGGAGCTCCTGAGATAAAAACTGATGTCGAATCACACTCGACATAGGAGTGCAAAGAGTTAAATCGCAAAGTTAAGTATTAAACATTAAAAGAAAGTAGGATTAAATGTTACGATTAATTTTTTACATTAAATGCTACAATTAATTTCACTTTCATTTACTATTTAATATTGTCTTAATTTCGCCTTACCTTGAATTCGATAATAAAGTAAACGTAAGTATTTATTTCATCTATATTAAATCGCGAAGTTAAGTATTAAACATTAAAAGAAAGTAAGATTAAATGTTACAATTAATTTTTTACATTAAATGTTACGATTAATTGTTTTAATTAAATTTTACAATTAATTTCACCTTCGTTTACTGTTTAATATTTTTTTAGTCTCGCCTTATCTTGTATTCAATAATGAATTTTATCGTAAGTATTTCTTTCATCGATATTAAATCGCGAAGTTAAGCATTAAACATTAAAAGAAAGTAAGATTAAATGTTACAATTAATTTTTTACATTAAATGTTACAATTAATTCTTTTAATTAAATGCTACAATTAATTTCACTTTCATTTACTATTTAATATTGTCTTAGTCTCGCCTTACCTTGAATTCGATAATAAAGTAAACGTAAGTTCATTTCATCTATATAAAATATTTCATCTATATTAAATCGCGAAGTTAAGTATTAAACACTAAAAGAAAGTAAGATTAAATGTTACAATTAATTTTTTACATTAAATGTTACGATTAATTCTTTTAATTAATTGCTACAATTAATTTCACTTTCATTTACAGTTTAATATTTTCTTAGTCTCGCCTTACCTTGAATTCGATAATAAAGTAAACGTAAGTATTTATTTCATCTATATTAAATCGCGAAGTTAAGTATTAAACACTAAAAGAAAGTAAGATTAAATGTTACAATTAATTTTTTAAATTAAATGTTACGATTCATTCTTTTAATTAAATGCTACAATTAATTTCACTTTCATTTACAGTTTAATATTGCCTTAATCTCGCCTTACCTTGTACTCAATAATGAATTAAACGTAAGTATTTCTTTCATCGATATTAAATCGCGAAGTTAAGTATTAAACACTAAAAGAAAGTAAGATTAAATGTTACAATTAATTTTTTAAATTAAATGTTACGATTCATTCTTTTAATTAAATGCTACAATTAATTTCACTTTCATTTACAGTTTAATATTGCCTTAATCTCGCCTTACCTTGTACTCAATAATGAATTAAACGTAAGTATTTCTTTCATCGATATTAAATCGCGAAGTTAAGTATTAAACACTAAAAGAAAGTAAGATTAAATGTTACAATTAATTTTTTAAATTAAATGTTACGATTCATTCTTTTAATTAAATGCTACAATTAATTTCACTTTCATTTACTATTTAATATTGTCTTAGTCTCGCCTTACCTTGAATTCGATAATAAAGTAAACGTAAGTATTTATTTCATCGATATTAAATCGCGAAGTTAAGTATTAAACACTAAAAGAAAGTAAGATTAAATGTTACAATTAATTTTTTACATTAAATGTTACGATTAATTCTTTTAATTAAATTTTACAATTAATTTCACTTTCATTTACTGTTTAATATTGCCTTAGTCTCGCTTTACCTTGAATTCGATAATAAAGTAAACGTAGGTATTTATTTCATCGATATTAAATCGCGAAGTTAAGTATTAAACACTAAAAGGAAGTAGAATTAAATGTTACGGTGAATATAAATTATTAATATTTGTATTTAATTATGAGATTTCGGCTTATAAAAATAATAGTTTAAGAATTGTGACATTTATGGAAGATGCAAGTCGTTTTATATTGTATACAGTTAAACAACTTGAGTATGATTATTGAACCAGAAATTAATCATGCTTTTACTGATACGAATTTTATCATGCTCTCGTATATTCCTTCTGCAAACCTACTTATTTATCAAGTTTTCATTCTATAGAATATCCTTTGTTTCGACGTTGAAAAATTAATTATTTCTGAACTGTAATGGTGTCCGTATGCTTCATTGAATATGTCGATGCATTATACATATCGCAATTATAATTCTAAGACACACTTTGATACAAACAACAAGATCTGAATCTGCGTTTTATTACGAAAAGATTTTATTATGTACGTGACGATACCAGCGGGAGTTGTTTTAAATATTAACAATGATGAATGTAACATTTGATGTTATTTTGTAATAGGAATACAATGTGCGTAGGAATATAATCGTTATTGTTGATGATGTTTATGGGATGATTTAGCGGGAAGCAGTTACGAAATTTGAAGTTAAGAGACGCGTTTGAAGTGCTCGAATGTAAGATCAGAATAATAGTTGGAACATAAGACAAAAAGAAAACAAATGGCACAAAGTTGATTATACAAATCGGAAACATATGAGAATTCTAATTACGTGCTAAGTTTGAAAAATTAAAATTAAAGCAACAATCAATTCTTTTTAATCTACAAACAGTTATTAAAAGAAATTGCTATACCTGAGAAATAATTTTATCCTCTTTAACTAATGTTAAACAATATGTATAAGAGAAATATTATTTCAAAGTTATTAAGGAAAAATTGACAAAATTTCTTTACAATTTTCGTGACTAATTTACCGTAAAATTAAGTTATAATAGGAAAATCCTTTACGAGATGTATGTGAATATTATTATAGAAAAAACATTTCATCGTCAACAATGGGGTGTCGCAATGGAGTCTGTGTTTAAATAAAAAACAAAATTTGAAGTCTGCTTAATGTTTTGCTTGAAAGATATTTTTAGTAACATTTTCAGGTGGATTATAATTAATGTTAGATAACATATATAACAGAAATATTATTGCAAAGCTGATATCGATAAAAATTCGCCAAGATTCTCGTGACAAATTTACAATAAAATCGACTTATAATAACAAAATCCTCTGCGAGATGCATATGAATACTGTGGTAGAAAAAACATTTCATTGCCAAGAGTGGAGTGTCGCGATGAAGTCCACATTTTATTAAACAAAGGACAAAGCTTCAAGTCTTAGAGATCTGTTCTGCTAACAAAATATCTCTCAGGTGGATTATTTTTAACAACAAAATTCTCACGTTAGTATAATAATTGAACGCTAATTTGTAAGCAGGAAAAATGAGAGAAGAAAATAACTCATAAAAAGAACCGAAAGATCTTCACGGCTTCTCTGAACTTTCAAAAACGTTTAGTTTCCAGCTACACATGAAATAATTCAAACGTCTCGTAATATGTTTATCCAAAGCAACTGGTAGATCCCCGAGGGAATCATTAGACACGGTACGCTAATAATTCGGTCGGAATTCGTTCAACTGCAAGCCCTGAAGCATGACTCGAACAGAACAAAAGAATGACGCGCCTGTTGCGCATTACTGACATTATGATCCAAATTAGCGGGTGATTAAAAGAGTCTGCTGTTATCTTTATTCCACTTGCAACAAACATTTTAATGCACGTAATCGAATTTACAAGTTCAAGCTAACGAATAATTCAGTAGATAATGTAATTAGTTGCAGAAGAAACGTCGTGTAGTGTTAGATATTCGAACACAGAGTATTAGAATCTTTTACTTCCAGTGAAACTAACATAAAGCAAGCGAGATGTATATTATGCTTCCCTATTTTACCTGTGTATTATTATTATTATTGTTGTGCTATAATTTATTGTTAATGCGATTGTGTATTATAATCTAGTCACTGATAATTAGACTATGGATTTTTAGACAATTTTCTATTTTTATGAACGAAACTAAAGTAATAGAACCTTTTTTTTTTTAAATATTTATTAAAATTACAATCAATTCTCACGTTGAGAATTTTCAGTAATTTTTCTGGCGTGGCGCAGTAACATGGCTAATTATTTATAATAAGTTAATACTTATTATAGATAAGTATAATTTGTAAGTAAGTATTATAAATAAGTAAATATTACTTAATTTAAATAACTAATCGAATCTATCGTTTAGGTCTAGCGGGTAGTGTCTCTTCAGCCTGCGGAAGTAACAGAACCTACACAAGAATTTGTTTCCTATAAAGTGTACCCTACTTTGAATATTTTACATGTTTTTGTACGTTATATGGAATTTATGGATTTTTGCATCTTCAAATTTATTAAAAATCTACAGTCTATTAACAGATAATAAAGTAAGCAAGGTCCATTAATAAGATGAAGTGAATATGACGCTGATCTTCGTGACGTAATGTGTTCCTCATGTGTCAAATCAAATGGTAAAACGCCAATAAAATGAAAAAACGAATAATTAACTTGTGCTCTGTGCCTTTGTTTCTCACGCATTTATAACGCTTTTTTTACTAATCCTCCTTCAGAGCTATCGCACGTCAAAGTCAAAGAATATCACAAAAATTGTTCTGTAAGTGGTAGAATAATATAATCGTTTGCGAGGATTAAATAAGTAAATAAATTTGGCGAATAAATAGGGCAGATTGAAACTCACCTAACCGAGCCCGAGGTGACCAAAAATGGCATAGGTGTTGGGCATGGGCTCAATGGCGAACTGCTGACTGAACTACGAGTGCTGCTTAACACAGAATGTGGACATTGTGGTGGACCGCCATGTGCACCGGAAGATGCGTTTCCACCTTTGCTGGAGGAACGTCCCTTCAGGCAGGGGATTTTCGACCAACCGCTAACATCGTTGCCCGACAAGCCTGTGAACAAATACGTTGATCGATCGTACTATGCAGGTGATAGCAATTTCACTGTATGCATTAGCATTGCACAGGATTTAGAGCGTCTGGGCGGCTGCTCCATTTAGTGTAGCGCTTTGGCATACGAGATGTACGCTTCGAGCGTTTATTTAGGGACACTTGATCAATTAATCTGTAAGATACATATTGATAAAATTGTGTTGGCGAGCATCTACCTCCGAAGCAAATGTTCATTTCATGTAGTTAATTAATATCGAATACGATGAAAATAAGTACGTTATACGCGGTCATCTGTTTGTGGCGAATAAGAGCGAACAATAACGTTGCCAAAGGCATTTACACGTTTTCACAATACAAACGCGAAGACCGAAAATCTGATGCCGATCGTTTCGACTGGTTTGGAAGTTTTAGAGTTAAAATAGGAAGGAAGAATAAGGATTTGGAATAAATAGTTGCTTAATAGTAGATCTATCACACCAGTCAAATTGACTGGTTTTATAATTTTATTTTAAAATTCCTACTTCATGTTCTATTTTTCCCCCCAGTGGTGCAATGACTTTTGCGACGATAACTAAAAGAATAATATAATGAGTTTTATTTTGTTTTTTATGTATTTCGTATCAAGGCTACTTATACCAATACCAGTCAAAGTGTAAAAGGGTCCTGTAATCTGTTTATCGAACCCCAATTAACCAGTTTTCTCTTTTTGTACAACTTGCCACGCGTTTTGAAAATTTTTACTGCGTATCATTCGATATGACGATATCAGTTATAAGAAAAATTCCAGATCGATCGCTAGATCGCTAAATGTTAACAATAGAAACGCCACAGCAGTCAAAATGACTGGTTCTACAATTTTATAAATGTGTCAACCCTCATTTAGAGATCCCGGATGGATTAATTAATAATACAAAAAATGTACTACATAACATGGAATTTCTTTTGTAAGAAAGTGATAAATCGATAAATATAAAAATATTCTATTATTACGTATTTTTTTTTTTAAAAGACCAGTCATTTTGACTGGTTTTGACATAAATAGCTTGGTATTAACTATCGGTAGTTCTAGTGTTAAACTAATTTCTTATTTTCATTTTTCATAGCAAAATGAAATGAATCATTCCTAAACACGAATGTTCATTTTGATTGGCAATTTTAAATAAAGTAACAAATAATTTAATTTCATTACTAATTGAAATTCTAGTTGAAATAGAATCCCTTTTGATGGGATCTGAAGTCCAGACTCGACTCGAGGCTGCGCGTTCTACACCAGGGAGCTTCTTGTAAATCTTTGTTGGATTAAGTTACGTTAACATAATACCAATGTATAGCAGATATATACATAGATATTATTAAAATACGTATAACAAGTTTGAATTCACAGAATTGTGTTTTATAATATCACAGCATACGGTGTGAAAATTCTCCTCATCTCAATTACCTTCACAATAACATTTGCGTTTCTCATACAGTTGACAGAATCAGAAATTATTTCACGTCACATTTATTCACATAAATAATAAAATAATTGTCATATAATTATAACAAATAAAATGACACATTGTCGAACTAATTGCTTGTTAGATGTCGTATTTCGACTTTGCCTAACTTTGTTCCGAGTATGGTCACGCTGACCTTTCCTGCTTATTATCGGGATTTTGTCATTAGGTAATAATGACAAAATCCGCAATCACTTAGTTGCCAACCCAATAAAACCAACGGTTTGCGTCACGTTTACGAAACGGATAAAACACGTGCGATTTTCGAGAATTCCGATATTTTAATTAAGCGCGTCATTAGTTTTAGAGTGAGCAGAATCGCTGGAAATGTCAACAGTATTTTATATGCTTGTTGACGTAATAACATTTATTATACATTTATTTTTCGGGTCGTAAATTCGGTGTACAATGAACATATATATGACATCTGAACTAACGGACTTTTTAATTACCGTTGATTGGTATATGGACACCTGGCGTGTCTGTTTTCGACGGGAGGCATCTGTGCAAAGCGTCAACGACTCTGATAAAAAAACGCCTCAAAAAAAAAAAAAAAAAAATTGTTTGTAGATTCGGCAGGAATATTTTTCCATGCGACAAAATTTTAACCAAAGCATATCCAAGTCCATTCACAAGAATATTTTATCGCAGAAACAATGCATACGAATTGAATAAATTTACAAACCGAATGAAACTAAGATAATAAAAATAAGAATGTTGGAATATTTTGTTTCTACGTTAAAAGTGTAAACCACATAAATATGGATTTAACAATGTTGGAGTGGACATGTTAGAGTTAACATTTTTAAGAATAGCAATGTAATGAAGCAAATTGGATATATTACAGATGAATTATTTAGTTACAATAAAGTGATGCGAACAATGTTCAGTTAATTTCAAGAGTAATCGCCATAATTATTTTGTGTTCAAAGCAATATAGTGGCTAAAGTAGGGAAGCGTATTCAACGCGATATCAAATTCCCTTGTTAATTAAAACTTTGTTACAATAATCGAAGGAGAAACACGAATTTGGTGATATAATTTATTACCCGATAATTAATTAAATTTTTCCAAAATATTCGATAATAAACCTGTAAAAGGAGTTGCCTACATACGGAAAATAAATAAACTAAAAGCCAATCCCTTTGAAACGAAGTTAGCCAAACTGTACAAACAGTAGAACGACATAGTAGCAAAGATACTTTTATCTATACACATTTAAGAAACTACAGCCGACTGTGCATACATTGTATGGGCTTTATTTTTTCAAGTTAGAAACTACTTTATTTTACGCTAAAAAAAAAAAAAAAATCAAAAAAGCAAAAATCACCAGCAGCTGCATAGAGATACGTTATTATAAAAATCAGAGACAAAAGCTGGCAAAAATCACAGGAAAAGCTGGCAAAAATCACGGGCAAAAGCTGGCCAAAAATCACAGGTAAAAGCTGGCAAGCAACTCGCGTTACAAACTGCATACGAAGTATTATCCGTATGCGTTCTAGTTGCGCGCTCTGGATAATTCGCAGCCATAAATTATTCATAAAAAGTATCGCAACGTGCTAATTTTACGATATCGTGTTCCTCGTTATGCGGAGTGCTTGCTAATAAAACGTCTGCTCGGCAAGTTGCAAAATTTCCCTAACGTAGGAAGTCGAGACGAGGCGCGCGAGCGTGCGAGCGACCTTGACCGCAGAAGGTCGAAGGTTTTCGCCTAACGTAGAATGTGAAACGCTGCTGGTGGTCGTGGTGAACGGTAGCAAGAGTGGTTGTTGGCGTTCACCGCGAAACCTCCACTTATCGCTAACAAAGGCCAAGCCTTCCGTGTAACTCGGATGAGGGCTTGAGCTTTAATGGCTTGCGACCTGTTTCTTTCCTGCGTTTTTAGCTGAAGAATCGCGAAAAACTCGTAATTATTTCAGCAAGACGGCATTACCATTAATTATTTCTTCACATTATTTTCTTCACATTTTGATCACACGTGTTATATTTGTCGGATTAATTCAAACAGTCATTCGAGAAATATTATTTTCCAGCTGAGCTACCGTGTACTTTTATTAATATACCACGGGAAATAACGAGTTATCTTTTTTCAAAGAAATATCTTTTGGCTTTGTTGCTTTTGGTTATTGTAAATACAAAAGAAATATTATTAATGATATGGGGATGGTAGGAATAGTAATACTGTGGCAACAAATTGCTAATTAACTTAATCTTGTTTTAATTTCAAGGGGAAACGTGCCGGATTGAATTATTTTGGATATAATTAACAAGAGAACAGCTGGATGTTAAAATATGAAAAAGTATATAATTGAAGTAACATTTGTAGGTAAAAATGGCACAATATTTTACGTTGTTTTTATACTATGTACGAGAATTGATATTAAATTGCAACTTATTTGTCGTAGAAATTTTAATATCTACTTTTTATTTCTTTCAGTTCGTATAATTCAGAAAATATGAATTTCGATAATTGAAAAGATTTGAACTTGATTATTTTCAATAGTACAATATGCGATTTAAAGGTGAAATTGCTATTTATTGATATTTCATCAATATTACCAACGACTCGTTTTATTTGCAACACAAAAATTGAATCGTATTAAATTATTAGTCATATTTTTAAATAAAAACAATTTATCCACTTTTTGTGCTAAATTTTTTATCGTTCAAAATGCAAGGCAAAACTAATCACTGCTGCGAAATGTTATGTATTCAATACAGTTTATATTTGTTACTATTTGTTACTATTATATTGTTACCTGTATACAATACAGTTTATATTTGTTACTATGTTTATATTTGTATTATATTTGTTACTGTATATAATACTGTATTATATACAGTTTATATTGTTACTATGCGCGAGTTTTCACGCGTTAAATATATCTGAGGCGCATAATTCGTGTTGTATCAATATTATTCAAAAATTGCATCGCTTCTTTCATGTAGAAATACAGATTCAGTTATGCGAAAATGATATACTATAAAATGATATACTGAGAATTTTTATTCACGCTTGCAGATACTTTGTAGTACTTTGACAAGTCACAATTTCTTTTCTTTTCTATATTGTTTTTGTTTTCTACAGAACGGTACAAGGAAAATAATGATCCATATCGTTGTTTTATACTTATTATAGAGACAGTTAAGTTTCGTCCTTTTATTATTTGAAAACACGTGGTGTCGTAAAATGTTGAAATGGAACAGGTGATACAGTTCTTAATTTCAACAAATTTTGTAAATATTATCTACCAACAATAAGCAGAGGAGATATTTAAACCATAATTACTTTATATCCTAACATGCGTTATCGAAATTAGTATAACTCTGTTAAAAATGCTAGAGATTGCGAGAAATTGTGATTTATGCGAAGTTTCGACGTAAATTAAAATTTTGTTAATGTTAAAAATGCTAGAGATTGCGAGGAATTGCGATTTATAAGAAGCTTCGACGTAAATCAAAATTTTGTTAATGTTAAAAATGCTAGAGATTGCGAGGAATTGCGATTCATAAGAAGTTTCGACGTAAATTAAAATTTTGTTAATGTTAAAAATGCTAGAGATTGCGGGAAATTGTAATTCATAAGAAGCTTTGACGTAAGTCAAAATTTTGTCAATGTTAAAAATGCTAAAGATTGCGAGGAATTGCGATTCATAAGAAGTTTCGACGTAAATCAAAATTTTGTTAATGTTAAAAATGCTAGAGATTGCGGGAAATTGTAATTTATAAAAAGCTCTGACGTAGATCAACATTTTGTTAATAATTTCTATAGTATCCTTCATTTGCATCTTCAATAGTTTAAAAAACAGTTAAATAACCGAAGGAATAGATCGAGAACCGACTGCAGCAGCTTGTAAAGCTCAGATTTAAATTAAAAACCGGCTGCATGTTAATTTGAATGCAATATATTTCTGCATATAATCGGTTGTAGGAAAACTACTGTAAAGAAGGTGATGAAAAGTCCCAGTCTTGGAAAAATATGTATATTGGCATTATTCCGAGAACGAGCAGATTCAAACTCCCATGTGCCTTCTTCAGAGAACGATAAAAGTTGAGAGAAAATAGATGTGGATGACCCTATGCGAGCGTGGCTGAGATTTCCTTCTCAATACATTCGAGGACCACACAGTGAAGCTTCGCCCGGGCAATCAACAAAAGTACGACTTCCTGAAGGCGTGATAGAAAGTCGGATATCTGAGTGGATGTTCACTCGTGTATACAACATTCTAGTATGTGCCCACACAGCAGATTTAAACAAATTCTCAATGCATCGTACATACACAGCTGCTACTAATTTTCAAGATATTTAAAATATCATTTTAGCTTTCCCCGTTTAGAAAATAGACGCGCGAAAAAATTAAAATTTGTTACATTATAATATTAATCAAATTATAATAACTATATTATTATAAGATCGAAGCATAGGTTTTTAAGATTTCAAAATGTGTGTGAAACATATACGACCGGGTAATTATGCGAATAAATTAAAGTCTTACGACTGCATTGCGGATGTTTAATGGAATTTCATATTTTTTACCAACGTAATCAGAGAAATGGAATTTAGGTAGAAATTTGTTTCGTCTACTAAATATAATAGCGAGCGCTCTACTTTGAATATCATAAATATTTTTGCAGTACGTGTTACACGTGCTCTGTAAATTCTTGGAACCTTAAATTTCCCAAAAATCTGCATGATAACATGATGATAATAATGTAGGAATGTTATATTATTAGTTTGTAGGTAACAGTATGATTTATACAATATCGTTTGCACTCGCACGAAATCGAATACAATACCCCGTTTCACGTATTCGTTACTCACTACTTCTACGACACAACGACACAATGATCTTCACACGACAACGATAAATTCAACTCTGACCCTCTCAACTATCGTTACAATGTTTTCCATGCTCACTTTTTCCTAGACATACCTTGGTAACGCTCACAACGCTCTTTGACAATGTCAACATATTTTGACAACGCTAATAAACAATTACCCCTCACGCCACGTCCTTCTCTGACGTCACACTATGCCACAATAATAATAAACATTGTTGTTATTACTATAACATAATGTGTTATAGGATAGTTCAATTGTACTACGTATATGGTTTATCTAGACACTTTATTCTATTCACGATAATAATATTTGAAATATATTGAAAATGTGCAATGATGTTAATGGTAAATTAATAAGCAGAATATACAGGGTGGTTGGTAACTGGTGGTACAAGCGGAAAGGGGGTGAAAAAAGAAGTCGAAAATCTAGAATAAAAATTTTTCGTTTGAAGCTTTGTTTTCGAGAAAGTCGACTTTGAATTTTCGCTCGGTACGCGTGCACTTTATCACGTCTCGTTATAACGCATCTCACTGTAGATCGCTGTCTCGATGGAAAAATGAAAAAAAAAAGAAAAAAACATTTTTATTCTATATCTTCGACTTCTTTTTTCGAGTAGAATCACCCCCTTTCCGCTTGTACCGCCAGTTACCAACCACCCTGTATAACATTTATCTTGCTGTGAAGTCGACCGAGTGAAAATTAAAATTGTTCACGAACAAATTTGTCAATATTACGTTACAATTACATGCATGATTTATCACGTTTTCAAACATTCACATCATACATCAATTTTAGACATCGTTGTGTAAAGTACGTACAGTTGTCTGCATGTCTTTCTGATTTAGAAATATTAAGATAGTAAGTAATGTCACGTTAGTTTTCATTTCATCAACATTTTCACTTGCAATTTGTTCTCAATCAATTTACATTACCGAGCTCTGCCTTATGACGCGCAGTCCAAAGAGAAATCCAAAAGATTTGCTTCATACTTTCTTTTACTATTATTCACCTTTCTACTATCGCTATACTATACAACTTTTTATTATCATTCAAACTAACATCTCTATATATATCTGCAACCTAGATTCTACAGTTTCATGAAGATTGATGATGTAGAAACGTTTCTAGCACTATGATTTGTATAGTCTACTACCGTAAAGTGTCTGTTATTATTAAACACTTATTAAGTAAGTCACTTTATCTCTACGATTCTCGATAATATCGCGTTTATTTTATTACATCAATTCGCTGCTTTGCTCTTAACGCTTTTACAGACAGTTGTAAAATAGTACTGGGTCGTCCGAAAAGTTTCTTTCGTTTTATAAGGAAACAATGGATGCACAACATTTTCCTTTTTATATTGTATCCAATAACATATGATTCATTTTGTTCTATCAAAATAAAGATCACAACGTTCGACAGATTAGGTTTCGTGTTTGTATAAAGATGCATCGTTGTAAAACACGTGTCTGTAAAAGAAAGACACTATTCGACAACCTGATAATTCGTGATTCATTCAATCATTCACATTCATAATAATCCATAATATTCACAATATTCGTAATAAAAATGTATTTCAGGAAACCGGTCAAGATTTCGAAACTGGTGTGTCATTTTTCATACCAATTAGGATCCGCATATGTTATTTTCAATAAACAAATTTTCGACGCTTGTATTTTATTTCGCGCGACTTCTTCAAAACTTATAAATCAATTAAATTCGAATTAAATCTAAATTGAAAGAGCTGGAGCCGCCTTGTACCGACTTACGAGAATCATCGATCTACTGGAACAAGACAGCCGTGGCCGTTTCCATTTAAACTCCATTCAAATTTGATCAGTTTTGAAAAAATCGCGAGAAACGAAATATCAGGTTGTCCGAAAAGTTTCTTTCGTTTTATAACGAAATGATAGATACACAACGTTTTTATTATTTTTTATAATTTTATTCAATCCACTTTTTGATCCATTTTGTTCCAACAGAACAAATGTACACCTATTATTCCCTTACAAGGCGAAAGAAACTTTTCAGACAACCTGACATAGTTTTACATTACCATAATAATACACATCTCCTCTATTATTATTTTTCAAGCTGCCAAAGTAGAATAAAAACGTAATCTATTACTTTCCCATGGTACTCGCGATCTGTCCGACCCAACACGACTTTCCATTCTTCGCGTTCCCGACCGTAGAAAGTTTTCGCCAAAAAAAGCGACGAGAAAACGAAGCAGAGCAAACGATGGCTCGCCCAATAAGTCGATAGCATCGTATCGAGCGGATCGGCTGCGCAATAAGAGCCGAAGAAATAGGCTTCAAGTTCCGCGTATTGGAAAACCACTCGCAGGAGGGTGGGCAAAATCGCGGAATGAGGATTTCTTTGATACAAACAGAACTGAGATGTATATAACAGTCTGTATCGTTCTTCCACTATCGTCGAAGTCCTTATACCTCAATAAGTTCGTTCCATTACAAGATCAGATACCTCGGTTCGAGGTAGGACTTATCGCTGGTCAACCGTGGCTGATTGTGAGAATATCGATACAAATACAATCTCGGTTTGTTAAGACTTTTAATTCGATCCATTCGATAGTCGTGTAATCAATTTCGTGGAAATTGAAGGAAGAAGGTTTCCCATCGAGACAATTATTTTACTTCTATCGATGATTCAACTACTCAGTCGTGCGACTGGTAAAAAGTAAAACTAAAAGCTGATGACGAAAGCGGAGATTAAACTGCGGATATTAACCCTTTCACGGTTGGTGTCGCGTACGATCGACGGTGTATTTTAACAAATTACTATCCAAGTAATTAAACGATAGGTGCGCTCTCTTCTTTGTTCGAACTTGGTTTTAACGTTGCTTCGATATTGAACGTTGGCAACGCTACATAGTTCTTTGCTTGTATCGAAATTGTCAACTAAAATTTGCTTATTCAGAATCTTTGGTTGAATTTTGAAAATGAGCGGCGATATCGTGAGATTTATTACGTTTTCCTCGTTCCTGTCTTTGTCCGACAAAGTGTACAAAAGGACAAGCTTCTTATCTTCCAATATTAATTTTTAACGGTTGTCAAATTTTCGAACGATTTTCTCTGGGCTTCGGTATATTTTTTTTATTATTATTTAATTTGTACTTTACAATTTGTCCAGATGAACATTCGGTAAATTCGGTATATGAGTTTCGAGAGCTGTTTATGCAGTGGATGTCATCAGTAGAGATGGCGTGCAAAATCGCTAACAGCGATTTGTCACAGCGGCCGCAAATTCACGATCACGGTCGTGATATAACTTCATTGACGACCGTGATCCTGATTTATTTATCTTGATGGAATTTGCTCACTGTGATTGTAATTCTCCGTCTTCATTGAATTATTTCTTACAGAACGTTTCGATATAGCTTGCACAAAGATATCTGCGTATAATGTAAGTTTAAGAACACGTTTCCTGCATAAAACACAAATTTATTTCATTTTAAGCAACCGGCTGTCACTTTTAAAGGATCGCGAAGAGATCACTGGTGATTATAGATACAGCATAAAATTACACAAGTTAGGAATTTTTAAAAAATATATGTTTCCTTGAAGATTCGCCTTCACACTGTTTGAAAAAAAAAGAAGAAAAAAGGTAAGGAAATAAAAAATATGCCGAGTGCAAAGAATCAAAAGACGAAAAAGAATTCAATTTTCTTTTCTCTGTCTCGCATCAGTGTTTTAAAGAGTAAAATACTAATTCTTCCTCTCGATTTCGAAGTCGTAATATTCACTAGATATCGTTGATATAAAATATACGGGTTATGTGACGCGCGCAGAGAACAGATGCTCTTCGCCGATCAGAAGCGATCAGGAAAAATCACAGTTTGTTGTGAAAAATCATAAAAATCATCGTGGTTGGAAACGAACGTGATTCACAAGTAGAAGTTCGTATCATCTCTGTTCATACTCTAAACTCAGCATAGAAAACAAACGAAAAATCTACAGAACGATAATAAAACCAATCTGGACGTGCGGAATACCGCTATGGGGTACAGCAGCAGTGAGCCACATAAATAAACTAGAGTCGCTACAATCGAAGATACTGAGAACAATAGTAAACGCCCCATGGTATGTCAGAAACGAGGATATATGCAAAGACTTAAAAATACCAACGGTCAAGGAAGAAATCGGCAGATACGCAGAAAAATACAAGGAAAGAACAGCAACACATCCAAACCAGCTGGCCGCTGAAGCGAGCAAAACTCACATAGAAAGAAGACAAAAAAGAAAACACCCCACTGACTTCACTAAAGAAATAAAATAGTCAAACTCGAAGATGGTATCCCGCTGAGGGTAGCCATCCACGTGTTATTTAGCAATTAAATTAGAAAAATTTACCAAATGTCCAGCTGAACAAATTGTAAAGTACAAATTAAATAAAAAAAAAATCTCTGTTCATCAGCCTGTCCATTGCGTAACCAGATCCTTCTAACTGTCAATAGGAAATCTTTGTCGTTTTCCACGTCTCATGGGGCACCGTGACTTCGAGTGTCTTCGAATCATCGGCTCCGTGCACGTGGACAACGGTGAGCATCGAACAACACTCTGTTGCTGCTCTGAAACTATAACATCCGCGACTCTTAGAACTACGATACTCGTGAAGAGTATGCTCCGCTATCAGCCTAAACCCTGATGGCACATTTATGACTCGGGCTATCGGCAATACGATACTCTTGGGAATAAATCAACGACCGTACGACGCGTCGACCTCGACACGTCTTCTATAGAGAAATCGACGCTGATATACATATGCAATATACGTATTAATTTTCCATCGCTAATATGGTTTTTCACTAACGCCGTCGGTATTATGAATCTTTCAGCTCTTGACCTGATTTTATACAGTTTTGGACTTTGAAAAATATTTGAAAAAATTCCGAGGTACTTATCATAGTCTTTAGTTTACTATACGAGCGATACCTTAACAAGATGTTTAGATCTTATTGCGATAAGAATGAAGATTCGACGGAAAATTACGGAAAGATGGAAATTTGTTTGAAGGTACACAGTTTCGTGTTAACACGTTCACGCCGGCGCTGCTATTTCTGTTTCTCGTCATGGGGCGGCGCTCGTATTCATATTTGTAATAAACTTATAATATCGAATTGTTATGTTTTAAAATAAATCCTACTTTTTTCAATTAATAAACGTTAAATTAATTTGTTTAAATCTTTCATTATATGGTAATTTTTTCTAGTTACTAAGCAAACTACATTTTTGATAATACGCACCGTCTGATGGAACATTCAAGTGTGAGCCACCGGTGGTGCACGCCGTGTGACGGGAGACTCGAGCGTGAACGTGTTAAATAAATATTTAGAAAAGTTATTGTAGGAAAGAAATTGACCAACTTTCAGAAAAGTATAATTATTTCGAGATTTAAGTTTGCGGGATTTTTCAGATAATTATTTATTATTGGAAAATGATCCAAGACACGCGTCGAAAAAGAAAGGCTCCGTATCTCATACTTACTAATGTATGAAAAACACAGAATTCATATGAAATACCAGGATCAATTTCATTATATACATACGATCTTAATTTTCAATTTTTCTTAAAAATACCTACTAAATCTACCTACTAAAATCTGGACATTTAACACATTCAAACATGTGTCTTGTGTACTAATAAGCGACAATGAGAGAGGCGGTATTAAACCAATATGATATTTTATTAATAATATTTATAGTTACTATATATCCTATTATATATTAATATATATATTATATACTATACTAAAGGAGCCACTACCGTTTGTTTCTATGAGTCACGACTATGTCGTCCTGTCGGCTATGATCGACCAAAAATCGTCTTGCGATTGACCGATCGATCGCGATCTACTTGTTGGTCACTCCTGATACATACGAGAGATAAGTATATACAGGGTAGTTGGTAACTGGTGGTACAAGCGGAAATGGGGTGATTCTACGCGAAAAAAGAAGTCGAAAATATAGAATAAAAATTTTTCGTCTGAGGCTCTGTTTTCGAGAAAATCGACTTTGAATTTTCGCTCGGTACGCGTGCACTTTATCACGTCTCGTTATAACGGATCTCACTGTAGATCGTTATCTCGATGGACTTATTTAAATTTAAAAATTTAAATTTAAATTTAAATTAAAAAAAAAATTTTTTTTAATTTTTATTCTATATTTTCGACTTCCTTTTTCGCGTAGAATTACCCCCTTTCCGCTTGTACCACCAGTTACCAACCACCCTGTATATATATCGAAATAAAAAGAATTTGCATATAAAAAATTTCACTTAGCAATAAATTGACGTGGGCTAACTTTAACACAGTGCTCATTTTACCCCCCATGATATTCAGAACTGAATTGAACCAAGTAAATGATATTTGGGCGGTCGAAGACTTGTAAGCGTAAGCTTTTTTTACGTGTGGAAACCATGGGGTCTGACAACTTCGTTTCGGGGAAATTGAACAACGAAAATTTCGTCTGAACCCCATTTAGACGACTCATATATTCGGCGGTGGGTTAACAAAGCTAAATATTCAATGGGACCATTTTTGACACTGATTGTATTTCTAAAATGCGTTGTATTAATTTCTTTACTAAATTTTGTTTCTGCAAATATATAGCGAGTTATAAATATATTTTAATTTCTATATACATTTTCAAATTGTTTCCAAATTTTGCCATTATAATCATCACAGTCCTGTCTTATTACAGTGCTGAAATTTCAAAATTTTTTATATTTCACATACGAGATATAAAATATAAATGAAAAATATAACAATTTTCTATGGTAAATATTCGTGAACCTTTGTCTGCGACAATTTGATAAGATAAAAATCCAAACTTGGAGCAAACGATCCAAAATTGAATAATATGCTTTTTGTACACAGCAATGTAAAACGATTTCTGATTGTGGTAGATCAGTGATTTAACTCTGCTAAGTGGCTCGTTATCTAACAATGTCGACAGGTATAACAGCATAATCTTTGGAAAATTATCGCACTTCCAAGAACGAAAATATTTTGCCTTTGGAACAAATAAAGACTCGTCTAGTTTTGAGAAAAAAATACAGAACAAAATTCGTTTAGAGCAGAGATTCCGCTTAAGCGACGAGTGGCTTGCACATATTTTTCGATTATGCAGATACACGATTATATCTTGACGTAATAAATTTCCGGCATAAATTATTCATAACTTTCGTGTTATCTCGCCTCAGAACCGGCAATATGCAACGAGATAACACGGCATAACGTAGAAAAATGATTGAAGGGATAATGAGAACAACAAGTGGTCCAAAAGCTACAAAGCGTTACTAAATTATTCCGATCAATTTCTTGTTATTAAAAATTAAATCGCTCGCTTAAATTATTCAAGTTCATACATTATACGACGTAATAACTAATGTAACAAAACAGAGATAGGAAACGTGTTCAAAACGCGACAAAACTGAAGAAAGAAAATGATCGACAAATTCAGAAACAAAGAAATTTTTAACGTACAAAAATATAACGTATCTTTTGTATTCGTCTTATTGGTAATTTGACTTTTCTGATAGTCGAACGATTCATACGATGCGGACGATATTTTTCTATCATTCTTTTATCAATCTACATTCATCGTATTTATAAACTATCGTTTATCGTTCGTCGTTCTTTAATAGCAATTTCATAGTCTAATAATATTATGTCAAATGGAATTCGCCCATGTTCAACGATTAGACCATCGCAGTGACAGAACGAAATTGAACGTTACATAATCGCCGGTGAGTCTATAGATGAGCGATCGGGAAAGCTCTCGATCTTAATAAAAAGCGACCAGGCATTTAACCACTTACTTATGTGTTAAAAGCAAACCTGACCTACTTGCAGCGAGAAATGTTTGCGATGTCGCTTCCGTTGTATTAATCGCCTTTCGTCCGTGTTCCTTTCCTCTCGCGTTTCTCCGCAAGAAAATGAACCCGCGGTTTGTACACAAATGGCCGTTTCTTACGATGAATTTTAAGCAGCTTGTTTAAAGTAAATTTTGTATATCGTGGCCCGATGCAGCGAGCTATATCGCACGGCAAAATTTAATTTCTGCAAAACATTATACTGTGCTTGCGCGCTTTTTCTCTGACAATGTCATATTCGCATCGTTGACAATTTGTTAGAAATTTATGAAATTTATTTCTACGAAAGGTATCTTATTTTGGTTGTGGCAAAAAATTTAGCTATCAACGTGTCAACTTGTATAATAACATTAAACTCGACGTAATTATATCAATGTGAAGAAGAACGAAATTGAATAATAGTCTTGATGATATTTCTGCTACAAGACCGAAGAAGAAGAAAATTGAATAATCTTCTTAATATTTCTATAACAAGATAATACAGCTACTACACGCTGTATGATAACTAGATACATTAGAATATAATTAGAATATTATTGTTATTGCTATAGAATGTTATTAGCCATTATCATGAAGAAGAAGAAGAAGGGAAGGAAATGACAAAATTAAAATGCACGAGAATGTGACGACTAATGGCACACGGTTGAAGTTTTAAAGCAAACTGTCGTGGAAAAAGTTACTCGGAGATTGGCAGTTTTAGCTATAAACCGCAAACGCTTTACACTTTATGCTGCAAATCAAAGCGAAATGTTGTCGATGTCAAGTTTCTGGGCTCGTGAGACAATAATTAAACGGTAAAAAGTATAATCCTAGGAACGTGTTAAAAATTTTAAAAAGGGACATTCAATTATACAGCATTTTGTCTTATCTTGTATTTTTAATACGCTGTAGGATGCTGCACAGCGTAGACCGAAAAGCATAGAAAAGCGACGATGTTACAAACGCTGCTGTTTTTTAAATTTTCCTTACATTTTACCATTATCTGTCGCATTTTTGTCAGATGAATTAATTTATAAAAGTAAATCATTTGTTTCTCGAGGACTAAATATTACTTGTGTATCCATGTGATGAAATTAAGCAATTAGTCAACAGTGAAATTACTCGGTTTGGCTTCGGACAGAATCAATCGTCGTTTGATAACGTTGAGCGTGATCTGCTCCAAACTTTTGCACAACACTAACGCGACAGTTGTGGAGTGCCGATTCTTTCGCAATAAAGTAAGTACAAATTGTCTTTTATTCAAAGCTGACGTGTTATCCACGATAAAACTTGTCCCGTTGTCGCTAAATTGTCATAGAAAGTGTTGTTGGTATGCGAAAGAATGTCAGCAATGCAAATGCGTACATATAGCCACGTTTAGAAACATATTAGATTATCTTATAATTAGATTATCATATAAAACCGTAACAATCGGCCCAGTTTATGAGAAAAAGTTTATCTATCGATGGAATAAAATTTTTGTTCAATGATTGCAACAGTTAACGAGTAATGAGATAACAATTATGTTCTTCTGTATGTTATTTTCTATTGAAAAAATTAAATTGGAAATTGATTGAAGTCTGTGCAAACTTTTGAATTCGATTTTGTAGAATCGCCCTTTTTTATTTTCAATAAAAAATAATTTATACGTGGAATCGAGTGATAAGAAATATAACAGAAAACTTAATAGAAAACTATTAGAAATATAGCAGAAAACTAGTGCTAAATTAAATTATTTTAGCGAAATTAAATTACCAACCGACTGACCATCGCATACGACAGAACAAAATAGCTTTTTGTAAAATATACACGCATTTATGTTAATCTTACCTAAATAGAATCTCGGTATGCGTAGGTTGCCTCTATTTTGAGGTTGTTAGCTCAAGCATCTTATTATAATATTTTTCCTTAATATATAAAGGAGGAGCCCGAACAAACACAAGGCAATTTTCATGAGAAATGTTATGAATAGTAACAAATTTCCCCTCAGAATTTTCATATTTATAGGATCCTTGCTTGGAAAAGATAGGTTTCTTACTTGGCGATATTTCTTGTTTATCATTTTCTACTACGGTATCTACGAGTTGAGCGTGTAATTATTCAGATCTCAGCAGCTTTTTATGCCGTGAAGTAATTTATGCATCATTTGTGGTAAATTGTACAAAGGCATGCACAGATGTTATTGATAGAAGAAATTATGTAAATTTTTCGAAAGGCAAGTCAGGAGAAATTCTCATAATAAGTACAACACGTATGGACAAGTATATAATCTTTAATTTCTATATTGAAATTTGGCTCCTGAAATGACGTATCGTATTCGATTTCACAAATTTCAATGAATAAAAAGACAGTATATTGTAATCAACATACTTAAGGATATTAAGTAACATGTAATCTTAGAACATAAGCAATAATACAATGATATTATTCACGTTATTTTTAAAAACTACATTTCTCTGTTTAAACATATAATGTAGAAATATCGACGATAAAGAATTAGACGTTTATTTGTATAATAAATATAAAATATTAATAAATTCCTGCAACACAAGTCTCGACGACCTTCCAGTCTAAACTCTGTCTGCCATACTCACACAACCCGCATGTAACCATTCAATAATATGAGTATCACGTTAATACCATGTATTGCATTTATTATAATAAATTAACTACATTTATTCCCATAAAAAGCGATGTGTTTAAGGGGCCCAAATTTCGTTCGCTGATGGATCTTTCTTGTTAGGTGCTCCTGCCTGTAAGTGGCGATTGGAATTTAAAATAGAAATTCTGCTAGTTCAGTGACAGCAAAAACGAAGGAATTCGTCACTAGGTTACGTCTTAATATCCGAAGTAGTATTTCAACATCTAAAGTACGTGATTCTAGAATTTATTTTTGGCGACGCTTGGCATATTGCTCCTATTTCTATATTCCAAAGTGGCCATCTCGTTCTGTCACTTATCTATATATTAGTGTTGGCAATTATATTAAAAAATGTTTTCGAAATTAGGGACGCGTGTGTGGGAAAGAAATTCGGAAGAGAGTCATCGATTGAAAGCGAAGAAGATGAAAATGTGGCCTGTTTTATACGTGGCAATCAATTTTCGAACGATACGAGAGAAGAAAAATGGATTAGATGCTCCGCGTGCTTCAGACGATGCTACGAGCTGCGGACATTTATATCACAAGCTAACAAATTTCTATGTGATTTTTATATAGATGGTGAGATTTGTTTTATTTCATATTTCATACGAACATATTTCGGGCGCATGAAAAGCGACTAATACAAACATTTTCTCACCAAAACTAAGGGGAACAAGTTAGAAACGCTTTTTTTTAACAACTGAATGACGCATCCTTTTACACGCATATTTTTTACTCTGTTTGTTTCAACTTTTATAAAACATTGATTATAAATCTCTGTTACTAAGCACTCAAGATAATTAAATAAATCTTTTCAGATTAAAAAATTGATTTAGTTTTGGACAAATGCTGAGGTTTTTGGGGGACAACATTTGGGAACTTTGTCCAAAAAAAAAATTACAGTAATATACTTTTTACTGCATTTTCTGTACATGCTTTTGTCTACCTTTTACAATCACGAGTATGCAAAATAAATAATTCGTTTATTTAGACTCCATGCTGTTAACAAAATTGCCAGAATCTTATTACGGTGTTTACTCTAAATTTTAAACAGCTAATTTGAAATAGGACGCGTGGAGCGTAATTATAAAATTGCTAATGGTCCACGACCGATCTTAATTCGTTGATATTATCCTAATACCACAACGAGATTAATCCATAAAAAAAATGATAATATCGAACGGGAGATAGTTAAGCTCTTTATATCGAGCTTATAGCGAGCTTCCTCTATCGCTACAATTATCTTTGTGAATGCAAGTGGCTCTGCTAGATGTGGCGCGTCTGGTTTATTGTCGTCATTTCTCGAGCCAGCTGTAGCTAACACCTGTTATTACGAACTTTACCTCGCCCAGGTGGTAATCGCGTACCGTACTTTACAAATTACGGCCAGCAATTTCACTTCTACGACACAATTAGTTTTAATTATCGGAAAGAATTATCCACCACCCGAGAAGTTAGATCGTTCAACGGAACGACGGAGATTTTTTCTGTCGTACGCACATGTCAAATATAATTTTGAAGAAGTTTATCGAATGAAATTTAATAGCTTTGTTCTGGGTCTCGTGTAAAAATTATACTAAAAGTCTGTTTTCAGCGAAATTGAAGTTGAATTAAAATTAAGTTAAACAACGTTTTTCAAAGTACATAAAAAGATGTGTCGATCTTCACTCCGTTCCCTTTTTGAATTTTAATTTACGTAAAGATATCGGGTATCGTTTTATATTGATAACATAAAATGCTTTTGTTTCAATTACTATTTTGTTTTGATGTTTCCTGATTTTTGATATTTACAGTCATAATTCATGTATTGAAAAATGTGTAATAAACCTGACGTTTACAAAGGAACGAATAATGGAATTTAGCTGTTGTAATAGCTCAACGTAATTAACAATAATTTGCAAATAACTAACGCTATTGACTTCTTTCAATGTGCAAGAAAGTGACAAAAAACACTATTTATTATATACAGGGTGGTTGGTAACTGGTGGTACAAGCGGAAAGGGGGTGATTCTACGCGAAAAAGGAAGTTGAAAATATAGAATAACATTTTTTTTAAATTTTTTCTATTTTTTAATTTTTCCATCGAGATACCGATCTACAGTGAAATTCGTTATAACGTACCGCACGCGTACCGAGCGAAAATTCAAAGTCGATTTTCTCGAAAACAAAGCCTCAAACGAAAAATTTTTATTCTATATTTTCGACTTCTTTTTTCGCATAGAATCATCCCCTTTCCGCTTGTACCACCAGTTACCAACCACCCTGTATATATGTAATAACGTAAATCCTTAGGATAAATTAGACGATCGATCCTGGAAAATCGAATTTATTTTGGGAACAATTCAATTAAATACAATAACAGTTAACAACAAATCTACTATAAATTTTAGCTGGAAAATCGAAAATCGATTTTCTATGTCCTAAATTACTGTTCTTCTCTTGTGATATATTCTATTGAGCAAGTGACTTGAGGCGGTAAAACAAAAGAAAAGTAAAAAATGTCGACTAGCAGACAGTTTGAATTCTATAGAATATTGTATATAATTACATATAAAAATATATACTTGATGGCAAAATCAAATAATAAAATTATTTGTTATGGAACTACCCGTCAATAGTATTATGTGTATATTCAATTTTAAAGCGATTCTCCTGCAAAGTGACTTATTATATTTGCTCACCTATGGCGTTGACGTGTTCACATTTTTGCATGAATTTATCACACTGCGATATATAACGAAATATTTAATATGCAAAATGATAGATAATACAATGTTTACAGCTCAATAGAAAAAATTAAAAAATCTCTCGAAGAATGACAGGTCGTAGGCAGAAGAAAATACAATAAACTACGCTGTGATCAATTCAACAAAGAGGCAAAACGAATTTGCGTACAGTATGTCCCTTTCAATAAAATTCTCCCGCACTACCCACTTGCAACACCTACGTATATTGCTGGATACATTTCACAGACACGTTCTGGCCGTGCAAAATCGACTATGTACTTCCACACTATTTATAAATTTTGGTATATTTTATTGTCTGCCTCCACACAAACGAAAGCCATTACTGTGCGCGTAATTGATTTAAAAAAGAAAAAAAAAAAAAAGAAAAGAAAAAGAAATGAATGTTTGTTATTCTTTTCATTAGGTGCCATTTAATTCGGTTCTCTTATTTTCGCGTCAATCAAGTTATTGTTACGTGGTAGGCTAAATTTTCTACAATAGAATATGTTTTTAATTTATTTTCCTATTATTGACTTATCGATTACTCGTCTGTTGTATCATATTCCAGGAATATTTAGTTACGATACTGAAATATATAATAAATAATATATGAAATATAATACAATATATAGAATAAAATAAATAATCTGCAAAATATTTATCCCTCGGTTATTACGTTCATGAAAATACAAGTAAAATCAAACCTCTCACGTTAAATTTTCAAGAATAAAACTATGCATTTCACTCTCTTGTATCGTAATTTACGAATATTTGAAGCAAAGGTATATTAATAACAACGTAAAGTAAAAATATGCTAATAATGACATATTTTATCTGTACATATGTGTTATGTAATATTTTTGTCACTAAAAGTTTGTAACAATGGTAATATCGATATTGTATAGAAATAAATGTATATCGAAGAATTGTAAGGTGCTGTAAAAAAATGACTTTTTGTAACTTTGTAAATAAATTCAGTATTAGTATAACACATTAAAGAGGATATGTGCTTGCAAATTTAGAGATAAAATATATATTTTTAAAGCAGATAATAAAAATTTGTACGTAGTCGAAACTGCGAAACGCGACTGAACTAGTGACCTAATTAAATTAATCCTAAATTGCTTCTCGAAGTACTGACGCGTTCTACAAAAAGACTAGTTTTCATCCCATTTTTTACACTCTCTACGAATACATACAAAAGATATGGTTTGCCACGTATCAGCAATTTTTATTACGTAGATCTTGAGTAACACTTGGAATACTTGGAACACACTTTTAAATTAAGTTTCAATTTGCGATGAAATTTTCGATTTATAAACCTGATTCATAAATGCTAATTATAACTGGGATTATCGGATATACAAATATAATTATATTTTACCAGAAGAATTATATTAAACACAGTCACTGTTTTCTTATATTTAAAATTGAACGTATCTCAATTTCTCCATACTTTCAAGAATGCACAAGATGATTTGCACATTTCTTTCAATAATATTAGAATAAACAAAATTACAGAGAATATGAAGTGCAGCGGAAAGTACGTTCAATTTTTATATATTTATATTTATATATACGAATATTTGATAACGAAGCGTGAAACGTGTATCGCGGGAAAAATGAAAAAGGCAGTTTTTACCGAAAGTGGAATATCGATTAGTTAAGTCGTTTGCAAAAATTTTCCACAGATCAGATGTATCCTAATGATTATCTCAAAAATATTTCACACTGTATGTAGTTATAATATAACAATATTATACACAGTGATACCGTATGCAGAAGAACATTACCGAGAAAGGAAACATAATGCATTAATAATAAATTTAATAAATAATAAATTTAGGATTGTATTTCAATACACTACATCGATAGGAATACACGAAAATGCAGGAAAATATTTTTTATTTAGCCGAATGAAATGAACTATTTTTGAAATAAAATATACAATAATTGTGCGGGTTGCTTGCGAAATAAAATCATGTTCAAGCAAATGAAAAGGACATAAAAAGAACATAAAAAGATACTGTGATACTTGATCATAAAGTCTAGTTGACTATTATGTTGATACTAAAGAAATATTTTTATTGTATTTTCGCGTAGCTATTTATGCATAAAGTTAATACACATGGCCATTGTTGTTCATGGAACGTCAATAGTTATACAACGAGATGTACGAAAAGTTTAAAAATATTCAGGTTTCGATGTTTTCAAACTGCTCATTGAAAAACTAACAAATAACACGGCTGATTGAAATACACGAGTTCTCAAAGATACCAAACGTTTCATCCACATTGTAAATTTTCCACAGTTCGTTTTCTCTAACATCATATTTTGAAATTCTCAGAGGTGTATCGCGCACGATATAAACTATCTTCCCTTACGACGTTCTTCATTAACGTTAACGTCTTACAATCTCGCGCAATTTACAATCCCAAGCCACGTTCCGTTTGTTTTTAACCATTTGGGTTTTTAAACCGTTTTAACAGAGAAAATACTGTTTACTGGAATATTTGTGATAATGAAAGAAATGACGTGTATACGAATAAATTGACGAAAGTTTCACGAAACTATATCAAGAAGAAGCGACCAATTTTCGTAAGGAATCAGATTGCACAGGAAGCAGTCGTCTCAGCACCTGAGGTTCTGTTGAAAAAATTACTTGTACAAGATAGAAAAGGACACAAAAAAAATCTGAAAATGTTAGTAGAAAAGTTAGGTGATTTGCTCGGTATGATTAAGCTTAAAGTTCCGGAGAAGTGGACTTAGTTTGAAGAAGCAATATCAGAGCAAGAATGAAAGTAGAAATAGCGTTACGTTATCCGGCAATTATTGGTTCTTCCAACTCAAGAAACAGCTGGAAGAACCGCAACTGCGCTTGAAACTTGAGAAATACTCCGGTTAAATAAATAACAAGTGGCGGAATGGTTCTAAATTACCTCTACACAAGCGACTTAAACCAAAGAGAGCATTTCCAGTCAAATAAATAATATATTGGTAGAGTGAAGCAAAAAGTAAATTAGCGTTACATCGACAAAAAGGTAGTTTTCTCTCTGCTATGTCCTTTCGATTAATTCCGACCCAATTGTATCTTCCTGGCGTCAAAAGGTATCTCAAATTTAAGTTAAATTTCAATTAAATAATAAACGAAATTTAGATAATAACTAAGTAAATTTAGATTAAATTTACCGCGAGAAATCTCGAGAGATAATATTCGAATCCTTAATGACGTAATCCGCGAAACAGTTCATGCGGTTTTCGCATCAACCGCTGTTTCTTGTTTAATCGATATCAGTTCATTTCCAAGCCGCATCGGTTACTTCAGCTCTGGTCGATATCAGCGTACGATGCGTCGAATCTGATTGTCGTAACGCACCACTTACACGTAAACAAGACGCCCGCTAAGAAACCCATAAAACGTAATCTGAACAATAGAATTACTCGCCAAGGGTGTGCATACGAAGAATGACTCATAGTCGTCATGGTCAAGTCCCCAGGCTGTCCGCCAAGTTGAAGAGGATATTGCACAGAGCAACGAGGACTGAATACGTTGACTGTCGCGCGAATTTTACGCACTTTGCTTGAATAGATCGAAATGTGAGACGGAATAAATACATTGAAATATATTGGAATACGTAGAGCCACGATGGATCGAAATATACTACGCCATAACGTTTCATTCTTGCAAAATATTATAATGCTTTTATGCACTTTGTCTCTGACAATGTCGTCGTTTGAGCGATTCATATCGTAGGAAATTTCTTAGTAGGTGAAATTTGTCTTACTTGAACGATTCTACAGAATTTAGTAACGTGGCTCACCGACGACCCACAGTGCCAGCCAACGTGTTAACCTTTCTCACTGTGAACTAAAACGACGACGTGCTGCAATAAAATTACGTTGGAAAATTTCTAAAAGATATTGTTTCGTATGAATTTTATAAATATAATTATTTACCTATTGATTAATAACCGTCCATACGATAGATTTTCAAGTAACAAACGTTTTATTCATTCATTCGAGTATCGTGGTGACGATTATAAATCTCAATGGATCTAAATAAATTTCAATTTGTTGTTCTCTACAATCTCGTGAGAGCTTCACGATGAAAAGGTTAAAGAGCGAGGAGAAGCACGCGTGGATTTTGCATATAATTGTTTATCTGCTGATTAATAACTGCTCGTAGATTTTGAAGTAACAAACGTTTTATTCATTCGAGTACCGCGGTGACGATTATAAATCTTAATGGATCTAAGCAAATTTTAATTTGTAGTTTTCTAGAAGCTCGTGCGAGCTTCACGATGAAAAGGTTAAAGAGCTAGGAGAAGCACGCGTGGATTTCAGATATAATTATTTATTTATTGATTAATAACTCCCCAAACTCCCCAACTTCCCATATGGCGGATTTTGAAATAACAAACACATTAATGATTCGTATATCGTCGTGACAGATATAAATCTAAACCATTTATAGTTTATCGTGTGCTCCCAATAAAAAGGTAAAAGAGCAAGGAGTATATCACGTGTAAATCTACGACATAATTATGTACTCATTGATTAATGACAGCGAATGAATATACAATAGAAGAATGAAATAGCAAAGATATTAACGATTCGTGTATCATCGTGACAATTATAAATCTCAACAGTTCTAAATAGATTTTCATTTATACATTTCCACAAGCTCGTATGAGATTCACGATGAAAAAGTTAAAAAGAGCGAGAAGCACATGTGGATTTTGGATACAGTTATTTGCACAGTTGATTAATATCTTCCCAGACGCTTTAACTTCCCATTTAGTAGATTTAAGAATAGGAGGTACATTAATGATTCGTGTATATTTGTGACAATTTGTGACAACACTAGAATTACCACACCATGTCAAATTGACTGGTTTTACAATTTTATTTTAAAATTCCTACTTCATGTTATATTTTTTGATGTAATCACTTTCGTAACGATAACTCAAAGAATAATATAATGAATTTTATTTTGTTTTTTATGTATTCAAACTGGAAATAATTTCGTATCAAGGCTATTTATACCAATACCAGTCAAAGTGTAAAAGGGTCCTGAAATCTGTTTATCGAACCCCAATTAACCAGTTTCCTCGTTCTGTACAACTTGCCACGCGTTTTGAAAATTTTTACTGCGTATCATTCGATATGACGATATCAGTTATCAGGAAAATTCCGGATCGATCGCTAGATCGCTAGATGCTAACACTAGAAATACCACACCAGTCAAAACGACTGGTTCTACAATTTTATAAATGTGTCAAGCCTCGTTTAGGGATTCCAGATGGATTAACAATACCAAAAATATACTACGTAACATGGAATTGCTTCTGTAAGAAAGTAATAAATCAATAAATATCGAAATATTCACGTATTTTTTAAAGACCAGTCAATTTCACTGGTTTTGGTAGAAATAGCTTCGCGTTAACTATCGATAGCTCTAGTGTTCATAGATTTGAATAAATTTTAATTTATATTTCTCCACAAGCTCGTACGTGCTTCACTATGAAAGTGTTAAAGATCGAGGCGAAGCACGCGTGTATATTGCACACGATTATTTTTTTATTGATTTAATAAGTTGCCATATGGCAGGTTTTGAAGCAACAAACAAATTAATGATTCGCGCATCGTCGTGTCAAGTATAATTCTACACGATGTAATTAATTCGAAAGGTTTCCCGTGTGCTTCGCAATAGAAGGGTTAGAGAGCAAGAAAAAGAACAGATTGGAACGAACGCAAAGGGGATACTCGTAAGATCGAGGGCAACAGATGTCATGGACCCAAAGGGCGGTGCACGTCCTACTTTACCAGCCTCCTAACAACCCAACCAGCCACCAAGCTCTACCTTCCCTGGCAACTCCATTTCCTCGTGCTATTCTCGTTCAACGATTTATTATTTTCCAGCGATTGTGTTCGAACCTGCATCTCAATTTCCGACACTTTCTCGACGTTTCGCGTTCTAACCCTTTCAAGGCGTAAAATGAGGTAAAATTCGACCATTATCGATCCAATCGGATTTTTCTATCATCGAGAAATTCGTTGAGCTTAAGAGAAACACGACCGAATCGTTGTGATTTCTAATTTCGATTCAATGTTGACGTATTTCTAGAGAAAAGAAAAGAAGAATTAGGTCTTTTACGACTAACCTAAGTCAGTTAGGTTGAGACACGAAAATTCGGGAAACTCGAGCCATAAAGGGGCTAAATATAACACTACGAATTTTACATCTTCACATCTTAAACGTCATCGTAAGTAACGCAGTTATCAATAGATTATTTTCTACAAAAATTTGCAAGCTTTTATTTATTGTGTTTGACACCAAAAAACGCAGGAAATTTTCACGATGAAGGGATAATTATTTTCTAAATTCTCCATCGTTTTAAGAAGAAGAATTGATTTTTATATCAAATGATATATTCTTAAATTATATATATTAGGTTGTCCAAAAAGTTTCTTTCTTTTTTAGAAGGAAATAACAGACGCACAATGTTTTTTGTTTTATATTATTTTATTGAATTTATATTTTATTGAACAACATTTTATTGAATTTATTTTTTTGGTGCACATTATTATTTTATTGAATCATGTATGATCCATTCATTTTGTTCTATTCCTACAAAATGGATCATATGTAATCCAATAAAATAATATAAAACAAAAAATGCATAACATTTTATTATGCATATTATGCACGAACATAATAATAGAAATAGAACGAAATAGATCATACCTAATTCAATAAAATAATATAAAACTGAAATTGTTGTTCATCTATTATCACCTTATGAAGCGAAAGAACCTTTTCGGACAACCTAATATATAAAGAATATTAATAGTACAGGATGAGACATTCTGTAGTTAATGAAAAGTCGCATAATTCATTGCTATGAAGCTACAAAATGAGACTTAGAAGTTTATCTAGAGAGAGTTTAAATTCTTAGACTCTTGGACTCTAAATTGTCTCTACTTTATCTCGTTACATTCATATATCATGTGAATTATACGCATTTCTACACCTTCAAGATTCCCATAAATCGTAATTCTATAAAAATCGACGTGATTTCTTGAACATCTCCATCCTTCGTCGCGATTATTAGCAAACAAATTTGGAAACTGTTTCACATATTTTCATAGCTGCAGTCAAAGTGCAACAAACTTATTTCAAACTGCTGTGGTATAGAAAGAAAATAGAAGTGAAACTTCTCGTAACACGATCAGTTGAACTTACATCGAAATGAGCAATTGCCTATGTATACGCTCAAATAAAAATAAGAACAAAAGTTCAAGCTATCCTCGCGCGTATCCTTAGACTGCACGCGAAACACGTCCACATTCGCAGATGCTTCTATACAGTTTCATTCGCTGGGATTGAATATGTGTGTCAACGAGAGAACGAAAGCACGGATTAATCCGATCTTGACCTGAAACGGTTGAAACGCACAGCGTGGAAGACGAGAGCGAACGCGGAACGACGCTCGAGCGGTTGCTTTATTGATCGACGGTTCTGTAACGCAACGACAGAACGCGAATAATTCGTTGATCCGCTGGCTGTAACAAAGCTTCGAAAATGCACTCACAGATCTCAATGAAACGTTCGGTTGGTCGTTTCTTCTTTGGGAAAAATGCCACCGTGCGTCGTATATTTCTGCTCCGTCTGAGAATCTCGGTAATTTTATGCAAAAAATGTTGACACCAAATGCAGCCAAGCGTAATATTCTGGCGTCCCAAATAGCGTACAGTAATTTACGCAAATCGAGGATACGAGTTCAAATGACTGTCGAAGATGGTTTCGTGTATGTACTTTATCATCTTTCGAACTTCATTGCATAGGTTAGCCTCCATTTTCTAAATTTCGATCTTTTTGTCGCTCCAAGTTGTGCTGCGTTTCTTCTACATTGTTAAAAAAAAAAAAAAAAAGGAAAAACTGACGATTTGTCTCGGAAGCTTCCAACAGCGAAAAAGTGAATTTCTGACCAATCACTTTTTGCAAATCGAACGTTTTAAAGCTGTCCTGGATTGTTCCAGTTGCTCTAAACATTGTTGCAAACTATCACTTCAATGTCATATTTGGTTTAGGCAGGGCCGGCGTGACCTTCTGCGGGGCCGGGTTCAAAAATTTTCCGGGGCTTGAGTACACATTGAAATCCCTAGTTAAATTTTATTTAACTTTTTTATTATTATAACTTTATTATTATAACTTTAAATTAAATAATATAATATAAATATAAATTTTATTATTATATAAATTTAAAATTAACTTAAAATATAAATTTTATTATTATAACTTTAAATTAAATTTTACAACGAGGAATTATTTATTTACAAATGCTGTTACATGTTATATATTTTTTATAAGCAGTTTTTTAAACAAATCCAAGTAATATTTTTTCGCATGCATCATTCGCTTTCAAGGGACAAAAAACTCAATGAAAGTAGAAAATCTGTAAACATGTATGACTTTTGCAAAAAATTATTGATGTAGCTTAATTTCTCTAAAAGTTACATTTCTCTGAAAGCGCCTGGATTTCTTTTTTATTTAAAGTAGTTTCCAGGATACGAGGAGTTACACTGAACTTTCATGATTTTCTCACTCCTTTAAACTGAATCATCGCTACTAAAAAAATGTCTTGCATTTGTTAATGGTATCATCATTCTGTAAAAAGCTAATTAAAATCGGTGTTTTTTAATTGGGTAATTTTCGTAGAACGCGGGGCGAATGCGCTGAACCTGCCTTGCGCCGGCCCTGAATTTAGGAGATAATTTGGGAGAGCTATTCCCATAAAACGGTGGAAATTTCTCTTCATTTGGTAAAGTTATTCTTGTATTCGCGTTCTAGTCTTTCAACTTCTGTCCTGGATTGTTCTAGGGCCGTGAGTACGTGTTCTAAGAACTCTATACTTGTTCTAAGAATTCTAAACTATTGTTCAAACGAAGAGAAACGTTCATTGCCTTGCGGGTACAGTTCTCCCAAATTATTTCGTAAACTAAATGTAAATATTGAAATAACACTTTGCAGTAAAAAAGTAAAGTAGGCAGGACAATCCAAAATAATTTTTAAATGTTCGATTTGCAAAAAAAATGTGAGTCTGGTGAAAAACTCACTTTTTCCTGCCTCTTTGTGGAAAATGAAGGATAAAACCTGTCCGTCTCTGGCTTCATTTTCAACAAAATAGAATTTGAACGCGTCTAGTTAAGGGGGTATTCTGATCTAGATGCATAAATTTCGGGCGATTTTTAAAGCTCTGTACAAGCGAAACAAAAAATATTTTTGCTATCCTTCCTTTTAGCATTTGTTTATTGATATTTCGAAATTACGTAAAAAATTCACTGAAAAAAAAAACTCAATATTTAAAAAGTTATGAGCTGGCAAAGTGGGTGCTGCCAAAAAAATGGGGTGTCGTGGCGTGCATGATATCAACCCTTCTGGTCATCTGAGACAAAAAATGCGAACGGATTCTTAATTAGTATAGATGTCGTTATCGTCTGAACCTTGGAAAAGTCAATACAACATTTTTTCACAAAATGACGGCCGTTTGAAAAAAAATTTCTTATTTCGCACGTTTTTTTGACAATTCCGAACGTTTAAAAAATAGTAATATTAAAGATTTTGAGCTGAGCGTGATCCGGACGATAGAGGAGTATATAAGGAATATTCAGACCAAATTTAAAATGAATCGGTTCATTAGAACTTGAGATATCGTGCACGCCAACTCGAAAAAAGTAGTTTCGAGAAAAACGCGTTTAAAGTTTTGAGACAAGTTTACTCGTACAACGTCTACCGTCTACTATTCATTTGTTCCGGTCAGACCGGAGCAGATGCCGCGTCACAAAAATGGCTGTAACACATAAAATAATTGAAATTTTGAAAAATCCTTTTAAGGGCATATTCTTGAATGTCTAAACTTTGGAAATATGAAAAAAAAATTTTCGATTTTTTCAAATTTCTAGACCGGAATACCCCCTTAAGAGTCGGTCTGGTACAGGCGTATTTTTGCCGGAAACAAAGCGTCTTGTGAACAAATTTTATTCTACACTTTCCACTTATTTTCGCGCGTAGGATCACCTTCTGTCGATTATTTAGCCCTGCCCAGTCTGGAAATAGCCACGTTCAAGTATACTTGACAAATGTCCAAACTCGATTGTCTCAAAAACTATGCCGAGAACGAACAAATTGTGTTCTACATATTTTTCTTCCTTTTCCACAAAAAGTCACGTCGTGGCAACTTTTGCATGTTATTCGATCGGAGCCTGTATGTAGCTGAGGCGCCTGTCTGGGTGATTGTCCTTTTATTTTAGGAAAGTCGCTAAAATAACAGAATCCCCTTCCGAGCTTGAGTCATCGTACTGAAGATCCCGCATGATGACTTCAGATGATCACTATGCGTTCGTAGGAAACTCATATGTATTTGTAACCAGACCCATAACCAATCGTCCTATGCAATTAATATGTCGACAGATAAGGCAACTATGTTGAGTCTCAATTGGTATAATTGTTCAGCCAGCATAGATTCAGGCAGCTGCATTCAGAGAATAGCTTTCCATGTCTCGTTGGTTCTTGTATCTATTCCTTGTATCTGTATATTCTTTTTTAATTGCTATTCTAAAATCAATCTTTTTCACAGTATCAATCAATCAATCAAGCTCATAGTGCACTGCTTCATTTCTGTTCTCTCGTTCGATGCAAAAGAATTCATGGAAATTTTAAAGAAATAGAAAGAATCTTAAATGTGAAGATAAATTTTAATAGCAATTTTAAGATGTAGTGTGTGCGTTGCCAAAATTCGTACTGAAAACTGTACAACAAACTAAGAACTGTACGAACTGTACCCGTTTTACTGTGAACCCAAAAGAATTGCGGCAGATATTAGGTCTTTCCCATGGACGAAGAGCGTAAGAAAATTCCAAGACGACTTATGGTTACGCTGCTCTTCAAATGCTTTGATTTGCCGAAGGAAGCGAACGTCTTGTTAGAAGAAAAGCCAATTCTCCTAGAGAACCACAACTGGATCATTACCAATTTCGAATTGGCAATTTGGCGTTTAGATTGAACATTCGCGAAGCCTGTGTGATCGAATCGGTGGTGCAATTTTCTGAAATGGAGCTCGTTTGTTGGTTTTGTCAGCAAAACTACGATAGCGCGAAGACACATCGTTAACACTGTGCGCCCCTTTAGCTGTAACTTTTATTATAAATTTTATTTTATCGCCTTTTTTTCTTATAAATATATCCATTTCCATTAATTCTGAATTTCTCTCAAAAGTTTTCCTCTGTCTCTCATGGTTTTATCTCCAAAGAATTGCCAAGGCGATTGTAACTGTATCTCGTCATCAGTGGGAAGTAAAAAGAACATAGAAATATGTATAATGCATCGAGTAGACATAAACGATAGATTATCCAATGAGTTTTTCAAGTATTACAATTTATTTGCTTCTGTACAATATTGTTCGCAATACTTGCAACCAATTTAACATTAGAACTACCACATCAAATTGACTGGTTTTACAATTTTATTTTAAAATTCCTATTTCATGTTATATTTTTTCTCCGCAATGATGTAATGACTTTCGAGAATAATATAATGAATTTTATTTTGTTTTTTATTTTATTCAAACTGGAAATAATTTTGTATCAAGGCTACTCATACCAATAGCAGTAAAAATGACTGACACTTGTCAAAGTATGAAAGGATCCTGCAATCTATTTATCGAGCCCCAATTAACCAGTTTCCTCGTTTTGTACAACTTGCCACGCGTTTTGAAAATTTTTACTGCGTATCATTCGATATGACGATATCAGTTATTAGGAGAATTCCGGATCGATCGCTAGATGTTAACACTAGAAATACCACACCAGTCAAAATGACTGATTCTACAATTTTATAAATGTGTCAATCCTCGTTTAGGGATCCCAGATGGATTAACAATACCAAAAAAAGTAAATAAAGTAATAAATCCATAAATATAAAAATATTCTATTATTACGTATTTTTTAAACATCAGTCATTTTCACTGATTTTGGTAGAAGTAGCTTCGCGTTAACTATCGATGGTTCTAGTGTTAAGTTACTGAAATTCGTAATCTACGTATTTGATATTTGCATAAAATTGAAAATAATAATGCGTAGTAGCAAAATCATAAAATATCGAAGTAATAATTTTATATTCTACAATAAAATTATATATTTTATCGCATCCCTTTGTCTTCTTCGCTATTCAGTGACTCGAAACGAAAGCTATCTCACGATAGTTATTTAAAATATGCTTGCAATTACTCGGCGTGGATACAGTTTTTTGGACGCAAAAACAGCCATTACTGTTGAATATATATCTAACAACATTTCGTGTACATGCGAAACTAAATTGCCATTTCCCTTCACCTACATACGAAATTACGGTGTAACTACTTTTCGAAGCTATAGTCGATCTCGTCCGAATTTATCAAGCTCTCGTTTTAAGCTTACCAAGGTCTCATACCAAATAGATGACTTGCTAAAACGTAGAAGTTACATGTATAGCCTATTTGTTAACTTAATCCTATTGCAAGTGATTTGACATTTCTACGAAACCTACGTTCGCATATGCTTTGTTTATGTTTGCACGTAAGTGCTACAAATTTGAAGGAAAAACCTTGTTGGAAAATTTTATTTCAGTAAAATGGACTGCATTTTAGAATTAGAGCGTATTCAAAGAAAAAGGCGTGTCAATTTTGTTATAGAAAATTGCCAATGAGATTCCCTTCGTAAGTTTTATAGTATAAAGTATATATAGTATGTGATAATAACTTTGTATTATTTGCGCTAAATTTACGCACACTTTTGTTGCTCCATTAATCTCCTGTCTGCTACGACGTTCAAAGTGAATGAATTATACGAACAATCCATCTGCAACTATAATATTAGTAGACATAAACTGTTATGACATTTATTGCGAACGTTCATTAACCCTTTGCACTTTTATGTCGAGTGTGACTCGACATTAGTTTTTTATCTCAGGAGCTCCTTTTTCTAGTCTCACTCGATATTCTTGCGTATTCAAATCAATAGATGTCGTAGAAAATCAGGATTGCATCCTGGAAATTGTTTCAAGATATATCGTGCACTTAAAAATTACAAAATACAACAATAGTGTGTATAAAACTGGTATTTAAGTGAATTTCTTTCTTCCTTTATTTATTTAAATTGTCTTATTTTTTAGTTAAAGTAAATTTCAAATAAAACACTTGGAAGCGTTGACAGCTGCTGGTGACGAAATTGAAATAAAATTCCGAGTGCAACGGGTTGAGGTAAATATGAAATTTTAAGGAGATCTGAACAAAGTTATTTTTTAAACAAATTATTTGAAAAGCAGAGATCGACGTCTCTTTCGCGGCAGAATTCCCCATTTTCAAGTTATTTTTCCACGAGTTTCCACTTCTGTTCTTATTATATTATACATTACGCTCTATTCCATCATTCACGTTCCAAGTGAGCGATTACCGCGAGTAGACAGGTCTTGGTAAACTAGCGAATATCTCTGCACCCGTGAATAATTGTAATCTGAAATAGTCGAGAATAATCTCAATGCTTGGCTTGACTCACAGTTCGGACACACGCGGCAAGATTTAAGACTTAAATGCACTGCATAAGTTATTTTTATCTCAGGATAGAACACGAATGTACTTAATATAGCAGCAACATCAGACTATCACTGGACTGTGGATTTTTATGCAAATTTATATTTTTCAAACGTAAGCAAAAAATGGAATATAAACGTAGATTTGTTTCACCTATTAAAAATTATAACGAGTACTCTACTTTGAATATTTTATACATTTTGATATACTATACATATGTATACGTTCCGTATGTTTTTCCACTTTGCCAATGAATGCGCCAACATTATAAACAAATTAATTTTATAAACTTTACCAATTGTATAAACAAATTAAACGTAATTATTTCAAATATATATATAAAAAATATTTCTTTTTAATTCAAGTTTCAATACCATAAGAAACATATAAGTAAAATATGAATAAAATAAGATATACACAGCAAAACGGTGTAAGTTATCAATTTTAAAAAATGTAGATTGAAAATGGAAGGGTTAAAGAATTCCTTTTTTATTTTCTTTCCAGTTGACGTATTCTTTGCATACAGCTCAATGGAAATGATCAAGTAAACAATGACGTTTACCCATTCAATTTACGACTTAGTTCTCCGCAGGACCTGCTTCGAGCTGACTAAAACCGACCGCGGCTTAAACTAAACTGTTTATCTTGCAAATCAAATTATCGGTAACGTCGTGAATAATAACGATCCTGTTAATTAGACTACCCGCGATCTAATACGGAAAATCTTCTTTCAACGAACAAGAAGGATAAGAAACTTATATTCGCGATGATTTCCTCGTAATCTCCTAAAATTAAGAATTAAGATAAAATAAAATTATTTGTAAAATAACATAGAAATTTTCGAAAGAAAAGATAATATTCATAGAAAATACAAACGAAACGAAGAATTTCCTAACGACACGAAAGCACAGTATCAAAAATAGCCGACAACAAATGACAGAATTAAAGAACTTGTATACCACAGTTACCATGTTCCTATTCGTATCAGGAGTCTAATAAATTTCGCTCGAAAAATTCCGCTTGAAATTCCGAGTATCGTTGATATTTCGCGAGAGGAACGATCCATTGTTTCCGAAAAGTCTGTGAAAAGAACTCGACGTCGGATTTAATCCCCTGGAGGGCGCTCCTCGGTAATTTTTTCTTTCTTTTTTTTTTTCTTTTTTGAGGCGGTTTTACAGCGTTGTCTGGAGAAGTCTCTCCACGGAAGACTTTTTACGCTTCCATAATTAGTGCAACGCATTTCAGGTTCTCTTACGGAGAAGAATTCTGTCGATGTAGAAGCTGTAATTAACGTGAGAGCCGTTTGAATGCCTTTTCACGTTTTCGGAAGTACGCTGGTTTTGTGTTGCTACGTCCGTCTTCATGCAAGAACAAACGTTGAGATAACCGTATCGGGATAATCATCATACTGACGCTTATTTTTCCTTCTCTGTTCGCTCGTTTGAAGAAAACAGGAGAGTCGAGAACGCGGTCTCCGCCCCGGCAGCAACTTTTCTACCTGACAGATAACGTATCTCTGGTCGTGGGAATTCATGTTAATTAACAATTCGCTTAACGAGCTTGTTAACTTAGAAAAATACTCTGGAAAGATATGAAAGAAAAGTTAAGTAACAATACAATAGCCGGAGGTAGCTACGTATCTTGATAACGCAAAAATATCTTTTGTAGCTCGCATAATTTCTTTTTAATAAAATTTGATACGAACGCGTGTGAACGAAAGTTTCCAAAATTCTCTTAATTCATGGTTACTAATCATGCTGCTATTTCATACGCAGAATGGAAAATTTATATACGTTGAAAGAAATTTATTTTGTGTTGCTCTGGCACTCCAAAGTACCAGAATGATAGAAATTTTTTGGTTCATTTTATTACAAAATATATTCTTTTATGTACAGTATCATTTACCATAAAATGGATAAAAATAGCATTTTTTTAAATGATTAAAATATAGCAGATATGACTTGCTTACTTATGTAATTAATTGTACCCTAATTAATTTCAAGTTACAGCTAATGTCAACGTTTCGAACATTTCGTATAGAGCAATTGACTGAATTTCATTTATCATTGTACTATGTCCAAACTTGTGTTACTATCGTTTCGTAATCGCTACTTTTATATTTTTTAAACCCATTAAGGCGACACGACGTTTGATTTTCTTTTAATCAATTCGTGTCATCAAACTTTGTCGATGGACATTATGATTATGAGAAGGAATTCTAAGAATTTGTTTAATACTATTTTCGTTATCGTTTCTGTTTCCGTTTAGACACTATCAATTATGCAACTTGAAGATTGTTTTATGTCTTCAATTTATAGAACGAGTGTCTGTAATATATTGTTTTAATATATTTTTGTACCTTGATAAAACGATAATTTACTTTATGTATTTAATGATGTTACGTTTATGCAATTTTAATCTCCCAGTACAGAATACAAAATGTCTATGTCGAAATGGATAGAGCCAAGCAGCAATATCAGAAACCATCTTCAATTTCAATTTACATAAGTATTTACATTTATTAATACTGTTAAATTTTCGTAATTATTATATTTGGATCTTTAATGCGTTAATAAATTCGCCATAAAGAATACAGAGCGATATTAAAATCGACAAAGTGAAAAAGCAATGTCACGAATTGCCTTCAATTTCAAATTACATTTGTTACATATATTTACATCTATTAATAATGTTACGTTTATGCAATTTTACGTATTCTTTCACTGTTTAGTTTTTAATGCGTTAATAAATTCGCGATAAAGAATACAGAGCGATATTAAAATCGACAGAGTGAAAAAGCAATGTCACATATTTCCTTCAATTTCAAATTACATTTGTTACATATATTTACATCTATTAATAATGTTACGTTTATGCAATTTTACGTATTCTTTCACTGCTTGGTTTTTAATGCGTTAATAAATTCGCGATAAAGAATACAGAGCGATATTAAAATCGATAAAGTGAAAAAGCAATAGCAGAAACTGTATCCAATTGCAATTTACATTTATGCAATTTTGATATATTCCTACGCTGCTTGCTGTCGAATATGTTGATAATCTTACAATACGGAATAAAAATCGATATTGAAATCGACAGAACGAAGAAGCAATAGTAATACTGTCTTCAATACCAATTTACATTTATTCATAACATTAAATTTCCGCAATTTTTATATCTGGGCCTTTAATGCGTTAATAAATTAGCAATAAAGAATAAAAATCGATATTGAAATTAACAGAGCGAAGAAGCAATAGCAGTACTGTCTTCAATACCAATATACATTTATTAATAACGTTAAATTTCCGCAATTTTTACATCTGGGTCTTTAATGCGTTAATAAATTAGCAATAAAGAATATAAATCGATATTGAAATCGACAGAGCGAAGATGCAATAGCAGTACTGTCTTTGATACCAATTTACCTAAGAATTTATATTTATTAATAACGTTAAATGTCCGCAATTTTTATATCTGGGTCTTTAATGCGTTAATAAATTAGCAATAAAGAATAAAAATCGATATTGAAATCGATAGAGCGAAGAAGCAATAGTAATACTGTCTTCAATACCAATTTACATTTATTCATAACATTAAATTTCCGCAATTTTTATATCTGGGCCTTTAATGCGTTAATAAATTAGCAATAAAGAATATAAATCGATATTGAAATCGACAGAGCGAAGAAGCAATAGCAGTACTGTCTTTGATACCAATTTACCTAAGAATTTATATTTATTAATAACGTTAAATTTCCGCAATTTTTATATCTGGATTTTTAATGCGTTAATAAATTAGCAATAAAAAATAAAAATCGATATTGAAATCGACAGAGCGAAGAAACAATAGCAGTACTGTCTTTAATACCAATTTACATTTATTAATAACGTTAAATTTCCGCAATTTTTACATCTGGGTCTTTAATGCGTTAATAAATTAGCAATAAAGAATATAAATCGATATTGAAATCGACAGAGCGAAGATGCAATAGCAGAAACTGTATCCAATACCAATTTACCTAAGAATGTACATTTATTAATAACGTTGAATTTCCGCAATTTTTACATCTGGGTCTTTAATGCGTTAATAAATTAGCAATAAAGAATAAAAATCGATATTGAAATCGACAGAGCGAAGAAGCAATAGCAGTATACCAATTCACATTTCTTCAATATCAATTTACATTTATTAATAACGTTAAATTTCCACAATTTTTACATTTGGATCTTTAAGCATTAATAAATTAGCAATAAAGAATACAGAGTGATATTAAAATCTACACAGTGGAAAAGCAATAGCAGAAATTATCTCCAATTTGAATTTACGTAAAAATTTAATAACGGGACTTATCGAGTGTCTCGGGAACCAGCCTTCTCTACATATTGCCGACTGTTTAATATTTTACGTGAGAACAGTATCGTTAGGGGCACAATAGGGCCTCTTCATCTTCCATTCAACCTCTTATTACTCGGCTTTGTGGACGGGTTTAATTAACAGTTACGCTACGCCCTGTTTCCGTATTTCTGCGTAGTCTGACGTTAACAAGATTCCTTACCGCCCCTTATGGAATACGTCTCTTTAATTGCACGGACAAGGATATTCCGGCCGCGTAAATGCCGGTAAATTTCGTTGTAGAATCCTCGACCGGGCGGAATCTCGGATCTTATCAGCCGAATAGCCATTATCCGATTTAATAATCGCGCTTACTCCACGTCGACTATACGTGGTGCGCGTAAATTGACACCCGTACAGCTTGTGGATCAGCTGGGTCTTTAAAATTCAATTACTCTTGATCAGCAACATCGCTACCAATGTAGGATAATACGCGGATGTTCGCTACGGACGTCCGCGCGAGGGTTCGTTTGCGAGCAAGATAACTCGATCACTATAAATGAGGACGATTTAATTTATTTGCCTCGTTGTCTACGTTCGCGCAAATTCTCGTCCAATTGCCTTCTGTATCAGCTAAAGAAATATTCTCGGAACACGCGTAACTTTTACGATATTGAAAAGCCTATTTTTGTTATTTGTTTATCTGTCGCTGAACGTCCGATTCGTAATATATTTAAATCTTGCTACTGTCGATCCGATAATTCAAAACGACGGCCTCTACTTTTCTCATCATCTTACGATCGAAAATATAACGCCAGAGTATAACAAATGATTATTATGAAATATAAATATTGGTCGATACTTATGCAAATTCATATTTTTCTAGAAACAATGTTAAATGCGAGATCTATGTAGAAATTTGTCTCGCATTCTAAATATTCCTTTTTATAACAATTTGTCTAGACGTTTTGTCCTTAAACAAAATTGGTTTAACGATGTTGTAACTATAGTACGTAGACGTTTATCCAGCGGGAGGCTAATAATAATTGCATAAATTCAATTGCGTTAATTCTAAGTACAGTAAGTTATATACTATACTAAGTATAGTACTTCCGATATTTTCGATATTTCTGAACACTGTTGTAGTATTTATACCTGTATTTTACTATATAACATTCGATGAAGTGTAAAACTGATATTGTATTTTACTAATATTAATAGTCGTTTATTTTCACATAATTATTGTTTCTTTCATCCATTTCTTTTCCCTTTTCAAAGTATTCGATATGCGGCACTGTAAATAGTTTGATGAGAATACTTGATAGCTGACGAATAATTCCACTAGAAATTAGAATTTGATGACGATATTTCTGCACACTGTTGTAGTATTTATACCTGTATTTTACTATATAACATTCGATGAAGTGTAAAACTGATATTGTATTTTTCTAACATCAATAGTCGTTTATTTTCACATAATTATTGTTTCTTTCATCCATTTCTTTTCCCTTTTCAAATTATTCGGCACTGTAAATAGTTTGATGAGAGTACTTGGATAACTAACGAATAATTCCACTAGAAATTAGAATTTGATGACGATATTTCTGCACACTGTTGTAGTATTTATACCTGTATTTTACTATATAACATTCGATGAAGTGTAAAACTGATATTGTATTTTTCTAACATCAATAGTCGTTTATTTTCACATAATTATTGTTTCTTTCATCCATTTCTTTTCCCTTTTCAAATTATTCGATATACGGCACTCTAAGTAGTTTGATGAGAGTACTTGATAACTGACGAATAATTCCACTAGAAATTAGAATTTGATGACGATATTTCTGCACACTGTTGTAGTATTTATACCTGTATTTTACTATATAACATTCGATGAAGTGTAAAATTGGTATTATATTTTATTAACGTCAGAAGTCGTTAATAAAGAATTTCTTTTCCCTTTTCAAATTATTCGATATACGGCACTGTAAATAGTTTGATGAGAGTACTTGATAACTGACGAATAATTCTACTAGAAATTAGGAACGAGAGCTAACGCATAAATCAAATTCATTACATGTCATAAATTTCCTGTAAATGTTAAAGTGTCCTTTTCCTCTTTGAGAAATTGGCTAGCAAAAATTCTTTTGCTATCGGTTTCTATACCGCATAAAGTAGCAAATTAATTTAAAATATCACTGGCTGTATTGCTGGTAAAGATACTGCTCGTTAGCTCCCTTATATACGTAAGAAACCCACCACTCCATGTATATTTATAACACTAGAAATATACGATCGTTCCCCTATGGCTCGAAACTTCTTATTTCCGAGTTTGCTGCCATTTATAGTCCTTTGACTATGTTGCTCACTACGCTCTCATTTTACATCATTCAATTCAGAAATAAAAATATGAAATACCGTAACGATTAAACGAAAAAATTGCAAAAATAATATGTTTCATCGAAAGATTATTTTATCAACATATCGTTAGATAGATCAGGAATTTGTCGCGCAATTTGGCCAATATTGTTGCGTGCCAAATTTTACAAACCACATGTCATGATTTAGCAATGCTAATAAATTCTATTATACGACAGCAGAGAGTTTAGCAAGGAAAAACGAATAGAATTGTACAAATAAATGTAACAAATTATAAATCGTCTCAATTTACGATTCGTTTCAATCGTTTGATTATAAAACTGCAAATTCGTGTTTTTATTAACATACTTGGAAAAATAGTAGCAATAAATTTTATTACATTACAGGGACAATTTTGGTAAGAAGAAACGGATCAAATTGTACAAACGCGTCTGACAAAATGCTAACCATTCGATTATCACGAGATTATAAAATTGCAAATTAATATTTTTACATACGAACATACTAGAAAGTTATTGGGTCATCCCATAAGCTCGTGCCGACTTTTGTGTATACATTTCATGTGTCGATTTATAAACATACGGCGATAAGAGACCAATGCACTTGAGCTTAGCTGATCGAGAACAGGCTAGAGCAGATTTTCGTGAGTATAAGATCGTAATATAGCGAACACAGTGACTTCTAACAGTAAAAAATCACGAGTGAAATGCGTATCCATTTTCGACATCTCGTGTTATATGAATTTCGGAAAGGAAGTTCTGCAACAATTGCCACGAAAAACATATGTGCTGTTTACGGAGAAAATGCGCTTTCATCTCGCACCTGTAGGAAGTGGTTCCAACGTTTTAGAGCTGGGAATTTCTGTTTAGAAGACGAGGAACGCTCCGGGCGTCCTCCTCAGACAGACGAAGATAAAATTCGGGATCTTGTTGAAAAATTACGAAGTTTGACAGTTCAAGAGATGTCAAATGTTCTGAAAATACCTAAGACAACGATTCATAGGTGTTTAAAAAAAATAACATATATAACCGCTCGAAAAACGGCACGAACTTATGGGATGACCTAATAGAAGCCAAGTAGAAAATTGGTTTTTCTGCCAAAAAGTACAACGAGTACTTGCGACATTTTGGATATTCTATATACAGGGTGAGTCACCGAAGAATTTAAGCTGAAATATTTTCCATGTTATTAGTTATATCGAAAAATATCGAAAAATAAAAGTTGAACGGTTTCGATTCAAGGGGCGCGTGTTTTGATGTTATTATTCTTTCCGTAGGTGGGCGCGTGAAGGTCATATGGAGATCAGTTTGTTTTTTTTATATGCTTAATTTAGTAGATATTTTAACTTTCAGTTTCACAAACTTATCGTATGAAAGACGAGGAAAACAACTACAATTTTGCAAGCTAAAAATTAAAATATTCACTAAACTAATAGTTTTTCCACATATACAGCTTAATTAATTTTTAATAATTAATTAATTAAATAATTAATTAATTTTTTAATAATCAATGTGCTAAAAAATATATGCTTCCATTTAAAAAAGCAAAGTTGACCTCCGTATCACCTTTGCGGGTCCACCTACGGAAAAACGAAAAACGCCAAAAATACTTCTTTCCAAGCCATTCAATTTCCATCCGAAACATTTTTCCATACAACTAACCGTATCGAAAATACTTCAGCTTAAACCCTCACGCGACTCACCCTTATGCTACTTATACTTTCGCGTATTATTCGCATTCTCCGCATCTTTGCATCCTCAAATTAATTATTACTTAATAAACGATCGAACAAGAACACGCACAACACGCAACTGAAATTAATCGTACATTGATTTTTCACGCTCTCCGTTCAAAACTGCCAGCTATATTCACTTTTTCTTGTTATTTCTGATTACGCACAACGCATATGCATAACGTGCCTGAATAATCCGGCGCTTTTACGCAACCAGCCAGAGACATCAGGCCAATAATGAATTTATCAAAAGAACGTGACGAAATTGTACAGCCGCATTTGCGATCGAGTTCGGCGTGTCTCAACGTTTACGATCCACGGAAGCAATCATTTCGCCGCGTTGTTGTGACGATATCAGTGGATTGCAGCCATCCGCGCACGCCACTGCCATCGACCAAATACCAGTCCGCCAAAAGCCGAATAAACAGTCGCGGCCATCGACGATTCTGTAATTTGGTCAACCTGTCCGACCGCTATTCGAACCATGTTGCGCTTTTAACGCAGAAGGTTGAATCGTACGCGAAGAACGCCGAGTGGATTTCGATGGTGAAATCTACGGAAAATTACGTACAGCCTGTGATGTTAAATTCACATCCATTTAATTGGAGAGCTCGCGGGAGAAAGGGTGGAAACGACGAAATGTCCGATTCGAGGAAATTGCGGATAAAATTATATTTTAACGCAGAAATCTGTATTCGCATATTCGAACGCTTAGGGTATGTTATATTAACAGGCTGCACATGTTTGTACAGATTTATGTTTGTACAAATGCAACCAAAGAGATAAAAATGAGATCTTTATGCGATAACGAGTACATTGCTTTGGATATTTTAAACCCGCCAGTTTACTTTTGCATAAATGCACAAACAGCCGAAATCTGTTAAACAGAAACGTAAAGACTCGGAAATTTCAAATATGAATTTATAACGAAAATAAATTCTCGTATTCCTTTTCAATTCATTTTGAATTCTAGCTAATTTTGCGTATAGGAAAGGCGTATGCATTTGCATTGATTCCTTCAACTTTCACCAAATGTTATTCGAAATAAGATTTAGTTCTCTACTTGAGAAGCTTTTTCTATTATAATGTACTATTATACTGTGCGTCTATAGAATACTATGGATCTATCTGTTTATTTGTTGTACTTATACTGAACTGTATCTAGATACCATTCAGAAGTAAATGTATTTATGAATGCACATGTATACAAGCTATTATGACCTTTGGCCTTTCCACTGACGCTTTTCATTTTTTCTCAAATTCTTGTGAAAATATATAAACAATGCTCATAACCATGTACGAGTTCTATATTGCTTAATATCCACATATTATTGTATAGTATGTGTATATGAAAGAAATAAGTAGTCAAATAGTTTGCAAAATCTGACAGTAAATCCATGTGATCATAATACATTTAATTTGCAACGTTTTTCAATCAATTTATATCATTAAATTCGCTGAATGCTTTTCCCCTACTATTTTCCCGTTTTACTATTTTACATTGACTTTACGATTTTATAAAATTTTTATATCTTCGATTCGTTAAAAAAGCGGAGATTTCTTGTTCTAACGCATTTTTCTACTTCGAATAACGTAGTTAATAATTCAGTCATAAATATTGTTATATATAAGTAATTAATTAACGAATGACCGACGTTCATATCGCGTATCCAATTACTTTGATATCCAATTAAATTATTGACTGTTTCCAAAGCAATTTAGCGTAGCTATTGTACATCTACGAATTAATTGCGATGAAATATCAAGTTTCGCCACAAGGGCTCGACGAATGTTTATTGATTTTCGCGGACCTTCCCAAAACGATTTTGATAGAACTTCGTTTATGCGCACAAGGTCCATTTATTTGAATGAAATTTTAGTTGGTATCCGATTAAACGATTTCCTGCTGATTGAATCCACTTGTCTAAACTCCTATTACACATATGAAGCCTAGTTACATGAATTGCTTGCCCTCCGTCAAGTTCGTATAAACTAGCAGTAATTCTGCTGTAACTGCCCAACGTACTATCCGCGTATTATACTTAATTTCGCCCGGCCATATCCTTTATCTGTTATTTTCTATATCACAGAAACTCATATAGTATTCATACATTTCTGTGTACATTTACTTCCCAACTCGAGTAAAAATTCCATTGCCGGTTTCGTCTGAGCACCAATATAAATGCGAATATTATAGCCACGCTTTCGGACTCTAACATATAGTGGATAATCGTGCAAGAATGCCGCACGGGAAGTAATATTACGACACAAAGTTACGACGATATACGAATGAAAATTATACAGGGTATCTCACTATTTTTCGACCAAACGGTGTTAATACATAGGTGAAGATGAGGAAAAACTGTCATATAAACATACGTCGTTGGAAGCTTCGTTAACGAATCATAACAAACGATAAACGAGCAGTAAACAGTAAAGAACGTGCTACTATCGCATAGTGTTTTCCTAGCTGTGTGCAAAAATATAAATTATATAAATTGTATGATATTAAATTGTAAAAATGTAAATTTGCTTAAAAATCCGCAGTCTGTGCATTATCTTTCAAGAATAAATAATAATAAATCCGCGAAGTTCTGTATAAAACTGATAGAATAACCAATGCTATCAATGTTTAGTCGTAAAGCCAGCTTTTTGCTGTCTGACCATCGCTACTCTTCTATTGGAGAAACAGAAGATTCGACTTGTCACGTTTCTCCACTAGTCTTCCTGCGCTTTTAGTGGGGGAAAAAATTGGAAAAAAGAGGGGAAAAAGCAAAGAGGAAGAAAATACACACGTCACGCTTCACTGAAATGAAGCCAGCATGGAGACAAGAGCGTCTGTCTGCATCCTGGTAGCATCGCTTCCAGGATAGACGTGTTTTGTCGACGCTGAATGCGCCAGGGAAAACGAAGAAACACTCTGAAAAATGAGATTTCTGTAAAGAGAAAGGAGTGAAAAGCAGACGTAGGCTGGCGTTGCGATGGAGACAAGGCAAGAGCCAGCTGCGCTAGCGAGCGTTGGTTCGGAGGCGAACTCTAGTCCTTGAGACGTGTCATCCTTTTCAGGATTCAGATAGGGCGCAGATACGCGCACGCCGATTAATGCAACTGGTATACGCGAGGGCGCGGCTCGTTTGGATCGGGAAATGCTCAGACAGAGGCGCAATCCAATCGGATAGAAATTAAGAGAGTGGAAGCTGAGCGCGATTCGGCTCGAGCTTAAAGCGAGAGAGACTTGGCTATGCCTTGGACAGTTGGAGTTGAAGTTGGCGATCGCAGAAAACCAAACAGTGTTCGTTTGTCTGTGATTTGGTCGGCTGAAATTTTCGCCTAACTATATTTAAAAAAAAAAGCTACCAAATGAAAATATTTAAAAACTGATAATTTCTTTGGACGTATTTGGGTGGACAACCTTGAACAGATTATGGACGATCATATCCCACATAAACGTTAACGAAAAAGTTCATGTGGCTGTGATGTCTTTTTTTTTTATTTTTATTCGCTAATAATTGTTTTTTCAAAGGTGGACAAATTAAAATTCTGGCTGGACAAACACGAACGAATCGTGGACGATCATATTCTACATAAAAAACAGTGAAAACGTTCATAGGGTGGTGATGTTACATATTTTTTAATTTTTATCTGTTGCTTTTTTTTTTTTCTTTTTTTTTTAAGGGTGGACAAATGGAAATTTTGGTTGGACAAATATGCACAAACGAATATTGTTTGGATTTTTAAAAAAAATCTCAGGGTGACAACTTCACTCAGCGTTTTTGTCCGCTGTTATATTATACCCGAATTATGGATCGAATTTAATCCTGAAATGGATACGAGAAACTAGTGAAATCGGAAAGATCCCTTTCGTGGTCGTCGTTTAAAACGGCCATGCCGCGATATCTCGTTCCAACTGATCGAAATCCTGGAGAATTCAGTGTAATCTCTGATGTTTATGGACCTATTCAGCGATTCTCGCCATTGTACGTCGTAAAATTGACATAAAAGTTGGACGCTGCCCATATTTTAGGATCGCTAATTATGCAAATTGGTGTATTCGCCACGGACAGAAATGCACGTCAAGCGTTCGGTTTGATGATCCCTGAGATTTGACTCTCGAGCGAACTACTTGAAGAAAGTCCATGATTATCGAAATGGTATAGTAAAAGCTGGAAAAAGTATATAGCGTGTTCCGATAATTTCTAGCACCTTGAACATGTGACTTATTTTTAGAGACGTGGAATTTGTAAATAATATGGTACAGTAATATTTTTGTAGATAGAAGTAGTTGCAGGTAGAGGATTTTCAGAGATGTCAAAGTTATTCCACTTTTTTTCAAGTTATATTATGTAGATATTAATCATTTTATACGTAGAGAGGCAGCGAAAAGAGAGTTTAAAGAGTAAAACGGGAAAACTGTCGTAATATGGGGAAGCTGAAATACAATTGACAAGAGAAATCGAGCTCCCCTTATCCGAGCTAACAGCGAAACAAAATTGTGTGGAAAATAGAATTTTAGGATAGCAGAACAATCACTTTCCCGATATGAAATTTCATTTGTTCAAATATAGATTAAGATCGATTGACAGTTTCTTTAAATATATATGGGTCACATATGTTTTTGGCTATTAACTCATGCGATTCTTTCAAGATCAGTACCTACATAGTATGTTGGATTATCGTAAGAGCGAATGTGTGGTGTGTGACTGCAAAAATGTAATTTTATATTATGCAAATGTTTCTTGGTACATGGATTGTGTTATTAGTAGGAGGGAGACACGACAACCATTTATTTAGTATGAGCGAAGAGCGATTTCCTGATTTTTTTTTTTTTTTTCTTTGGTTAGTTACATCTCAGTTTTTGGAGAGTAAATCAGACGAGAAATATGTTAAATTAAATTTAATTTATTACCTTGAACCAGTATACAGTTACATTCTTTTTCTGCTTCGAACCATAGAAGCTCCTTTACGAATGCAACGAATGCTTGGCCACGAGAAGGCACCTTTTCGTCACCACTTTCGTTTGTTCTTTCCATTTGTATAAAACCGTCGTTATGTTCATCCTTATCGCGATGAAATCGTCTCATTACGTCAGTATGTTTAAGGTTTCTTCCATTGCCAGTATCGGAGAAATCTACGTGTTCTGCATAATTTTCAATATTATCTTTTTGTTCTTGTAATGTCTGTGAATGTGGTTCCTCCAACACCATGTGTTTCTGCCAATCCTGTTGCATTTACGCTTCCAATTTTTCCAATTATACGCGAATTTGTTTCGGTTGTTACAACGCTATACTTGTTACTATACTTGATCGAATAAAGGAAAAAATACATTGTATATGAACAGTACAATTGACATAATTACAGTTAGCGTAATATAATATTAACATATATTAATTTACAATACAATATTAATTAATAAGATATGCACATATTTGAGGCGTTCGGATATTAAGGTATTCGGACGATGTATGTTCGGATATTAGGATATTTGGATAATGGGTGTTCGGATATTAAGGTATTCGGATATTAAGGTATTCGGATAAGGCGAGCTCTACTGTACAATATAATTGTACATCCTACAACAGGCAAAGAAATGTTTAATACAAATTTTACTTACACTCGTATAGACAAATCTCAGCTTTAAACTTTCTTCTATTCACCGATATATTTATCGTTGCGTTTATCAGTCAAGAGCAATTAAAAATTCAACAGCAAGTGGTAACGGTCAGAAGTTTTTTTTTTTTTTAGTGATTCCTTACGTGAATAAATTTTCTAAATCGTTTAAATAAGTTTGCAAAGAGCGCGATATCCTGTTTTATCTGATGGAGTATTTTATTAAACGTGTATCTTATTGGGTTGGCAACTAAGTGAATAAGTATTTGAATTTATTTCTATAAAACACTTTACAACCACGTGAATATCGTATTGAAGACACGAGCATCATGATTTTATCACTATAGTTTGAAACAAGGCAGAAACTTTAAAATATTGAAATATATACATAAATATACATGTATACATATAAGATATATTTACTTGTAGTGAACATTCTGCAGTTTTTATGTGTATTTCCGAATTGATTGAGGTATTTGTCGAAGTGGGTCTCACTTCTAGGAAAACTCTACATCTTCTCTAGTGTTTAGTTTTTTTTTTTTTTTGGAAGTAGTTTACAATCAATTCTCATTGAGAATTATAAGTAAATTATTCCGGCGTGGTATTATAACGTGAACAATAAATGATTATCGTATGTTTGGTTCTAGTTGAATCTAATGTTTAAATCTAGAGGATAATGTGTTTTTAGCCTGCGGATCTGATCCGTCGTGTCGAGTAATTGAGTGACTAGTAGGTTTTGGTGGTTGTTAATTCATATGTTATATCTATTACTGAATTTGGATATTTCTTCTTTAACTTGGTATCTTAAGGTCGCGACGTATTGTTTCATTGGTAACATACCAAGGTGCGTCTATTAAGGATCTTAGACTTTTTGATAGGAATCGGTTGAAGAATTTCTATGTTGCAATTACTCGCTATTCTCCATAGTTGGATCCCATAGATTCAAACAGGTTTTAATATGGGTGTTTAGTTTTTGGCACAACGATTCTCTTTACAGCGGCTTCTTTCGTGTCTATCATATGTTGGCAACTATTGATTGCGGATTTTGTCATTAGGTGGTGTTGACAAAATCCGCAACCACTTAGTTGCCAATCCCATACTTTCAAACATACTTATGAATAAAATGTTTGGTCTACAGTGTGACAAGAAAGGAAAGCTAAATTTGTGACACGCGAAGCGAAATTAAAAACACAAGTGTTCGTTTTGATGTTACACTGAACAAGTTATCTGCAATCATTTCTACTTTACGTCGAAAACGAAGATCGAAGAGATACTTTTACCAACGTTGTAAGCTCGGAACAACAAGCGGCAATTTTTTGTCGCGTTCTGCTTCTATTGTAAATAACCGTGCAGTGCAAATGTTCTCAGTCACGCACATTTTGCTCGTGCGTACCAACAAATGCGAATCGACAGCGCCCTGTCGAATTATTAATATCGTATCGTTAAAATTAAAATCGATTTCGAAAGATACGATCTTAGTACGCCCACATACTTCCCTCGTTTACAGACAAAGCGTATTATTTACAAATTCGCCTTTGAAAATCCCATTAGAATTATCTTAATTAATTGGTAATTAATCGCTTTGAGAATTGGAAATCAGATACAGTAGAATGTACAGTTTACATTACATTAACATTACAGTAATATTACAGTAACATTATGGTTGGCTTGAAAATGAATTTTAAAAGAAGAATTTTTGTACATGCGTGTATTTGCAAATTGAACTTTTTATTCTGTTCAATATCGAATGTCAAAGTACGTAATTCTTTTCTTAACAAACTCATTCGAAGATCGTTTGCATTTTATAAGAATTAAATTAATGGAATATCGTTCATTTGTAGTTTTATTTGACTTGCAGTAAGCATCGATTTACGGAGAAAATGTGTTGACAAATTCGACTTTGGAATGTGCAACTAATTACTAAACCACGGACATTTATACATTTTTGAGAAATGAAAAATCCCACAAATCTACAGACTGCAGATAATATGCAAAAATATATTTAAATATATATAATATTAAAAATAGAACGCTTACTGTGATATTTAGTAGACGAAATAAATTTCTATTCGCGTTCAATTCCATTCAAATTATGTTTACAAGGATAGAAATTTGCATGGAACATCCGTAGTCTATTAATTACTTAGAGAATAATACGATAATCAAGTGGACCAGATGCATCGATCATCCGACAGTTTGCCTAAACAGGAAAGTTATGACCTATAGTACTACATTTATTTCGAATTGGCACGATCGTTGCTGATCTGCGAAACAAAACGTGCAGAAACTTAGCAACTACCCTTGTTCTCCTGACACAATCCAAAGACTTCGCTAACTACCCTTGGCAGACTTTCAGTTTAAACATTGATGCATTTAGCGAAGAAATTAATCTTCCAACGATTGCTAACTCTGCTTTCAGAACGAGACTTCCTGCTAAAGTTCAGGAAACGGTCCGTTTCACCCTCCAAATGCGAATTTCAATGTCACTTTTCGCTGCTACTTTATCATCATATTGTGTTATTAACTTTATCCAATTAGTTGTATTATTTTTTTTGCTATCCGCAATTGATATTGTAATATCGTAGAATAGATTTGAATTAGAGATCGGTTGAAAATAGAAAAAACCGTGTACGTCGTCCTTCTGTGGTTCGTTTACATTTAAGAGCGCCTATGTGACTAAAGTCACCTAGTTCTTACAGAGATATGAGAAAAACAAGAAACAACGTTAGAGCAGAAGGACGGTTTCGTGTTTCAAGGGCGGACGACCGAGAGGTCAGAGTATGCGAGTCGAAAAGCGAGTGTGTTGCGAGAGTCAGAGCTGATTGAGTCGTCGAAGAGTAGAGTCGTTAGAGGTTTCGAGTTGTCGAAGAGTAGAGTCGTTAGAGGTTTCGAGTCGTCGAAGAGTAGAATCGTGAGAATTGATAGAGTTGTTAGAGAGAGAGTGTGTGTGTGTTAGATTCGTTGTGACGAGAGTGATCAAATAACTGTAAAGTTATTTGATATAGATACGAGTATTGCATTTAGTTTCCGTTAAATAAATATCGTTCTCTGTCCAATTTATATCTGTATATTCAGTTTAATATTAATAAATTGTAAGTAATCGAAAAAAAATTTCTATCCTTATTTTTCGATATTACAATATTGTATGTTTGTGCAACGAAAATCTAACATATTTTTATAGCTATCTGTGTAATCATCTTTTCACTAAAATCTTCGTAAAATCGTTACATATTATCTGGTCGAATTCTAGCAATTCTGTAAACGTGTTTTCGTAATTGTATTTTTATTAGGTTGTCCGGAAAGTTTCTTTCGGTTCATAAGATGATAATAGATGAACAAAAATTTCTGTTTTATATTATTTTATTGAATTAGGTATGATCCATTTCGTTCTATTTCTATTATTATGTTCGTGCATAATTCAATAAACTAATACAAAACGAAGAACATTGTGCGTCTATTATTTCCTTATAAAACGAAAGAAATATTTCGGACAACCTAATATTACAATCTTCATTGCATTCTAGTGTAACATGATTCAAGAACTGTTTTGGTTACATCCAAAAATCGTTAGATTTCGAAGACTCAAAGGTACAGAATTTATTCATATTTTTGCATATATCTGATGAACTTTTTAATTATATCACTAGGAATATTTTCATGTTTCCAAACGATTTTCCTATTTACCACGTCACTTTATACTCTTTTCGTCTTCTCTGTCGTCTAGGTCATTTAAAATTATTTGAAACATTTGCAACGTATGACGTATCCCAGCATCTCAAAAACCTGGTAAAATCCAGCAAAAGCTTCCAGAGAATCGAAACTTATTGTTCTAGACTTTCAGAAATGCACTATTTTTTCAGCTTTAGAGAACCAACAATTGTAATGGATGAATGAACGTTGATATTTTCATGAAAAGTGTTGTAGCAATTTCATATAACACGATGCAGAAGCCAATTATTAAACAGCCAAGTAATGATAAATCTATAATTTATCTAAAATATATTTACAAAATAAATGTATAATGGGTTTCCTCTGCGATAAATACAAAACTCATGCGATAAACACTTTCGACTTTTAAAGTTTAGCATAAGATGAAAAAATCACAATAAGATTTCCAAGTACAGTGATTAAAATATCGACGCATATCGCATTTCTATCTAGTTTTATGTTCCATCTGCATGGCATCACATTTTTGCAGCCTTGTGAGGATATTGCTAGATATCACACAATTTAATGTACTTGGGCCTAATTGATTAGTATGCGATGCTATACACTGGCGTGGTGATACTTCTTGCAGCCACTGTATCTACAGAATATCGGGTTTTAACACTTCCGTGCAATTATTTCCTTAGCCAAATAATGATGAATCTATAATTTATCCAAAATATATTTACAAAATAAATGTATAATAGGTTTCCTCTGCGATAAATACAAAACTCATGCGATAAACACTTTCGACTTTTAAAGTTTAGCATAAGATGAAAAAATCACAATAAGATTTCCAAGTACAGTGATTAAAATATCGACGCATATCGCATTTCTATCTAGTTTTATGTTCCATCTGCATGGCATCACATTTTTGCAGCCTTGTGAGGATATTGCTAGATATCACACAATTTAATGTACTTGGGCCTAATTGATTAGTATGCGATGCTATACACTGGCGTGGTGATACTTCTTGCAGCCACTGTATCTACAGAATATCGGGTTTTAACACTTCCGTGCAATTATTTCCTTAGCCAAATAATGATGAATCTATAATTTATCCAAAATATATTTACAAAATAAATGTATAATAGGTTTCCTCTGCGATAAATACAAAACTCATGCGATAAACACTTTCGACTTTTAAAGTTTAGCATAAGATGAAAGAATCACAATAAGATTTCCAAGTACAGTGATTAAAATATCGACGCATATCGCATTTCTATCGAGTTTTATGTTCCATCTGCATGACATCACATTTTTGCAGCCTTGTGAGGATATTGCTAGATACCACACAATTTAATGTACTTGGGCCTAATTGATTAGTATGTGATGCTATACACTGGCGTGGTGATACTTCTTGCAGCCACTGTATCTACAGAATATCGGGTTTTAACACTTTCGTGGAATTATTTCCTTAGCCAAATAATGATGAATCTATAATTTATCCAAAATACATTTACAAAATAAATGTATAATAGGTTTCCTCTGCGATAAATACAAAACTCATGCGATAAACACTTTCGACTTTTAAAGTTTAGCATAAGATGAAAAAATCACAATAAGATTTAAAAGTACAGTTATTAAAATATCGACGCATATCGCATTTTTATCGAGTTTTATGTTCCATCTGCATGGCATCACATTTTTGCAGCCTTGTGAGGATATTGCTAGATATCACACAATTTAATGTACTTGGGCCTAATTGATTAGTATGTGACGCTATACACTGGCGTGGTGATACTCTTTGCAGCCACTGTATCTACAGAATATCGGGTTTTAATACTTCCGTGCAATTATTTCCTCAACTATTCGCTATCGAGAAAATGTTGCAAATGAAGCACCGTCTGTTCCAAAGTGGATTACGGATGGCTGCCAATAAATTACTGGAACAAGTTTCTAGGGGTTGGAACTATTCAGGGTCAGAACGAACCAATATATTGATTGGCAAAGTTGTCCCCTGGAATACGCAAGATAAAGAACAATTTCTAGGCAGTTAGCGAAAAGAGGTTTTAAACGTTAACCCTTGGCACTCTGAATTTTATTTCAATTTCGATACCAGCAGCTGCCAACGCTTTTAAGTGTTTTGTTCGAAATTTACTTTAACTAAAAAATAAGACAATTTAAATAAATAAAGGAAGAAAGAAATTCACTTAAACACCAGTTTTATTCACACTATTGCTGTATTTTGTAATTTTTAAGCGTACGATACATCTTGAAATAATTTCCAGGATACAATCCTGGTTTTCTTCCGCACGTTTTACAAAAAAGGTGGGACAGAAAGAATGTCGAGTTGGAATCGAGAAAGGAGCTCCTGAGATAAAAACTGATAAAAACCAACATAGGAGTGCAAAGGGTTAACAAATAACGTTGAACGATTATTGACTGGCCAAAGGGCCAATGTATTTTTGCAAATTTAATTTTGCAATTTTTGCAAAAAACGTCATTTTCATGTTTAGCTCGATAGAAATATATTTAAAATCCTAGAGAAATTTCAATAGGATATTTTCCCCGAAACAGGGTAGGTTCTATAGTGTCGATTTTTAAATTTATCGTAATATATTAAATATATTATAACGTATTATATCCTTATTAACAACATATATCGATGAGATATTAATAAAAAATTGACAAATTCGTTTATATAATTTCACATCATAATACAAGACAAAACTAAAGATACAGCAAAAGAATGCTTTTTTTCGAAACCTGGAAACAATGGACATTTCTCCTAAAATTGTGTTTTCGCCTGTGAAGAAATATAAACTCAACGTTAATTCTGTTACGTTTTCATTCAACGTTTAGTGGACCTTTTTCTACTTTTAATTGCTTCTACTAATTCGTTAGGTATTTTATTTTTTTTTCTAAGTAGCACGATAGTTTCTAAGGTAACTTCTGATCGCAAATTTTTCTCGCTAGAATTCCCCACAGATTCTCGATCGGATCAGGAATGGATGTTGGCCATCGTAATAATTCTACCCGGAAATGTTGAAACTAGTTTTTCCTAGCAGCGGCTGTACGAGTAGCCGCTGAAGTCTCGTTGAAAAATTGTCTTTTATCTTCTATTTCGGCTACGAAAGGCAATAATTCGCCATGTAACATCTCCTGATATCCCATAGCGTCTAATTTATTTATTTACAAAAATAATTTCACTTAACCTATCCAAATACGATCGATGATTTCTCAAAAATGTTGAAGAAATAATGCGAAAAAAATATGTTTGAGTCTACGATTATTCACAGCGTATTATATATTAAACATATAGATATATGTTTAAATACAATTAATTAATGAATTAATTAATGTTTATAGATTTGTTTAATAATTCCATCTTTGTAAACAGGCTGAAAAGCAGTGTACAAGAACAATATACATTATTTTGCTAATATTTCAGCAACATATATATGTCGAAGATGAAAGGAAAGCCGAAGCCTTTCCTTGGAAATTTTGGGAACATCCTCTAGTACTCTAGCCTAGATTTCATCATAGCTGTAATTGTTCGAGATTTGTGATAGCGAGATTGGGTTCGAGGTGACAATTTGTCGCCGAACGTAGCCATGGTCATGGGATGGACGTTTTGCCTAACGAAGGTCTGGAGTGGTTGTATGGGTTTTTCGAGAAATTTGTGGCGGCATGCGGCCTCGGGAGCGGGCCTAGCTACGTGTGATGTTGCCTCGGAGGTGCCGATACAATGGGACATACATTAATAATCAAACTCCAGGCAGAAACTGCCTAGCAACGGCGTTTGGAACTTTCTCGATGCTTCCAACGAGTGTGTATCAAACTCCAGGCAGAAACTGCCTAGCAACGACGTTTGGAACCTTCTCGATGCTCCAAACGAGTATAGAAAACAAATGCAATCGTACAGCGAGAAAAATCTCCACGAGACTGGCATTCGTGCGATCGCCTTGGAGAGTGACACAACGAGCATTTTCAACAATCGTATTTCTGTGCCTAAGATTAGTTTACGCTTAGTAAAGAGTTATCCCGTTGACCGTGGATTCGTTTGAACCCAAAAACATTGTTAATAGCGTTCATTAAACTTATTATTCGTAAATCATACTATTCATTAAACTTACTATTCGTTAAACTTATTATTCATTAGACTTATTATTTGTTAAACCTATTATTCGTACAATTTATTATTCACTAACTTTATTATTCGTCAAACTTAGTATTCATTAGACTTATTATTTGTTAAGCTTTGCGATAGTCTTGTATATACGTGTAAATATAATCTCGGCTTTGTGAAAGGATGGCTAATTCACGTGAAGAGTTGTTACGCGTCCAAAATTCCAATCATAACCCGACATATATATCAATGCAGCGTTTTGCTTAAATTTGTCGAGCCGTATATTCCACAGAAATATCTCAAATGCAAAGAAATATGTTACGCGTGTGCAACGTGCGCATGTTATCAGAGATTAATAGCTACATACATCAGCGATTTCTGTGAGAAAGTTCATAGACCTGCTATCACGCGTAACTCTTGATTGAACGATTTCGAGGAAGAAACATTCGACCTTCGATCCTAATAAATCACAGTTAAACGTTTACGGTGCGGATTCTCGTCGAGAGGATACGATCACGCAGTGAGAAACCGAATCCGGAGCTGTACAATTTAGATAAATTGTCTGGGTGGGCGCACAGGGGAGAACACGTGCGACCTCTAACACTGGCATTGCAATCTGCCCGCTGTAACTCATGCTTTGTACAAGCACCTACTTCACCAACCTGTGAATATAGAATTCCTTTTCTTTTCTTTTTCTTCTTTTTTCTTTTTTTTTTTTTTTAACCGTTCGCGTTCTATCATGAGAAATCCATCGAGACCGCGAAATTCTATTTATCGAAAACGTGACCAGCTTGCAACACAGCGAACGGAAGAATAGAAGAACTAGCTTACTTTGGTTTTATTACATAATTCTCCGTTATCCGATAGTTTTACGTAACAGTTTCAACGATTTGTTTAATGTTTCTCCTAATCGCTAGTTTTTTTTTTACATTTTTTATTGTACGTGTATATACTGTATTGGGAAATTAAGTTTGATTGACATAATTGATTTAAATAATTTGATAATTCCAATGGTAGTAGTAATGTGTCATATTTCTCTATTGATTAATTCAACTTTGCTAATAAGAATAATTTCTCATATTTCCGTATTAATTAACCATTTAATGTCAACCGCAATGTCTCATATTTCTCTAGTAATTAATTCAATAACCTTGATGATAACAATAATTACTCGTATCTCTGTTACAGTTAACTATTCAATGTTAGTAACAATATCTCATATTTCTCTATTTATTAATTCAATAACTTTGATGCGAACAACGACAATTCCTTATATTTCTCTATCAATTAACTCAATACCTTCAACAGTAAAAATATTTCATCTTCTTCTATCGATGATGTATCATATTCGAGGAATGAAAATATATTCTGCAAACATAAAAGAACAAAATGGGTTTCATAGCCATTTGTCTCGCGTTTCTCTATTGATTAATTCGATAACTTTGGTACTAACAACAATTGCTCATATTTCTCTATCAATTAACTCAATACCTTCAACAGTAAAAATATTTCATCTTCCTCTATCGATGATGTATCATATTCGAGAAATGAAAATATATTCTGCTAACATACAAAAACAGAATGGGTTTCATAGCCATTTGTCTCGCGTTTCTCTATTGATTAATTCGAATTCGATAACTTTGGTACCAACAACAATTGCTCATATTTCTCTATCAATTAACTCAATACCTTCAACAGTAAAAATATTTCATTTTTCTCTATCGATGATGTATCGCATTGGAAGAACGAAAATAAATTGTGGAAATTGTAGAAGACCAGAATCTTCTCGTAGCCATTGGCCAAGAATTTTCACGTACGTTATTTTTATCGTCCATCTAGTTGATTGCAACAGAAAAATGATTTAATAATATCAATATCATCGTCATACGACATGTCATTTCTACGACATTCTTCCGAACGTACTAACAAGAAACAAGCGTGCGTATCGAAGATAAAGTTCCGCTGTCGCTATGTCTTTTAAAAAACGTAATCCCGCGTATCGCAAAGAAAACCAATTGAATCTCGCGTGAAACTGAGAAACGTCATGTGTCTTCGATACGATACGAAAGAAGTGAAATGAAAGGTGCAATCTCAGCGAAATATCAAAACGTCAATCACACGTGGCTTTCGAGAAACTAGCCACTTGGACGCGAAAACGAGTCATGATATTCAGTTTCCTAAACAACGTGCAGCCTGGAAACTTCATGTTTCACCGCACGTCGAAAATTCAACGGGAGCGGCCACGTCAAAAGCAGCACTTGGGCCGCGTGTCTTGATAAATTGATGTTTTCCAAAGCATTTTTCTTTTTATTTTCCACGCTCCGCAGCATCAACGACGGTTACACGCGTATTGCAGCCGAAATTGACGGCCGACATAACAAATTCCCGAGAAATTCGTTCTCTCACCTGCCGTTTATATTCCGTTCGCCGAGCTTTTCAAATTTTTAAACCGCACCGACTGTGTCTGGCCTACGAATATTTAATGCCGCTTCTCTTTACGATTCGGCGAGCTTAAGAAATTTACAGTCGCAACTTCAAGTTTACAGCTGACCTACATTCAGACGCTGGGTCGAGGCCTCTGCATTTCTTCGGCGGTGTCGCACTTTTTTTCGTTGAAAATAATTTAATCTTGAACGTCGCTCCGTTTTTTAAGCGTTTTACAAAATCTTCCAGATGCAAAGAATTTCGATGAAAAGTGTGGTAAACGATTTTCGCTGCTGTTACAAATATTTGAATTAATATCGAATGGTAGCGTTCTTCTAAGTGAGGTTTACGTTTCAGTTACATTTTTATTACTTACATACGGAGATTGTATATCCTTTTTACGATGGATTCGCGCTCTTTCGTTCGACGCTTTTATCGGAAGACTTTATTGGAAAATTAATTTTCTATTACACATGCCTTTCGGATATCAGCTGAAACCTTCTTTGTATTTGAAGCACGTCCCCGATGTATGTACTACGTATAGGTTCGATGAACTCGGTTAAATATAGCGACGACAGTGAATAATTTAGCAACATCTAATCGTTTTCAGATTTCACATTTCACATTTCACATTATTGTCTGTTTCTGGCGTATTCAACACGCCGCACATAAAGGATATATCCTAATAAACACGAAGATTGTATCCCATTGGGGGTAGCCACTCACATGATAGACAAACAGCTAAAAAATTCTACCAAATGTCCAAATTGGACAAATTGTGAATGTGAAATATTAAATAAAAAAAAACACGCCGTGCGAAAGATTCCAATAAAATAATATCATCGCAGATTGTAGCATCTCTGTTTGAAATTCTATTATTCTTACTATTATCTCAGTCTTGTTATTATTATTATTGTATCTTATACATACTGTACAGAATTTTGCAAATTTATATAACTTCAATTGCGTCATGTACATTTAATATACAGTGCTGTGAATAATTATAAATTCAAATGTATTTTTAGATGTTTCATAATATTAAAAGAAAAATTGAGCAAGTCGTTAATATTATTTCACATTGTAACGTAAAACAAAAATGAAGATACAACAAACGAAAATCGTGTTCTCTTCAAGTCTACAAACAATGAAAATTTCTCCTAAAATTGTTTTTCGCTGTGAGAAAACATGTTGTCTTTGATTATTTCTATTACTCTGTTAGGTACACTATCCACTAATTTATTTAAATCTTCGTTTCTCACAGGTTCTCGATCGAGTTCAGATCAGGGCACAAAGTTGGTCACGGTGATGATTCCATTCGAAAATCTTGAAACCACATTTTTGTAGCGGTGACAAGATGAATAGGAGCATTGTCTCGTTGAAAAATTGTCTTGTATCTTTTATTTCAACAAACATATCAAAACACGATCGGTGGTTTCTTGAAGATGTGGAAAAAATAATGCTAAGGGAATGTGTTCAAGTGGAAAATTATTCACAGCACTGCATCTATAGCCAATTAATCACCAATAGTGTACTTAATTATCTTTATTTCTGCAATCTAACTTTTATTTGTCACTGTATGTCTTCGTACAAGCCCGGTGTATATTTAAATCCACGTTATAAATCACCGGAATTGCTGTTTAAGAAAACATCCACCTCGAAATATATCAAAGCTGGTTTAAACACTAAGAAAGATTTATCTGACATTTTTTAAATCCTACTTTATAAAACCAGAGTCGACTCTTTCGCCAGAATATTTGTACACAGAAGCGAACGCGCTACGTCAACACCGCAGGAACACATAGAGCAGAGATCCCCAGATGAAAATTGTCGGGTTAAAGCCGACGACAAGATGCTGCAGGAGTCGCAACGCGTGCGACTGGCCGACGGAATAATTTGATAGACTCGTATTAGCCTGAATTCCTACAATCCAGTTAGCTACCCTAGCCCTGATCCAGCCTCGTCCTGAATTTAGAGCAATTGACACGAACTGGAACACGCCGTGATAAACTAACGTTTCCGATAGGCTTCCTAAGACAGGTCGAACCGGCGTTCTCCGAGCCGGAAAACTGTAAAATGCCTTCGAGGAACGTTCGAACTTGTTCGATTGCTGCAACTTCCAGATTTCGTCGTTTCATTAACTGTCCTTTGCCTTTAATCGCGATCGATTTATATCGAGTATTTCTAAGATGTTGGCGAATTGATGAGATGATTGAGATGTTGGAAAATTAAATGGCGAAATAAGAACAAATTTTCTACTTTGTATTTTATATTTTATACTTACAGAGGCGTGTGTTCTAAGAAACTGAAGAGTAGATTTTAGCGATTGGTATTTTATTGATGATCGATCGGGTATAAGAATTTAATTTGTGATTGATGTCTCGGGTATTTGTATTGTTAAGGTGTGTTTCTTTGGAATTTCTCTGTAAATTGATATTTGTTGCTATTCCTTTCCCTCATGCAAATTTGTATAATCTACTGAAACAATAATTATGGTTATGAAAAATAATTATGAATCATGTAACTGTGATTATGATAATGAAGTATTAGTAGTAACGCGATCAGTCGTAAATTAATCCGCTGAATTTCAACTTACCATTATTATTGCACGATTTTAACGAAATTTATTACAGACAGATCGTATTGCTGGCAAATATATTTTCTAAAAGAATATTTTACAATGTTTACGAATTTGTACATAGCTCCACTATTTAGATCGTAATTTTTACGAATATAATTTTTGCAGGAACAATATCGATAATAAAACATTTGAAAATATGGAACTCGTATCTGTATCAAAAGAATCATATCAATAGTGAGAATTTATTCTTGCAATTCGTATGACAAAAAATTATTGTATACTATGTCTAAATATTTTGACTATTTAGACTATGTCCAAACGTTGATAACTATGCGTATACTATGTGTAGGAAGCGTTTATTTTCACATTCCCATTTAGCGAGATACAATTACATTAAGAGAAAGTGTTGATCTTCTATAAATGTACGTCGATATTTTACTTTAGGCATACTCTAAACATGAAATAGTAAATCAAATATTTACACTATTTGCTACTACGTGTAGAAACCTGTTATTTTTTACATCTGAAATTCTTTTTTCACGTTTAGCGGGATTCAATGAAATTAAGAGAAGATTTCGCTACCCTGTACACGCACGTCGATATTCAATTTTGAACATAGTTTAAACATACGATAATGTAGTCAAATCTTCAAACTATTTATATTAATCTTCAAACTGAATATCGACGTGTATTATTTTACGGAACAGCAAAAGTTTCTGTCAATTTAATTAAGTCTGGCTAAACGAAAATGTGAAAGTAAGTGGTTCCTACACATAGTAGCGTGACTATGTTACTATCAACAATATTTTATTACTTTTCAGCAACGTGGAGCGATGCATTGCGATAAATACGATCAGCACGTTCATTTGTTACTCGCCAATGACGCGAATCTAATCTTGGAATATTAATCTGTGATGATTTTTTGCCATGTCAATCTGACACCAAGTGATAACTTGGAAAAGTGAGGGCTGGTTGATGGCTAATAGACATAACATAACATTACCGTTATTTTCTTCTGAACTTTGCTCTACGACTGGTAGGAAAGATTATTCGAATTTGATGTTTGCTACGCAAATTCAAAACAAACGTAGAGTATACGGAATAGCGCTAAATAATAATGGCAGATATGTACGTGGGACCACGACTCAGGCGGAAAATTTTTCTGTTTCCTCGGACGTTCATCGAATAGCAATGGAACTGCAAAGTATAAAAGGAATATACGTTTAATGTTTCTGCTCGGAGCAGAAACGTTCCACGCGTGTGTGTTATACTGTAAACTGTAGAGCTAAACTTTGATCAGCCTCGTTGCTCGACAATGAGTGAACAGTGGAGCGTAAATTCTCATATTTGGAGCCGAGGAATAGAACATTTTTCTGATACACCGTACGAAAACCAAGATCATCGTAGTATTATTTTATAATGACGTGTGGAATTTATTTCCATCTTTCTATAAAATGAATTCTCGATATTGCGAGTTTAATGGAAATTCAATTTAATTTGCGAAAATTGTCTTGCTCAATGAGAGTCGAGTTACGTGAAAATATTAAGGTCTAGTAAATTTAAGAGTTGATTTGAAAGTCGGATAAACGAAGATAATTTCATTTTGTTCTACTTGAAGGTTTTACGCGAATGAACATGATACCTTCGAAATTGAACTCGTTAAGAACCAATAATTCACAAAGATTTATTTACTTCTCTGTATTAAGTTACTTAGGTTAAAATAATTCCCCACGTTTGTCTAACAATTTTATTGTTAGAATATATACTACTATACTATGAAGCATACTATATACATATATATACTACGAAGTATATACTATTTTGCTTTAATATTCTTTGTGAATGGACACGGTCATTTCAAAACTTTATATCAAGAAATGTGGGATACACGTGTTTCTACATTTTTTAAATTATTTAACAATCACACGCGAAGAAACTTTCTAAACATTAAAACAGTTGATATTTCAATATTAATAGCGCAGAGGATATTCCGATAAATTTTTGAACGGAAGTGTAACAATCTCTGCTGCGTTAGATTCAGAAACGATTCTTTTATGAAACGCTCATAATTTTCTTGTTCATTGCTTTTATTAAATAATATGTAATTATAAACGATATTGACCCATATTATTCGTATGTTCATCGCAGTTATATTTATAATACTTTACAATATTCTTCAACTTTATTATACAACCTAGTAATTAAAAAGTGATTGAAAGAAAATTCTACTGTTTGAAATTGCTTGGAAATTTTCTACGGTTTGCTGCAAAAATTCGTTACGTACTTTACATTGCGCGTTTTACGTTTCATTCGTTACAGTCCATTAATATTCAATGACAACGTCCGATCAACTGAAAATTAACGCACGTGGAAAGTTCTTTGCTTTGGCATTAAATAGAAATCTTCCAGTCCTTGCTGCGATTCTGCTTCTAATTTTAACTTATTACATGTAGCCCAAGTAAACAGTTATCATACATTGTTAGTTAAACTATCACGTGTTGGAAAATTTGTTGGGTAAGTGGCGGCGAATGACGTATGCTGGCAAAACTTTCGATAGGTGATGTAATTTAATCAGGCCATCAGGTTTTTATAATCTTCTCTGTTAATCCACTACAGGCATATGTAGCTAATTACGCTCGAATATTTTCTGCAATTCTAGACATCAACATTTTCCGCTTCGTAATGTAGCAAGCACCAGTACTGAAGATAATTTAAAACTCGAGATCAGGCATTGCCGAGATTTGTATTTTATGCGCAAAATGTTTCTAAAACGTCAGGGACTTGTGTATTATATAACTTCAATCTCCGTACGAAGTCTCAGTTTTATCAGAGAGTAAAGTTTTATTATAATTATACTACGAACGTTCGTTTAAAACATGTTTATTCAAAATGATAGCTATACTGTGGTTACCACTTTATTTATTATAACATTTATATACTACTCGACTCCAAGTATACAGGGTGTCTGCGAAATTATGCTACAGATTTTACAGACAAACAATAGTCGGAGAAGAAGAATAACATTTTTCCCTTTGAAGCTTTGTTTTCCAGAGAAATTAGCTGGAAGCTATCCGTCAGATAGCCGTGTGCTAATTGTAAGTTTCCATATAATATAATTATATATAATTTAATAAGATAAGCAGAGTTACGTGTACAGCAACACGGTCGACTTGTTACGTAAATAAAATGATTTACAAAAAGTAATACCCTTGTCCTTATTTATGAAAGCATTCCAAACGCGGACAGTGCGGAAATAAGATAACAGCAACGATAGGAAGCAAACCGTGACACTGTTCACGTTGATAAATATCGACACGAGGGGAAAGAGAACTCGGGTAACTGGAAACCTACAATTAGATCACACGGATACCTGGCGGACCTTCAAACCGATTTTTCTTGAAAACGAAGCCTTAATTTCTTAGGTACGACGCGCCACTATAGTGGCTCACTTTACTTACTCATTCGCTCACCGTTTGAAGAAAACTAACTTTTTCATTTGTCTTGCTTCACACTTCTTTTGCCCTCGCAATAACAGTGTTAACAATATACAGGAAGAATATATAGTCTTTGTTTTGATACCAATTGTTGCTTTTCGTTAAAATAAATATACCATTGTTAGATGCTCTTTTCAACACGCCAATCCGTATCCTTATAATTTTTTGGAATCTTCAACCTCAAAGTGTAGCTTCAAAATAGAAAACGAAGAGCAATTTGAATAGCACTATCGCGCTATGAGTGTAAAAATTGTGACCTGGGTCTATGTGTCGTACAGCGCTTTAAAACATATCACCCCCAACTATATTATTAATTATTAAAGTAAATCATTAAAGTTATATGCATCATACCTTTAAGAAAAATTATAATTTAATTATCAAAAACTTCCTTCCAATGTTCTTGCGTAGAGAACAGCATCATCCGTCACATATTGCAGTGCTGTATCGTTTTCGCGTCAAACTCTGCCGTACGGAGAAACAGCTCCGTACAAAAATCAAAAGGTTAAAGGAAACAATGTTATTCTTCTTTTTCTACCAATTTTTGCGTGCAGAATCATCAGGCAACCGCTTATACCGTGATTTCGAGGCACTCTGTATTAAATTTCCTATCGTTCGGAGGTAGAGATGAAACGTGTAGAACCTGACTGAAAAACGCGCCGCTGGAAGACGAGAACAGCTGCAAATTGCAGAAGACTAAAAAGCCTGTGTATGTTTGAATAATTAACAACGTCTCACCGTCGAATGTGTGTTTACCAAACAGCAAATATTGCCAAAATCGTGGAAAAACGCATCGTTGGACGCTCGATGGCCTGGCATCTGAAAAGAGAAGGTATCGTTTTGCACAGACAGAATATCGACTTACCAAGCATCTTGGAACCCTGAACAGGACTCAGAGGGTAAAAATCGCCGTGGAGAGGGCAATGGAAGCCAACCCTGCGCTCCCTTCTTCGCGCTCTTCTAGTCAGCGTGCAAAGCAGCACGCCGAGGGCGAGCATAAGGGCGCCCACGACTATGCAGATCGGTCCCAGAATCCGCGAATTGCCCGTGAACGCGATTCTAGCCGCGTACGAGTCCTTGTCTTCATCCTGGCCGGGACCGCGATACGACGCAGCTGAAACAGACAAATGAAGCACGCGTAAGCACCGAGTCAAGCGATATCGGTCATTTTCCCGCCCTTTGGTGAACGATTAATCGACACCTGTGTGGCGGTAATTTCTCTCCTCTCTTTGCTTCGACTCTCCTTCGCGTCCCTTTCGAAACGATCGCCTCTTTTCTGTTCCTTTCGACCGTTCTTTTTTTTCTTTCTTTTTTCTTTTTATCACTTTCAATTTCTTTTCCTCGTATTAAACGAGAACTCGCGAACGACGATGGAATTTTTAAGGCGCGGCGGATAAAGGGACGCGTAATGAGGTTTCGTAATTCAAAGCCCGGACCTGGGACCAGCTTCCCTCTACCTTCTTTCGGGATTTTCGGCCGCGTTATTAATGTTTCAAATTTAATCTCGCCGAGTGCTCGCGGCTAAGTTCACGCTTCCACGAACGTGCGCGCCATATCAAACTGCTGTGCAATACTCGCTGCGAAGAAACGGTGCAAAAGGGAACAAACAGAGAAAAAGAGAGGGAGAGGGGGAAAGAGGCGAAAGAGAGAGAAATGTGATTTTGCAGGGCAGGTGATTTTCAATTAAATAAGCAAGGACAGACGACGGTGGGATTGCTAGTACCGTTTCGAACCCATTACAGGGAAATTGGTACTTGCCGCGTGAAAATTATGATCGGCGGTAATATCCCGCCGTCGTGGTTAATTAAGCTCCTTCAAATTGCGATAGACGTTTGTTGCAAGGACAAGTTAAAGAAACAAGCTTTCTAGCAGTGTTTTGCTACACGCTGCAGTTTCACTTCTGGAGATGGATGCGGACCAAGTGACCCAAATTTCGGTCTGATCAATTTTTGTTGTTAAATGCTGCAGCCGATAAACGGTAATTGCAGTTTGAAGTAGAAACGCCGTTGGTTAAGTGAGAGAAAAAACAAAGGAATTGGCTGTTTCCAGAGTTTTCTGCAAAGTGCTCTGTTTTTTCGCCAGTGCACCATCTTCTTTCTTAATATATAATCTATAATTTCTATATTAAAATTTAGCTCCTGAAATGACGTATCGTATTAGATTTCAGAAATTTCAATGGATAAAAAGACAGTACTTTGTAATCAACGTAATAAAAAGACAGTATATTGTAATCAACATACTTAAGGATATTAAGTAACATGTAATCTTAGAACATAAGCAATAATACAATGATATTATTGACATTATTTTTAAAAACTACATTTTTCTGTTTAAACATATAACGTAGAAATATCGACGATGAAGAATTAGACGTTTATTTGTATAATAAATATAAAATATCAATAAATTCCTGCAACACAAGTCTCGACGACCTTCCAGTCTAAACTCTTTCTGCCATACTCACACAACCCGCATGTAACCATTCAATAATATGAGTATCACGTTAATACTATGTATTTCATTTATTATAATAAACTAACTACATTTATTCCCATAAAAAGCGATGTGTTTAAGGGGCCCAAATTTCTTTCGCTGGTGAATCTTTCTTGTTAGGTGCTCCTGCCTATAAGTGGCGATTGGAATTTAAAATAGAAATGTCGCTAGTTCAGTGACAGCAGAAACGAAGGAATTCGCCACTAGATTACGTCTTAATATACGAAGTCGTATTTCAACATCTAAAGTATGTAATTCTAGAATTTATTTTTGGCGACGCTTGGCATATTGCTTCTATTTTTATATTCCAAAGTGGCGATCTCGTTCTGTCACTTATCTATATATTATTGTTGGCAATTATATTAAAAAATGCCTTTGAAATTATGGACGTGTGTTTTGGAAAGAAATACGAAAAAGAGTCATCGAATGAAAGCGAAGAAGAGCAAGAGGTGGCCTGCTTCAAAATGACTTAAATGCGTCAGGAGTTTTTATGGAACTTAACTACCATGTCACGCGAGAGTTAAATCTTTCTTATTATTAAAATTCAACCTAATCTCAATTTGCATAGTATAAACGAAATAATTTAATTAATTTTTCTTCCAGGAGATGGAATTTCTCGTCTCTAAGAACTACAAATTTCGTGTAAAATCTAAAATTTGCGAATGGAATTTGTTAGAAATCACGGAAAATTGAAATATCTTACTGACAAGTGAACTTGAGCATTCGTTGTGCTTGCATCGTACGAACGTGTGTTCTTATTGCCAAATTTTTTCACTATTGTACACGCAATAGAGACTTTCATCGTTTGTAAATAGTCTATAGCTGCTTATGCGTTTATGGGAAATTTAATACTAGAACTATCACACAAGTCAAATTGACTGGTTTTACAATTTTATTTTAAAATTCCTACTTCATGTTATATTTTTCCCCGCAATGATGTAATGACTTTCGCAACGATAACTAAAAGAATAATATAATGAACTTTATTTTGTTTTTTATGCATTCAAACTGAAAATAATTTCGTATCAAGGCTATTTATACCAATATCAGTAAAAATGACTGGTACTTGTTAAAGTGTAAAAGGGTGCTGCAATCTGTTTAACGAACCCCAATCAACCAGTTTCCTCGTTTTGTACAACTTGCCACAAGTTTTGAAAATTATTATCCGATATGACGATATCAATTATCAGGAAAATTCAGGATCGATCGCTAGATCGCTAGATACTAACACTAGAAATGCCACACCGGTCAAAATGACTGGTTCTACAATTTTATAAATGTGTCAACCTTCGTTTAGGGATCTCAGATGGATTAACAATACCAAAAAAAAAGTAAATAAAGTAATAAATCCATAAATATAAAAATATTCTATTATTACGTATTTTTTAAAGACATTTTCACTGGTTTTGCTAGAAATAGCTTCGTGTTAACTATCGGTAGTTCTAATGTTAGAGACGCGTACTGCACATGAAAACACGCTGAAATATGTAAAATATTCAAAGTATAGAGCTCGCCATAATATTTATCAAGAGAGAAAGGTCTCTATTCAACTTCCATTTCCTTTGTCTTGTTCGTAAAAAATATAAATTCGCTGTTTATAAGTAATTAATAAACACGATGGAATATTCTTCAGGCTACTGGCAAGTTTCGTAGATGCTTCGATTTTAGAATAACAAAAGCATACATAAACTATAAATGGCTAACGCACACACGGCCAGATGCAATTCACGGGACGTGTTAAAATTAACTTAACGCGGTACGAACAACACTAACGCGTTCGTGTCACCGCGCTGTTCACCGGAACTGTGAACGTCGTATTGCAAACTAGTCCGTGTATGGACATATAATATGCGTTCTGTTGATAATCACTAGGTAAATCATTCGCTAATGATGCAAGTAAATTAATTGGAAAACTCCTGTTCCATGAACGTCAAACCTTGACTATAATGTTTTCGTCGAAATTTTCAGTATAATGGGACGTCGAGGGTCCTAGCTACAGCCGATTTGCTCCAAATTTAGAATACTCTTGCTCCTTTTTAATCCCCTTAGGCTATTTTCTTCCCTACCACGTCTTTAGGATTAAACCAACCAATTAATTCAGTTTCTGCCTTCTCTTCTCAAAAGTCATCAGAATTCCTCCCTTGCTTTAATTCTCCGAAGAATACAAGTTGGGAACTAAAATTACATAAAATTTCTAATTATCCATTACAATTTATTACACGTAATTTAATGTTACTATTACATTCTAATTAATTTGTAACGATATTTTTATCACCTACGTACAGATCTCTGTGTTTTTCTTTACAACAGATTTTTTTTACCTAAATAATTACCGAAATTGTTGAACAAATTAAATTTTGTTATTAAAGCAGCTGTTGTCTTTACGTATAGGAAGATATGAAGAAGCTGCTCCGCGTTAGTTTTACATACCGAGAACACTGTTCTATCTCGCAAATGTTAACGATCGACATCAGTTAGAAATGACGAAGTTTAATTGCGAAATGATCTGGCGCCTGTTAAGATCTCGTACTCTGACGACGTGTTTATGAGCGAGTCCAAGTGTTGGAATTTCATTTGTATGCAAAAGTTCTAATGTAGTAGCTTCTGTCAAAGACCTGAGAAACTTACCTGCCACTTATCTCGTACCGTGTTAATTTGCACGATAACAGTACGCACGTATGTTTGCCAAGTGGTCGTATATAAAACTGATAAACTCGACTGACAGATCTTATTTCGTGTTTATTTTCACATTAATCCATTAATTTGTGATTCCAAAAGAGATACATTTTCTTCTAACAGGAACTATACGATCACGAAGAGGATTAGCATTACAAAAGTAATGTGATTTGCGAGATCTCTCGTTGCATAAAGAAGACATATTTTTCTAATCCAACTAGAAGAAACCATGTAAATATGCTTTTTGAAAAACACGTTCGAACATAGAAGCGGCCACTTCATTGCATAAACATTGAGATTACGTAGCTGGAGGTTGTCAAATAAAATAGAACGTAGCTTAGTACAACGATCACTAACTTGATCAAGCTTTATCATCTCAAAGCTTCAACAAATTCGATCGTAAAAAAGATTTTTAAAGTGGCACGCAGAGCCGTAAACACGATCTCTTCGTTTTTTAAATTCAGGTACTAAGAGATCTCAGAAAAATGTGGCAGGCGTGTATAATCCTCGAGAAACGTTCATCCTCCTTCTGATAGGATTTTCTCCAAAATGAGATGCTAACGATAAACATTGCAATCTCCACGTAATTTCAAATTGCTCACATCAGCAAGGAGAATGTATTTGCTAGATAAAATCTGATAAGCCGCCGTCGTATTGTAAAGAACGATTAATTTGCTGATGGTGTGAATGTCGTAAATAGTAACCAACCATCTTCAAGGAAGACATTCGCAATCCTGAAGGGATAGCAGTTTTTATGATTATGCGACAATTTCCTTCACGCTCTCGTTAAAGCTTCTCCTCGTTTAACCAGAACGTATGGCTGTCTCGATGTCATGATTCGTTTAGAGAGACTTGTCTGGCTGAAAATCGTGCGTTCAAAAGTATCGAAATTTTTAATCGCTTCTGGTGGAACATAGAGTAGATCGTGGAAATAATTTGAATCTCCTATTATTTGTATGGATATAAGTAATATTTATATTATAATATGATATTATTAATATACTTATTATTATTGTATAATTAATATTATAGAATTATATTCAAGCTACACTCAGCAATAATATTACGTAATTAATATGATTATATTATTATTTATTATTAAATTTATTCTCCTTCTACGAGTCTTACGTATTACGCCAATATATTTCCAGTATTACGTATTTTTGTGAATACTACGCGTTCTGCCAGACATTTTGAAATTTCATTGCCACTTTAATGAAACGCGTATCATCATATTGGTAAAATTTGAAACGAATCTGGAACTGCATATGCATAAGGTATTTATTGCAAGTATACGCTTCGCAGATATCGCCAAAGTATCTGGACATTGCATTAATAACTCACGATATTTAGTATCACTATGTTTAACATTGATATATATATTTGAGATTAAATACCATTCGTGTCATATAATAATTACTAGCTGCATGTTTGTTATAAATGTCTTGCAACTTCAGAGAACAACAATCGTTCTACGTAGTCGTGCAAGAATACTTAATTAAAACATTTATAGTAAAAAGAGATAAACCTGACAAATTGTTAGAAAATTATTCAATTAATTCTCCGATCGATCAAGGATTATTACCTCATTAAGTGTGAAATCTTAATAAAGTTGAATATGCTAATAATTCTCATTAATTACCATATATGTAATGAGGTTAATGCATTCATTGCTTCAGCCAATTTAGATATTCGTGTTAACAGGTTTGCAATTACTATAGATCTCTTATTATATTTTTTCTATCGCAATGTACCGTATTTTATATATATATATGTCGGATTAACATTAGAACTTAGGGCGCGTAACGATCCTCCGTTTGAATTAGCCATCATTTTACAAAACAGAGATTATATTTACGCGTATATACAAGATTTTACAAAGTATAATGAATATTAAGTTTAACGAATAATAAAATTAACAAATAATAAGTTTAACGAATGATAAGATTAACGAATAATAAGTTTAACGAATACTAAGATTAATGAATAATATGTTTTACGAATAATAAGTTTAACGAATAATGAGTTTAATGAACGCTACTAACAACGTTCTTGGGTTCAAACGAATCCACGGTCAACGGGATAACTCTTTACTATGCGTAGAATAATTTTAGGCACAAAAATACGATTGCTGAGACGCTTGGTATACTGCTCGATGTGTCACTTTCCAAGGCGATCACACGAATAATAATCTGATGGAAATCTTTCTCGCTGTACGATTGCATTTGTTTGTTATATGCTCGTTGGAAGCATCGAGAAGGTTCCAATCGCCGTTGCTAGGCAGTTTCTGCCAAAAGTTTGATGTATACTCGTTGGAAGCATCGAGAAAGTTCCAAACGCCGTTGCTAGGCAGTTTCTGTCTGGAGTTTGATTGTTAATACAACGTGTGTCCCATTATATCGACACCTCCAAAGTACAATCCTATGTGGCCAGGCCCGTTCTTGAAGCCGTATGCCGCCACAAGCACATTTCTACAGAGAACCATACAACCACTCCACATCTTCGTCAGGCAAAACGTTTATCCCGTGACCGTGGCTACGTTCGGCGACCAGTTGTCACCTCGAACCCAATTTCGCTATCACAAATCTCGAACAATTACAATCAGATCGAATGACAACAACTGCTTAATTACAGCTATGATAAAATCTAAGCTAAAGCATTGGAGAACTTTTCTCAAAATTGCAAAGGGAAGGCTCCTGTTTTCCTTTCATCATCACATATATATCTACTGAAATTTCAACAATTGAAAAGATTGCAAATATCATTAGTATAGAGATAATCAATACTAATGAATCAACAAGAAATTTCGTTTTATCACGATGACAGTGATCAATTGTATACATGGAAAATATCACGAACTATATAAAATATGTAATGTAACTGCTTGAAGTCGCCGATCAATTATTAAACAAATAATTAGAATTTGTTTGTTGATTTTTTAAAAACGTAATGAGTGACGCTTCTCATCGTCTTCTTTCACGTGGTATCAGCTACTACAAACCGGTTAGACTATCCAGATGACTACGAGTTAACTATACAAAATATGTACTGTAACTGAAATCGTCGATCGACTTTTAAACAAATAATTAGAATTTGTTTGCTGATTTTTTAAAAATGTAATGAGTGACACTTCTCATCGTCTTCTTTCACGTGGTATCAGCTACTACAAACCGGTTAGACTATCCAGATGATTACGAGTCAACTATACAAAATATGTACTGTAACTGAAATCGTCGATCGACTTTTAAACAAATAATTAGAATTTGTTGATTTTTTAAAAACGTAATGAGTGACGCTTCTCATCGTCTTCTTTCACGTGGTATCAGCTACTACAAACCGGTTAGACTATCCAGATGACTACGAGTTAACTATACAAAATATGTACTGTAACTGAAATCGTCGATCGACTTTTAAACAAATAATTAGAATTTGTTGATTTTTTAAAAACGTAATGAGTGACGCTTCTCATCGTCTTCTTTCGCGTGGTATCAGCTACTACAAATCGGTTAGACTATCCAGATGATTACGAGTTAACTATACAAAATATGTACTGTAACTGAAATCGTCGATCGACTTTTAAACAAATAATTAGAATTTGTTTGTTGATTTTTTAAAAACGTAATGAGTGACGCTTCTCATCGTCTTCTTTCACGTGGTATCAGCTACTACAAACCGGTTAGACTATCCAGATGATTACGAGTCAACTATACAAAATATGTACTGTAACTGGAATCGTCCATCGACTTTTAAATAAATAATTAGAATTTATCTCGTAAAAAGAAGTGATGCTTTGGATCATTTTTTATTCGTGTACTATTATCTACTACAAATCGTTTAGTCCTTTCAGATATTTATAAGCAACTGTACGTATGGAGCTAAAAATGTGAAAAATACACAAGAAATCTTACTTTTCACCGAGAGATCGGATACAGAGAATTCCCCTGCGTTTCAAGTTGATTCACGTTATACTTTCATCATCTTTTTCGATCCACCGGAAGATAGTGATTACTCATGGAAACACGTGGGAGAGTATTAAACGAGCTTTCCTGCGAGCCACTGGAGAAAGTCATTCTCCTATGCAGCGATCTTTATAAGGGAAGAAACTCGGAAGACAGAGAAGAAACGAACGAGGCATACGTAACTTAACTCGTTTTCGATTTCATTATACGCGAAATCTGTATGCAGATTCGAATGCGTAGGCGGGCGAGAAACTGCTTGTAGAGACTGAAAGAATCGTTTAAAGTTTAAAAACGCTTATTAACGTTCGAAAGTAACCAGACACTTGCCTGTTCCAAATGTACCATTATGCGCCTTACGGACATTAATATGTCACTTTAACGAATTTCATTCATCAATTTGCTGCATAACAAAGTATTTCTTTTCGTTTCGATTATGAAAGAAAAACAAGAGCAAACATCAAGGCAAACAATAATGGAACAAATATTACTTGTAAAAAAATATCGAGCCTCTGGGTATTCAAAATAGATTGTAAACTAAAATTAATAATATCGATGATAGATCGTATAAGAAAGTAGAACTCGTAAAACTTATATTTTTAGCTAAAGTATATACAAGTGTACCAGAGCAACGATCTCTCGGGCTGTTCAACTCGAACCTTAAAATTTTCGTTCCAGAATACAACCTGATCAAGATGATTTTTAACGACTTAAACTGCAATTGTATGATAAAATATAGAGATGAGAGTAAAAGGTGGATAAGAAAAAATAGAAACCAAAAAGATATTTTTAAAGCGTAACTAAGAATAGTGTAATTTCTAGGAAACTAAAATAGCTTAAATCGAATCAAGTACAAGATTTTAGCCTTCTCGTGGACCATCTCGAGAATGAAACTGTGTATTTTGAAAATTTTCGGAGACCAGTTCTCCAAATTCTATACAAATATTAAGATGAAAGCAACGTTTTCCCATTTTCTGATCTCACAGCAAGCCATTTACTTGCACTTTGCAGCAAAGCAACTCGTCAACGCGAAACCTTCGTAGGCTCCACCTAAAGAGAATAAGAAACCTCCTAGCTTCTCTTTCGACCATCTTAAGAACGTTTCTGAAAACTTTATGCGAATCAGCTTCGCGTAGTCCCGTCGAATTTCATATAAATCCAACTGAGACGAGAAAACATGCAACTTTTACCAGTGTGAGATTCAGCTGAAAGCTACTTGCGCATTGTTCCGAAGAAACCTGTCAACCTTAGATCTCGATAGCTGGTGAAAAATAAGAAATTTCCCGATACGTGATCCAACATGTAAAGTAGCCGGTTGGTGAGCGTAGAAGGAGCAAACGGCGGGGAACGAAAGGGAAATGGGCTACAGGACCGGTCTCATCGACAGAGCCAGAGGCAAGAAAAAGAATGGCGAAAGAGGTTGGAAGGACTGACCGGTTTTGATAAATCGGTTGGTAACAACGGTCCGGACCCGTATCCGAGAAACCGTGGCCAAACAAGTAAACGACCAGCTGTTGCCCGTTAGTGAGTCTTTCTTCCTCTGCTTCTTCTTCTGCTCCTTCTCCTTCTTCTTCTTCTTCATTGCCCTCTCCTTCTTCGTGACATAAACGCTGTATTGCCATCACCGAGTTCGATCACCTCAAAGAATAGTGGTTCTCAAATGGTGTACCGTAACGAGCCGAGCAAAATGGCCGATAGATTCTGAAGCGAAGATAAAGGCTGCGTGACGCGAATCTCAACAGCCCTCTTAGCCGTGTATCAAGAAGCGAGATTTCAATTTCCAAGCTGCTCAGTTTCAGAGAGTTGAGCAAATATTCGTGCGTCTGCTCGGTTGTTCTTTCGAGCACCTTGAAAGTGCGCTTTACCTCAAAATTCCATTAAAATGGTAATTCAGCTGATAGATCGTCCGTGGTGCTGCGAGATGTCGAAGAGGATTCTTCAATTATCCGTGTTACGGCGATTTCTTCGGATAACATCGAAGAATCTAATCGAAAACATCGCTCGTGAGACAAAGAAACTTTCTCTAACTACACGATACTTGGACAATTTTTCTTTGTATCATTAGGTTGCGTAGCGAGTTCGATATTTCTTCAATGGAACGTCGCCAATCACTGTGCCAGATCTAGGTAATCGATGCACGTGTGCATTATTAATTGCAAATTAATCTTTGCAAATGCATTAACACGTTCGTCGCCCAGTGTGATTCGGATAAGTTCCCTGCAGGGTGCAAATCCGACCACCGGTACGCAGAACGTAAATAGTGCAACAAGCGGGAATTTATTGTTTATCGCCTTCGATTCATTGTAAAGAAAAGATTATTTAGTTCTGAAATGGAGAAAGCGATAAGTTTTCCAGGTAGACTATTCCGAGGGATCTCAGATCTTTCATTTAGTCGATAAGCATACTTGTGAGACGTATTTTTTCATCCTCAAAATGTTCAGTGAACAGACGATGACGAAGTTTACAACTATTGTTCGAAGTTCCCAAAATCACCCCAAGTGTGTTTCGAATGTTTTAACAATTACCATGCGATACAGTATAATGTAATACTTTATCTAGAATATAAATTAATAAAAAGTATGGTATAATATATTTTTAATATTTTTATGTTGTATATCCTTTATATAATATCCTGTATTTAATTAACTCGATCAAGAAAAGCGTCATCCATACTTGGATATACCCGTAACATAGTTAAGCAGCTCTAGCAGTTTACTAGTAACTTAGGAGATTTCGTTGTTTTATTAAAAACTTTAAATGCGTTTTTTATCAGCATCGTACACTTGGTTTTGTAAATGTCTAGGTAGCTCATCTACTCCATAGCTTAAAAAATTTCGTCGTTTTATCAAAAAATTTACGTACGTTTCCTGTACAGGATTAATAGAGTTGAGGAGAGTTGGAGAAATTTTTGCGAAGAAGAAAAGGAGAATATTTCTTATTTATTGTGCGTGTAAAAGCTGACAATTAAGCTACATACGATTTACGAATTACATCGACTTATTCAAACATCTTTGAATCCAATATGTTCGCTATAAATAAATATTCAACTACGTTTAATCATCGCAATGATAATCATATTAAATATTTAATCATAATTAACACTTGAACTACCACACCAGTCAAATTGGCTGGTTTTACAATTTTATTTTAAAATTCCTACTTCATGTTATATCTTTTTCCGCAATGATGTAATGACTCTCGCAATGATAACTAAAAGAATAATATAATGAGTTTTATTTTGTTTTTTATGTATTTCGTATCAAGGCTACTTATACCAATACCAGTCAAAGTGTAAAAGGGTCCTGTAATCTGTTTATCGAACCCCAATTAACCAGTTTCCCCGTTTTGTACAACTTGCCACGCGTTTTGAAAATTTTTACTGCGTATTATCCGATATGACGTATCAATTATCAGGAAAATTGAGGATCGATCGCTAGCTCGCTAGATGCTAACACTAGAAATGCCACACCGGCCAAAATGACTGGTTCTACAATTCTATAAATGTGTCAACCTTCATCTAGGGATCCCAGATAGATTGATAATACCAAAAATGTACATAACATGGAATTTCTTCTGTAATTTCTACTGTCATTTTGACTGACTGGTAGAAATAACTCCGTGCTAACTATCGGTAGTTCCAGCGTTAAATGCATAATCCTAAATCCAATTTTTCTGCTCTGCCTCGAGGAAAGTCTGTAATCTGATCTAGAGAATAACAAGTGATACTTTTGTATCAAATAGTCGTAATATTCGTTTTTTCTCCTGCTTGTTCGTTGCTGTCATTAAATGATTGAAATACAAGCGTAAGTTGCTGTAATATTTTTCGAAACGTATCAAAGTCGAACAAACTCATTGCACAACTGACTATTTTATGTCGAAACTCGGTAGACTATGCAAAGTCACTTCTTTTGTCATAAATTACATCGCAGACGATTTTTCGACTTATGATTTCAATATGCGTTTCCTGATGTGCCTTCGATTAGAAGTATTGGTATATGGAAATGCGCGGTCTGGTAAAATGAAATAAATTTTAAACAGCAACAAGAAGCAGGAAAAGAAATAGTAAGCCAGTTATGCGCGGCTGTTAACGGCTAATTAATTCTGAATTATACGGGCGCGTAATAAATCATCTACATATTTTATTTATAAGATGTCGGGTTGGCATAGGCAAATCGATCCTCTTGGAACCTACTGATCATTTGCGATGCAAATAAGCATTTCCATTAGTTATGTATATTGACAAAGACAAAGTAATAGAATTTAAATAGAAAATTAAAACTCGTTAAACGCGCCATACCAATTGCTATTATTAATCGTCGTGTTATAGCTACGTAATTTGTCATAGGATGAGCCTTTTTAAGGAGAAATATCCTTAATCTGATATAGAAAATATTAAAGCCAATGGAATTTTATATTTTTAATAGTTCACAGCATTTAATATTGATGAACGTGAAAGCTCGCGTTATAATACCAGTACGACGATAAAAATTAGAATTATAGAAAATGTTGCAAGTAAATTGTACTTATTTAGAACGTGAAGTTTATAAATTAAGTTCATTCAAATTGGCTATTGCAAAAATAAAAGAAAGGGAATATTGATCGTTCGAGAAACAATAATTTTGTAAATGTAATATCCAGATATTGTACGACGTAAAATAAAACAGAAACATATTTCTGTATTTTATTTAAACACTCACAACCTTTATCGTGTCTCTCTATTTTTCAATATTTTTTATACTTTTCATAATTTTCAATCGCTATTGCTATATCGATAACGTATTTTTATCACTAACAGCTCTCTACTTGTAATTATTACCTGTAATTAAATAAAATAAGGCTACGGATATTTATACATTTATAGAGAATTCGAAAATGTAAAAATACAAAAATGTAAAATCAAAAATATAGAAAATATTGAGATCACAGCTTATACTGTTCAACGAACGAATCTCTTTTCAAATTTCGCTGCTTCTGCTGCATTTATAAAAATATGAATTTTCGTCAACGTTCACGGTCTATCTGCACCAAACGTTTAAAATGTTATTCTTTGATAACAAGGCGAACTATAGTGGGATCAATTTACTATCAGGTTTTAGCAGAAAAGAGGGCTTCTGGCAGAAGGTTAAGCTCGCGTGGATCGGGAAACGAATGAAGGATTAAAAAGGAATTACGTGGCCGTATCCGTACAAGACATATCGATTGCATTGAAACGAAAAAACGCCGGCAGCGTGTAGCCAGTGTCGCTTCGTTGTGACTTGTAACAGCATTGCGTAATAAGTATCGAGAATTCGTAGGTAAAAAAGAAACGACTCCTCGTTTCTGTATAATTTCCACCGACTGATGTTTGTCGATTGTACGAACAATCTTCGATTGTTCTTTCGTAAGAAGCCTACCGTTTATTCGTCGTCCGTGTAACTCGATCGACGCGGTAATTTCCTTCGAATCGATCAGTCGCAATGACTTGACCGTTCAAACATCGACTACCAGCTCAGCCTAGAAACAAGGCTTCTTATTCGACATAACTAATCGAATTCCGCGAATGCGACAGAGGCTTCCGTCAGATCACCGGAGAATGCCGAGCTTGGAATGGTAAACGTTTGCATTATGCTATATAACGCGTGTTTCCTAGTTCCTACGTGTTTGTCCATTTCGCAAAAGCCGTATCTCTGTTGAGACGTTGATTAACCCTTGATATTGACGTCTAGGCATCTGCTAAAATTAACTTCACCTGCGGAGTAATCGTCTCTCGATGAAATTGAAATTTTTATTTTACTGTCTGAATGTAGAGAGGAGTTTTGGAAGCCCCGAAGCTTAATTATTAATTATATTATTATATTCAATTAAGCTTGTTTTATTCGATTGTAACGAAAACGATATATTATGAAATGAAATAATTATATCGAAAAATTGAGGCAGAAAAGGAGGAAGGAGAGGAGAATTGAATTGAGAAAACAGAGAGTAATTTAAGATACAGATGAACAATACCGTGAATAATTATAAACTGAAGCCTATTTTTAGATTTTTCGTAATACCGAAACCAAGTTTGAGGAAATTGTTTATACAACTTGGTATTATAAGATACGGCAAAACTGAAGATACAACAAACAAAAATTCTCTTCTTCAGAGGTCTGGAAGAAATGAAATCTCTGAAAATTCTTCTCTTTGGCTGTGAAGGAGTATAAACTCAACGTTAATTTTATTACCTTTTCGTTCAATATTTAATGGATTTTTCTCTATTTTTGATTACTTCTACTAATCCGTTAGGTACACTATCCACTAACCTATTTAAAGTTCCCTTTCGAATATCCGCCCACGCGGATTTTATTCTTTTTTCTCGCTAGAATTGCCCACGGGTGCTCGATCGGGTTCAGATCAGCACTCAATGCTGGTCATCGTAATAATTCTATCCCGAAATTGTGAAACCACTTCGTTGTAGTTGCGGTTGTACATATAGGAGCATCGTTTCGTTGAAAAATTGTCGCTTTGTCTTCTATCACCCTTACGAAAGTTTTATAGAGTTCAATTTATCTTTTACAAGAACAACTTCACTTAACCCCTTAACCTACAACTACGGGCATGGCCCGCAGTACGATGATCGGGCGAAACGTAAATATTATGGGCATAGCCCGTAGTAGATGATCGGACCATACGTAAATATTACGGGCATAGCCCGTGTTACGATGATCGGGCCAAATATAATATATAATATAATATATAGGGTGGTTGGTAACTGGTGGTACAAGCGGTAAGGGGGTGATTCTACGCGAAAAAAGAAGTCGAAAATATAGAATAAAAATTTTTCGTTTGAAGCTTTGTTTTCGAGAAAATCGACTTTGAATTTTCGCTGTAGATCGTTGTCTCGATGAAAAAATTAAAAAAAAAATTTAAAAAAATGTATATTCTATATTTTCGACTTTTTTCCGCGTAGAATCACCCCCTTTCCGCTTGTACCACCAGTTACTAATCACCCTGTATAATAGCTTGTTTACGTTTTCGGCCCAAAATTCTCGAACGTAAATCGTAGGTTAAGGGGTTAACATATCCAGCCAGGATAAGTAGTTTCTCGAAAATATCGAAAAAATAACACGGGAAGCGTGTTTGAGTCTGTGATTATTCACAACACTGTACGTAGGTAGATATTATCGTTAAGATTTATTTATTACGTATGTGTCTTTGGTTATGAGTAAGTTTATGTCTATTTTTTTAGTTGTTTACGTGCAGGCTGCAAGGCTATTGTTCTATTGTATCTTGTAGCATAAATAATTCTATTCTATTCTATTCTAATTGAATTAATTTTCATAAAAAGGTGGGTTTAATAAATAGCAATATTTCTGAGACAATATGGCAAGTTTTAGCAAATATGGCACATTTTTGAAGATTTTATAGCTTTCATGCTACTCGATGGCTAAAAGAAAGACTTTAATACGAAGTAGATGAAGTACACACGTAATATATGTGAAGTATAACACACGGAGACAAGTATCGTACCTTAATAGTCACATTGTTTTTCAACAGATAAAACAATGCATTCGCAATTTTATAAATTTTATAAATTTTGTCAGTGCATTAGTTTCGGTATGTGCTATAAAGAAAATAATAGAAAATTCACTTTTTATTCCTTTCACGTTACTCAGTGGCTAAAAAGAAGATTTTAATATGCATATGAATCACGTAATGCACGAAAAGTAACGAACAGAAGCAAATACACATTGTACGTTAACACCCTGTTCTTTCATAATCACATTTTCCTGCAAGAGTTACATCAATGCACTCGTAAGTCATCAGATTGAATTCTGTTTGAGAAACAGAATTTGTTGTAGAGCTTCTGCTTAATTTTATGAGTTGCAGTATGGAGATGTTCTAAGGTAAACATCGATATTACACGAGATGCTTCACCTTGCATCACCGACAATCGGCAGATGTCTCACAAAAAGCAAAGTTGCGTTCGTTTTTTCTGTTTGTTGACAAAGTGGAGAAAATATATTTACAACTGAATCCGTCTACTTTTTACCTTGCGCTCGTTAAAAAGGCATGACAATTGAATGAAATGTGTACACGTTATATTGTACATTAACATACACAGTTTACGTAACGAGCAAACTTGACACGACTCGTCGAGAAAGAGTTGAATTATACTTCCTTACGCTCGTTTCATGATGTAATGACAATATGGCTTCGAGGAAGACTGCTATCCGCGTTATGTGTGCCCCACAGCTATTACTTAACCTCAAGTTTAGCTTAATCTGGAGTTTACGAACTAACTTCATCGGATTAATATACCGATCATGTAGCACGATAATGATCAAATATTGCGAACAGGTAATTAGTTATCTGAAGATATTAGGCTTATCTTTAAGAAATGTATATAATAAACGAATAAAACGTTAACTTTTGAATAGTAACAATGGAACTGAAGAAGATTAAAAAAATATATATGTAAATTCTATAGAATCCAAACTACGCGCCAATCGACATTTTCTACCTTTCCTTTGTTTTACCAGCAGTAATTTGCTGAATGGAATGGTATGGCTGAATGGAGAAGAACGGTAATTTAGGACTTAAAAAATCGATTCTCCATTTTCCAGGTAAAATTTGTAGTAGATTTGTTATTAACTGCTACTGTATTTAATTTAATTATTCCCAAAATAAACTCAATTTCCCCTAGGGATTTACATTATTAGATATATATATTTTCTATATATTATATTTTATATATTTTTTTGTTTTCTTATAATATATAATTTATTATATATATATTTTTCTAAACGTATGTATATACAGTTCAACAAAAGATAAGAAAACGACGTTTTCAGTTTGCTAAAGTGCAACGAAACATATTTTCAAGTTGTATCTTCTTTTATTAAAATTACCTATGAAATCTAAATAGCCATAATTACCAAATATTGAAGTATACGTTACCGATATCAATATAATGTGATTATTCATGAAACACTTATGCATCCAAGATAGATCAGTAAGAAGAGTAGAAAGTGAAATTTCATGAATACTAATTCAATTGATCGCTTATTCCAAAAATTCTTTTTTAATAATACCATTAACAATTTTTATCGAAAGAATCCTATAGAAATTAGGAAAATATAAAAAGCTTCCAAAAATCATATCTCCCATCGAGAAAGGAATAATAATAATAATAATAATGAGAAGAAAATAGAAGCGGATGTAAAAGTAAAAATACATAATTCAACAGAAGGAAAAAGAATATGTTTTCTTGCTTATCTGCTCTTTTAAATCATCCTTATTGATATTATGCACAGTAGTCCATGTAAGCGTAAACGTATCATATCCTCTTCCTTAATATAATCAAGAAACACGTTGGAAGAGAAAGATGAATAATTGCAAAGAATATCATATCTGCAAGATCACAAATATTTTGCGGGTGCAGCATAATGCACAACGCGTGTGCATTTGAGAATTGCAATATTTTCCTCGTATTGTTTTACGTAAGCGATGATCGAGGTAAAGCGATCGAGAAATAATTAGTTTGCGAAATACTTCAAGTAAATATCATCGTTTAAAGAGATTTGAATTACGGGATATTTTCTGCTTGCAGCTGTATCTGATCTTATCTGTCCTTTTAAATCTTCTCGAAAATCTCTAGGTCGCAGGTATATCTTATTCTTTTCGTTAATTTTATGCTGCATTGCACGAGATTAAAGAGAGACGTAATCTGACATACTTGAAAATAAACGTTTCCACGTAAAAAGAAAAATATTCCTGTTATCAATGCTTTCTTCTCCATCTGTTTCCATGAAAGAAGCATTTATTTCGTGCAATACGCGTTTCTCTGTCTACGATAGAAAGCTGCAGAACACCAAATGAAAAAGACGTTGAATAACAAATCTCAGTTTACGCGAGAGAGCATGTAATCAAGCTTGCACGCACGTATGGAATTATAATCCGAAATGTATTAGAAACCGACATTCATTCGAAAGTTGCTAGACGTTGGAATTACTCGTTCTGAATTTTCACTGCATACATTAGATTGGCTGGCAACTGATTTACGAGGGTCTCGTCAGGCTGGCGTATATCGAAAATTAAATTTTCCACGCCCCGGTATCTTGCAAAGAATTTTCTGGCGCCGTTATCTTCATCGAGGAGGAAAATCGCGCTATTATCTGCTTCGATATACATAGGGTTCGTCAGCTACTTTTATTCTCACCACTTTCCCACGAGCAATAAATTTATAAACAAGATAGAAGCTTCACGGCAGACCGAGCAATTTTTCTAATGTTCCGTGTGCTTTTTGCGTAATGGAAAAAAGACATGAATATTTTTTAACTGTCAGCTACGTATAATTTTCTTTGCGTTATATGAAAACGATTAGTGAGATAAATTCAATGACTTACAATGTATTACAATGGGATTATTAAAACACAAAATATATAAAATACAAAATAATAGGAAAATTACATGAACACTTTGCAACGTCAATAACATTATTATAAGATATGACTACTTTTACTGTTTGGAAAATTCTATAGTTTTGGGCTCTGAATTCGCTAAAAACTTGAGGAAATTTTTCGTTTTTATATTTTAATGATACTATCCTGTAGTTTATTATACATTATAATACATTGTAATATATTATTTATTTATATTATATAACATTGATATATATATATCTCCTTATAATTATTATGTTGAAGGAATTACAGCGATCAATTTAAAAATGCTTAAATATCATTTACAACTTAAAATATGTAATCAGAACATCGTATCTTTATCTTTTCTATTTTTCTCACAAATCTGCCATTTATGAATAAACGCAAAGAACTAACAGCTTAACTATTTATGAGATGTACAGCATAAAAAATGCTGGCGGAAGTTGGTGCAATTTCCTGAGATGGTTTTCTTGTTTCAAGATTCCAGGAAAAGTTCATTTCCGCGTAAAAATCAGATACGTCTCGAGCTGCAATCTGCTTCACAGTCGTACGCATTGCGAGTTGTGCTTTCCGAACTCCAGCCACGAGAAAAGTTTGCATGAATGACTATTTACGTCCAATATAACACGTACGAAAATATACACAGTAACGATAAAACTTTATTACACTCTTTTGAAGTGGATGCAGTGTGTTAAAGCAAGAAAAACAAATGTCACTTTTATCTGAAAATGTTACATTCTCTTTCCCTTCTGAAAACAAACTTCGCTACTATTGCAAACGTTCAAACAAAAAGAAACGAAGTTCAGCAAGCAAGTTGTAAAGTAAACCAAAGGCTGGGAAAAAATTTTCGTGGTGAACTTTCACATACCTGCACACATGTACATGGTACATTTATATGAAATGTAAAAACAAATATTCGTACAAGCCTGAACTCTTTCCACGATTTTAAAATTTAAGAAGAACGAAACGTTCGAAAACGTTAAATATAATATAACTAAATAAAATAAATATAAATAACATAACGAAAAATTATTACATATAATAATTCTTTTAACAATTATTATTTTATTTTATTTATTTCTTGTTGGAGAAACCAAGCCTATGCCTCTATGAGTTACTCTTTAAAAAGTGACTGCAACTAACCAAACAAAAATAAAAAAGGCAGAATATCGCTGTCCACCCACGTTTAAATAAAATGGTTGTCGTGTCTCTCTCCCACTCACACCACAATCCATGCATGAATCAACATTTACAATACATATAATTGAATTTTTGCAGCCACATACACACACATACTGCTCACAGTAATCCAGCGTTATACCTTAAATTAAATATATAAAAAAAAATACTTTACACTTCTGATTTCAGAGATTCAGTAAATTTCAGAGAAATTGGAAACGCAGCTTTTTTTGAGAGAATGAAATATAAAGTCGCAGCTGCTACGTATTTGCTTGAACATCCTGGCTCCTAACCCATAGCTTGTGCTCACGTTTAATTCTCTCGAAACAAGTTAATCTTTGATCATTCCTTAAAACAGAATGTCGAGAATTATGATAGACAGAATGTTAATCTAACCATAGTTCTCTGACGACGCGCTCTATAATATGTAGTGTTATGTAATACGAAAACTACCGTGCATCATATCTCATCTCAGACCGCAACAAATTTGCTGCTGTTAGATCATAATTTAATGGTAATTCCACCAGCGTAAAAGATTTCAGACTAGAACGCTTTAATTAAACATTACGATTGTTAACATTTTCAAAACAGACTAGTCTTGCCGAAAAATTATGACGCTGTAATTATTATTTCGACTAATTATAACTAATTATTTCAATCTATAATTTCCACTGAGTCGTTAATAACCTACTATAGCGATTGACGTAATTGTGAACAGTCGGCTAAAAAATATATTCCTCTCGCTGATGCTGAGATTGACGCATGGAAAAAATATTTTTATTGTACGCGTATAATATTCGTATTTGCGTATAGTATGAATCTACTGCTTATACTAACAGTGATATACGTATATCGATGTATTCGTCAACTTTCTCGTATAATTCGAGAATCATGTGCATCCTGTGCACTTTCTCCGAAATGGAAAGTACCGAGCCACTCTTCGCCACGGTGCAACAATTATTTTGCATTGAATTACGAGTTCAAGATACCGATCCATCGCTTACGCAAGTTTATTACGCTTCTGCATTTGTTTAGTCTTCATTATATCGACTGCTTACTGCACTGAATATTAATGTCGTCAGTAAACAAGAGATTTTAATGCAAACTCGGGTTTCTGAAATAATTTGAAAAATAGAGTCTCTGTGGAAAATGTCTACCTACGAAACGTTACGCAAACCGCCACATTTTGCATATTTGATACGCTTTTTCATATCGCGTAGATTTTGCACAATTTTGCAACTTCAAATTTCCCACAAATGCATAAAAATCCGTCTTGTCATAAGCAATAATTACGAGAAAAAAAAAACTGCCTACGTACTCGATACATTTTCACGTAAGAAAACAAGCAAACTTGTGGACAAAAGTTCGAAACGAATGAATTTGGACTTTAAACTGAAATATTTTTTCCGAAAGATAAGAGCACGTTTGAAACATCATTTCAAACGATACGAATATAACGACATAATGAACGAAAGAATAATCAAGCAGTCAAAGAAAATCGAATATCGATATGTATTTGAAATAATGTATTCAGAGCAGGAAATTCCATTTGTTTCTATCGAACATCGATATTTTTATCTTCCGTAGAGTTTAATGCTCGCTCGTTGATTCCAGTAAAATTAGATGAGAGCATAAAAGCAATCAAACAAAAGAGACGACTATGCGACGAGAATTTAACAAATGTTAAAATTTCGATTGAAAGAACACGGAAAGCACGAAACGTAAGAGCAACGCGAAGAAAACAAAGAGACGTTGAAACGTCTATGAAAGAACTAACAACGTGAATATTATACTACGAACTGGAGAAGTCACGGCGAAGAAGAAGACGTTGCAACACGGTCATTTGCTCGTGAATGTTCGCTAGACTTCGCTGTTTCCTCTTATCAAAATAAGTTTAAGAAAAGTCTTTGTCTAAGGTTCTCGACGTTTTCGCGATCGATAACACGACAACAGCTTAATATCCTCTTGAAAAGAAAATGTTTCGTTGTTATGCATCCTTATTTTCCTGCTTGTTATCGAAAGAATATTCTGTTACTAAGAAACAATATCGTTGTTATTGTGTATACCCAGCGATGTACTTTTTGATGCATCGATCGATGTAACTCGTTGCTTCTCCAAAAATATTCATTAAACTATCGATCTTAGGTAAATCATCGATTCAAAAGATGTTTTAACGTCGTATGCAGTGGCTCACGAAACTATTCGAACGTTCCTAGAAACATTTTATGTTCGTTTTATACAATTTGTACAACATATTATACATATTGTAGAATTCTGAAATTTCATTAGCTCCAGAACGAGATACGACTATCGAGATTACGTTGGTAAAATCTGAATGAACCTGAAAATGCATATAAAAATTGCGACATATTTATTGGAAGCATACACTTCGCAAAGATCACCAACGTGTTTCAACAGCCCATTATTCAGCTCCGCTCCCCAGCGGCTTAAATCCAAAAACTGTATCATACAACGAAAAACGTAAAGCACCGACACATAATACAGCATGGTTACGTCGTACCGCCGCATATCGGTAGCTTTGCCTAACATACCATTACAAAAATTCACCGTTTATTGTGAACAATGTACCTAAAACTGTATTCTTGGACTCAATAAACTTTAAATCTCAAAAAAAAAAAAAAAACAGCCCATTATTCTTTGTATTAATAAGCCACCATATGTAGAGAGACCATCTGACGATAATTGTTGCTAATGAATATATATTTAAGAACTGTATGAATGAACTTGAATACTATTCAAATTGTATACCAATAAACAATATCAATAAGTCTATATATATTTACAATAAATGTCTTGTAACTTCAGTATGCATTTTCTGTTCGCTTTCAAACGTTCCAATTATAATCAAGATAATCGCGTCTCGTTACAGTAATCACGAAATTTTTAAAAAGTTTCATACAACGCATCCGATATGTTGGTAAAATAGCTTCGCGAGGCGCCGTATATTCGACGGAATTGTAGGACATAATCTCACGCTGTTTCTTTAACTACAAGAGCAAACATCTATTAGGTTAAAAGCGTTCAACCGTTTCTTGCTGTTCGGCAAGCGAAACAATTCTAATCGATGCTCGATACGAACGAGTAGTTGTGGCATGTTGGCGCGCAGCTGCTTCGTTTGATACGAGGACATTTTCACGAAATCGTTAACAACGGTCAAGGATCTGTCGTTCGTCACTTTGTCCCGATATTAGCAGACAATTGGAAGCAGAGTACAATGCCGGCAAATATAGAATATCGATATTATGTAGGTAGTTGAGTGGGTGGAAACAATGAGGAAGATACAAACCAGTGAGCACAGCGCCGACGAGCATGAAGAGAAAGCCGAATGCCGGAAGAGCAATCTGGCAGTTCGCAGCTATTACAACCCCAGCTACCATGAGACCACCCTCGATCTTCTCCACCCTCAAGCGTGATATAGGGGTTGGACATTTTAATTTCGCCCCAAGTCCGCCACTCAGCGCACCCTCCTCAGCCGCCATGGTGCTGGGCCTGGAATAATAGATAAACAACAATGCTTTTAGTCAATTGCACCCGCATCACAGGACGATACTGATTCTCAATGAGTTGATAATAATGTTAACGAGCGACAATGGGAACGACGCGCTTTGTCTGCGACGACGATCCGAGTGTTGCCGGATAAAAGAAACACCGCGTTTGACGATCATTTGAAATTTAACAGGTTCTCTGACATTTCTACATTTATTTGTTTCGTCTGAAGGAAAATATACTCGGTGGTGATTAATTAATGATTCTTAGACAATTGGGTGTATTCTATGTTCAATTATCGCCATGAAATCGTATTAGCGTACAAATTGTATTCTATTATTATTTTATTATTTTTATTACTATCTTATTCTATAATATTATTATATTATTTTATTATTGTTACATATGGTCAGATTAAAACACTCAGAGTCATATGTCTTGGAAATATTCTGGAAATTGGAAAGTATCAGTAAAATGAAGTAAAAATTAAATGCAAATTTAATACCGTAGGTATTTATATCAGAATTGTAAAATATCCATTTCTTTGGCGAATTAAAATTTCTAGAAAAGCACGAAACATGTGAGAGGAGCTGCTTGATTATTGTTATTGATCGTTAAAAAACGCGCATGTTACAAATTCATTTCGATGTCCTGAGAAAATATGCGGAATTCTACAAAAAAAAAAAAATAGAAATATTACAAAGCTATTGAAAGCGCGATTTATAACAAAAAAAAAATTCGCGGAAAAAAAATTGGGCTCAGCCGGGATTTGAACCCGGGACCTCTCGCACCCAAAGCGAGAATCATACCCCTAGACCACTGAGCCGTTCTGTTTGTTCTTTGCTATACTTTCACCACAAGTTGAAGCTCGTACTAAAAAATTCTACTATTTTCCAAATTATTCTTTCCACGTGTTACCTACCTACGTCAAAACGATCCAATTATAACAAAAACATTTATACGTAAATATAAACGTACGTATAAAAGAAGAAAAACATCATCTCAACATAATTTTGATCGTTTCTTCCAACTTTACTTCTAAAAACATTACGAGGATGATTCTTATGTTTAGAGAGAATGTTGTATGCAAAAAATATATTTTTGCAAAAAAGTTGCGAAAAAGTACACGGGCTCAGCCGGGATTCGAACCCGGGACCTCTCGCACCCAAAGCGTGAATCATACCCCTAGACCACTGAGCCCCTTGGCGGAACAGATTTCGGGATACAAAATTCTGACTGAGAAGAATTTTACTTTATAAAATCTCTTTCCCTTGTTAATTCGTTGTCAAAATTAAACAATATCATATCCTAAATAATAAAGACGAGACATTTCAAAAACTGTACTTTGTTAGACTCTTTTACACTGCTATTATTCCAATAAGAATATCTTATGCTTATTACGTGCATATATTTCGTATATTCTACGAAATACGTACGTTTCGTACGCATGTAAGTTTCAAGCGAAGAGTTTGCTACTTTTAACGAATATAAGTAAGACGTACTTTCTATAAAATAGGAAATTACAGGGGAACGATTAATTGTTTGAAAGAAAATTTTCTTCTAGTAAGAAGACTTCTTTCCTTGAACATATACAAAATATTTTTAAGGCTTCTTAAAAGCATAAAGTTCTGGCTTAAAATTCAATTTGACGCTTCACTTATTTAGAAACGATGCATCACAATGGCATTGAAACATCAATTTCTTTATCTGTCATTAGATTAACTTATACGCCACAGTATACTACATATTTTATATTAGAAGAGTTAATCGTGGAAATATTTTTCTAATTTATCACACCTATTAGCTATAGAAGAAGAAGACTTCTTTCCTTGAACATATACAAAATATTTTTAAGGCTTCTTAAAAGCATAAAATTGTAGCTTAAAATTCAATTTGACGCTTCACTTATTTAGAAACGATGCATCACAATAGCATTGAAACATCAATTTCTTTATCTGTCATTAGATTAACTTATACGCCACAGTATACTACATATTCTATATTAGAAGAATTAATCGTGGAAATATTTTTCTAATTTATCACACCTATTAACTATAGAAGAAGAGGACTTCTTTCCTTGAACATATACAAAATATTTTTAAGGCTTCTTAAAAGCATAAAATTGTAGCTTAAAATTCAATTTGACGCTTCACTTATTTAGAAACGATGCATCACAATGGCATTAAAACATCAATTTCTTTATCTGTCATTAGATTAACTTATACGCCACAGTATACTACATATTATATATTAGAAGAGTTAATCGTGGAAATATTTTTCTAATTTATCACACCTATTAACTATAGAAGAAGAGGACTTCTTTCCTTGAACATATACAAAATATTTTTAAGGCTTCTTAAAAGCATAAAATTGAAGCTTAAAATTCAATTTGACGCTTCACTTATTTAGAAACGATGCATCACAATGGCATTGAAACATCAATTTCTTTATCTGTCATTAGATTAACTTATACGCCACAGTATACTGCATATTATATATTAGAAGAATTAATCGTGGAAATTTTTTTCTAATTTATCACACTCATTATCTATAGAAGTTAATTTCGATAAGACGTATCTATAATTAGAAATATTTCGCAGCAATTTTCTAAGTTTAGCAACTAATTAACACGATGTCCATCATCTGCTATCTATAATATCTTATTTCCAGGTACTTTGAGTAATGAACATTTCATATAGATGAAAGTGTACGGATCGATAATATTAGAATATCAACGATCATTAATTTCTCGATGCTCTAACAATTGACATTAAGTAGTTTGCATACTGCAGTTCTTATTATATTCGCTTACAATTAGAAGAATTGTATGCCACTAAAGAGCATCCTTCTTAATTTTCTTCTTCAAATTATTTATTATTACGTACTATTATTATTATTTGTAGTATTATTATTTAATATTATGTACAAATTAAAAGAACACAATGTCGATAACTAACGATAGCCATAAGAGGAAACAAATTCTGATTTTCGTAACTTTATCTCTCTTTCACCGTACGCATTCGTCTTACGCCCCGTTATAAGTTTATCGACTTTTGTAACTGTCAGACTGTTGAGAGAGTTGCGCGCTTGGTAGATGGAAAGAGGCGATCAATCAGGTAGAAAGATTTCCAGTTAATTATCGCAGAAATACGCGAAGAGCAGCGTGTGTTCGTGACATCGAGGTAACAATGACAAATCTTGTAAAGTAGTTGAACGTTCATTGGACAGGAGCGCAGTGTTTACGAGGTCGAATAATTGAATCGGCCTGGCATGCAGTGCAACGTCTGTTAATTCCATGGAGAAGCCAGAGCAGGCGATTAAAACGCATCTCCGTGAAGGAAAGATAATTGGCACAGATGCCCTTTGCAGGCCATCGGGTCGTTAAACGATGCGTTCTATTGTTCTTCCTAATTCGGACAGTCGATTCATCGCGAAACCGCGAATGTTTATTATGCATATTCAAAAGAAATTTAAAATTTCTTATAGCAAAACTGCACAGATTATACCTTGTACGTTGCATATGATAAAATTCCAAGAAAATTTACATACGGCGAATTTTTAAATTCGATATATTATTAATTAATTTTACACGGTTTACAGTGGAGTCTCGCTTATTCGAGTCCCGTGTAACCGAAGTTCCGTGTTACCCGAGGTGATTTGAATTTTACCATAATTTTATTCTTTTCCCGAATTTTAACGCGAGGAGTAGGACAGATAGTGGAGATATTGTGAAATCAGCTAATCAAACTTCCAACCGATTAAGCAATGTGTTAAACCTAAGTACGTGTACGATGTTCCATTATCAACATTTTGCTATGATTTTATTATACGATTTATAAACGTTAATTGACCTTTCATTATCCGAATTTGCGCATCACGTCGGATAATCGCGGCTTTCGTATTTTTATATTACTGTATTTATTATTATTATTATTGCATTTATTATTATTATTATTACTGTAACATTATATTACTATATTTTCATTGGGTTTTCGGAATAGACGTATTTTTGTCGCTCTGTCGAACATTTTAGTAAACTTTCATTTCAATAATCTCGAACATTCTAAAAGATGTTAATGATTATAACATTAATTACGTCATTGTTTTTATATAATAGCATATTTCGTAGATGGACATATCTGCTCTAAAGTTTCAAGGTACCTCTGATTTTTATTAATGTTTTGGTACTTGGTGCAGATTATAAATTATGAATTATATGAAACTGTTACTAAACTGTTAATATGTCACGCTCTACTTGCTTCCTTATCATATAAAATATGAATTATAGCTACAACATGATTCATCTATAATTTTTTCCAATTAAGAGCAAATATAATAATTGACCGAGGAAATATCATAACATGCGATACTATGTTTATAAAATATCCCAAGTATAGTGCTTGATATAATATTTAGTGGATGAAATGCCGGATAGATACCATTTAATCAGGTCTATAAAAATACCAATTTGCATAAACATTTGCAGTAGATTCGTCATCGTAGAGATCTACATCGTAGAGATCTAGTCCTAACCCATAAAATAATACACTTGAAAAGGCCTTCGGATTTTTAATTAATTCGTTTCAATTAACCGGTTCCAAGAATATTTTGATAAATTTCTTCGGACAGATGTGACGTAAGACTGTACCCAAAATGGAATTTCGTCGAGGCGAAACTATACTCAGTTGATGTTTAGTGATGAAACATGAAAACATTATGACTATGAGTTGGAAATCTATTTCGTAATTTACGATAGGAATATTTGCCGTCTAATTATAACGGAGATTTCTATTATCAAAATACATTTAACGTGAAATATCCTCGACACGTAGTAAATTCTGTAGTTCATGGATTAATTTAATCGGTGAACCACGGGTTAAGGTATTTCGTGTTTAAGGAATTTGAGCGTTGCACAACTTTGATATTCAAATGTAAATATTCAAATGAAGATATTCAAATGTAGTTTCGTCGTTCAGATGCACTATCAAACTCTCTGGTATAAATAGTCCAAGTTAAGCGACGTGACAAAGATTAATAGATTACGATACAATTTCCGTGTTTTGTTACCCAAAATCTAGGAAAACATTCTTTTGCACCTATACGTACAATATTATGTACTGTTAATAACACGGAAAATATGTTCTTTACTCCTCCCACATTTCCATAACATTGCATAACATAACACAGATATCCACCAGAGTATTAAATCTATTTCTAATTAACAATCTAATGTAATAAACTAATCCCAATTAATCCTAATAATGAGATTATTAAACGAATCTTATAAAAATTCACTGAATTATTAAAATTATTGCAAACTACCATATTCAACGAATATTACGTGCAAAAATATAAATTATAGAACTAAATTGTGAAATTCTTTAGCGCTTTATCCCCAAAAAAATGTCCATCTTTTTCATTCGTTCTAGGTAGAATTTCGTGGTAAAAGAGGTCAGACATAAAGGATAGCCCTGATCTGTAGAAGCATGGACGAACGTACCAAGTTTTACATACTAAAGCTTGCGGCAGTCGTGTTTTACAAGGAAGCCGAAGCTCGCCGTGAAAAACGGCGGGAGGAGCGCAAAGAATGGCGGGTGTCGCGGAAAAAATTCATCTTTCGCCAAGTTTTGCACAGCGTGCTCAAGCGAACCGGTTCTACGACGATCAACAATGTGGCATTCGCTACGAAGAGCTTGAAAAGAGCAGGGGCGTTGGTTTTGCGCGACGGAGTTAAGCTCTCGAGCTTTGAGCTCCCGTCGCCCAATTAACGTCGACCAACGTACCCGCTCTTCATTAAGCAAGCCGACCTCTTGCGTCGCATAATGAAAAGGGTACCTCGTTAAATCCATGTCGATGCACGAAAGAAAATAGAAAAAACGAGCGAACGGAAGAAAAGACCGGGGAGGAAAAAATGAAAATTCTCGTCGATACGCTTGTACACTTAAGGGTAAGTAAATACCATAGTTCTTTGCCGGACAACAATTGTGTGGCTTGCGTGGAAATATTTCTCCCGTTTGTATAATCCTACTCTTCCTTTCTCCATCTAGAAACCACGCGGGAATCCTCCATCGTTTTTTCCGTGTAGAAAAATCCACTTACAAAGGATTTCGTAATTTTATGCTAAAACGTGACACGGTGAAAAATATTCAGAATCTGAAATGTATGCTGGGAGATAGGAAAAAATAGCAGGGTTTGAAGATAGTGGCAAATAGTTTGTACGGTAGAAGTTAAAGTACTAAATAATTAGATAGTTAGTTTTTATTTATATATTATAGTACCAATTAATCACAGTAGTAACAACTACTGTACAAGCTAATCACGACACGAGCTGTTCGAATAATTGATCGATTTTATTTTCATACGAGAGAGAGAGAGAGAGAGAGATGTTTTAATTGTCTTACGAATATTCGTTTTATAGACAGTTTTGAACACGAATGTAATACGAATTCTGGTTTACCAAACATTGATTATACTAATTGCAAGGAATTATGCTTAAATTTTCCATTAATCGATATGTCGATAATCAATCGTTTCGTTGATCTGTTATTTAATAATCGATAAATAATACGATTTATTGTGTATGTATTTCTTCAGTTTACGATCTATAAAGAATTTCATGTTTACATTTGCACGAGAAATGCTAGTTAGGAGAAAAGAAATACAAATGGAAGTGAACATAAATGCATATGTCTGTCCTAAATAAACATAGCAAAATATTTATGTGGCAGTAGACAAGACAAATTCGTATGATTTTATGGATCGCTGCTCTTTACTTTACTGCACGCACATGTTAAGATCGAATATTAAAAATTGTGAAGAAGCGAAATTTGTCTCGTGAGTCCGCACCACCACACAACATGTTCTGACATTGTGGAAATACCATTACGCGTTGTGGACGTTTCCCTTTACATCCATAACGTGATGTGACATTGTGAAACTTTCAACGTATTTCTCTTCAGTTAACGCGCGATTGAGCTAAGGCTTGGTACTTTCTACGTGTTAATCTGCTAACATCGAGGTGAATCGAACAGACTCGAAAGTAGACGACAACGCATCGATAAAAGCTGCAAGCAATATGATCGATATATATATATATTTTTTTTAATTTTATTGATATTTTATTGATACTAGGTTGTACGAAAATTGTCATTCTTTTACAGACACGTCTTTTCCTAACCTAACCTAATCTGTCGAACGTTTTTGATCTTTATTTTGATAGAACAAAATGGATCGTACGTAATTCGATAAAATAATATAAAACGGAAAATATTGTGCATCCATTATTTCCTTATAAAACGAAAGAAACTTTTCGGACGACCTAATATAATATAATGTAGATCTAATTAAATGCAATAGAAAAGCTCATTTATCATTACAGCAGCTGTTACAATAATATTTAGAATCACATTGCTTGCAGGTTCTTTGCAAAGTTTGCAAATTTTGCAGTTTTTATCGATGCATATGTATATACCTTTACAATTTTGTTTTATGAACAAACCATATTGTATATTATTTTGATCACTGACAAATATAAATATATATATATATTTAATATTATTTATATAAATATAAATATATGTATTCGTCAGTGGTCAAAATAATATACAATATGGTTTGTTCATAAAACAAAATTGTAAAAGTACAAAAATATTATTCAAGTTTTTAGCGAATAAATTATCAAAATTCTACGATGAATATCGACAACGGACCAGTAATTACGTTCTTATCTAACGTTAATATCTTATGCAAAATAACTTTTACCGATGTCATTTTCGAAATGCACACACGCAAAGCATATTTCCCGAGAGATTTATCTGAATTTTATCGGAATTTAAAAAATTAGAACCATTAAGCAAATTCAATTTTCGCAAAACTTCGGAGTAAAATTAACGAGCGAAATATGTATTTTAAAAGAATACATTTAGAAGGAATTTCTGCGATCCTGCCAATTATTACATCGCTTGTGAAAATTTATTGTAAATGCCATTGATCATCCATTCAGATTCTCTTCTTTTTACTGATATTTCATTAAAACTTGCCTTTTGTTTTACACACATGAAATAACAAATACTTTATATACTACGGTATAAAAAACATACCCATTTTCTGGACCATTTTGTATATAATGTTTATTAACAAAATATATATTTTAAAAGAATACATTTAGAAGGAATTTCTGCGATCCTGCCAATTATTACATCGCTTGTGAAAATTTATTGTAAATGCCATTTATCATCCATTCAGATTCTCTTCTTTTTACTGATATTTCATTAAAATTTGCCTATTGTTTTATACAGATGAAATAACAAATACTCTATATAATACTTTATATACTTCGGTATAAAAAACATACACATTTTCTGGACCATTTTATATACAATGTTTATTAAATTACATAATTATGCATTCAGTTATTCCAAATTAACAAGATATCAAAAATATACTAATTAAATATTCTTTACAAGAAGGTGGTTTCTTCAAATAATATTTCAATAATAATAACAGTGTGAAAACTGTACTCTTTGTTTAAAATTGATTACTTATTTTCGAACATATGCTTCTTAAATTTATTGTTATTATTAATTACTTGTTCCTTCATTACTTGTACATTTTACAACTATTCTTTGGTAAAAATATAATTATACACAGAATACAATTGGATAGAAATTATTGTATATGAAATATACAAAGCAACAAATATGAACTAGAGCAGACTACAGATTCGAAAGATTTCAATTCTTATGAAATTCTCAGAAGAAAGAGGAAAAACGGAACGAATAAATTTTAATAGATTAATTAAATCAAACGAATCGCATTGTTTCCCACGTTATTAAGCAAAGCATAAAACAGGTATCCATTGTTAATGTTTCCCTTACCAGTATTTATGTTTCATGATCCAGAAAGATTAACAACAGATGTTGAAACATTCGAAAGTGCACGGAAATAAATCACTTTCACGTAAAAATACCAAACTAATCTCTACAAATGTACACGTTTCTTCCCAAGGCAGCGCGTTAATCGCCATTCTTATAGCAAACTCAGATGGATATGCGATCTTGAGAAAACCTCATTAATCAAATTGTGCTATAAGCATTTCATAAAAACTTGTGCTCAATACACAATATACGTACGTGTTATAATATCTGTGTTTTTATCTTCTTCGATAACAAGGAGATCCTCGAACCAAAACTCACGAAACGTTCGCGAGCTACGAAAACTACCGACTACAATACAAAATTAATTGATTGGCTTAAAAGATATTTTAACTAAAGGCGAGGAAAAATATATGTAACAAGATATTCTTATACGTTCGTTTCTTTCGTCTTTCATACGACAAATTATCGATATCTTTTTCTAGAGAAAAGGAGAATGCATCGGCTGGTTTATGGAAAAATTTGCAGCTACATTTAAAAATATAGAACTATCCTTAAAACCTTCGAAAACTATTTTTGCTATTTCCCAAGTGCACACGCATGATATGTCACGCACTGTTCCAAACCATTTACATTTTTCCTAATGAAATTAAGGATCTTGGTGTAAAAGCTGAGCAACAGCAGGTTTTAAAAATGATGCGAAAAATTGAATAAGATTGAATTAAATACGACTCGTTTAAGCAATTAATATTTTGGCCTTAGAAAGGCATTAGTACGGCAAATGATACAAGAAATGATACTCTTACATTTTTGAAAAATACGCCCATCTCCTCCGCTGTTTTAAAATGTCGGGTATTTGAAATGTAATATTTTTTCACATCTTTATTTTTGCCCCACTTTCTTTCGTGCTCCACAAACAGTTCCTTAGATAAACCACTGGTCGTCTCTCGTTGGCACATGTTTACTTCCCGATGACCGATACGATTACTGTTCGTCCGAAAACATTTCGAATCGACAGGAAGAAAGACACGCAATTAACAGAACAGTTTACCAAACATTCGAAGCACGTTGGCTGACAGATTAACATTAGCGCCACCATTGCGATATTTTAGAACAAAAGCTGATCAAGTCCTGGACATGGTCGGTTCTTCTTTCCAAAGATCATATTGGGTAAGTCGAAAAATCGTTATGAACGTATTAAACTTGTCTGATTTTTGCATAGATCGCTCGACAATGTATAAAACTACACAAAGCTTGAACAAGTACGATTTTCTTAAAAAGTGGACTTGCCCGACCCTTCTACTTCAATTCTTCTCTAACTTGTAATACTTCAGAGCTGTGATACTCTGACGCACTTTAAATCTACGAGTCATAACACAGTCAATGATAAATCATATTACTGTCGCAAATAATAAATTTATATAAAGAAAATACGTAGATACTAATATATCGTTTATATTCGATCGATTGATATATTGTTCTATCGATATGATATGATACCGATATATTTCTATACTTGAAATTACATTTCTCACTCGTTAGAAGTATCTTGCATCATCGTTCAATTACGTCAGCTCTCAAAGATTAGCAATCGATCTAAATATTTTATTCGCGCGGGATAACAGAGGAGAATTTGAAACGTAGAAACATTCACATAACCACGAACGATCGTGAGAATTTCGGATACGTTACGTAATACTGCGATACAGCTGAGAGATCATCAATGGAGGCACACGATTTTCTCCGCGTTAGCGACGCTTTCGTTTCCAAAGGAATCTCGCACGAGTGAAAGAAAGGTAGAAACAAAAGTTTGAATCGTCGCGCGTACCAATGAACGAGGATCTGCGTTAGATAAATTGCGATCGGCGTGACCTCATTCTAAAGATCTCGATGAGATAACCCGTGTATCCTCGACTCTTGGCTTGCTCTTTGCCCCATTTACTGGGTGTGTAGGTCATCAGGGACGAAGAGGAACGACGAAGATAACAATTGATGCAACAAGAACGAGTACCACTTATTCTCGGTGTCGCCGCTATAAATAAGATTCGACAGTGATGACTTAATTTGTCGAAATTATGGTCGTGCTTAGCCGAATCGCCGCTGTTTCTACGCGAAATATTATAAATACACGAAGCGGATGAAGGGATATAAAACACTTTAGATACGCTACAGAAACGTACTTAACGAATGGATCTTCGTAAACCAGATTATCTGATACTTCAGTGAAAAGGCAAGTATCCATTGAATGCTGAGTTTAAATGCGTTAGGAATAATTTTGTAAGGTCAAGGTTCACCATAAGGCAAATTATTGAATGCTAAAGTAGCGACGAATGCTTCTCGACAACCACTTTTCAAGAAGTTTGCATATTTATACCACTGACATATATAAAATGTAATAGAATTTTTGTTGTATATAAAATGTAAAATTATAAAAAATAATTGTTAGTCATTGTTAGTTGTAACTGACATCTGTTCGGGGTCTTATATAATTGTTTTTAACACGTTGGTCGCCGCGTCACCCATATCTATGTGACGGGTGTACTTCCGTGGGGGTCCCGTCACCCAAGTATGGATGACGCTCTTCTTGTTCCAATTAATTAAATATAGGATATTATATATAGGATATACAACACAAAAATATTAAAAATATATTATACCATACTTTTTATTAATTTATATTCTAGATAAAGTATTACATTATGCTGTAATTGTCGCATGGTAATTGTCAAAACATTCGAAACACACTAGGGGTGATTTTGGGAACTTCGAACAATAGTTGTAGACTTCGTTCACTGATCATTTTGAGGATAAAAAAATCACTGATGTACGTCTCACAAGTATGCTTATCTGCGTATCGGTACTTTTGCCTAAAACATCACTACAAAAATTCGCCGTTTATTGTGAATACCAAAATGTATTTAAAAATTGTATCTTGGGTTTAACAAACATCTTTAAAAAAAAAAAAAAAACAAGTATGCTTATCGACTAAATGAAAGATCTGAGATCCCTCGGAATAGTCTACCTGGAAAACTTATCGCTTTCTCCATTTCAGAACTAAATAATCTTTTCTTTACAATGAATCGAAGGCGATAAACAATGAATTCCCGCTGGTCGCTCTATTTACGTCCTACGTACCGACGGTCGAATTGGACCCCGCAGGAAACTTAACCGAATCACGCTGGACGACCAATGTGTTAATAATATGACTGACGATAATAATGTTTTGTGAACTTCTATTGGCTCGGTAAACGTTCTGCGACCTGTGAGACAGCGCCCGGCTATCACGCAGCGGAGTCGTGAAGCTTGTGACATGACGCACGCCGAAAAGAGAAAGACATTGCTTGGAAGAGAAGGTCGTGTCTTGTAGCTATATCGTGGCAGCGATTATAAACAAAACACGATCGAAGCGAAGAAGGTCGCTCGTGCGAATATCCGCAAATTGTCTACTGTTTGTATTTTTGGTTGCTTTTGGCTCGACCCTCTAACGCTCATGTCGCGAGTGATTCATACTTTAGAATCTTTCTTTAAAGTCAAACATCTAAACCTTACTCGTGAAACGCTCTTTAAAATAATGAAAATGCATCAAAATCCATCCAGTTTCACACGAAGCTGGAGAAACTTAAAAGAAGGTTCTGAAGATTAATTCGAACAGACGCCAGAATAATGTATAAATAGATATATATGTAGATAGATTAAATAAAGAAAGCGAATTTTAAATGAACTTGAATATTCACGCGCGAGTTACTCTATAGTTATGTTTAAATTACGTCAAGCAAACTAGTTATACTATTTAAAGTCGAACTGAGATAGAAATAATATTAAACTTTTGATCACAATGTAACACAATTGTTTGACTACGTAGATAAAGTATAACTAAGATTAAAAGAAAAAGAGGTAGTTATATAATTAAAGAAGAATATAACAATCGATTCTACTAGGCTGTCCCAAAAGTTTCTTTCGTTTTATAAAGAAATAATAGATGCACAACATTTTATTGAATTTTACTTTTATTGCACATTATTATTTTATTGAATTATGTATGATACATTTTGTAGTAATGGAACAAAATGAATGGATCATACAATATAAAATAAAAAGAAAAAATACACATTTTACCGAATTTTATTTTTATTACACATTATTATTTTATTAACTTATGTATGATCCATTTTGTAGTAATGGAACAAAATCAATGGATAATACATACTTCAATAAAATAGTAATATGCAATAAGAATATAATTCAATAAAATAATAATATGCAATAGGAATACAATTCAATAAAATGTTATGCATTTTTTGTTTTATATTATTTTATTGGATTACATATGATCCATTTTGTAGTAATGGAACAAAATGAATGGATCATACAGTATAAAACAAAAAGAAAAAATGCACATTTTACTGAATTTTATTTTTATTACACATTATTATTTTATTAACTTATGTATGATCCATTTTGTAGTAAAGGAACAAAATCAATGGATAATACATAATTCAATAAAATAATAATATGCAATAAGAATACAATTCAATAAAATAATAATATGCAATAGGAATACAATTCAATAAAATGTTATCATTTTTTGTTTTATATTATTTTATTGGATTACATATGATCCATTTTGTAGTAATAGAACAAAACGAATGGATCATACATAATTCAATAAAATAATAATGTGCTCCAAAAAAATAAATTCAATAAAATGTACTGCATTTTTTGTTTTATATTATTTTATTGGATTACATATGATCCATTTTGTAGTAATAGAACAAAATGAATGGATCATACATAATTCAATAAAATAATAATGTGCTCCAAAAAAATAAATTCAATAAAATGTAGTGCATTTTTTGTTTTATATTATTTTATTGAATTACATATGATCAAATTCTGTTCTATTACTACAAAATAGATCATACATAATTCAATAAAATAATATAAATAAAAAAATGTTGTGCATCTATTATTTCCTTATAAAACGAAAGAAACTTTTGGGACGACCCAATAAGAAAGATATAAAATAAATAAAATCGTAATCGTAATAATACGTAAATCTTTCTATAATGATTATTTGTATATGTAAACGTAATATCAACCTTACTATCTGTTTTACATTCTACCGATCTATCCAAAATATCTATCTGGTGTCTCCATACGAATTTCAATGTCGAGGAAATATACTATACATTATACATTATGCGAACATTGTAAATTTATGGCACGCGTGTTACAATGCCATTTTCAGTGTTTGAGCTGCTTTAAATCATACGAATCGTAGGTGTAATTTCCTTGTTATTCTATTCGACTTCTGAACGGAAGGAAAAAGAATATAACGTTATACGTTGATCGCGTACAAATCACGTCGTTAATAACATAACTAAGCAAACTTCCACCTGATATGATTACGTAATGTACAAGACACTATCGTAGATAACATATGCAAAGATAATATACAACAAGAAAACGTACATTACTGCAACGTTTCGAAATTTCTGTTGATAATCGTCTTTGACGTGTAATTATATTTTAAATAACTTCGTATCATGCTATTTGTATCTCTCGGAAATCATTTGATTATAATAATATCATTAGACAAATATATACATTGGTGACCATATAAATGGGGAAAGTCCATGCTCAATTAAAAAAGTCCTGCAAAAATTAAAAAATGCTTTTTATCGTGTAACGTCACATGCCAATGAGAACACTGTGACGTAGAAGTTAAGAGCAATCTCCATTTGTAAATAATTATTAACAATGTTAAAAGTTGATACCACCGGTAAGTCCAACATCGCCTCTGTATAAAACAACGTGAATTTTTCTATAATTTTATAACAATTTTTACTCGTGACAGTAGAAAATATACTTCTATAATAAAAATAAAAAGAACATCTCGAAGAGAGTACATTTTCTGGTTTCGTACAAGTCATCAGGGACAAATAGGAATGGAACTTACGGTGCTTCCAAATTTAAATGAATGGCACATTCAGTTTTCTCTACGACTAAACGGTGACTTTTTCTGATGAACTTTATCTACATTAGCGCAAAATTTTAGTAGAAAATTTTGTGATGCGGTTCATGATTATCGTACTCTTAAGGGCATCATAATAATAAGACGAAATAATCAGAAATTGTGGAAATAATTTTAAATCAGAGAAGTTTCTTTCTCCGTTAAAAAATTTTACTTTTGGCACTTACAGTGCTGTCTACAAAGAGTCTTTGTTATTCAGCTTATGCAATTTAGCAAGTTGATTATTACTATAAGTAAAAGTTTAAAAGTCAGTCTGTAATTATAACGTTTATATCACAAAGTACAAACAAAGTATATTTAAATCTATTAAATATATTATATGCGATCGAACAGCAGGTAGAAAAGAAAAGAAATTAGATTTTTCACAACGCAGTTAATTGAATTTAAAAGTAAGTGCATCATGCACACACATACTTGTATATACCCTGGCTACTATACCATGTCTCTGAACTTATTTCCTTGAAGGTTAATAAGGATAATAATACGGCTTATTTTCTTGACAAAGAAAAACTGCGTCTTACATTGAACTCGTGATTCATAAAAATTGCCTTAAGCAATCACATTTCCTATTAACCGAATGATGGTGTTTCTCATAACGTAACTATTTTCTTGACAACGTTGACACGTGTTTTACCAGAGAATAGATCAAAAGAGATCGAGCGCTTTGTCCACGAAAAGAACGAAACGCTGAACTGACACGTGACGGTTCAAGAGACGGCTAATGTAACTTTCTAGCTCGATTCTTTGTCTTTGAATGAAACGCGAAGTTTCGTCAGCGAGCTCTTTCATATATAATAGAAAATTACAAGCGAATGGTGATCATCTATTCGCAAAACTATATAATGACTTCATTGTATGAAATAACAATAAAGTAAAACATTAATTTATATTTAATTGTCCAACAATTTACTGCAATTCACATCCATATTATGACAATCTATTCTCCAATATCAAAACACAACAATCTTTCTCTATTTACAAGCAACGCGAGTTTGTATACAGAACAGACACATTTAAACGTTATTCGATACATGAAATCGAAAATGCCACTGTGTTTTGTAGCATTTCGAACAGTTCATTTATAACTTTCACCTCTTCTTTCTCGTCGTGGCTCTTCATAAACTGTGTTACATATAACAAAATCTAATTTCCTATTCTTCGAAAAATGGTGAAGAAAAATTACAAACGAAAATTGTCTTCTTTCGAAGTTTCCAAGAAATGAGATTTTCTCTTAAAACTGTGTTTGTGCCTCTGCAAGAATATAAACTCGATGTAAATAAAATGTCGTTACCTTATCATTCGGTGTTTAATGGATTTTTCTTTATTTTTTATTACTTTGACCCAGGTAACAACCATAAAGTTTCGTTGCTATGTACGCAACGTTGCGTGTAAATATTTCCTAAAAACATGATTGCATGCGAATGTGTAGCCTTCGACTTGTATGGCGTTATAATGGATTAAAGCGTTCGATCACTCTCATGGTTTTATAACGAGATCGTTTGCCAAACTTGGAGGACGACCCTCCAAATTTTTAAGACTCGTGCTTCGTTACAAAGGCTGCGGGACAATTTGTTCCGACCTCCCGACGCTTCCAGGGCTATTAATCGCGTCTCTCGCCTCAAAAAACTGGTTCACTTGTGACTTCCACAAAGCTTCTTAACTTTGGTGGGGTTGAAACGACGAGCAGGAAAGTATCGCGCCCTCGAACAGGCAGATGACTTTAATGACTTCGTGAAAGGGAGTTATCACCGGCGCGACAACCCTCGTTACGTTTTCTTACGCAAAAGGGCGGAAAACTAATTAACTTGAGTGCAGCTTCTTCGCAAGACTTGTAGCCGGCTAAGAAAATTCGTTGAACTTAGCAGAACAGGGTTACTCGGAGGTCTTCGAACAACGAGCGGAATAATTTCCTCAGTGTTCGTAAACTTCTCGAACGGTTCGAATTAAAGCAACGAATAGCGGAAAGTTCCAGCTATTATCGTTGCTGGCAACTTCGGATGAAATTTATCCCAACTTCTTTCCTTCCTCTCATTTCGCGATACCGTAAAGCAGCGAACAGGATATTTCAATGTTCGAGTTTCGTTCTCGTGTGTATGACACGGGGGAAATTCGATATTTCGAAACGATAAAATCGATACGATATATTTTAAGAAGATACAGCGTCGCTAGAATCGGAAACGTTTCTTGATAAAGCTGCAGCGAAGCCTCGCTAACGCAATTAAGCGAGAAAATGAAGTTTCTTAAGCTGTGCTGCAATAGGAGAATCTGCATTAACCAAGTTTGATTGAAGTATGATTGAGATTGTTGTACAGAGTTTGAATTTCCATGACATTACTTGCGACATTTTAAATGCGATTTTTAGACAAAATTCTACGTTCTGGCTGGCTAGAAGCTCTCTTCCAGGTTTCCTTTGAAAATACTGTGGAAAAATGTACAAATCTTCCAATTTGTTGTTTGTAAATCATTTTTATATATTTATCATATTTACGTTCTCATAACATCAATTTGCTAGAAATTATTAAAGCGAAAAGCTTAACCGAGTTCAAAGCGGAATATTCAAGATTCATCCTTGGAATATTCAATCATTAACCGTACAAAATAATTAATTCTCATCTACTTGCTTTTATGAGTCACATTATCTCTGTCGTACTCAATTTTTGGTTAATTAAAATTCCAAGTATAATCGCCTGAAGCGAAATTATCACTTTCATATTAAAAAGGGCAACGTGAAATTTCCAAAGACCTTCGCAAAACATAATATAGGAAAAATGTTACACTTTAAACAGCAAAGTTAATAAATACAAAAATAGAGCATAAATTTTACAGTTTCATTTACCACCATAGAGACATTTCACCGACGAACCCAATAAAGCAATGAAACGATAAAACGCCGAAAAGATAAACAAAGAAACAAGAAAACTACGACGCCGGTAGATCGACGCGACTCAATCAGCGTATTATAAAATTATTCCGCTTTCGAGGTAGAACCGCATCCGCTGGCGGGTTGTTAGGCAGCCGATTACAAAATTCCCGATTCATCGAACGTATTCATCTCTCGGTCACGCGAGTGGCCGCGAAACAAAGGCAACGACAGGTCGAAAGAATACGCGCGCACTAAAACGAATCTAACAATAAGTAAAATGACCTTGCACAAAGAGTCGGCAGCGTGGCAGGTCGACGACCGGTTAGTACGGCTCGCAAGATGCAATAAGGAACGCCTTTCTACAGCCTTGACTGCAACCTCCATTACGTTGCTGCCAGCTTCGTCGTCACGTGTAGACGTGCGTCGAATGACGTATCACTGTCGCCGTCCGATATCGTCCACGCACGTATCGGTGCAACAGCCGTTATTGCGTGGGTTAGATATTTTTATAATCAAGCAGCAAGCGTCGGCGATTTATCGGAGCGTCGTGAAGCGGACCGATACGCTCGAATACACTTAGCCTCTGCTAATTTCCATGGAGCAGTGTGCACGCTCGCACGTTTGCCGCGTGCTTTAGCCCCCGATTGATAAACACCTGCGGCCCCAACTGATTTACATCGACTTTTTCGCCTGTACCTTGCGTTGCGTGTCTCGCAACGACTTTTTTTGAGATAGTCGCTGCCGCGCAGCGATAGCATCGTACGATAGCCAACGGGTGTTTAGTGATAGTTGAAGCAGTCGACGACCGTTCATAATCAAGTAAAACGCAACAACGCGCAATGTTTTGGAATTAGCAGGCAATTAGCTTTTTTCCTTCGCTTAAACGCGCCGCGCTTTATTTTATTGCCAGCGAACCGTTAGTCGGGCACTCGAACGTCACGCTCACGACCTGTCGCTACATGGTGCGACCGGTACGTACAGATGTTGGACTTTCTCTATCCTGGAAACACGCATTCGCCGATTACTTATCCTCTCCACCCTCTGGATATCGAGAAAATGCCAAGTGAGGACATTGCAGTGTCCGTCCCCAGCAACTCGTCTAACTTCAACTCCTTTTCTCCATCATCGGTCTGCGATAGAACTTACTTTACTTTACTCGACAAGTTATTTATTTTTTAATATCATTATTTAATTCGTACTTTACAATTTGTCCAGCTGGACATTTGGTAAATTTTTCTAACTTAATTGTTAAATAATATGTGGATGGCTACCCCCAGCGGAATACCATCTTCGAGTTTGACTAGTTTATTTCATTAGTGAGGTCAGTGGGGTGTTTTCTTCTTAGTCTTCTTTCTATGAGAGTTTTGCTCGCTTCAGCAGCCAGCTGGTATACTCGACAAGTAAACGCGCATTTCTTCTACGGATCCACGCGCCTACTTTGGCTTTTTCCCAACGGTCCTTACGCTTCGAAGAGATAATCGCATTGAGTTTTACTTACACATAATCGAGCGATAATTGACGCGAGCGATCTCTCTACGATAACGATGAATAGATCGCGGATTTTTATGCTTTGATTTATAACGATATTATGATTGATAACGATAAAAACAGAAACCACTTTGAACCTCGTGTTTCAAAAAGATGATCTCTTGTTACGACTTTCAAACAGATTAAATGGAAAAATGTATATCGTAGGTGAACAAAGAGCGAGCGTCCTGCATGAAATTCAATATAGACGCATCTTGCCATGGATTGGCTGACTCTTGCCAAACTCGTTCAATAATATGTCAAATATATCATTCGAAGATATCTTTATTGTTGAGAAGTGTGGATCTTAATTGCCGAAATAAATGTATAGGAACACTTAGATTACACTTAGAATTGATATTAAAATAGTTTCAAATTTATCTAATATGCGATGTACAAGATATTCGTCGATACGAATTTGCACGCGTCTCAGCGCTCTCTTTGTCTCACCATCTTCTTTACTACACTACCAACGGAACAGTTGTATTCTTCTGTTTTACAAGACGCTGTGCACGCACATACCCCTATACACTCATACTCGTATATGTATGTCACTACTACGCGACTAATCTAGTGTAGCACACAAAATTACACATATCTCAGTATTTATATACCGTATAATCGCATTGAGATTGAAGCTAATGCTACAGACAATCTAGACTACAGAAATAAACAAGAATTGTCATTTTCCTGCGATCTTAAATTATAATTAGACTGCGGATTTTCAAGCAAATTCCTTTCTTAGGAGAATATAATCGAAGAAGTACAACCTCGGTAGAAAACTGTTTTATCTACCAGCTATTACACACAGTGTTGTACTTTGAATATTTTACGTACTTTTTTGTATCACGTGTATCCTGCGCAATTTTGCACTTTAATATTTCCTACAGGTGCATAAAAATCCACGGTCGAATTATAATGTACGATATTTACGAGCCATTCGTGGTATTAGAACAGCGATTAAGCAGAAAAATAAGAGATGAAAACACCGAAAATGAAATAACAACTGATAATAAGAAAATAAGCATTCGGTGTGACGAGTTTGCTATTATCTCATTCCTCGGCTTTTTCGACGAGGCGCTCAAGAGTGGAACCTAACAGTCGCCTAACAGTCGAAAATTACTATCGTCATGCGATCCGTGAAACGCACAATGATGTACCATAACCTCGAAACGCATTACCGCCAAATAACCTCAGGCGAACCTTTTTCTTTCGCTTACAAAAGAACCATGAAACCCATCTGTACGTCCCTTTCGCCGAGGCTTTACAAACATTTAAAGAAAGGAGAAAGTATCGAAGTTAAAAACAGAAAATATTCGTAGTAATTAATAATTTGAAGAAAACGCGCCGTGGACGAAAATATCGACTGGGATAAGTCTTTCTCCATTCCCATAACTGCTGTATGATTAGGTTTAAAATTCTATTAGAATTTGAAATAAAAGAAATGTAGCTTTTGTTACATACACGAGTGCGGTTACGTCACAGTAACTGATGACTTGATTACGTGAAAATTTGCATCGAATAACGAGCAAATCACTACATTCCGAAGTGATTACTATATTATAGTGAGCTCAAATATCGTATTACGAAGCAATAGTCCTTTCCATCATTAAGTAAATATACAAATGATGTAATGTAATACGTAATTGTAATATGTAATTTTAAAAGTTACAAAAACGAAATTTATTTATCTACTTGAACTGCTTGAAAAAACATCTTAAAATTAAATAAATTATTAAACCATTTTTATTCGTTGTAATTGTGTAGATGATCTAAGAACAGTACTCTGCGATCAGAGGCAAAACCTAATTGCCAATTAGGGATTCTTCCCATCCCTAAGCAAATATTTAAACAACGTGACATGATACGATAAAATCTACTTAGAAGTTACAAAAACGAAATTTATTTACCTACTTGAACTGCTTGAAAAAACATCTTAAAATTAAATAAATCATTAGACAATTTTTATTCGTTGTAATTGTGTAGATGATCTAAGAACAATATTCCGCGATCAGAGGCAAAACCTAATTGCCAAGTGACGATTCTTCCCATCCCTAAGCAAATATACAGGGTGGTTGGTAACTGGTGGTACAAGCGTAAAGGGGGTGATTCTACGCGAAAAAAGAAGTCGAAAATATAGAATAAAAATTTTTCGTTTGAGGCTTTGTTTCCGAGAAAATCGACTTTGAATTTTCGCTCGGTACGCGTACACCTTATCACGTCTCGTTATAACGGGTCTCACTGTAGATTTTTAAAAAAATTTAAAAAAAGAAAAAATTAAAAAAAAATGTTTATTCTATATTTTCGACTTCTTTTTTTGCGTAGAATCACGCCCTTTCCGCTTGTGCCACCAACCACCCTGTATAAACAACGTAACACGATACGATAAAATCTACTTAGAAGTTACAAAAACGAAATTTATTTACCTACTTTAACTACGTGAAAGAACACCTTTTTATTCATGGTAACTTGTCTCTCGTCATTCTCGACGTATTACATAAACATAAATACGTCGATGACCTAAGAACAATAATTCCTCTATATATCCTACAGTGTTCGAGTTTAACGATCGATTTCAGAGTGAATTAAGAAGCCTACGATCCAAGGCGAAACCATTGATCTGTCCAACGTCAATGACCCTTTTGAATTCGGCCAGTATCGTCGAAACGTCATCCTGCCCTGGCTATTTAGCGACGAAACGAAGTGCCTGTCCACACGCGAACGAATGACGTGGACGGATGTCGAACTGAATTGGCGCAATGACCATAACCAGGGTCTAATGCGGCAATAGATGTGCGACCTTTTCCTTGCCGTTTAAAAGAATGGAACGGAGTGGAACGAAACACGACAGTGGTTCGTTGCACACGAAAGAACTTACTGCTGTTGCTGTTGCTATTGCTATCCTTCCCCCATCAAGCGATTCCAGCCATGACACAAGCGTGAAACGCGTGACGAAAGACATTGCAGAATTCAGGAAACGTCATTTAAACGTGGAAAAAGTCACAGGTTCGCAGGCTACTTACAATCGGAATTGGGTATTATTCGAATTCGAATTCGAATGTGAAATAATTACCTGAATGAATCTATATCGGTGGAATATTTTATTTCGTGGAATAATTATTTGTTTCCCGTAACAAACTTTCTATATTTACTCGAATAACGATTGCAGAATTTTTTGAATAATAATACGAATCATTTTTTGTTCGCGCTTAACTTTGTACAAGTATATACAGACACCGGGTACAATTCTTAGTATTATTTTACCCAAGAAATAATTTACAAAGAACGATAAACTTTCTAAACTGGCATTTGAAAAAGGTTAATTATGAATATTGTTACAATGTTACAATAACTTGACGATGTAGCTTGAAAATATATCACGTTCAATATCATGTTCATTCTTGACGCGACACGTAAATATCTACATGTAATGTATAAATTTACCGAATGTCTAGCTGGACAAATTGTATAGTAGAAATTAAATAATAAAAAAAAATGTAATATATAATTCTATGCGAATAGATTCTCGTCGAAATAAATTGTTCGATTAAATTTTTATTCCAATATTGTTACAATATTACAATGTTACAATAACTTGATAATGTAGCTTGAAAATATATCACGTTCAATACCATGTTCATTCTCCACGCGACACGTAAATATCTACATGATATATAATTATCATAATTCTATGCGAATAGATTCTCATCGAAATAAATCGTTCGATTAAATTCTTATTCCTAAATTAAAATAAATAAATTCCTGCACGAATAATTCCTTATACGAAAAATTGTTTACTCGGATAAATGCTTGTTCGATTGGATATTCGTTCGTCAGTGGGAAATAAAATTTCGTTCTTTATTTTTACTCGTTATCTGGCGTTCGAATAAAATTTTGCCCAACACTGATTACAATAGCCGTTTCTCTTCGTCGCAAACAAAACAAAACAAATCGAAGAATTCGCTGGTAAGTGTAACTGGCTGAACGCGATTAATATTCTCGAACTGAATGAATTGAATGTAAATGGATTGGGATGAGCGTAAATATAAAAAATACACGTTTCTTTTCCTCGCGAACAAAATAAAGCGGAGAATTCGCTGGAAAGTGTAAGTAACTGAACGATTAATGTTTTCGAAATGAATGAATTGAATGTAAATGGACTAGAATGAATGTAAATATACTTCCAAGAACACAGAAACGAAAGTGTATGCTTTATTTATATTGCAGTCAATTGGCTTCAGTGGAAAGTTTTGCAATTTTATCGCACCGAGCACTGCTGTATTATATTTACGGAATTGATGTACTAAAATTAGGCTGCGAATGTTTATGCAGATTCAATTTTTTATGAAACCTGTTGAAAATGTGAGACAGAGATTTGTTTCGCCAATTAAACGCTATGGCGCGTACTATATTGGGTATTTTACATATTTTTACACATTAATATGCATTTCGGCACATTTCAATTTTCTGCGAATTCAAGTCCAATTATCATGTTTCACATTCGTTCGTCACAGAAACTTTGTTACTTGCAAGTGAAATAATCTTGATCAAATGTTGACATCTTCATTTGCCTTTGAACTCTGAACTTTTCCCAGTTAAATGACTCTACAATCCAGATGCCGTTAAATCAATCGAATATGCGGTATATTCCATAGGTTCGCAATTTAATCCTTTAACATTTCTCTAATTACGAGTAACAAAATTCACATATGCTCTAGCGGTGTTTCAAATGAGAATGAATTCTTTTCATTAGCGAGATAGATGGTTTTTCAAAACAAATTCGTGATCGTAGTAGCTAATGAAACACTGGATAAGATTATAAAAACAAAAGGATAACTAACTATCAGATTGTCTGAAAAGTTTCTTTCGTTTTATGAGGAAATAATAGATGCACAACGTTTTTTGTTTTATATTATTTTGTCGAATTTATACGATTCATTTTGTTCTGTCGAGATAAACAACGCGACATTTCACAGACTTGGTTTCACGTTTGTACGAAGGTGCATTGTTGTAAAAAACACGTTTGCGAAAGAAAGGCACTTTCCGGACGACCTGATACTAACGAACTGTCTAGTTGGAACGATGTTGCAGTAAAATCTAAAAACTTCCTTTTCAATCCAATATAAAAAGCAGACAAACACGGTAGAAATAATTGATTTAAGTAGTTTAAATATTCGAAAGTTGAGGTGAAGCTCATTGTCGATTGTTCTAAAATAGAGTAAAACATTCGCAACACTAATGACTTCTCTGTGGATATAGTATGGCCTGAGGAGAAGCGAATGTTATAAACACGGAGATTAATTATAAATTATTAGATCATAAAGATAAATATTAACAACTTTATATAGTTTAAAGTAAATATTTATCGCTAACGTACCATGCATATTTAGAACACAGAGATTAATTATAAATTATTAGATTATAAAGACAAATATTAACAACTCTATATAATGTAAAGTAAATATTTACCGCTAACGTACCATGCATGTTTAGAACTTGTCTTGTTGGTCAATTTAAAATAATATAAATACAAGCTCTATATATTTATACAGATATATATATTATATATATAATATATATTATATAGATATATAGCGTTATAAGAAATGCAGTTTATTTGGTCGTTAGCTTCTTTTGTTTTTAAATATTTTGTTCTTTTAATAACGAATAGAGTTAGTAAATCGGGCAAATAAAGCTTCAAAACAGCTTGATTTTTCTACCAGGATATTCCTTTTCCCTTCGTTTACCTTACTGAAAAATTATATTTTATGATATGGAAATAAGATAGACGATATTACTGTTTTAAATGTACAGTACAAAGGCACATACGTAATGGATTATTATATATTTGAAGAACAAAAAATATTTGTACACGAGAAATATCAACGGAATAGGAATGAAATAATATTTACACAGAACAAATTTCGATGTTTTTAAACGTTGGAAGATCGTGCATGTACCCCGTTGCTTGATTCCTATCTTTTTTACTTTTTTATTTGAAACTTGGAAATGTGTTCCGCATAATCCGGAGATGTTTGCTTGCACGGAACATTGCGAACAAAGTTTGTTTTGGATAAACAATGCGCAATCAACATTCAAGTTAATACAGCACGAATTATTAATTGCAACAACGATTCTCACAACAGGCGTATGTAATGAAGAAAGCTTAGTTCCTACTTTCTTTTTAGGAATTTCGAAATGTCGTCGTACGATGTAATGAAAAGTTTCGATATATAAAGCGAATTCAATATAACACGGATTCCAATTCATCACGGTGATTTTACATTTATGTCGTCGATGAATAAGCCACAAACTTTCCGTAAAAATAATTTCCTAAAAAATAAAGAGAGTAGACTATTACATTGTTCTTCATAAATAAGAGACGAGATGATCTAACTATCATGAAACATAATTTCTGCACCGATACAACTGCTTCATCCTAGTTAATATTTATTAGAATAAAACTGAAGCTTCAAACATATACGTTTTAATAATTATATAATTTATTTGAAATAATTTGGGAAAATTAATTTTATTAAACACCTAAAAATCCCAAGTGTTCGTGAAACAGAAGAGGAAGCGTTAAACAAGGAAAGATGTTCACGCGTATAATCAATCGAACGACTACAAAAACAAAGAACGAGTTCCGAGCAACGCTCAGAATGAATGTTTCATACTCTCTTCTCTCGTTTAGATGTCGTTGTTCGAGTAACAGCATGTCGAGGATAATAAGGTCATAGCAATCTACCCCAACGCGTCCTTGCCTCTGCGCTTCCATCAGCGCAATAACGTCACATTTTTCTAGTTCACTGACCAACCTATCCACTCAAATCGGTCATATTACCGCGTATTATGGATGAAGAATTTACACGAAACTTTTCATCTCGTCACCTGCATACAAAGTTTCAACTGCGTGCGAAACTTTTTCAATTTCACTTGTACATAACTTTGTAACTGCAGCGAGAATAACAAATTTAATTGTTACCCGTAACTTATCAAATTTTCGTGAAGAGCTAGTTCTTTCTTTCTAAATTCGTTAAACTATCGAGATTGCGATATTAGTGGGTATTATTATAATATATTATCTTCTGACAGTGAATAGGTGAAACGTTTTATTATGCATTTTACTTATTGTTATTATTTATTGCCATATTATAACACCAATTTTACTAGGCCCGGTCAATAACCGGTTTCGAAATTTAATTTAAGATTCTACGTTCCTTGTTGTTTCTTTTGTTCGTTTAACTTTATGTAAATTCTTATATTAACAAAAATTGAGAAATTGTTTGAGCAGATGATATTATGAAAAATTGAGAAATTGTTTTCGCAGATAATATAAGAATTTACATAAAGCTAGACGTACAAAAGAAATAACAAGGAATGTAGAATTTTAAATTAAATTTCGAAACCGGTCACTTGGCCAGGCCTGGTAAGATTAGTGTTATAACAGTATGGTAATAAATAATAACAATAAATAAAGTGTAATAGGTAACTAATAAATAAACGTTTCACCTACTCACTGTCAGAAGATGCACTTTGCTTTGGATATCTACATATGTACCTTTACTTCTCTAAGTCCATAAAAACACAAATTACCTCAGTTTAATAGAAACGTATCAGTGTAGGCTCCTTTCAGATTCTATACTTTACTAACACAGCAATAAAATCTGTATTAGTCTCGTTGGAATGAGTTAAAAATGTTTGAAAGTGGTACAAAATGGTACAAAATGAAAATAATATTTATTATCAATATTAACAAAGAAACTTCAAAAAAGCGTGATTCATTAAAAAATTATATACAATGAAATAACGTTATTATTATATTGCTATATTGGTATTTCGAAATTATATTTCGATTGTATTTTATCGTTGTTGTTAAAAAAAAAAAAAAAAAAGACACGCTTTATCAGCACTTAGATACGTCTCCTTTCAACAGATAACGTCTCCTTTAATCCCGATTTCAACCTGAATTTATGTGCGTCAGAAATTTTTTCACGGTCTACAATGCCATTGAGATTCCTGACGCGTAGCAACAGAACAAAGGAAGCGTCAGCACTGTATCAGAACTATCCTGTATCGTTCTCTGGTCATTTTCTCGAGAGTAGCATACCTTTTTACTGACGCTTTCTCTACTTCCGAGACTATAAAAATACAAGACGCTTCGCCTCGAAGAATGATTCTTATGCGATCGTGTGAGTATGCGAGTGGGTATCAATATGCATTAATCGTATATTGTGCAGCATTGAATGACGTTCGAATGTATCTCCACGAACCAATGCCAAATCAGTCGCATAGGCACGCACATCCAATATACACGTGAGACTGAGAATACGCTAAACTGACGTCACAGGTCTGTAACTGGTAATTATTTTCCAAGTTACTTTAATATTTTAGATGAAAGGAGATGTCCATATCTTCTCACTCGAAGCCTCTAATAAATTAAGAAGACAGCGATACTTCGTCTTCGTGTTATTACGTTTTTCTTTTTTACGTAAACGTAGACACGCATTTCCATAATACCATTGACCATTAATTTTGAGAAATTTAATGCGGTTCACAGACGAAAAGGAAAATACAATATCATCTCGATTAAGTAATTTATATTCGTTTCCTGAACAGCTATGTTTCCCACAGCTATAGCTATAATAGGTAGCTATAGCTAGCGACAACTATCAAATTTCATTCGAGTTACGTATTGTACGTATTCTTGATTTTCAATCATTTTTATAATTCTGGATCTAATCGTAAATGTATTAACGAGACTTTTAGTACGTATGATGCCAAATGTCTGATTTGTCATCGGCTGTTTCTCGAAACAATGAACTTTGTATATTACGACCGAAGCAAAACAGAAACCTTCTTATTTGCTAGGAACTTGCGTAAAACATAATTATTATCGAAATCGTTAGCGTAGAATTGACTTCAAAGAATCATTTGCTTCTCCATCTTAATGAAATAATTCCACGGCTATTACGGCAGTTTCAACGTACGCGTTTCTGCAATTACGACCGTTAGTCAGATTATTGCTTCTCATCGACCATTGATACTCGAGTATGTGGGAATAAGAAAATAGAAACGAATTTATTCCTTTGCAACTGACACGTCGTATTTAAAAATGGAATTATGTAATTTATTTATAAGAGATTAAGAAAAACGATCAACTAATTATGTTAATGAGAAAAATGTTCCAAATATCGGGTATCTTGTGCAAGAACTTAAGTCGTTAAATAACCGATGAAGTTTCTATCTGTTGAAATACGAAATACGAAGAAATATAAAATATGCGTTATTATCAAACTGATATATTCCTAGAATAATATCAAGCAATACAGATAGGATCTCGTTATCATACTATTGTTTCATAATAGGCAGATATATCGTGCATGTATTAGTTTTCCACTATAAACAACATTTCTGCGAAATAAAGGACTGTGATTAACCGAATTTAATGAAGCTGATGTATAATATGGTATCATTGTGATTTCCACGACCATATTGAAATTCGTAAGCTCTTACGATATTATTACATATTTATTACAATTAATATAGTAAATTTTATACAATTAGGTAGAAATACAGTTTTCCTAGTATTTAATAACCAAACTTTGTCAGTACATTTTATGGACTAAATCGAGCGAGTAATAATAACAGTACAGAACAAAGAAAACAATGCTTTAGCCTGTAATTTCGCTCTATTGAATTTTTATGTGGAAAAAATTCGAAAGAAAAAAAGAAAGGAAAAAATATACGTTATGAACTAATACAAACTAAATCAAAATGAACTTTATGGGATAATATCAGTTCATATCATGGGGTAATATCAGTTTTATCAGTTTCGTATCGAGAAGAACAGTGAACATTTTGCAATGGAATATTATCATGCTGATTGAAAATCTATTCTTATCTTATAACAGAGTTCCCACCATATTTCATATTTTTATGAGAACATTTTAATGGAGTTTTCAATGATCCGTGTTTATGTAATATTTTTTGCTTAATTATATCCACGTAATATACTGACAGAGTTTGACCGTCAAATTCTGGGACACCCTGTATAATGGAATTAAGTAAATATGACACAGAATGACAATGTAAACAATTAGACTGATGTACATGTAGCTACTATACATAATTACATTCACATGAAACTAAATATCAAGCTTAATGCTTCAATAGATTAGGTTATCTTTCAGCTGTGTAAGCTTGTGTTAAAATTTGTAATTTAAAAACAAATGTCTCTAGACACGATAAATGTCTTTAAATTGCTAATAAATAAGAAGCCACATAAATGACTGAATTTATGAATTCCTACATATGCAGACGTTATTATGCATTGAATATTACAAAATTACGGATTAAGCGCTTAAGCATGTAATGTAAATACACTTTATAAAGAATAAATATAAAACTTAATATGTACGTGTACATTTAATTACGTATACAATTTTTTCACAGAAAAAATTTGATATTTCAAGCTTAAACATTTTTATCAATGCATCTGTAATGTATCCATTTCAAAGTCCAAGAACGGAAAATGTTTAATCTTTGGAAGATAATATCTTCATATTTTGTTCAACAAATAAACTCCACTTCCGTCTTAAGTGTTGGTGTATTTACACCAACACTCGCAGCTTGTAAAAGTTGAAGTTAAATAAACAAAAAGCCTGCGTTTTTATCTCAGAAAGGAGAAAACGAGTTCTTGTATATGCCTCAGTCTGAAGTTTCGTTACAAAGTCAAAACATCGAGTATCAATCTCGTAAAACCTTCGAATCTCACGATATACGTATATGTATTTACCGAAACCGGTTTCTAACGACTGAAATAATGAGAAAAAGAGGGAGAGAAGTTGAGAGAACATACCGAACAGGGTTATCGCCAACGAACTGCGACTTCTCGGTGTGAAACGGCGTTCCAAACGTCATAACCGCACAAGTAGGTAATCTAGGTTGCTGTCGATTTTTAGGGTTCTTGCCGGTCTTCTGCCGATTTTCGTTATCGGCCGAGTTCTGACGACCGCCAAAGAGTTCGGCTAGTCAGCTGATCGCGCGATGTTTCATTGCTTCGCTCACTGTACGCATTATCGCTGGAATTTTTCTGCGATCTGTCCTCCCTTTTACTTGCCTCTCGGCTGTTACGCCGCGAAGAATTCGACGTTTAAATTGTACGACTTTAGGAACTCTGTAGACTGTAGAGTGTGTAGAGTTTGATGTTCAACTTTCCCAGACGCGTCGTAACTTGTTCACCGTTCTGGTTAGCGTCGTTCAACGAGTCCCGACAGGCACTAAATTCTACGTGTCTTCCTGTCGACTATCCCGACACAACAGGTCGCTCTACGTGCTCTCGTGCACCGTTCTTGTCACGATCACTCTGTACCGTTCCTCGGCTTATTACAAATATGTTTGATACTTTGGACGCGTCTCCGCTACGATATACTTTGAAAATCTCGAAGGAAATTACAGCGTTTGATGTTGACAGGGTACGACGAGCGAAGATCGATCGCAGAGATGAAAAACGCGAGAGACAGAAGTCACGAAATTTCGCACAGTCTGCTAGTGTCACAAGTAACGGTATTCAGGCGCGGCCAGTAAACACAAATCACGCACGGAAATTCAACGAAGCGACGACACTGATTGGATGGAGCAAGTGCAACGACCTGTCACTTACTCTTTTGCTCTTTTTCGCTGGTATCCACACGGCTCGAAACGCGTTAGTCGCGTGTCCGATTATTCAAATGTTTTTCGTGCTAAATTACACGAAAACATTCACAGCGGCAACGAACAGTATTCGAGCATCGGTCGCGAATGCAACGAATGTGCGAGTGTATGTGAGAAGCACGAGTAACCCGACGAAAGCCGATTAGGGCCGAGTCGAACCGAATATAACGAACCGACTCCTGCCACATCTAGCATCCGACTGGCTCGGAGGAAAGCTGGTCGCGACGTGGGGATTGTGGGGAACATCACCGCCCCCTTTCGTCCCTTGCCTCGGCGCCAGGGGACGCGCCATCGCACTACATAGGACATGTCACTATCCTCGTCCTCAACCCTCTGCAACAACGTGCCACCATCGATATCGGACGTATTTCAAAGACGCATCAAGTAGCTCCTTTCCAGTTTGTTCGCATTTCTCCTGTCCTCTCGAATCCCTTTCGCCTTTCCCGTCTCGTCGAGCGTAAATACGACTCACGTCACAGGAAATTATACGATCATGATTTTCGTCACTTTTTCAGCTGCCTCGCGTCACCTACACGACGTCAGCTGTTATTATTTTTATTTCTACCGGAAATATTATATCGATTGTATTATATCGTTATATGTATCGATGTTATATTATGTTGTGTTATGTTTGGTATTATTTGGCGTCGGTTTCCTACAAGAGAGCTACGTTTTAAGAAATTATCAGATTTCAAGTACTTATATAGATTAATTCCAAAAACGAGGTATTATAATGCACATATCATACAATTAATGGTTGAACGAACTTTCTATTCTAAATCGATGTTTTTAAAAATGTACCTTTCTTAGCAATGTCGTTTTTTCAACAAACTATATGTTTGACATAAAATCGCTTTTCCTTATAGCCAAACGGTAGCCAGCTATGTCAAATACTATTTTCTCGCAGGAAATAAAAATTTGTTACATCTATTTGAATTAATAATAGTGAAATTCCTCGAGTTAAATTCATGTCCTTACCGGGGTTGAGCAACTAGAAATAAAGGCGATATGACAATTTGACATAATGAATCACTTCAACTCTCTTAGTATTTTTATTTTAGAAATGACACAGGGAGAGCAGCTCTATTGTGCGTTAATATATATATATAGACTGTGACGATTGAATAATTAAATATGTTTATTTTCATGCAATATACATGCCACTATTTTTACATATATATATACATATAATGTAATCATAAAAGATTATAAAACCTTATAAGATCGTGTTATAAAAATAATAATATGTATATTGCATGAAAATAAACATATTTAATTATTCAATCATCACTATCTTCCGTGTCTTATATAATTATAGTGGTGATAGCTAATTAAACGTGGCAAAAGTTATTAATGGCACATTGCACGGAGACGTGTACATCTACGTACACACGTAGCAACAAGATCGGTTTAAAGTCACGCAAAATCGTCACGGTGCACGGTAATTTCAAGTATCACTGTACGTGGACATTCTCGTGAGGAATCGTCGAAAATAATCTAGTTTTCCACCTAGATATCATCAAAGGTAAACGGACGCGTGAATGAGGTGATTTACAGGTGCGAAATAAAAATAGGACGTACTGCGTGAGATATAGAGATTTTAAAACGCTTGAAGCTTATTGCGAGTTCTTTTAAGCTGTGGTATCGCCTGCGGCGCCCTTTTTTCTCGCCTGTTATCGTGTCTCGTAGCTTTTGTTACTTTTTCAAAGACGGTACGATGTGCGTTATTCAGGAAATGGCAATAAAAGGAGCGCATTGATTTCGATAGAATGGGTGCGCGGTGTCTATCTGGAAACGAAACAAGGACGCGATAGAGCCAGCTAGAAAAAGTTCTAATACGGCGCAGCTGACGTTGGCCTTTATTTGGCCAACCTTACAAAGTCTTGTCACGGTTCTAAGTATGATAATAGGAAAAACGTGGTTCTCTTAGCGCCCTTTGTCTAATCATCCGAGCAGTCGAACTCGCGCTCGTGTAATTTTTTCTCCTCCAGCGACAAGAACTCGGTATGCGTTTTATTAGATTTTGTACGTCAATAAGAACGTGCAGTGGCTGGTGAAATTTATTTTTATGAATGATGTATTAGAAATATGTTGAAAATTTGTATGAATATATAACATTACACGAAACATTTTGAATTTCATTAACACTGTAACGGGCAGTAATGCGGATTTTCATCCGTTTATGGAATATTTTGAAGACAAAAATGCACATGATATATGAAAATCCATAAAACGAAATATAATACTCATTACAGTTTCCAACAGACCGAACGAATTTCAATTTGTTTCATTTCTCTAATTGTGCCCATGAAAACATAATATTAGTATCTGTAATTCTATTGGTAAAATTCAAAAATGTAGGTATCGTTTATATTTATTATTATTTCTTATTATATACAATTTATTTTGTGCAGACATATATATAACAAAAAATTTGCTTTACACGAATGTAGACATAACGAAGATTGTTTACTTGAAATTAACTTAAAATAAGTTAACAGCAAGATTATAATCCAACCAAGACTATATAAGAATACAAAAAATTAGAACGTAAACGAGATTACGTAGACTGTAGCAACTGCATAAGATGATTTTTCTAGACACGTTAGACCATATGGGTGTATCTTAAACTCTTGATGTTAACGACGATAGTTAATTGTAGAGAAAATTACAGACTGCACGGTTCTTCGAAAAAGTAGGGCATCGTCAATTTACGGCATAAGACGTTACCTTTTGTACGCAAATAAAAGTAGATCTCTTCAGTCGCGTTTCTTAAGTTTAAATAAAATCTCCGGAGTATTAAAGCCAAAGTCGGCGTGTTCATTTGCTCCGCTCTATTTCATTATTAAATCCTTCGGTGTAATACGAGAGAATATCTACATTCATGGTACAAGCGTCGAGCCAGCTTCGATCGGAAACACGATTTAGTTGCTTAACCTTTTCGAAAAATACGAGCTATATTTAAAAAAGGGAAGGGGGATAAACGTTAGGACGACAGTTTTAAAATCGAGTAAAGTTTTCAACGCGTAGATGCTGTGTCAGAGATGGAATGGTTAAAAATGAGAAAATGTCATTGACGTTGAGAAACTTATTGATGACGCAGTTTGCATCTCGTATCAAACGTCCCACGTCAGATCGTTAGTCCCAACGTGCGACGTAATTCCACTGAGCCTGACCTACCACGAGATAGGCAGATATTTCTAAAACCAATGAATGAACGATCGATAAGGTGGGCTGACGGGTTGAAAGATCCAGTGATTCCGAAAATTGCTAAAGGAAGAAAGTTAAATGAAGCTGGAACGGTAAGCTGGTCTCATCCTTTCTTATTAAACCTATGGAACATGTATAAACCGCACCTAACGATTCGAAATTCGATATATGTAGCAGCTTTAAAATTTAAAGTCAGCCAATCTACGAGACGCTATTAACAACGCTTCTTGTTACAAGTTATGCCTCTACTTCCTCTGTATTCTTTTTCTTGTTACTTTCTGGTATTTGATAATATATTCTTGCAACTTTCGTTCTATGCAGCTTCGTAGGATAAAAACAAGACTGTAATTGAATAAATTAAATTTTGGTAAATGCTGATACAAGTAAGGAACTGTTGATGAAGAAAGATGAAGTGAGACTCTTAAACGTCGTTAAAATAAAAGCTACATCGTTTAACGTCCTATCGCTACGGAATTTCCTTTATTTTTGCGATAAAGAAACAGAATCGATTGAAGCCTTTTACTTTAATCTGAAATTAGAAGTTAAAAATCCAATGAATATGTCCATATAAAATAGAACGATATAGCAACAGTTAGACAAAATTTTCAAAATGTAATTTTCAAAATGTAACGTAACGTTATAGAAGACTGAAGATAAAGTAAAAGTATCAGTTTTTTTTAACGAAGATTATAACGATAGTATTCCCGTAAAATATGAAAATTCCAAGAAACGCGAGATTAATGAAAGTTCCTCTCTTTGAATTCCATCAACTAAACCACGTTATTTTCACATGATATCCAAATAAAAGTGTATTTAAAGCTGTGAGCTTCATTATCGTAGGATTTACGTATTAAAAAATCTTTTATTATTGATATTGCATCAAAAATGTTCTCTGGAATATTACGAAGCTTAAAAACAATACATTGATGTATATGGAAGATATGGAAGATTATTACCACATTTAGCAACGATATTTGAAATTTGTTTCGCGCAAGAACGTGTAATATATAATTCATGATTAATCGGATTCACAAAATCGATGATCAGAATCCTATTTCATTTTCCTTTGCGACACGTAACGCTAAATATACCATCGATCGTAATCGGATTCATACGATCAAATGAATCAGTTTCTCTTTTTTCATATCTGATTCAACATAATACTCTTTTCTGTTAAGAGAAGAGGAAAATTTATATACAAGTTTCGAGAATTATGTAAAAAGAATCGAGACACCGATGAATCGACGACTATAGTAGAATTTCAAGTAGAATGCCTAAAAATAAACCAGAAATTCATCGTTCGTAACACGCCTACTTGGAAATCTCACCGACCACCCACCCTCTATGTATTTTATTAATTTTCCATTCCCTGTTTTCCCGGTTTAACGCGAAAGCAGATAAGAGCCAAGGACTATAAAAGTGTCTCGTTCAAAATCAAAGCCCTCTGATATTTTCTGAATATATGTATAGAATATGTATGTATATGTGTATAGTATTTGCTGTTGAATTGGCAGGCCGTATTTCTCTGCGGCATGTTATCGAAAGTAAAACAGCGTGTAAATTCACGGAAATATGTATGTATCGTAAATTCTCTTATGCCATAAGTAAAAGTTGTATTATTACTGCGTGTATTGTAAGTTAAAAGTCGCAGAATTTTTATTAGACATTTCTTCAATTTGCATCAATCATGAACACGTGTTTTGCATCTAAGGTACATTCAAACGATCAATACTGTTGCCAATATTTACGTATTTATTTAGGAGTTTAGCTTAAGGTGTTTCCAGTGACCATAAAGTCACCAACGGCTACCAAACAAAATGAAAAGAAAAAAGAAACATAATTTTTAATTACTTGCTTGAAACATTGAATAATATCTGGTTACATGGAATCGAGTAGATTTATCTGTTTAAAAATCGCTAACGCGTCAAGAGAATCGTTCAGGTTAGATCTAATTTCGGTTTTGACATTAAAATATGCTACATGGTAATGACGATGTTGGCGATCCAATCAGAACAACATCAAAATCCAACGAGAACTCGGCACGTGATTGTTTTGTTATGAAATGTTCATGGGTTAGTCTACAATGTGATAATCCGGGTAAGGGTAGCTTTATTTTTTCTGGTTTGTGTTGGAACCTTCGATTCTTATGGTCTTGTCAATATTATTGTCAATATTGAAGGATGTCAACATTGTCGTACGCAAGAGATCCTCTAGCCGATCAATGGGTCGAGTTTAAACCAAGCTCATTTAAACACTTTAAAGCGTGTTTATTTTTATTCTCGTATTAATTTTAATAACTCATTTTAATATTCAGGTGGAGCCAACAGACGCAGAGACAGCGTCGTCTGTGGACGTACCTTATCTGATAAGTTCAGAACAACACGTTAGTATTGTTAACACGTCTAAGAAAATAATAATCAATTTAGGTAACAAATAAAAAGGTAAACTTGACTGAAATTGGAAACGAATTGCAGAACCTTCGTCTTGAGGTAAATACATTGAAGGCGAAGGCTGATGAAATTGACATTATGGTCAAAACTTGCCAACATAAATAAAAACATTAGATTTTTACAAAAAGAGAAGCGTTAAAAGTAACCGTCAGAATATGGGAGGCGATGGCAATGTGGTTAACGTAGCTGGCTACAAACATGTCAGGACTCTGGTTCGAATCCTCGGCTGTGTGTTGTAATTCTGTCTCCAATTTTTCAGGATGGCTCTTGCTTACTTGAACAAAGCTCAGCTCGGGATGAGAGGAGGAAAAAAAAGGGGGAGAAGGAGAACCAATCGTAGACCAAAAAAAAAAACGACGGTTGCCAAGTGAAAAAAGTGAGAAAATCCCCGAAACAAAAACATGTGAAAGGGAGGGGAAAAAAGTGTAGTATACTTTGTCGTGTAGGATTTTCTCCAAATCGTCCTGTGGATCCTTCATAATACGAAGCTTGAAAAATTGAGTATAAAAATTTGTATTCGCGATGATATTCTACATAAAAAATAATGACAATATTTGTGTATATTGTCAGTACAATATTAAAAATCTTGAATATTGACAATAACATTGATCGTTTAAACAGGGCGAATATGAGAAAGTTATTATATTTCATTTGCCATGCAAATAATAACGTTTTTATATTTCCTGCGCATGATTTACTTTGATTAATTGTAAGCAATGAAGCAGCAAAAATGGAACATGAAAGTATTTATATATAAAATATCATGAGATTTATTAATGACAATAATTTTATTGGTAAAATAAACATTATTTCAAAATTGATATCATCTGTACATCTTTATTCATTAAACATTTATTCGTTTTTCTTATCCGTTACGTTCCATTGCTTGTATTCCTATTTATTTAATTTGTACAATTGTTATTCACCTCCAGTTGAACTTGTATCATCATTCGAAAATGCTTCTACAATAACAAAGTAATATACAGTGTCTAACAGTAATTTCTAATTTCACTGATAATTACAATGAATATTTATTTAAGTCTTTCAAAGAGACAACTTAATAAACGTTTATCCAAAATGTTTATCAGATATAGAAGAGAACACTTTTCCCAAACAATTCCAATTTTCTCTGTTACCTATCTTATCAAGTTGATTCAAGTTTTCAGTTCAATGAATGGCAGAGGACGATAAACAAACAGTCACTTTGTACAAGGGCTCGCAGGATACTATAAACAGCTACTATTTGTTTCGCTAATCTTCGTACAATTTGAAACAGTCACGTCGAAAATAACTTTCGCTCTTCACGCTGTAAATCATATCGCGGCGCGAGATTTAGAAAATAAATTCCGCTGGCAATCGCGCTAAGAAAACAAATTGTACCCTTTGTTTCGCGAAAGTTCGTGTAACATTGCGTGCAAACATAGCGCAATCTTCTCAGTCGTGCGTAACAACAGAGCTTTTAAAAGCATCGCGAAATATCCTCGTACTTTATGTTCTACTTCCCTTGATACGTACGGCGTTAATCAACGAACGATCAATGAGTTGCAAATGCCGATAGAAAGCGTACTACCTGCGAGCCAAAAGCAAACAGAAATAAAGCGCGGTACAATCGTTGCGACGTATAAAATGGCCCTGTAAAAGGCAAGGGAGCGCGCGTGCCGTCACACGAAAACTTGTCAGATCCTTCGAATGGAACTCGTGGGTGTTAAAACCTTCGATCGAGCTTGCTGACCGAGATGTTACAAGGACGGTGTTCCGCAGCTGCAGCTGCAGACTAGCCATGCATATAAAGATGCAAACGTGGAAGGAAGTAGCGCGAGCGTGCATTAAGATAATTATTCAGCGCCGTTGGGAAAATGCTGTAAAGCCGATTGTCTTCGTGCACACCCTTGGCTATTTTAATTAAGTTTCTCGGCCAATTAAGCCGCAATTTTTTACGCAGCAAGATTTCCAAATAGCTGTGCCGAATAAACGTTCATTGTTCATCATCGAGAATATTTTTGTGCCGACGTTATGGATACCAGTAATGGTAACGGGATTCGTTAAAGCAATTTCGAGCATATCGTGAGTAAAAAATTTCATAATCGTGATATGATTCGTCATGGTAATTTTTAGCATGTCTTAAATAAAAAGTTTCACAATGATAATAATATTCGTTGAAGTAATCTTGAGCACATCGTACATAAGGAATCTCGTAATGTCGTTATGATACGTTAAAGTACATTGTATTGAGTTGGAGTTTGTCAAAACCACCTAATGGCAAAATCCGCATTCACTTAGTTGCCAATCCAATAAATAAGAAATTTCTCTGCATTAGATATGCAGAGTGGACCAGCTAAATAGAGTCGTAAATTTAATCATCCTAGATTTTCAGATTTTATATCCTTATTTATCGTTACATGAAAGCTTCCTAAGCCAAAGTTGGGCTATTTCGAAAAACGCATGTCATAGTGGAAAGAATCTGTCTCAAGATGCTAAATTTATCATATACCAGTCGATACGCTTTTTATTCTCTGTATAAAAGTATTAAGATGACATCGCAAAAAAATTATCTTAACAAATGCTTTTTCTGCCGTTATTTGTCTCAGTAAAATCCTGAAAAGGTTTTTATACGACAATGAATAAGATAGATATTTAGACGATGCCATTTAGCTGCTCCACGCTGTATAAAGAGTTCAATAAATTGAATATATATAGATTTGTGGAATTTAATTGTAATTTAATCTGTTCGACGTAATATTTCTAATGGCAATTTGAACATGAATATCGATTTCAACTCGATGAAAATTCGTATTTCAGAATACTTCAACTCTGTTAACGAACGTAAAGGAATTAATTTTTCAATTAATTTTCAATTAATTAATTACACTAAATCGTTCTCATAAATTAAGAGATATTAGAATACAATATTTTCTACTTTATAGTACTTTTGCAATTATCGGGTTTTTATCTGGTACTTTTCTTTATCGAGTACTAAATCTATAGCAAATACTCTAAGGAATATCAATCGATATCGGGATTCTTGTTAGGATTCTTATTATTCCGAGCACGTAAAACGAACAAAACCCGTAAAAGCAATTTCTTCAAACTTCTGCATCGATTAAGCAACTGTAAAAAAATAAAATCATCACTGTCTATGAAAATATTCGAACATTTACAACGAAAATGTTAAAATAAAATATCAATATGTATTAAGATTATGTGTACGTGTGTGTACATGAACTAGAAAAATTTAGTGTATATAAATAATGACATTTTTAGATACGTCAAACAGAACTGTACCATGCATTACGATTTATTTGACGTCATATAATGCTGAAAGAGAAAGTAGTAAATAAATAAGGATATTTATTTAATTTAAAAATATGAAATTTATTATTAATACAAAGAGAATTATTGATACATTCGACTGTCAGCAATTAATTAGTAGAAAGAATAATGTAAGAGATATTGGAACATGAATTTATTATCGATACTTTTTCAATTAATCATCCTCCTCCTTTCACTTTAATAATCTCCTACGCACAGTACCTTCTCCTTTTCGTATTATATTAATTAATGTCTTGCTGACAGTTGATTGAGTATCGTCTTACTTGGATAATATTTCAGATTCTGAACTTTGGTTATTTTTAACATAATATTTTCTAGTCGTTCTTTTACTTCAACCTCTAAGAATTCAGGCAAGTTCACTTATTTTCTACTTATTTGGGAATTTACTTGGTTGGAAGTTTGAAGTTGTTCGAAGACATGTTTTGTAATAACCATTTCCTACTATCCTCTTTATTATTTTTTACAGAATTTAATTTCTTCTTTCTAAATTTTCTATCAAAATATGCAAATAAACAATTTAGTCTGTTGATTTAATCGGTTCTCAAATATGAAGTTGATGAAATATGAAATATGAAGTTTGAAGTTGTTTGAAGACTTGTTTTGTAATGACCATTTCCTAGTATCCTCTTTATTATTTTTTACAGAATTTAACTTCTTCTTTCTAAATTTTCTCTCAAAATATGCAAATAAACAATTTAGTCTGTTGATTTAATCGGTTCTCAAATATGAAGTTGATGAAATATAAAATATGAAGTTTGAAGTTGTTTGAAGACACGTTTTGTAATGACCATTTCCTACTATCCTCTTTATTATTTTTTACAGAATTTAACTTCTTCTTTCTAAATTTTCTATCAAAATATGCAAATAAACAATTTAGTCTGTTGATTTAATCGGTTCTCAAATATGAAGTTGATGAAATATGAAATATGAAGTTTGAAGTTTGAAGTTGTTTGAAGACTTGTTTTGTAATGACCATTTCCTACTATCCTCTTTATTATTTTTTACAGAATTTAACTTCTTCTTTCTAAATTTTCTATCAAAATATGCAAATAAACATTTTAGTCTGTTGATTTAATCGGTTCTCAAATATCCCACAGTCACAAATTATAACGCTGTTTCCTGCATGCTTATACACATATTGGCGTAAAACAGTATTCCAAAATCTGTTATTCTTGATAGTGTACATTATCTAGCAAACTTGATACACTTGTTCTTTAGTCGCGTTAATAAAGGATTTGTTTCCTGACTATAGGGTCATCTGTAACCCACATCACGAATCGTTTGAAAGGGCCTTCATATTATAATCAACTTCAATCATTTCTACCAATCACGGGACACTTGTTCGAGTATTACGCTTTAGTGTTCATAAAATATCATGATTACGATACGAGCTTTATTTTTGTAGTCGTTCCGAATATTTTTGGTGTTCAATGGAACCGGTTTCGCTATTTCTTAACAACAAACTGCGGACGAATTTTGCGCCGTTCGCACGATTTTTCTGAGCGATTGACCGTCTTTTCTCGATTTTACAATTTTATGAAAGATTATAATCGCAACTTGTACAAAATAGTTTCACGTTTTTCTTGCGTATTTACAAACAAAAAAATAGCTTGTACAAGTGAAAATAAGTTGCAAATAACTTGTACATACATATTCACCTCTACAGTACTTTGGGTGTTCCTGAAGATGTTGCTTGAAGAATTTTAAACACTATACCGGGACGTTACATTATTCTGTTTCTTTAATTTAATTGTTGACAAACGAATGTAAATCATTCTAATTTACACAAATAGAAATTATTTATATTTCTTCTGTAATAATTTAATTAATAATTCCATAATAATCCAATCAATAATCCGAAATAATTTTCAAATTACCAAAAGGCAGCTTGCGAAAGATTTTCAAATATTTATACCCAAACCTAAGCCAGATTCCTAACAAATAATAATGTAATTTAGATCGAAAACAGGCTTTGTCTTTCTCCATGTCCAACTATCGAAGCTGCTCGTTCTACCGACTTCGTTGAGTTGCCAGTTCAAAGAGTCAAGTTCTTCATAAACAGAAAATACCATTTTAATAAAATGATCTTATCGCGAACTCTGAAGTATCAGTCACTCGAAACTGTTTTTCCAATAGTTCGATGAAAAACCGATATTACTTTCTCATCGAGCCAACGTATCGTATTTACAATTCTCCGTGTAAAAACTGATATTGTTCAATTGATGTTGGTTCAAATTGATCTTTCTGCAGGGCCGGCGTGACCTTTTACAGGACCGACGTGACCTCTTACAGGGCCGACGTGACCTTTTACAGGGCCGAGTTTAAAAATATTGCGGGACCTGAATACGCATTGAAATCCTACACTTAAATTTTACAACGAGGAATTATTTATTTACAAATGCTGTTACATATTATATATTTTTTATAAGCAGTTTTTTAAACAAATACAAAGTAGAAAATCTGTAATCATGTATGACTTTTGCAAAAAACTATTGATGTAGTTTAATTTCTCCAAAAACGCCTGGATTTTTTTTATCTAAAGTAGCTTCCAGGATATGAGCACTTTACGGAGTTACACTGAACTTTCATGATTTTTCTCACTCCTTTAAACTGAATCATCGCTACTAAAAAAAAAAGTGTCTTGCATCTGTTAATGGTATCGTCATTCTGTAAAAAGTTAATCAAAATCGGTGTTTTTTCATTTTAATTTTAATTTTAATTTCCATAGACCGCGGAGCCGGGTTCCGGCGAACGCGCTGAACCAGCCTTGCGCCGGCCCTGCCCTTCTGTATCAACTTTCATCTCTGCAGTTACAGGTTAGCATCTTCGCCACGTGTCTCAGCACAAGCGTGCTTCGTCAACTGGTTTCTGCGACTATTTCTATATTCGCGACGAACGCCAGAGCATGTTCTGAGTATCTGAAAGAATCTGTAGCGGCACATGCGTCTTAGGACGTTTCGATTCGAAGACACCTCACGTAGTTGTTTTGCCACTACGATTAAGAGGATTAACACTGTACGACGCACATAATGTAACAAACAAACTCTGGACAAAGCAATTTCGCTGCTACGTGCAACCTACAACCGGCGACAAGTTCAAACCTTTCGGTACGCCCCTCGACCAGTATAAATAGACGACCATGTCCTCCAGACACAGTGAGTAATGCGAATGAATATCAGTATCGGTCAGTAAGTATAACGAATCAATCTAAGGAATCAGCATAACGATTAGTATCAGTACCGCAGCATTGCGTAATCACATAACGAATATTATCAAGCGAGCAATGCCCGCGATTAATTTTGTATTCTACAGTTTAAAATACCTGTAAATATAGCTAATTAAATCAACTCGTCTCGTTATTACTTTAACCAACAGCACGTCACACCGTCTACCACATATCGACCAGACATTTGCGGGATGCTCTCAGAGCATTCGGATGTTCGATTTCCGATGGCAACGATCGTCAAACGGCGAACAGGTGCTCTATACTTTCGTTTTACTGGACTTTGCTAAAGTAAGCGGAGTTGCTTTAAACGCAGCGTAACGCAGATTGTTGTCTGCGAGCGAGAAATGGTACCACGCGAGTTGCATCCGTTTTAAATTCCATTAGCAGAAGGAACAAGCAGAAGGAAAATTCTCTGAAAGCTGGCGCGCAACTGGTACATTTGTCATTGTCGTCCGGGGGCCTAGTAGCTTCGTTGTCGCTGTAAATGTTTGTTCATGCTGGACAAACTGGGTCGAACGAGTAACAACGCCGTCGAAATTCTCCGCGGAATTACCAACTGTTCCGCTCTTTCTCCTTTTCCTACTTTTTTCTGCCGTCTCTACGAAGAAGCTTCGATGGACATCGTGACCGTGGTAGGGTAACGTGGACAAAGAGAATTCGGCCCATGTCGCGAGCTGGCTCCATGCCGAGGAAACCGTGGAACGCGGCATACAATTTCGATCCAACGATCACGGCCAGAATGCATCACAGCGAGCACCGTGTGCAGCGCGTCGTTCCTCTACATCATACGTCGAGTTCCTGTGATAGGGGCGCGTTAGCCTCCGGATGATGAGATGCCGAGGGAAATACGGATTGATATTCGAGTAAAATCCTCTTCGGAGATATCCGGACGTGTAATATTTCAGGGAAACTTTAAAGCACTCTGCGTCTCCTATATTTCTTATTTTCCTGCCAGGTTCTTATTTTTTTGTTCTTTTTTATTTCTTTAGCGACACGACGTACAAACAAGACAAATTTACGAGCTCATGATTTACAGCAGGTATCTCTTTGTAGGTTTTTACGTCATTGAGAAATGTTATTCAGTTTATGAAATTTGAAAAGAATCGATTAGAAACAGAATTGGCTGAGAAGAAGGTAGAAAAAGTTTCGCGTAGATCTTGCAGCAGCTTCGTATCGAATTTTGTTTAATTAGAAATAATACAACGAATTAATGAGATCCTCTGTAGGTTTCTACATTGCTGAGAAATGTCATTCCATTTATGAAATTTGAAAAGAATCGATTAGAAAAAGAGTTGGCTAAGAAGAATGTAGGAAAAGTTCTGTGTTAATTTTGCAGCAGCTTCGTATCGAATTTTGTTTAATCAGAAATAATACAACGAATTAATGAGATCCTCTGTAGGTTTCTACATTGCTGAGAAATGTCATTCCATTTATGAAATTTGAAAAGAATCGATTAGAAAAAGAGTTGGCTAAGAAGAATGTAGGAAAAGTTCTGTGTTAATTTTGCAGCAGCTTCGTATCGAATTTTGTTTAATCAGAAATAATACAACGAATTAATGAGATCCTCTGTAGGTTTCTACATTGCTGAGAAATGTCATTCCATTTATGAAATTTGAAAAGAATCGATTAGAAAAAGGGTTGGCTAAGAAGAAGGTAGGAAAAGTTCTGCGTCAATTTTGCAGCAGCTTCGTATCGAATTTTGTTTAATTAGAAATAATACAACGAATTAATGAAATCCTCTGTAGGTTTCTACATTGCTGACAAATGTCATTCCATTTATGAAATTTCAAAGCAATCGATCAATGGATTTAAAAAAGGATAGGAAAAGTTCTGCGTAAATTTTATTATTTAATATAACGTATTAATAAAAAACAAGCGATTAAATTGAATTCGTCTGGACCAACTACGAGTGCAGAAAGCGAGATGAATACACTTGACGATTTACAGGAGATATTTCCCAGTGGATTTTCATATCGTTGAAAAGTGTCGTTCCATTTACGAAATTTGAAAGCAATCGATCAATGGATTGAGAAAAAGATGGGAAACGTTCTGCGTCAATTTTGTAGCAGTTTCATGTTCAATAAACAATATAACGTATTAATAAAAAACAAGCGATTAAATCGAATTCATCTGGACCAACTTCGAGCGCAGAAAGCGAGATGAATACACTTGACGATTTACAGAAGGTATTTCCCAGTGGATTTTCATATCGTTGAAAAGTGTCGTTCCATTTACGAAATTTGAAAAGAATCGATCAATAAATTGAGAATAAGGTAGGCAAAGTTCTGCGTAAATGTAAATTTTGTAGAAGATCCATATTCAATTTTGTTTACAATGAAACAATAATTAATCCATTTGTAAAATGCTTAAAAAATCGACCGATCAATTTGGATCAAAAAGATTGCAAAAGTTGTCCATATTCGATAATTCTCGCTAATTCACACATTTTGATCCATCATCGAACGTTTCAAAATCGATGAATAAATTCTATCGATCCGCAAAAAGAACTATAAGATAGCGTTACAACAAGATAACAAGACTAGTCTCGTAGAATATTTTGTCCAAAAATCCAATTTCTTTTCTCTTTTAGGCAAACGCTCTAGTCGACTTTCCTGCAGTATCCTTGAACCCTTGCCTCGTTATTAAGTAAGCAATTTTCAGCTAAAACATCAAAATGTAAAGTCACGCGAGGCACCGTGAATTATCTCGGATACTTCGTGTCTATTTGTATCGTCCGCAGGAAAATGCCGAGCAACGTAGATAATTTTACCTTCACTCGGTCCTATTTGGCGTTTCAAATTACTTTTATCAAGGAACAAAATGGTTTCCTCGATGACAATTATATACCAGAATCTCACAGTGCGGAGTCGGCGTATTATAAATTGACAAAATGTGGACATTAATTGCGTTATCTCGTGTTATCGCGAGACAGGGAAACTTCTTTCGCGGTTTAAATAGTCGAAGCTTATTTCTACGTATGAAAAATAATTGATATCTTTCAAGTTATCTTTCAATCTTATTTCCAAATTCGTTTACTTATTTATTATTTATGTCATATATCGCTCCTCAACAGTGACGGTGCTATAAATAAACAAAGTCGATTTTATTTTTCTGTATATCATAAGCTTCATAGGTCACAGTTCTCTCAGCGCGCAAAATAGCATATTTCTACCTTAATTTCACGTTAATTTTACACAACGGAATAGATAGAACGAAGAGACGAATAAAATGAAACAAGCACAAAATTATTTAATCTTCAAGCGTGTAATATTGAGTACAAACAACGAGATTTTGGAAAACTTCAGGTGTCGTTAATTTTACACAGAATAAATAGAATGAAGAGATAAAATAAAACAAGCATAAAATTATTTAATCTTCAAGCGTGTAATATTGAGTACAAATAACGAGATTTTGGAAAACTACAAGTGTCGTTAATTTTACACAACAGAATTTTACACAGAATAAATAAAATGGAGAGACGAATAAAATAAAACAAGCATAAAATTATTTAATCTTCAAGCGTGTAATGATCAGTACAAATAACGAGATTTTGAAAAACTACAGGTGTCAAGTAACGAAGAAGCTTCTGTTCTTTCTCTTCTTGTTAGTAATAGTGTAGTAGTAATAGTAATGTCATAGTTGGTAAAGAAAAATACCACAAAGTAGAAGAGGAACATTTCATTCATCAAAATAATGAATTTCATATGCAATTACCGATCTGATCTGAATTGATCTGACCGATATCGTATTTTTATATCGATATTAACTGAAGCTGTGGTTATTCAAACACTGTTATTCTTCACTAAAGAAATTGTAATTAACCAGGTTTTCTTCAGGAAATGCGAATGAAATCGACGCCACGAACGCAGCGTGTGATGTTTTCTGAAATAGATCGTGGACCTCCCAGAAACACATTTACGTATATAGATGGCCATAACGTGCCTCCATAAAATACTAAAGTCACGTCTAAGGAAGAAAACAACATCTTGAAATGTAAATATTTCTTTCTCCCTCCGATACACGTACCATAGCATAGGGATACTTCTATAAGAGTCGTTTAATTTCTGTCGAATTTTTATTCTGATTTTATTTAAAACATCTGCATGGGCAACGAGATACAAGTGGAAGAGTATCATGGACCAATAATCATAGCAGTCGTTTAGCTGACGCTTATTATCTCGGATTAAAACGATTTCTAACTCAGCAGACGTAACTTTCATTTCCAAACGACGTTTCCTAAAAACAGAATATTAGAGAAAGAATATTATAAAATGCGATATTACGAAGAACGTTGGAAGAAATGAACAATGCAGGGACGCAATTAGCAGTGAAACGAGAAACGCGAGTAGCATAATCACACAAACGATATACGATGTTTTTGCTTCTGGAATAAAGAAGTGGAAAAATTACGACATATTTTCATGAAACAAATTTAGACAGCTAAATTTTCAGAGAAATCCATTTCTCTTCGAAATCCATCAATGAATCCAAATCGCTAGAAACGTGAAATCTGCACGGTATATTTCTTTTATGACGCAAACGTGGAATAAGAAATGATTTAAATTATTATTAAAATGATTATGATATAACAATATAATATAATATAATAATAATATTAAATTATTATTCAAATGATCTAAATAATACGCTCCCTAAAAGGGTAAAACTGGAGTAACAACTTTTTTTAAAACAACTCATATTCCACGTGTAGCTGTAGTTGTGCGCTCATTAAAAATTCACTAGAAATCAGCACCAAAAATAAACAAACGCGTGTTTCAGCGTTTTTCGAAATTCAACCCTTAATGGGGACAAAAGGGGGTAAGTTGTTTAGTCAGAGGAAAACCGTGTCTCTATATCGGTTAAAGCTGGTGATTTAGGATGCGGCAAATAAGCTGGTCGTTAGAAATAAATAATCTCGTGTTGGAGCGTTTTTCGAAATTCAAGTCCTAAAGGAGCGTTCAAACAGAGAGCAATAAACATAAATTCGAGGGTTGTGAGGACGAAGGCGCGGCCGGACAGCTAGTACATTTATGTTCCTCTTATTTTCTATCTAGAAGTTGGAATAACAGCTGAAAAACCTGAAAAGAAAACAAAGAAATGTTGTTTACACTTCGTTAAACCTGGGCGCTTCGAAGATGCGGGTTTCTTCCAAATCGACGCTTCTTTATCGAATTTCGAAGCAGTTTGAACAAAGCGAAGACAAAGTGTATGCTTCTTGCTATTAATTCGAACAGTCAAAGTGCAATAATCTGTACTTTATTTTGAAAAATTTCTCAATTAGCTCGGTACTTTCACGATCGTTATCTTTAATTACACTGTTCAACAAATCTTATCTTGCAACTTTCAGTAGACGTTTCTTCTAAACTTTTGCGAGCTAAACGCGAATCTGTAAACCCTGTTTTCTCTTAGAAGCCACGCTTGGCAAAAGAATTAGTTTTGAAAGCAAAATCGTAAATTTTCAACTATGAACATGTCTGCTGTTATAGCAATAGCTGTAGTTGAGTTAAACGGTGTAAAAAAATCGATAACACAACACACAACGGTGAAGATTCGGAATATATCGATGGACACACTGGAAGTTGGTCATTGGGATTGGTCTACTTTCGAATGGATGGCTAAACATCAGCTGAAAATAGAAACGCACGGTGCAGAATATCTAATGAACCGTGAAACACAAAAGCGAGATTGCTCCTAATCTCAGGCCAATCAGACGAACTGGGAATTTAACCGCTGCCAATCGCGTTTAGACGAACTAGCAAATTGACAAGTTAATAATTGAAGCGGCCTTTTACTATTAGTGGAACGTCCACTGAATTTTCATTATCCGTTAAAATTGTAGTTAACAATATGCGTAGATCTCTGATTGGTAGCTTGAAATTCAAATAACCGCAGAGGCAAACAATTTCCCAAATAAGGAAGTTTTATGTAATGAGTTTCAACAATTACAAATACTAATTTTCTATCTCCTCGCTCTTTTGTCTTTGCCTTTGTATCCTATCGTTATTTTGTATCTGCATAACCCATTTGCATCCAAGCGCGGATTATTACGCGCGCTGCGACTGCTTTTTATTTCAGTCGCTAAGTATTCTTCAGATGTGAGAGATCACGTTTGACCCGTTTGTCAGCATCTCGCCTATATCAGTTTATTATTTTCTAAACAAGTCTTACTTTTGTTGTGAAAATCTTTTCAACTGTCACTATGAGCAAGTACTGTCAATCTTAATTAAATTTAACAGATTCAAATTTAAAAAATATTCTAATTTTATAATGTAAACTAAAATTTAGTTGCCCCAATGGATCTAAACGTACTTGAAGGGAAATGGTCTTTAAATGCCATATTTGAGATGTACGATTATGTATTGACCATTTTAAAGAATTCCACGAGAAATAATATGATTTAATTTCCATTTTAATCTAAATAATTTCTTTTTAAATAAATAATTTTTACCTTTTTCCTCTGTTATGAAGAATGTAAGATGCAATGTTTGCGAAGTAACATTGTCTACCAATCGTTTTGAACAATAAATTTTCGATAAACTCCATGAAGAATTCGGATGTCATTTATTGCACCTACGACCTACCGCGCGCGGTGATAAGGACCAGTCGTCAGTTGAACGCCTTCAACTGTCCTCTTAAGTAGGGCCATGATGCAAATGGGAAAATTTTATATTTAGATATTATATTATCTTTCAAAAATCAATCTTTTCCTGTTGTTATATAACTATAATAATAATAATAATAATAATAAAGCACAAGATCATTCCAGATTCCTGTATCTGCAATCTTTTAAGGGGGTGTCCTGAATTAGAATGTTCTAAAACAGCGTCTTTTTGTGTTTTTTTTTAGAAGGGAAAAAAGAAATGAAGTTATTGAATTTTTATATATATTTAACGAATACAAAAAAGTCTTTTTTAAAGTAAAAAAGAAAATTACAACAGATTTCTAAGCCTATTTCATGGGCTGCAGTTTTCAGTCGACATGAAAAATCCACCTCGTAATTCTTGACCGAAACAAAACACCAAAAAAAAAAAAAAAAATTAAATTATTATATATTTTTCTTCTCGATGAACTAAAAAAAAAGGGCAGAAAATAGTGTGAAATTAAAAATTTTAGCGGGTTCGAAGAAAAAATGTGCTTTGTAAAAAGAAAAAATAAACTTTAAGGTGCTATAACAATTATTTAAATAAACTTTTTGACGAACTTTTTTAGTCATCGAGGAGAAAAATATATAATAATTTAATCCTTTTTTAGTTTTTTGTTTCGGTCAAGAATCTTTCACGCCAATTGAAAATTGCAGCCCGTGAAATAGGCTTAGAAATCTGTTATAATTTTCTTTTTTAATTTTTTTATATTCGTTAAATATATATAAAACCATATCTCAACATTCAATAACTTCATTTCTTCCTTTCTCTTCTAGAAAAAAATCACAAAAAGACGCTGTTTTAGAACATTCTAATTCAGGACACCCCTTAATCATATCCTATTGTATGAAAAATAAAACAGCGTTTGTAATGTACGTACATACTATCTACCTTACTATATCTCGTTCGTGTATCGCGTTGATTCAAATTTTAACGCAACGGCTCCTGTTTCTACCATTTGAACGTTAAACACGACGATGTGTGCGATTGAAAGGACGGATGTTGGCAGCAGGACGCGGTTTGCCAAAGAAAAAGGAGACACGCGTCATGTGTTCCCTCGTGCGGACAGTTTTATAACAAAAGCCGTCTGGAAATCTGTATAAACCTCGCGTTTTCCACGATGAATCACGCCTCTGCGCTTACACGTGAACCAACCAACGATAAGAATATAATATTTCATTAACAATCGTTTATTCATCTTAACAATTCTAATCGCATCATCCATCGTGGGGTTTCTTTGAGACTTAGCGAACACTGACCTCCACTTAGAATTTAAACGAAAATTAATTCCTTCCACAAAATTTTGCAAATAGCTGATTATCTTTGCTCTTTCGTATCCACGTGTTTATCGGTGAATATTTAGATCATTATTATTTTATTATTATTGTAATATTATATTATATATTGTTATTACTATTATTAGATTATACTAAAACATTATTGTTGCTAAGTATGTCAGCAGAGATTCAGTTTTCTCGTTACTCTCTCTTTCCTTTTTTCTTTCCCTCGCTAAAATCCCTTTTCGAACATTTTCATTTTATAAGCGCAAAGATCAAACGTTTTATCCGCGCAGCGTTTTTCGCGATACTCGGCAAAGTATACGTACAGTTGGCGTTAAGCGTGTAGAGCCGAACGTTTCGATAGACGAAACGGACAGACGTGTGCATTTGATGGAAATCGCAGTCTATTTTCGCTGGCGGCCACGGATTTGATGCATGGACATGGAAATAAATTGCGTTCGATCGCGGCTAAATTTCATTTCGTACCATCGACACCAGATCCTTCGCAATTTCCGCCCTCTGTCCCCGGCATTTCGCGTAATTAACGGTAACAGCGGATATAAAAATTCAACTGCCTGAAACGCTGTCTGCGTTGTTGGGAATAAGCTCGAACGATAATTATTGGCGCGCATTCCGTGAATCGGTATAGAACTCTGGCTTAATTTTAGCGTTCGCTGGTATGTTGATTCTTGAAAATATTGGCGCCCACTCCTTGTTTCTCTCTCTCTCTCTCTCTCTCTTTCTCTCGCTCTCTTCCTCGAAACGCGTACCTTCGAATTCCAGCTAAACGTTAGGCGGAGAGACGAGAATTTAGTTGAAGGAACCAAACGACACTTGCGAGCTCGTGTAACGTGATATTCAGAAGTTTTCCGAACTAATTGTCAGTCTACGCCGTTTCCAGCGAATACAGTCGTATGTTCGTGGCTACTTTTCGTTACTAATAAATTTCCTGCGACTATACTGCTCTTAGTGTGAATGTCTAACTTTGATCGGAAACGTAGATTCGCCCCTTCGATTCTTAGATATAAAATTCTGCTAATTTCAATCTTTCTCGATACAAAACTACAGGTTTCGTAGAATTTTTTTTGAAACATATGCGAGACATCTTTTGTTACTTGTGATAAGAATTGAACTAACATGGAAATATACGTGGAACACTCTTTGTAACTTAAAAAAGATAATTGAATATGCGAGACATTTTTTGTAATTTCTAGTAAAAATTACAATTTTTGTAGAGTATTCGAATAATACCAAAAAAGGGTAAAACTTAATCGTAAAAGTTGCAGAATTTTAGAAACTCTAGCTCGTCGGAGGAACATGAAAAGCGCTAAGACTTTCAGGAAACATAAAAAACGATGGAAAAATTATATTTCATCAAGTATTTTTTTCTTCTTACATAAAGCTTTTCACTTTGTTTATAAAATCATTCGCGTCTTCTCTCCATAATTTTCAATTAATTCTTGAATGAATGCTTTCTCCGTCCTTTTCTGTCGAAATCTTTTTCCGAGGCCACTCAGAGGCACTGCACTGCTGGTTGACAATCGTACGGATCAACTCGAACGAAGGAACACGTCGACATGGTCGTTTACTGATAGCCAAGCTTTCACCGGTTCAAAACGAAGGGTTCGGCGCCAGCCAGTACCCAGGCTTCGTAATTGATCCATTTGATGATTACGTAAAAGAAGAGCAAGCGATTGATCGTGCAAACGATCTCGAAGACGTTGTTCTCGGCGGGCACACCGAACAGCAGGTTGCGAAGAGCAGGCGCCTCGACTAGCAACGCTTGCCTCCATATCTCGTGATCGAAAATCGTATCGTTCGTTTCGATCGTGATTTTCGTTTCGGCAATCTGGGTCCTGGGGATCGGCGCGTTATGGCAACTTTTCAGCTTCCGTATCCAACCGTCGACCGTCTCGAAAATCGAATGCACCTCGCCCATGATTATTCGCGGTCACGAAGCGATAATTCGTCGAAAAGCTATCATCGGCACAGCCGACGAATAACTGAATCCGTGTGGTTCATCGCTGCGCAGCGATCCCTCGTGCGAATGCCAACTTTGATGTACTTTCGGTTATCTAACCGCTCTACAAGCGTCATCGGTTAAAAGTGCCTGGCACATTGCGAAACATCGGTTGTATACATCGGTGCACGATACGGCGGATCTAACGTTCAATTAGCGTTAGAACGTTTGCTTACAAAGCGGCTGTCTGTTTTCATCGACTGAATGGCGAGGCTTATGGAGGATCGAAGCTGCGAGCGTACGATCGGTTCGATTAATTCTCCTAAATACGATCGTGCTAATACACCGCGCTTCGACTTTATCCTTCCTTTCTTGTTACGTAGACTGATACCATGGTTCGTGTACTCTTTGCTTAGGGTGTTTATTAGGACGTTGAAACAGCATAAGATATCGTGTAACTAAGATTAGAAGTCACTTCGAAGATATTAGGTTATCCGAAAAGTGTCTTTCTTTTACAAACACGTCTTTTACAACGATGTATCTTTACACAGACATGAAACCTAATCTGTCGAACGTTGTGATCTTTATATAGCGGCACTCGACAGCAAAACTTTCCAATGGTTTCTGTCCCGTGTCTTGGTACACAAAGACACTAACAGTGGTTAGAGCTGCCGATTACGAACGTTCAAGACCAGGTTCGAATCCCGGCACTCACAATCCGGCTTCTTACAAAATTCCTAACTGAGAAGATGACAACCCTGATGAAGACAAAAATTTCATACACCGGCAGTACCTATCACGATCTTATCCACCTCATTTATTTTGATAGAACAAAATGGATCATACGTAATTCGATAAAATAATATAAAACAAAAAATGTCGTGCATCCATTATCTCCTTATAAAACGAAAGAAACATGTACAGAGAAGTACGCACAAGCGAACGTGGAATTTAATTTCTCGAGTGACAGAAAATAAACCAATCTATAGGAAATCTATCTAATCTATAGGATACGTAAATCTATAGGATTTACGTATATGGAATAAAATAAAATAATAAAATATACGGCTGAGCGACAGGTCGTATTACACCAATTCGGCGTATGTTTCCAGTCGTGCACGCGTGCAGATACAAAGCACAGAGTAAGCGAGTCACGCGTGAATGTCACCGTGTAGATTCATAAGATATTTGGAGACGTCGCTCGTTGATCGCTGTTACACTAACGTAATTTCTATTCGAATATGCGTGCGTTATTCTGCGTACGAGCATTATTTATATATTGCTGCGTGTTATTAGACAAGAACGCAAGAGATGTCTATGCAGCGTTCTCTTTCTATTCCTACGTCGCTTCTTCAACTCGCTCGTGCGTTCTATCTTTACATCTGTACGAACACACGAGCGAGCTGCCACGTCCTATTTACCTGTCTACTACAACGACACGGCGTTTTTCGTGCGCACCGGCGTTTTTTCGAGTCACCGCGCCGTATCGCGTCGCTCCCTGTAATTCGCTAACATTGTCGTTCTCAGATTTTGACGTTAACGAATTTACTTTGGGCGGTCGATCACCCGGCGAGGTTGATGCTCCGACGACGTCAACAGTCGATGTCAGACTGGAGCAGAGTCAACCGGCTGCTTTGCGACAGCCAAAACATCACGAGATACTGACTCGAATTGCCAACGATATTCGCAACAAGCATTCGATTTCGTACCTTAGAAACACGGACTATCAGTGGCTCGATGCGCGTTAAAAACTACTCTTATCGCGTCTTGAAGTCGCTGTTGATAGCGTTGACACTTTGGTCATATGACCGGCCACGGTTTCTCCTGTCATTATGGTCATTGGTGACGTCACGGTGGTCATTGGTGATCGGAGCGCTTGAACTTCTTACAGTTGCAAAAATTGAATAAAAATTGACAGTTAGGGTATTTTGAATATAATCGATAAATAGAAGATACTTTGAAATAAAAAGTGCCCCATTGAACAATTAAACATTTTTATTAGAATATCAATAAAAAAAATGAGAACAAATCTTGCATCTAACGATGCACTGTGTTAAAACACTTTAAACATAAATGTGGCTCATCGATACAATCTGGACAATAGGTGGTTACCTTTTTGGTCCGATTCTTCACAATTTTTGATTCTAACTGTTTAACATTTTTTTGTAGCACTCTCTGCAAAATTTTCGTGCCAGACACGCTTGCCCTTCTTTCTTCTGCATTTCGTGTCGCAATCTTTGTCGAATAAGTGTATTTGACGGCTCTGGTGAATGGCACTGTGTAAGGTGCATTGCGAGTGCCATTCTAAAATCTGATACCTTGATTTTTGTTGTTGTTGCTTGTTTATAGAGTATCATCGCGTTTGAAATTGATCTATTTAATAATAACTCTAAAGCTAATTTTATATACCACTTGAGGGTTCTTTTATGTGGTGCAGAATATGCTATCATTCGATCTGATAAATCTACAGCACATTTTCCTCTGTTGTAATCTACCACTACCATTCGTTTATCACAAACATAATTTTTTTTGCGGACCTCTACCATTTCAGCCGAATGTTTTGTCGAAATCATAAAAATAATCATAATACTGTTTACAAATATATTCTACACGTTCCAACGTTCTGGACGTTTTGCTTGTTTGGACGTTTGAATGGTTTGTTGAAATAAACGAAGCCTTGTTATAATATGTCGCTATCAACTGTTACCAAGGCATCCGTGACCACCAATGAGATAAACGGTCCATTGGGGAAGAATGTTGTCTTACATTATCAATTTATTATTATTTTGCCATTATATACTTTGAATAATAAAAATATTCCCGTGGTGTCCTAAGCGAAGCATGTAATTTCGACATAGCAGTCAAAGTGTTAATACGTGTTCGCATGTGTATCTAATGTAATTGTAATGACACGTCTGATGTGTAATCGAATGTAAGTTCACATAAAATTGGGACTGTAATGAATAAGCGATATCGATGTGATTTAACCCTTTCGCTTCAACAGTCCAGTCCGTCGAAGTACTGTCACTGAAATACGCACAGTGTGCGTGCTTGCTGTATATACGTTTTCCCAAGTCTTAAATAACAATAATTCTTGTAAGAACCATATATGAAATACCGTTTCACTGTCAATGGATTTAATAGATCTTTTAGCATGAAACAGTATACGATCGTTTGGATGTTTGAAATATATTGCGTGAAACGCTTTGATGTTGTTTGAACAATGAGTAACTTTAAGAAGTGATTAATCCAATATGTCAATGAAATCAACAGATAGTGTTCTGCTGATAACGAAAAAATATATTATTGACTACAGATAGCACTTGTATATGCATCATTTGGATGCCGGATCCAGGAGTCGTAGCGTGGTCGCTGCCTATAAGCGGCGCCGAAGCGAAAGGGTTAAACGTTGAAATATCGAACTTCTATTGGCTCCTCTACCTTCCGCCGTAGGTTATAAGATAATACGCATTTTCCTTAATTTTAAGTCTCAAATTTCAGCGCAATATTTTCGCAAAGAGAACGCAGAGACGCATCGATGGATGGATGAGTGGATCGAATATATTAGCTACGTAAACTGCGTGTTTACCTCGCGTAGAGAAACACGGAAACTTCGTATGGATGTCATGAATACATTTGCGAAAGACTTCTCGTAACGAATTCCATTGAACAGTTTGCACGTGCATATCGTAGGAGGAACAAGCGATCGGTCGAATCGCAGGAAAAAACATTTTTTAGAAATGACAGAAACATCTGTCATTGATTTAAATCGCCGGTCAATACATACTAATTTGCTCCGTTTATTTCCAACAACTACGTTGTTTGCTGAAACTTCGGACTCCATCCGATATAACCTTGTGTGCATCAACAAATACGTGACGATCGTAGATCGTCGATCGACGAACGCTGATTCATTCACTATCGTTCATTTTCATTTAACAATATTCTGATACATTGGTATTGTAATATATTATGTGACTATTGTACAAATATTATACTATGCTGAATATGTACTTTATAAAGAGTAAGCGTTCGCGACTATATTTCCTCATTTTACGTATGTAAGAGGAGCTTGAGATGGGTATAATTAAAATTAATTATACTGATCGAGGTACTCGGAAGAAAAATGATATCGCGTGTGGTCATAAAGTCACCTTATTGTGGAAATTTATAAGAGAATTTTCTAGACAAACGCGGGTCTTGCATATAATGTGCTACGCTTGTAGCATTTTTACGAAAAACTATATTCGTACAATTTTTCCATACAGCCTTCCAATTAATTCGTATTGCGATATCAAAGGAATAAATATTCATTCTCTAAATATTATTTTCCATGGATTATAACGTCTAATATATATTAACGATACAATTAATCACTTTTATATTAAATTTTATGTTTTCATATACTATAATCAACTGTAAAACAATTTACATATAAACAGTACTTTATAACGAGGCATATGCATGAAACATTTGACACTGAAGATCTTGTCTAAAAATATATCCGTCAAATTAGTATGCTTTTCTAATAAAAACAAACACATGAAAACTGTATAACTATGCGAATAACATATTATCTTTTTGCTACAGAAGAATCTCGTCGTAATAATATTTTTATCACGGACGATTCGATAATTTAGCCACGATTGTATTACTGAAATGAAAATCCTTCTCTGTCGTAAATCTTTCTCCAAAAGATGTAATACTCTAAGACAATTACTTTTAATACATCCAGATTTCCTCTTCATAGATACTACATAGAAGATGAAGAACCATAGTAGACCCTTAAATACTGCGATAAAAGGGAGGATAAAGCTACCTTATTCTCAAAACATTAAGAGAATCGTTTTCTTACTTGCCGAGGAAAAGCTTTCCCGATAGAGGTCTTATTTCAAAGTAACGACAAGACCGAACCGATGGCCCATTTTCACCTGTCTTAAATCAGTTCGGTTCGAGCATAGCCGTTATAATTGAGGTCGATAAGAGCTTCTCCAACGAAAGATCTATAAAAGCGGTATTATGTACTTACAAGAAGAGCTACTACCCAACATTTTCTAATATTTCTCCAATATAGCGTGTCTCATAAGTAATACACGCAAATGCAAAGTATTTTTAGCAGAACAAAGGACGCAGATATGTTAAGGAAGTAATTAAAGTTTAAACTGTTTTACTTCGGACACGATTCCAGTTTACGTGAATTTAATATTGTTTTCCTCGTAGTTACGAAATGGAACTTATTTGTATTATACTTTTCCATCGCTATGTTATATTTTCCAGTGAATTTATACGAACTCTTGAACATGGCATGAATTAAGTACCTTTTGAAAATACTGACAAAGAAACTTTGCATCTGTGCATTGTTAACGATATACAGGGTGGTTGGTAACTGGTGGTACAAGCGGAAAGGGGGTGATTCTACGCGAAAAAAGAAGTCGAAAATATAGAATAACAATTTTTCGTTTGAGGCTTTGTTTTCGAGAAAATCGACTTTGAATTTTCGCTCGGTACGCGTGCACTTTATCACGTCTCGTTATAACGGACCTCACTGTAGATCGTTGTCTCGATGGAAAAATTAAAACCAGTTACCAACCACCCTGTATATATGACGTGGTAGTTGGTGAAGGTGCCCATAAGAGATACTCTTGATGTTCAACAAAAAAGGTTTATTAAACTATTAACAATCAACAGTCAATTTACGATCAACAATTAACGATTAACTATCAACAACAATTAACGATTAACGATTAACAATCAAGAGTTAATAATCACGTATCTCGAATTGTGTTTGCTTCGCTATGACGCTAAACCTTTCGCACTTTTGAATATTCGGCGAAAGAACCGTAGGGATATCGATACTTTGAAAGTATAGCGCTTTGTGTCGCATGGTCGAGTGTCGCCACATATACAATGTGAAAATGGAATGAAAATTATGCTGAAATATAACAAGGTTAGCCTTTGATAGATGTAAGAATGCTGACATTTAAATCGGTAGCAGTATTTTCATGGATAGAGAAAATTAAAGTAAGCCTTGCGTGAGAAAATTTCTGCATAATTCTTTGTTTAAAGCTTCATACTGTTTTATCAGTCGTTGTTATCTTACACGATGAAACGCAAACGTAGGTAATAGGATTAAATCATTCGATTAACAGGTTCTTACAAAAAAGAGAAAAAAACAGATAGAGGACATGAAATCGTTTTTCTCTGGCGTAGCAAAGGATGTTAATAAAAGATCAACATTAGGTTAGGCGAAGCGATGAAACATCTTGAAACTTGATTCCTTCTATTTTCCTTAACACAAAGACGAACATAGTGATTCACTCTTTGAAGAAATTTTAATTTAAGTGCTGACTGCGCGCTTCTGAAAATTCAACCACTTGGTTAATCGCTCGAGTTCTGCCTATCCAAAAATAAAATCTTTTTAATTAGAAAAAAAAAATACTACGTGAAACGTATAAAAGAACAAACGTATAAACGCAACTAAAAAGTGAATTACCTGGAAGGTTTCTATCTGTAAAAAATGTATGGCATGAAATTATGAGTTTTTAATAGGTTTATTAATTATAACTTTTTATTTTCCGCTTTTATTACATTTTTCACATTTCAATAAAGCTGCAAAAGTTTTCAATATAACGCAAACTGCTACAAATATCACATTACTAACACGATACTAAACTTTCCAACTAGACTTTTAAATCAATTTATTAATCTGGATTTCGGCATTGCTTTCATCGTACTGAACTCTTCCTAACTGCAAGTGTAATTCGTTTAATAGCTTTTACGTTAGCCGCGAGCCGTGTTTTACTTTTTTTTCGCACAATAGCCCACCTTTCGCTCGCCAACTCAAATTTTCCCACAGCGTTTGGAAACTGTTAAATGGCACGAACGAGAGCAGACAGCTGCTTGGTTAATTAAAATTCCTACCACATGTACAACTTTTGTTTGCGTATCAAACAATAAAGCATTGTCGAGCAAGCGTTAATGAAAGCACGAGGATATTGTGTGCTGTAGGAAAGACCTTTTAATAAAACTTTACCGATAAAGGCGCTAAGATATCGCGCTGTAGAAAATATTTTTTAATAAGAAATTACAAAGATACAAATCACATGACTCTTGTGACATACGAAAGTATGCGTTTGTGCACTTATCATAGAAGACTTTTATGACCGCATTACGCGTATTATACGAAAAGTTTTTCAAATTTCGTTGTAAAATTTGGTCTATCCACGTATAGAAGTTCTAACTTACTTACTGCAGTACAAAATTAGTACACAGACTGAACATACGTAATATATTTATGAGAAGTTTCTGTAAGTGTTGTAATGCTCAGTCGAATTACTGTAAAGTGCAAACTGACGGATAAATCGTTTAGGTCATTGAACCGGGTCATTCCTATAAATAAAAGGGCCAACAGGGCGCATCTAGTCTCTCGAATGTTCCTAAAATAGCGAGAATGTCGTCGGGACAAAATGGAACGTCTTTTGACTCGTCGTTGCGAGTTGCAGAAAAGAATCTCGTACGAAGATTATTTAAATTCGTTCCTCTAATAATTTAGATCCTATTGATAAAAATCAGTTTATGATATCGTAGCATTTAATTTACAATCTTTTTTCATTCAAATTATTAAATTCTGTTTTTTAACGCTGTGGTTATAAAAGAGAATTTCGAAGATTAATTTGATCATCGATTTATCCTTTTATTATTTATTAATTTTTCTCTCCATTTATCCTTTTATCTAAATCTCGTAATTTTGTGAAGTTCGAAGAAATTTAAGTACGAAACTTGTATCACTATGAAGAATGTATACAATTTTAATTATGAAGGATAATATTAATTACAGTATTAATTGTGAAAGAGAGAATAAGACAGATGTTTAATCGTAAAGAGCGTCATTCTTTAAAAATAGAAATCTTTTTAGTGTCTGTGATTTGTATGTTTGAGCAGACTCTGAGAAAACAGTGCGTAATTTATCTTATTTATATTTTCCAATAATATTGAATTTGCGCTATTTTTATGTATTATTTCCATACATGAAAGGTGAGTATCAGCAATGCTGAGAATATTTTTCCTTGTCGTCAGTCAACACTGATTGTAAAATTAAACAGAAATAGTTAAATGATAATTATATTCAATATTATATAATAATTATATAAAATATGAAATAAGTACAATAGAAGATATTATATAATATTTTATATTGTATATAATATTGAATACAATTATTTTTTAATTATTTCTCTATTTAATTTTGCAATTACCGTTAAATGACGATTATATAAAATATTATACAACAATGTTATCACGTTTTAAAACTATAGACTTATGTCAATGGCTATTTACCTAAAACCTGGTATCTTTCCCTTATTTCTACTGATGCTCTAGGCCTAAACCACATTATATTAACAAATTTCTTTAGATATACATCAGTATAACATCAGTTCTTGATCTCATTCAAACCAGCAGGACATTAGTTACGCGACTAATGCTCCAATGTCAACTCTGTCACCTTCATTTCTGCCTGGATAAAGTACACCAACTATTTTCCTTCTTAAATGTTCCCTGCGATCACCATTTCTGAGGAATTCCATTCTTCTTCTCTCGCTCTACACGGTTCGGTCGTGGGCAATCACTTAAAAGTTTAAAGTTCTCTATTTCTTTGCGTATTACACAGTCGACGAAACTCAGTCATTTAATTTCAGTGTATTTGCACCATCACATCGACCCACGTCTCGTGCCTTGCGGGCTGATCTTAATTGAGCTATAACTCTGTCACACACAATTTAGAAATAATTAAACAAAAGTATTATTATTTAATCGAATCTATGCCTCTGGTGCGCAATTTTTGCCAAAGTTTAATCGACTATAGCATGAAAAATTGCCAGCAACTATACTAAAACAGTACGGCTGCTAAATATTCCTAAATGCCTATTAACAGGAGAAAAAGTTTGGCCGAGAACTACTAGCCCGGTTTTCTCTTTCACAACCAAACAAATATATTCAGCATATGTTCCCGATGGGAACTGGTTTCTAAAGCTTGTCAAAGCGATCTCTGGCTCGCATCCGATCTTTTTTCAGTAAATTGTCCTCTTACGGCCGCGTTCAATCTGCAGGGTCCAGGCCTTGACCTTAACTTTTAAAATTACTCCCACGTAGGGAGAATTGCACGTTTTAAGCCTTTGAAAGAGGTGGCTGTAGCATGTGTTTATACGTGTATAACCCTTAGTCGTTGCCTCTGTGAATAAAGCTCGCTCTAAATACAACAACGCTGGTTCAGGGCTGCGAACGAAATGTTTGTTACCTCAAGGTTATCAAATGATATCAGCAGACAAGGTCAAGGATGATCCAGGGAAGAAATATCTGGCCTGACTCGTCACACGTAAGAGATACGATTCTAAGTCAGTACATATCCTGGCCTTCGTTATCGAGGCTTCATCGAATCCTTAGTCACGCTTCTTCCTTATCCTTAGTCAAATTTAATTGATGAATAACGACGTTGCGTGAAAGTTCAACAGGTTACGATGGAGAAGTTTACCGAGCACGAACGCACCAGTCATTGAACGTTTTTTCGGATTTGAATGTTGTATCGTTGAAATGAAAAATTAATTTTATTAGTTGTATACTCGTGTACTCGTCTCTGTTAACAAAATAGCTTTCGTGCTGTATCGTAATCAACGAGAAAATGCGGATATTTTAAAAGACTGATTTGTTGGCGAACATTTTTGCATATCTATATTCTTAAATCTCTCTCTTCCTAACTAATTGTCGATCTGCTTATCTATGTTCTTAAAGGAGGAATTAAGATATTATTGCATGGTAGATAATCAGAGTAAATTTACAACAGCTAGAATTTCGGTGAAAATGAATTTTTCGAAATATCAGCTACTTACGTCTTGATTGCATTTAATTAAGCATCTAATTAAGCACGTCTCGAAGGGGTAAGGGGTTAGACAATAAAAGAGAGGTGATCTTGTATTTAGATAATTAAAGGAAACCAAAAACCGGGTCTGTTATTTTCTGCAAGTAAAGTTTGACGACGAAAACGAGAATTATTTGATTTATCAAAGGTCTAATTTATTAAATTAAACTACTGAATTAAATTACTTTGCCAAAATATTAAACTCTGCATCGTATTCTTTGTTTCAACGCCATAAATAAATCAATATTACACCACGTATTGTATACTTAAATTTTAAACGTTGCAAAAATTTTGTGACTCCCGTTTCTCATTTATCGTCCTGCTCCATTTAACAACCAATACGCGAATTAAAAAGTGAACTTGCAATCTCCTAAACCGAATGCTTCATTATTAGGCAGTTAGTTGGAATATCGGAACTCATTACGACATCATTACTTATACAGGGTGGTTGGTAGCTGATGGTACAAGCGGAAAGGGGGGTGATTTTACGCGAAAAAAGAAGTCGAAAATATAGAATAAAAATTTTTTTTTAATTTTTTTTTTAATTTTTCCATCGAGACAACGATCTACAGTGAGATCCGTTATAACGAGACGTGACAAAGTGCACGCGTACCGAGCGAAAATTCAAAGTCGATTTTCTCGAAAACAAAGCCTCGAACGAAAAATTGTTATTCTATATTTTCGACTTCTTTTTTCGCGTAGAACCACCCCTTTCCGCTTGTACCATCAGCTACCAACCACCCTGTATATTGCCGCATTCCGACGTTTACTTAGATTAACGCAATATACTTGAATCAAGTAAGTTACGTATTTTTAGAAATTAAAATTCGCTTCTCGAAATTGTCCTTTTCCCAAATGATTATAAGAAAGATACAAAGGGAGAGGAGAATAAATTAACCCTTTGTACTTCTATGTCGAGCGTGACTCTACATCAGTTTTTTATCTCAGGAGCTCCTTTTTTTGTGAAACGTGCGAAAGAAAGCCAGGATTGCATCCTGCAAATTGTTTCAAGATATATCATACACTTAAAAATTACAAAATACAACAACAGTGTGAATAAAACTGGTGTTTAAGTGAATTTGTTTCTTCCTTTATTTCTTTAAATTGTCTTATTGTTTAGTTAAGGTAAATTTCAAATAAAACACTTAAAAGCGTTGGCAGCTGCTGGTATCGAAATTGAAATAAAATTCCAAGTGCAAAGGGTTAATATTTCGCTGCAAGGAGAATCTACCTAACGTTCGCATGTCAGAATTTCGTTTTTGCTAATGGATTTCAGCTTTATCCTTATCGGCAAAATTAAATGGTTACTCGATTCGCTTAATGAAAATGAAACGCGGAAAACGCAGCGTTTACAAGCCAACCGGAATCCATCGATGCGTTTCATTGCGATATCGCAATTAATTGCTATCGCAAAGCGTACTCATGGGATCAAGTAAAGTTAGCACGAGCCGAAATCGATGCATACGATTCTCTTTAATTGGATGCAACGATAACCTTGCGAAGCGACCGAGGAAAGACGAAGAGCGAGAACTGAAAAGGGTTGACTTCACCTACTCGTCCATGCATTTCCTTCCTTCGAGCAATCATATCCGATTCTCCGGAGATTTGCGAAGTGACGAGGAAGGGAGATAGAGGATCTCCTGTTTTCAGTGATGACCTTAAATTGCCAATAAGAAGCTTCTGTAAGTACGCTGGCGTACAAAATTAAATCGCTAAATCTTCGGCGAAAAATTGCCGATGTTCGAACTGTCGTAACTTGGCGTAGAAATGTCGTACAACGATCCACCTGAGCTCCTTTTTTACCCTCAGCCATCCTTCATTTTCGTAATTCGATGCGTCACTCGTGTACGAGATTGACACGATGATGGAGGATCAATAAAATGGAAAGACGAATAAATAATTTCGCTCTTCGTCACAAACATTCGCAGCAATTCGCCTAAAAAGGTATCGCGTTTCATCCGCACGTGAAAGTCAAAAAGTTGCGAAAAAATTGCTGCATGAATGGTGAAGTAACGTGATCTTTCAGTGGAAAAGTGTGTGAAATTGACACGGGGGTGGAGGTCAGAGCATGAAACTTGGACTTTCACAGTTCTGAGTTGATATTTCTCAAAGATGTTTTTACATCATACAGCGTGTGGGAAGATGAAAGTGCATTTGCTTTCCAAGAATTTTACAAACTCAAGCGTGTCTACGGATATCGGAAGAGAAGAAATAGAAGAAATAGGGAAACTTAAACGCGACACATTCGAACGAACTATGAGCAGTTCGAGGAGCGAACAAATTTTTCCCAAATAGAATCAAACGTTGACCGAACAGTTCCTTAAAATCATTTCTCTTTGTTATCGGTGACTAAATTCGTAACTAAATGCTTTTTTGACTCTTGTGACTTGTTTTAGCGTTTGTAAGACTATCGAATCATTGTAATATAGAAATAAGAACAATAGAACCTCCGTTATGTGAACGTTCTGTTATTTGAACGTCCTAATGCATATAAACCATAACTGGAACAAGCCATAGTGGGTGGAAGGTAGTAGGTAGAAGGTAGACAAAATTTCATTAGGAAAAATTAATTGTTATGGTTTCCTGTGTTGCATCGCGTGTTACATGTGTTTTCTCTGAAAGTGAAGGCATATAAAAAATGTCTATTTTTTCTATTATTTCTCTATTTTTTTAAATGGAATTACACATTGTTCTGTAGCGACACACGAGTCAACGGAAGAGTCGAATCGGGAGAGACTCATATTGTTGTGCCTTGGAGTGCCAACGTTGTTTTGGTTTGGTAGATTCAAAGGTAAACAAACTCCGGACAAAACATTATCGCCGTTATTTATAATCGCGAACCGGAGTTACATTTGAGCTTTTTATAATATCACCGGTCGATACAAATAAACAAGCATGCTCTCTAGGACAATGATTATAGCGAGTCATACAGTCGAATAGCGAGCGTAGGGTTGAACAGTAGCATTGAGCGAGCGACGATTACGACCGATATACACTGTCTCTGTACTTGTATTTAAAGTAATTTTAATATACACTGACTATTACAATTTTATCACTGGTCTCTTTAATAAACCAACACGTATAATAATCCACCTCAGTTCTATACACCATTCAATGTATTTTTTGATTCTCTACAAAGAGGCATCGAGGTGCTTGGGTCGAAAAATAATTAGTTTGAAATATATTTCGACTTCAATTTTATAAAACTTATCGTACCAAAGACTGGGAAAGGAAATATGACGCAATGTGCTTCTATGTTCGTTTTCCTTGACCTTCGTACTTTCAATTCAACGAAATTATCATTGAAATATCTTTTGAACTTGACATTTTCAGACACAAGTACTTAATACTTTCTTATAGGGAATTAAGAAATGCATCGAATGGTGTATAGAAACACATAGTTTGATTTAAAATTACATTACATTACTCAGTCACATTGGCACTGAAATCTCTCTAAATGAAAATATGAAAAGAATCGAAATAGCTTATTAAGTTTCCCCCGTGAAGTCAAACGACTTTCATCTCAAACATTTTCTCGCACTTTTGATATTTACAGGAATAAATCACGTATAGACATTTAAAACGGATATATTGTATAATAATGACACTTAACATTTAATAATAACTAATACAAGTATAATAAAAATAAGAATATATTTTTATTATTGTTATTATTATTATTATTCATAATCTTTGTCTATCGGCTCATGACGGTTTTCAGTTCACATTCACTCTCATTTTCCTTATTTCTTAAATCTATCCCTCAAATCTGTTATTCTTTGTACAATTCACATCCTTAACTACTACACTGTTTAATTAATTAACAGTATTAATTAACTAATTAACCTAATTACTCGTTCATGATACTCTCAACTCCTAACAGACTTTCCTCTGCTTCTTGGCCTCCCACATCCACAACTTTTTGACTTTTGTTTCCACCTTCTATTTCTCCTCTTTTCTCGCTCCAACTCGCTCGTTTTGCTTCCACTATTCTTTTCATGTTTGCTATCCTGCTTGTATCGTGTACCAACACCTCCCTTGTTTATTTTTTGCATTTAATTTCCTCGCATCTGGTAACTGGTGGTTGGTAACTGGTGGTACAAGCGGAAAGGGGGTGATTCTACGCGAAAAAAGAAGTCGAAAATATAGAATAACAATTTTTCGTTCGAGGCTTTGTTTTCGAGAAAATCGACTTTGAATTTTCGCTCGGTACGCGTGCATTTTATCACGTCTCGTTATAACGGATCTCACTGTAGATCGTTGTCTCGATGGAAAAATTAAAAAAAAAATTTTTATTCTATATTTTCGACTTCTTTTTTCGCGTAGAATCACCCCCTTTCCGCTTGTACCACCAGTTACCAACCACCCTGTATATTTCATATACTCCCTTTCAACTTCGCATGTTTTGCATCTCCTGCTATCCTCCTCTGTCAAGTGTTTGTTCGCCAGTGTTTATTTCCCACTCTGAATCTGGCTATTAATTTTCTCTCCTTTTTTTCTCCTTTTCCTCTTATGTATGATGCATTTACGCACAATCTTATGTATTTGTAGTACTCCTTATAATTTGGCTTCTGTATCCCCCTCTCCTTTCACTTTCATCTTCTCTGCTACTATGTACAATTGCTGCTATCCGTCTATTTCTCTATATCGCTATGCTTTCATCCAAGTCGATCATCCCCTTTTCTTTTCCACTTATTTCTCCCGCTTTGCCCTTTTCCTTTTCCACTTCCTTCACACATTCCACTTCCAGCTTCTTACTCGATATCCTCCTCGCTTCTTTCTGATACTTCATTGCCCCTTTATCCGCTACGGTACTCAATTCCTTTGACTTCGTTCCCTGTCTTATTATATACTTTGGTGTGGTTCTTTTCACACCTAGGATTCGCTTCAAATTACCTTCTCTGTATCTTATCCATTCTTCTCTTCCCTATCCCCAGATCTCCGCTCCATACAATGCCACACTCCCTACCAGCAACCTGAACATCTCGTGAACAGATTCCCGAAACTCTCAACTGTTCATTCTGAGGCTTGAGAACGATCTGTACAATGAAATGGTACAATGAGTGAACCGTTAGAGTATGTTACGAACACTTCGCAATACTTTTGATTACTTTGAAACGAACACCTTGACTTTGCAACTTTTCACGTTGATTCAATAGTTTTATTACGTTTACAAGAAAGCTTCTTGCACTCAGGTGTTACTTAATTATCTGACGTTGTAGAGACACAGGAATTTCACCGTATCAAGTAATAATCAGGTTACTGATAAAAAGTCAGAAGCGGAGAAAGTGTTACAACCGTCCTTGACCCCAGGTCGACCGTGACACTGCATGGCCACGATAGTAACACACGTTTAACTTTGCAAGACTAAGATATGTATTGATTTAAGTTATGATAATGAGCAGAAGAAGAGTAAAACTTGTAACCAATCACTGGGAATCGCAATTGCGTCAAATATAAAAGACATTTTGATCGGTGCATGTTTCATGTGCCCGATCCTTACACTCGGTACATCGCACACATTTTTCGTTTGGTTTCCTCGTGCTGCAGGATACTGTCCACACCAGACGATAGTATTCTTCACCTTCTCACTTACTTTCGGATACTTTCGGATTGAAATTATAAATTTTGACTATCGAGACGCTCAAAACTGCCGAGTAACGATCGGAATTACTTGGAAAAAGGCCAGATGAAAGATTAACAAATAGAAAATTAACTACTTGCAAGGGAAATATTTATATTACAATTTTTAAGTGAGTAAGAAAAAGTTACTTTGGGGTATCGAAAAGTTATTTTCTTCGCTATGTACATGTTTCTTGCGTATCTATGTGGTTCAACATGGATGGGTGTATTGTATATTCAAAATTGGTATTAATATCTATAATATATTTGACATATTTAACGTGAACTATCTTAGTATTTGGACCATTCGAAAATCCTATGAAACGAAGCTTGGGTATTGGATACGATTCGGATTTATGAATACAGATATCCTCCGCGTAAAGGGTACGTTCTTGCAACACGGACTCGCTGTACCAGCTTCGAGAATTGGAGAAATCCGTAGAAACAAAGGAAGGTAATGAGAATTTTTAAACGCAAGCACCGTCGTTCGATGTTTCTTAATGGAGCAAGCGTACGGAATTTTTGAATATCTAAATCTTTAATCCACTTTTACTTAGCGGAATATTAATCCTTCGCATTCGAACATTTTGTTAGGAAAGTAGCAACTGCAAGCTTCTCGGATAAAAAATCGATGGCATTGTTCACATCTATCATAAATAATGTGGATACGTAATACTTGAAATTAATCGTTGATGATTTTAATAAACGTAGTTCTCTTAGCATCGTAAGAAATGACAAATGTACTTTTCCTAACTGTCAGCACCTAACCATCACTTTTGCATTAATTCTCCGTCTCGTGTAACGCATTTTCGCAAGACACAGCATTTTTCCATCTACTTTTTATCTACCGCGTTACACGTCAAATTCCCGCACATATGGAACTTCATCCTATCGCTACCTGTTCCTCGCTCGCTGCACTAGGATATTCCGCTCGAGGACAGGTCGAAGAAAGAAAAAGAGAAATAGAGAGTGGAAGGGATGACGGACGAAGCACAAAAGGTAGAAGAGGACAGGAAAGACACGAACAAGGGAGGATAGGGAATCAACCGCTCGAAGGCAGAGCGATAGGGGGCTAAGGGTAGAGGGTGAAGGGTGACTGAAAAGAGAAGGTCGAGGAGATAGGGAACGTACTTGTATGGAAGAACGCGAGAAGAAAGAGACGGACGGTACGGAGGATGAGAACCGAAATTAGATAAAGAGGGACAACTAGAACAGAAAGGGGTTGAGCAAGAGAGAAGGAAAGGAGGGGAACGACGAAAAGGGGGGGAGAGGACATGAATGAGCTGGCGAACGATCGCTGGAAAATGGACAGAGACGCCTAAAGTTGGTGAAGAGCGAGATGAGGAAGGAGCAGAGGGCTGAGGGCCAGAGGAGGAAGAGGGAGAACTCCTGCCAGCTGCAGATCGATAGAACGGAGCTGCGTGATGCTCTCAGCTTTCCACACAGGAAACCGATAGACGCGATGGAACGCCATGAATGAGATACGTGGGTTACGTGATGAACATGCTTCGAGGAAATTACAAGTAAGTGTGTACGAAGGCCGGCGTTGTTAATACAAAAAGCGTGTGCCACGTTTCTCGCCGGTTGGCAACGGAAAATGAGATTTACCGCGCGGAAAACGTAGTCCGCCGGCGAGCTCGCGCTGAAAACTGTTGCACCGCTGATGATCCAAATAATTCTGACGTCACCATGTGCATATACGAGATTGTTGTTTGTTTGGTCGCGTAATTACTTTTACTTCAACGATTTTTAAAACGCAACCACGTTGTTCCCGCCACGTATTTTCACTTTCTTTCGCGTTTCACGGTTTTACTGGCTCGCTCGTCAAATTTCCATCGCTAACTAAAAATTACCGCGAGATGTTTTTTCCCGAAATTGTTAGGGTCGATGGGGACTTGCTGTTCGTGTTTTGGGTTCCTCCGATGTCTTTCAAATGATTCAATGAGACTTTCAAAAGCAACATATCACCTTTATTGTATACTATATACAGAAAGAAAAGAGATCAAGGATATGTGTTGAGAATATATACGTAATAGATTTGTTTGTACATGTACATATATATTGTAGTTCTTTTTACGTAATACACGGCGTTTGTATATAACATTTTTGAATTTTATGTAGAAGAAATAGTCGGCTGTTTTCAGTGATTTTACAAGAAGTTTGGAAGACATTAGAAGATTTTGGAAAATCAACGTAACATATATACATCTTTGTTTCAAGACAGATATGTAATTAAAGAACTATAGATAATATCTTTATACATTAAATCAAAGTCGATCTTTCACGTCCCGCAAAAATGTAATTCTTTCATTAAAAATAATTTTACTTAACAAGAGATCTTTATTTTTCTCCTTATTAATACTCGACCAGAGATACATTTACCGCTGAAAGAGATTGAATAGAAATAAATATAAAATTCTGCCTTGTAAACTTTACTCTTTAAATAGTTTTTACCATCTGTTAAATCTTTTATTATCTACAAATTTATGAATCTTGTTATTCAAACGCTATTAAGATTACTTATAATCTTCCACTTTCTGAAAAAAAGCATAATAAAAGATAACTTTTCGAGTTATTTGCCTTTTGATCGAATTTATCTAATCTTAGTATTCTTCTTTCTAAATTTATCATTTACAATCTACAGTACATAAACGTTATCACATATATATATGTCGGAGATGAAATGAAAACCGGAGCCTTCCCTATGCAATTTTGAGGAAGCCTTTTAATGCTTTAGCCTAGATTTTATCATAACTGTAATTAAGTAATTGTCATCTGTAATTGTTTGACATTTGTGTTGTATTTGGCAATGGTTTGCTTCAAGTGTCGTGCGGAGGGCCATATCGCACCTGATTGTCCACAACTGCAGAACAGAAAATCCGGCTTCAAGAATGAACGTCGAGTCGACTCCTGTGTGGTAGAGCCTCCAGCTGGTAAATTAAGTCATCTGGGTGAGTCGTACCCATTTTATTTCGATTCCGGAGCCGAATGCTCATTAATCAAAGAATCCGTAGCTTCGAAATTTTCTGGCAAACGAACGACTGATGTAGTAGAATACTTGTGTTAACAGTACATCTCAGATTTTATCCACTGTATGTATTAACGATTGATAAATTTTACAAATATTGAATTTAATTTACGCTATTAACAATGATCCGGGGTTCAAACGAATCCACGGTCAACGGGAAAACTTTAAACAATTTTATAACACAAAAATACGTTTGCTGAATCACTCGGTAAATTACTCGATGTATCACTTTCCAAGGCGATCACACGAATGCATATCTGATTAAAATCTTTTTCGTTATACGACTGCATTTTGTTTGTTATATTCTCGCTGGAAACATCGAGAAGGTTCCAATCGTCGTTGCTAGGCAGTTTCTGTCAAGAGTTTGTTGTATACTCTTTGGAAACATCGAGAAAGATCCAAACGCCGTTGCTAGGCAGTTTCTGTCTGGAGTTTGATTCCTAATACAACGTGTGTCCCATTATATCGACATCTCTAAAGTACAATTCTATGTGATTTCTAGGGAGAACAATACAACCGATCCACACCTTCATCAAGCAAAACGTTTATCCCGTGACCGTGGCTACGTTCAGCGACCAGTTGTCACCTCGAACCCACTTTCGCTTTTTCACAAATGTCAAACAATTACAGATGACAATTACTTAATTACAGTTATGATAAAATCTAGGCTAAAGCATTAAAAGGCTTCCTCAAAATTGCATAGGGAAGGCTCCGGTTTTCATTTCATCTCCGACATATAAATAGTAAATTAAGTATGTTACTGATCAATTGAGTACGTTACAGTTGCCTCGACGTTTAATTTATTTAAAAAACGTTAGGAAACTTTTTAAAATTCTTATTAATGGCTAAAATATAAGTATAAATTCTATGTACGATCTGAATATGCTCTGATCATCACGTTCAAATACTAAACATAATGCAAGTAACAGCAGATTTACGTTTATATTTGTCATATTTATTTTATGTAATGGATAGAATAAAATTTCTCATACTTATGTGTATACTTTTTTGGGGAACAGCAGCAATGAGCCATATAAGCAAAATAGAGACAATCCAAGCTAAAATTCTTAGATCAATTGTAACGTCCCATGGTACGTTAGAAACGAGGACATACGGAAAGACCTTGGAATACCAACGGTCAAGGAAGAGATTAGCAGATTCGCAAGAAGGTACAGAGAAAGAATAGCAACGCACCCGAACCGGCTGGCAGCGGAAACGATCAACACAACCATAGAAAGAAGACTAAAAAGGAAACACCCAGCAGATCTCACAAAGGATATATCCTAACAAACACGAAGATGGTACTCCATTGGGGGTAGCCACCCACATGATAATCAAACAGCTAAAAAATTCTACCAAATGTCCAAATTGGACAAATTGTGAATGTGAAATATTAAATAAAAATGTGTATACTTTATTCTCATTTTAGGAAATTCGGTATAAATTTTGGAAACAGTTGTGATTCACACGACTTATTGTACATGTGAACATATTGATGAAAAATTTATTGATGTTTCAAAAATTTCAGAACAGCTTTTTCGCACAAGTCTATACGCAATCCGAGAGATTTAACAGATCTGCACAAAGCTCTTGTTAAATATTTTCTTATGGCGAACGTGTGAAAAAGCGTGGTCGTATCCGAGCAAGTCTTTTTTCTTGTGAGAACAGGTAATTGTAAGTTGTTTTATAATAAAAACAGCTACAAAATATGTTTGGCTCATGCACTTTGAAAATAAATTTCCTGTAGCTAAATATGCTATAACTATTAAAAATTTTACTTTCACATTCATAATACTTTATTAAAAGATTATTTCTCTGCTAATGATTATCTTTTGTTACTTATTGTGTTATCTCATAATTTATATAGACTGTCAATGCCGATAGGACACTATTAAATTTCGATATTTGAAAAATAAATGTAATTCATTGCAAAAAAGGTATAATTTGCATACTAATTTATGTTTTCATAAGTACTGTGTGCAACAAGTAATTTTGTAAATAGGAAGTTTCTACAAAATACAGAGATACGTGTATTGTGTATATTTCAATTATATTTCATTTACTTCAGTTATATTTAATTAAATCTCATTTACTGCATATTAAATTATTTCTAAGATGTTATTATTTGCAACGTGAACATTAAAAATATACAATCGTTCATGAGTATAAAACGCGAAATGATATTTTATAAATTATTAGGATCTGTTATTTCCATATTATGATTAGTTAATCCTGCGCGCTTCAAATATTACGGCATCGTCAATGTTGACTCTTTAATCGATCGAGTAATCGTACGTCTATTGCTTGTATTATATTCGCGATTAAAATTGTAGTATAGTTCAATATGAACCAACAAACAAATTGTTCATAATGTGAATCCATTCATTCGTCCATACATCGTTAAAAAGACGCAGGTATACGATTATAAGTAAATCAAACGTATATACGTTATATAGGTTTGACGCAATAGGTCTGACGGTGGAACATGCAACAAGGATTAAAGGCCATAGATGCTCCACTCTCTACAGATGCGTCGCACCTCCTATACCGACCTATACAGTGACACAAAAATAAACTCCCTGGATGGAGGCTACAATCAATGACGTCATGTTCGGTCAGAGTTCACCGGTCAGTGACCTCTGCTCGTTCCAGTCACCTGGCAGCAGTAACAAAAGACTCGACGCAACTGCTCGCGAAACAATATTTCAACTGTACGATCCTTCGTTGGCTATATTTCCACAACGTAAACACGCCGCGCCGAGTAGATCAACGATAGAACCACGCGATAGTGCACGCGAAAACCAAATTGATCCACATAGTGAACACCACATTTATACGAAAAACACACACACACATGCCCATATATATATGTATATATAAGTGCATGCATCGACTGGCAAACTACCGAATCTCTCTCTATTATTCTGATATTCCCCTCTTTATCGCTCAAATTGCCGCGTCGATATTGTTTTGGACAATCACATTACACAATTAGAACATAACTAACCAGTTTCTTGCATCTACAAACACACTGACCAGCCAAATCAACACGTAACCATCGTACGTTAAATATCAAATTCAATCATTGAGTGATGTTCGATCGTGGATTATTTCAGATGATCGAAAACTCGCGCGATGATGTATGCATATTCAGGTAGAGAAATGTTATCGACCAAGAAATCGTGCAGGTGAGAGAAATAAGACTGAAGGGCGGTACGCAGCAGGAACATGACGTTCAACTACTTACTTACTTGCTGTTGACGTTCCCTAGCTGACAAGACGATGACGATTCGTCGCTGTCATTGTCATCAGCCTCTTCAGGCAGGGGTTGTGCTGCGGCATGGCTCCTGTCGCCGGTCTCCAGGTCAGCGACGAGAGTATACATCGACGATTTTTAAATAAACGTAGAACGTCGCCTTCTCGACGACATTGTCGTCAATCCCACAGATCAACGTGCAAACCACTTTTCGCGTGTTGTCCCTCGCGTTACACGACAGAAACGTAATCGCCTAGGTCCATGAAGAGGGCCAATTTCGTCCACGAACCCTTATACACCCGATTGCAAGTAGCGCCCTCCCGCCATCAAACTGTCTGATTGTGTACAAATAACGCCGGTGGCACCACCTTGCGCACGAATAACGAAAACTTTCACGAAGTTAGTGATCGATTCATGTAAGTACACTAGTTGCTTGGTCTTACGAAAAAGACGGTTTTATGCGAAATATAGTGAGAGAATAACCTAAATCGTCAGTAATTAGTGCTATAGCGATAATGTACTGAAATTATTAATATGAATTAATTTTAAATCATTCAATACAGAAACATATGCAATTGGTGTGTTTGCTTTGTTATTGTCCTTAAGTGGAATATAACATATGATTAGATTCTTATAGATATGTATAAGTATTAAAAATGTGAAAAGGTATAATTGACTTCTAAATGTAATATGTTACTGAATATCTTATTAAATTCAATCTCTAATCTTAAAGCTCTAATCTTTAATTTCTCATCATGTGAATTGCAGTTATCATTGGTCATCCGATGAATTCCAATAAATGAAGTTTTATTACATACCGTTGAGAAAAATATGAACAAAAATATCAATATATGGAATTCCTTGTTATTTAACATCTATGAAATGTTTATCAAAGTCAAAGGAAAGCTGATATTGGACGTGTAACATAAATCGCACAGTGATTAACCTATCCCCTTCAAATGTTTTTCAAATTGAGGTCAAAAGTGGATACACATTTGGTAACAAATATCAATGAATCTACTATTAGCATTTGGAATGATTTTATCGATATTTAAAATAGATACGGTTAATGTGAAAGCCATCTTACGTACACAGGAACACGAAATGATTAATACATTATGTCAAAATCGAACACAATGTTAAATATGAACAAAAATTAAGTAGCTTTAATCCGTATAATTAATTCTGGTTTATATCTCAATATACTTTCCATATCTCAAAAGCAAAGACAAATTGATCGATATATTCTGAATGCGCTGACAAAGTTTCTCAATTTGTTCGCGGGATACCTTATGTATCGTATAGAACAGTACGCGTGTAAACATATATTAATTGTTTTCGTCAATTATAAATGTGTATTTTATAAAAGTGTGTTGTATTAAACGTAGATTCTATTTAACTTTATGATATAATTCTATTATGCTGTAAAGATAGAAATGAATAAAATTAATATTTTCCAAATTTAACAGAACTCAATAGTTATACAAAATTTTACTATAAAATGACGTATAAAACGATACTAAAATAATGAAACTCAAAAGTAATCGGATCCTAAACATTTCTATACATTTCTTTGCAATTATATTACTTATAGAACGTATATTGATAAATCTATAATCAACTTTGTAATGTGACTTAAAATAAAAGTTACATCCTGAACTAACAAGTTTTCCCTGTTTCTTGTTGAAATTCATAAGTAGTTGCATTTGACGGAATTAATTTATCATTAGGATAGAATATAGCTGCATAAAGCATTTCCACATTGCAATCAGAGATTCATTATGAAAAATTGATGCTGAAGGAAAAAAGTGGTGGCCGACAGCTGAAGAAAAATGATTCGTGCACATGCCTCGGCTGGATTAGACCCAATACATGTTTAGAATGGCGCAGCGACCTCCATCGCCTCGCAGGCAAAGAAAATAATCGTTGCTCCAGTTGGATGTGCGCCAGCAAATGTAGCTCCTTTTTAAGTTTGCCCTTCGAGCGTAGCCTTGACTTTCAGGCCGTAAAACGTGTGTATATCTCTACCCGGTATCTTGCACCTGCTTCCCAAGGTATCGTAATTGGAACATCTAGATACAGTTGTTGCATTCGTTCATGTCTATTCTCTAAAAATACTCGTGAAAATCAATCGATAAATTTCGGTTAAACTTTGTCTTTAGATAACAAACTTCGGTAATTATCGCCAACGCAACCGCGATACCCTTTCTAGTGCACATTCGTATAATTTTCAACGATAAAAACATATCATAAGAACATGAAATTCTTCCCACATATGAATTAATCCTCTTCTTAGTTAATTATTTCTACAGTTGTATCAATTGTTAGTTTAAATTATTAATAACTCGATTGAAAACAGATGTCGAGTTGAGGCGCAACAGTCTGCTTACCGACCTTTTTATTTTCGAATTAGGTGTGCATACGAAGAAGCTTTTGATCGTAAGAGAAATTTGGCCCAGCTGTGAAAGGAGCTTAATTTATTTATTGCTACGCTACGACGCGCTACGTGCAACGGAACCGATGACTCCGGCACTGTGCGCATCATTTTGCAGCAGGCCTCCAAGTGTTTTCCCGGACCACACCTTCGCAAAGGGGGTTTTTCGACAACGAATTATACCGACGTCGCGTTTTCGCGGAAGGACCATTGTGTACTTCTTTTTATAAATTTCACTAATGGTATTCCAAAAATGATTAGTTCTTTAGATGTTTAAAAAGATAGTTCACATAGACATGATATGTTTTCTCCAATAACAAAGAATTCTACGTGTATATGATTTATTGAAAGTTATTTCATTCGATACATTTTCATACAAAAATGTTAATAATAATGATTAGTAGTAAAATTGAAACTTAAGAAGTTCTTTTTATTTTACATTTATTTAATAATACTGTGAGATACCAAATGATAAATTAAATTTAGTTAGATACGATCTAATTAGTAAATATTTCAAGATTAATATTAAGTATATTTGGTGTTTTTACTTTTGTAATTCAAACGATACAAAGATACGTACATAGATGTATAACACGTCTGAAGAATAAATAGGACTTTGTTGATGTACATGCATGTAAAAAATACGGTGCATTAGTTGCATACGAAATCACACTTAGTTTATATATTATTATATTCAGTTCAATTCATTTTCCTGGTTAGAATTGGTAACTTTAAATATTTGTTATAAATACTATAAAGTTTACACTTTACATTATGTTTGATAAAAATCCAGTACAAAAATATCATAATTGTTCTTTCCATATGTAATATTTCGATAAATTAACTCTGTTAGATATTATAAATTCGATTTTTTAAATATCTTAATTTCATTTGTTTTTCGTGTATGTGTTTCAGTCATCTTTAAGAATATACCTATTCTATTTTTATAAGGGCACTTCTTTAAATAGCACTAAATAATAATAACAATAAATATAACAAAAATATATTAAAATTATTAATATCGTAATACATCCTCTATATTATAATATAACAATTTTATCATATTATAAACTAATTTGAATTCTTTAAATTATTGTAGGCTAATGATTGCAAAACTCTATATATCCCTTGATTACATTGTAATTTTAAAGAGGCACGTGTATGTAATAGATTGTACTTTAATTTTGAATTGTGTTTCTAATGTATATGCACTTATTTTACATTTCCGTGTCAACAGGTAATTTTTCGTAAAAATTGTATATTTAGCTACGTACAATAAAATGCATTCACTCGTATATCATTGCAAATATAATTAAGTATAGGTAGAATCAAACACTTAATACGTATTAATTACTAAATTCTTGTGCCTCGTAGGTGAATATGTGGACGAAACGTATTAAGGTTAAAACTATGATATTAAAAATTGTTAAAAATTTTGTCACAAAATTAATAATTACTATTTCTTCTGTTTGTTTTGAAATGAACACACATTTATCTCGTTGCATATTTTTTAAATACTTCGAATCGAATTCTTTAAATGTTTCATCGTACGATTTTATCTACGATTTTTACGAACTAAAAAGATTTTAAACATCTTCAATCTGTTATCATAAATGCCGTTGCGTTCTTACAGAGATGATGTGAAACATAATTATTTGTCCTTTTTCTCCTCCGAATCGGCTACTTGTTTGATCCCGTTCGTGCTTGCGTTTATTTTACCATTAGGTCCATCTTTAGAAATTTCGTCATCTTGAATTTCTGTGATACTAGCTTCCTTCTTTTCATCATCTTCCAGAAGATAGTCCCAGTCTTGCGAATCGTCACCGCCATCGCGAATCTTACTTAATTCCCTCTTCAACATTTCCAGACATTCTCTTCGTTCTTTCCATTTCTCCGCTTGCTCAGGATCACACTTGGCATCCCCGCCTTGCATTTCTTGTTCAATCTTTTCTCTTCTTTCGCACTCCAATATGTACTTCTCATAGCCCTCCATCTATACAAAAGTGATTATTAATTGATGGTTCACGTAACTATAGATATTTTTAAATAAACGTGTAAATACTTAAAAGATAGTAGAATATTTATCCATTCACGCAGAAAAATTTTCTTTCAAACATTTTTTCGTATTGATAAGTGCAGTGAAGATATTAAAGCAATTTCAATTTCGCAAATTACAGAATAACTTTTTTAAAACATTTTTTTAAAGCCGATGATTCCCATAATAATAGATAAAAAGGGCAAATATCTCGGAAGGAATGAAAAATATAGGAAAATGTCTCGATCGAAAGTGATAGACTGCAGATATTTGTGAAAATTCCGATTTTTTGCGAATATAACTAAAAAAATAGAGGTCGAATAGAGATTTGTTTCATCCTCCAAATATTATAACAACTACTGTACTTTGAATGTTTTATGTATTTTTATATGTTACATACATTCTATAAATTTTTCCACATTGAAATTTTCCATAAATGCAGAATAATCAGTCTAATTATAAAATATTGAGAGGAACAGATTATACTGACATTTGTTCGATCTTGTGATGATTTTCAACTGCGAATTTATAGATGGCAACATATATTTTTCGTTGCATATTATAACTGACACTAAATCGTGATATTTTCAACAAAACTACTTTTCATCTTTAATTTGAATTATTCTTGGCGATATGAATTTTCGAAGTGGACATGTCAGGATTAACCATAGTTACATTACCTCGTTTAAAAAATATCATTTACTGAATTAAAGCTCTAGGACATCTGGAGTTATAAAGCGTAGAATCGTTAGGATATATCGAGATTTAACTGCAGCAATATTGCAGAAGGTAGAATACAGAGTCGAATATACATATACATACGCATTGAAAATCCCTGCATTGAGAAATTAGCCTAAGATTTTAAGCAATAGGGTCCTTTTCAATGCTGTGACGCTTGTGTATACGCTATCACATAAGTAAAGTATATGGAGGTTCGATCGTGCAGTTTCTATGTGTCTTGGTATTATGCTAATATCCATTATGTTAATGTCTCAAGAATATCTCGTGTGAAAGAAACAAGCAAAAGTATTCTGAAAACATTCCATATACAATGAGAAATGTAGTCTTCTTTTTAAGAAGAATTTTTTTATTCTTTCCTCTCTCGATGTTGATTTAGGGATTTTTAAAATAATTGGAAGATCACATAACCTCAGCACGCTTGATATATTACAATTTTCATCCAAGCACTATATTTTCCATATATTTCCCATTTTGATACATTTCATACTTTTGAAGACATTTGAATACTATCTTCAATTTTTAAAAGAAGAAAGAAAGAAATAATAAAGATAACAGATAATCTGTTTAAATCAACCATTCATCAATGAGTTCCGTTTTATGAAGTTCCAACATAAAAATTCAAATTTCACTTATGAATCACTCGATCAATGTCCAGAATTCGACACGTTCATTTATCACCGGTCAGACATGTGAGGCTGAGAACAATGAAACAATGCCCCCTGCTACTCGCTTTGGTTCATAAACAAAGTGTAAAGGTAATTTTACGGAGCTTTAATCAAGGAAAGACGTGATTGCTTTATTCAAAAGCTACTGTAATATTATACTAAAACATTTAACCACTTAATCCACTCACAGACTTAATATATTAATATATTTTACTTGTTAAAAGGGAATAGAAAAATAGAACCTTGTCTTGCAGCATTCGTTGGACATTATTTTGTCTTTTCAGATGGCGTGGTAACCAAAAGCACGCCTGGATGAGTCGTAAGAATAACCAAACGACTCCAGCGAGAGCCAAGTACGAACAAGCGGTGTACACCATGCTTATAAAATCGACCGAGATCTGCTGGTACTTCATACCGATAATTTATTAGTTTTAGCAAAATCTGTAATCACCGTATAAATGAAAAACAGATAAGATCATCTCCGACGTACGAAAATTCGATTGAAACAAATAGGTGAATGACATATGTACGTATATGTATATCTATTCTTATTGACTTAATTTTATCTCGTGTAATATTAAAAGGTGATACTATTTTTATAATATAGTATTTGTTGGTGTAGTATATATTTGTATTATACAGGGTGGTTGGTAACTGGTGGTACAAGCGGAAAGGGGGTGATTCTACGCGAAAAATGAAGAATATAGAATATAAATTTTTTTTTTAATTTTTCCATCGACACAACGATCTACAGTGAGATCCGTTATAACGGAAAATTCAAAGTCGATTTTCTCGAAAACAAAGCCTCAAACGAAAAATTTTTATTCTATATTTTCGACTTCTTTTTTCGCGTAGAACCACCCCCTTTCCGCTTGTACCACCAGTTACCAACCACCCTGTATATTATTATATTATATACTTGTATTATATGTGGTTTTATATTTGTAGTATATGGTTTTTGCAGTAACCGTATTAAATAAATCAACGTACACAATAACTACTATTATAAATATATTTATAGTGCTCGAACTTGCAACAGTTAATGACCAACATGCTAATAATATTTTAAATATTTACGATATAATCTCATCACATCACTTTTAATTCTTACGTCGATATCAATAATAGTACGAATTATATTGACTTATACAATAACTATATAAATATCGTATTAGATGTATTTATCATTACGTTGAGCAATGTTAAAAATGTGATATAATACAAATAAGTGAAGTATATCAAGTATACGTGAACAGTGAATTAATAAATTTACGATGCTTAGTATACATATTTTGTATCAAACGTAACTCTTTAAGAAAGAAAGATATGACACTAATGTATAATGTGCAGTGCATGTAATAAACGTCAATGATATTACGACATCCATTTATTATACTTGTCGACGATATACTGTAACTGTATTGATTATGCTTGCTTAGTTTGTTAGGGCGATAAATGTGCACTATGCGTTATGGAGATATTCTATACTATTGTAATGTTCATTAAGCATTTTCCATTTACTATCGCTGGTAATTTTACCAACAATCAACGTTGTTTTGCGTCTTCTTGTTGCCTGATTCCAACTGATTGCTTTTCTTTGTCCAAGTGAATGATTTTTATATCCATAGTGTTTCACATCGAAATACGTACATTCAATGAAATTCTTGTATGTTACACTCACCATATCATTATACAAATTGACGTTAAATTGTTACTGTTGAATAAAACGCAGGTACGCAGTTTACTCGCACGTTATGCAAATAAAGAAAAACATTATTTCAAATAATAACTATGTATGTAACTAATAAAAGAATATAAAATTATTAAAACGGTAATAATAACAGTAAAAGTTGATTTTTCTTACAACACTTTCATATTCGCATTCTAATATTTATATAAATAATTAATTAAAAGAAACAGACAGTTTTGGTAATCAAATAATTAGCTTAAATAGTAATTACTTATTAACGTTACCGATTTCAATATTACGCAAATACAATGTCTTCCTACAAGTTTTAATGTTTTACAATCTATCGTGTTTAACAATGAATATAACACGAATATAAAAAATATATATTCACACTATAACGTATACATGAATGTTCTACTTTCGTTTAAATTCTGCTTATTCGTAGCGCGTAAATTTGATTTCATTTAAAAACGTTAAAATTTGTATACAACTCTATATACGACTGACTTACCTTTTCTTTAAAGAAACAACGATGCAACCATGTCCAAGTAGGAAAACTTTTTATATAAAAAAAAGGCGGAAAGTTAAATGTATTTGTAACGCGAGTCGAAAGTAGAAGAAACGACAATACGTCAGGCTGGCAGGTGAAATACGACTATTCACTACTGACCCCTATCGAAACAATCGATATATGTATATAGCCACGTATGATTAAACTGATATTCTGACGTTTTACAAATATGTATTTCAACGTAAACAGGACATTTTACGCAATTAATAATTCACTGTTCTTTGCTCTATTTCATTCTGTTATTGTTTAACAACAATCGCTTAACTCCGACATCTTTAAATTACTTCTTGGACGTATACATATTTATTACAAACTATATGTCATAGTGATTGATTTTCGCACATTTAACAGTGATTATGTATATAATAATTGAACTTAAATTAGAACGATTTCAAACGCAAACGTCTTCGGCAAAAAATCTGGAATTATCTTTTTTTTGTTTAGGAAATAAAAGTATAAAAATTATACGTTTAAAGAAATATATTTATAATTTAATTTAAAAATATAAAAGGAATATATTATTAATTTACTAACATAAATACTTTTTTGCTTTTACCATTCTCATAAATAAAACATATAATAAGATAATATGTGTTGTAGATAGTACATGAAAAAAACAATACGGTTAATAAAAATATATATGATGATAGTATCTAGGATACAAGCTTATTTAATTATTGTAAATATCATTTTTGTACTTCCACTTACATTGGAAAGTACCTAAAGCTGAAAAGAATAGGGAATTAAATCAAGAATACACACTTTTATTTTTACAGAAACAACTTAAAAATAAAACGCCCCACGTCCCAGTTAACATTAATCATCTAAATACAAATTGACACTTTGTGGTATTAATAGCAAGATTTGAGTACCATTATCGCGTAGAGTGGAGAATTTATTGCATATCATTTAACTATCAAATTCTAACGCTTAACATGATTTTAATATATAATTTATTTTCTACGAAATTATACACGTTCACCTAAACCTGATACAGTACGTATAGAGTAAACAGATGTGGAATGTGTGTGACAGTGCAATCATTAACAGGGAGGAACAAGGCCCATTGCACTCTTAGTTTGAATACTTGATATACGTATGTTTTTTACGTTTTTAAAGAAAAAAAATATTTACGTCATAGATCTTACATAGAACAGGAGGTAAGGAGTGGCGGAATTTCGTGGATTTGGCGCTAATTTATCTTCTAACTCTCGTAATGGGATTACATGTACTGCTTCATCATCACATTCCAGCCATGTGCTAGTGTGTTTATGACGTCGAATACCACAACAATCCATACTACGACAACCAAACCGAATTAATTGTTCCTTAGATTCACTAGCACTTGGTTTACTTCTAAAGTATTTTAATATACCGGATGTTTTGTCTGATGAAGACGAGTTTGTGTTTGTGCTGCTGCTACTACCCTGACCAGAAGTTTGTCGTTTACTACCTCGATCGCATTGAAAATATTCTGCGAATGCAGATTCATCAGGTAAACGAGTATAAGCGACATAATGACCAGCTGTCATTGTCGCACCCTGGTGCATAATTACAGAATATAACTTATATACATGTCGTGACTCTGATCTGCCACTTGTAGTTCCCCGTGTTTGATCATTGTTGCATTCTTCGCAAAAACATTGCAACGTTAATGGTGTTGGCATATGATTATTAATTTTTTCCATTGACCTAATGCAATATATATCTTCATATGAAATATGGAAATCTTGTTTCTTCATTGCAATAAATAAGTTAGAAAACTGAATCTTACCCTGCTGCAGTAGAAAATCTTTTCAACTGCAATATAAGTAGCCTTGGTAAAGATGGAAAACACACAGCTCTGCGAGCTTCATTATAACGAAGACAACGAGCGCACCAATATTTATCTCTACCCCAAAGAAGTTCACTAGTAACTACAGCACGTTTGTATACTTCACTACTATCCATTGGTCTTACTTCTTTATCTGCAAATAAATATATCTACAGTATATTTCTGATCGTTACTCGTTACTTAATATTGGATGATCATTAATGTCACCTACCTTTTTCACTTGATCTGTCTATATCAATAGGCACACATATATCGCAAAATGTTTCCTTTCGTTCTGTAACATGCTCACACTCTAGACATGTAGTCCGCAAAAGGCTAACTCCCTCAAAATCTTCAGAAATAAAACACTTTTTGCTTTCCAGTCTATGACTACTTATTTCTCCATTAGTTTCCGGAAATTCAGCATGGCCATTTTCATATTTCATACAGTACTTCATATAATATTTCATATGCTCATATGGTCTAGAAGATACTGATACACCATTTAGATTCGATTGTACAAGACAAGATGAACTTCCCCTTGTTGTTATCTTTTTCTTTTTTCTAGATTTACGAATGCTTCTTTTGTTGGAATTACTACCTTCTGATTGAACATCTGTTAAATGTTCTGTAGAGAAGTCTGATAATCCATCGTTATTTTGTCCAAACTGACTTTCTCTATGCCTGACTAACAATTGGAATGTTTCCCTGATGTTATCTAGTAAACACACTAAAAGCTCATGAGCATCTTGCTGTTGATTTCCTTCAAAGATAGGATTTACATCTCTGTAAAAAGATATACATACATTATTGTTTTTAATGTAATATTCAATTCTTAATTATAATATTCTATTATTAATATTATATTTACCTAAGAGCTTGCAAAAATGCATCTGGTTGATACGGTTCACTGTTTTCTCTTGCTTCAGATGCACGTAATGCCATGAACAATTCATGTAACTTCTCAGTAGCTATTTGTATTCTATGTTTGTTACTATCTCCAGTAGGTCCAGCCAAAGCTAATAGGTCTTTACTGCTCCAACTCCTGCTGCCACTTGATGTAAGTGACACACCAGTTCTTCCCAAAGATGATGACTTTATCTAATATGAAAAATATACAATATATTTTTCCATTTTATTTTTATATAAAAATATAACAAAGCATTCTTTCTTTTAATTAAAGAATTAGCATCAACATCTCAGTCGCTAATGACGTGTACTGCTGGAACAAAATCTATTGTTTTAAATAAAATACAACTTACTTTTGTTTGAAGTTGTTTATCATTTAAATTAGACAAATCGGTGGCCAAATGATGCAAATTATGTAGGAAGGATGGTGCAAATCGTAACGTATATATCACACTGTTCAAAAAACATGTATTTCCTAAATTACATAAAGTAGCTATTCTTAATCCTTCTGTACCACTATTCGATACATCATAACTTCCATCTTGGTGATTGCTCAATTGATTGCGATAACCATTCAACATTTTGATTGTACCTTCATAATTAATGAACATTATGAATAAATGTTAAATCATATTTGATTGATATAATCATATATAATTAATATTCAATATAATATGAAAGTTTATATAATAATGAAGTTTACGTACTATGTGTATAGGTATCTCTGTTTAAAAGGCTCTCCCTCTCTGAAATCTGAGGAGCCTGAGAAATGTTGTTAGAAATTGTACGTGCACGGCCAGAAAGGGATAAGCAAAGTTTCTTCCTAGGGGGAACTGAACGTTTATCCGCATCTTCTTCTGTTTCTAATACTGTCATTTTTTGTTAACCTGAAATTACAATCAACTATATAGTTGTCCATTTACAGAAATTGCATTTAAATTGTAAATTTGCTTTTACAGAGGTCATTTAAATTCCATTTTACTTTGTACTAATTACTTTAATTTATATCGTATAAATAAAAACCTATATATAATTTAAAACCTATGTACTTACGTATTATTTAGTAAGGAAGTCATGGAACAAATGAGTTTGTTATTAACCTTAGTTAATCGAAAAAATCTGTTTGATAATTAAACCACAAAATGTTCTTTGAATTACACGAACTACATTTCTATTGCTGTCAGGCGAAACACTTTTTTACAATGTTACAGTAGCCATTATGCGTCGTGCCTAATGTCATATATTCATGAACCGCGTTCATGTGCGGTTACAATTTCACATTTATGTAGCTTTTTCTATACTATGCACATTGTCGTCATTAATGTTCCCCTAGAATCCGTTACGAGCGTTTGCGTCTGAAAATGGACGTTGGAGCGATTATGACATAAGTGCATATTCAGTAGGTCAAAAGTAGTCTCTCGCTAGTTAAAATGTGGATAAGTTTAAAAATACTTTGTTGTTATGTACTTCGATATTAGTAACTGATTATTATATTTTTCCTTTTATTATGATTATAAAAAAGTAGTATTGATTATTATAGGTATACAACACAGACAATTTCACTATTCAATTTTGTACGATTTTAATATATCTAACGTACCTGTTTAACGAAATCTTTTTATTATAGTATGATTACTAAATACTAGTGTAATTTTAAGCACGCACGGTTTAAATTTATTTCTTTTGTATAATTTTATTTATTATTTTTTATCCATATATAATTGTTTCAGAAACTAAATTTTATTGCAATATACCTCCTTTTTCATTTTCTATTTATTTGCTATGTATTAAATAAGCAAATACTATCAGTTACATCTATAATAAGAAGTATTTTTTTGTAATGTACAGTATAAAGAATTTATCCCTTTCTTACAATTTTTAAAACTCGAGTTTTTAAATATCACTTAGAAAAGAATTCAAGTAGCTATTATGTAATTTTAATAATTGAGGAATCTTGAACGTAATAAATTAACGTAAAAAAAAACGGTATAAAAGATTCGACAGATTTATCAAACCGAATACATTCATATACATATGTTATATATATGTATATCAAAACAATAAACCATAATTTTTATTCAAATTTTATTCAACAGTATTGTATTAAACTTTTATGTAATAGTGGTAGTATTATTACTTCCCAACATATATAATTTATTTTCCTATAAGGATAAGAATTCAATTTAATATTGTCTCATTAACTTTCCATAGTTGGTTTCCTGTGAAAATTAAATTTTAATGGTTTTTTTTATAAGTGTCATAGATTTTGAATTACAATATTTAATTCGTTAATAGTTAATACTTAATAATTGTATTATGTGACATATGGTATATTAATAAAAAATATCGATGGCATTCAATCCAATAAAATAGTATTAAAAGCGCTATTATTAATGGCATGGAAATATGCAATTAAACTTTATATAAATTTTACTTCCGAGCATACGTACAATTTAATATAATATATTATTAAAAACATTAAAAACAGTGTTTTATGAAAAACATGTTCAAATATAAATTTTTCGAAATTTATTGAATAGGAATATATTTTAATTTAACAACCTTTGCATTTATCTGTTTAATTATAACATATAGTAAGTAAAAACAATATAATATTAATATGAAAAGGGATAGTTACTTACGCAGAGAATTTTATATTTTATGTTGGCAAAACTGTATACGGTTACATATTTTAAAAACGCTTACGTAGCTGTGTATGCAGTCATTCAAAATAATCAACTTGTGAAATAGCAGGTAAATTTGATACAATTTTTACTCAATGCGGTCAAGTAATTTTGGAAAACTGAGAGTTCAAGCTCGACAAATTGATGACGGTATTGAAAAACTAAATACAACATGGAAACTTCCACACGTTCTAATCGGACGTTTTGCAGAATGTACTGCAGAATCAGATTTTTATACCGAAGCTATGTGGAATGTTATAAAAAGTACACAGGTTTGTATCATATAAATCATTTTATCTCTTTAAATTATTTCTACCATTTAATTAATGTTTTGTTATTTAATGTTTCTTAAAAATTTATATTGCTACTGATACTATATAATATTTTCTTTATTTACTAAAAAATATCAGGATGGAATAGAACAAACTTTGTCAGAAATGAAAGAAGATTCAATTCATATGGAAGAATTTCTCCAAGAAACTAAGGCACAATATGAAAGCTTAAAAGAGCAGTGCGATAATTTGGAGACTGTTTTTGGAGAGTATGGTTATCGTTACGATGAAAATAATGTCTTGGAAGAGTAAGTATTTAATTTGTAATATTTTGAGTAAAAATTATTATTTTTTAATAATTTCATAGATTCACTAATCAATTCATAATTATTATTTCAATATGTTATTTAAATTATATAGATCAAATGGTAATAGTACAAGGAGCCCCGATCAAAACTCAATTGAAGAAACAGAAAACTTAAAAGTTGAATTTACTCCTAATCTTAGTTGGAAATGTAAAGTAAAAGAAAATGGATTATCATCAGCATGTAAAGATAATTATAAGTCACATATGCTTATGACAGCTTTAACTAATACTTCAACATCAGTTTTTGATCATAGTTCACAAGGATTACTATGATAATGATAAGGAATGATGACTATACACAAGGATTATGTATGCATTCCAGAAAGAGAAAGTCTATAAGTACCAACTCTTTCTAAACATTTGTATATTGTATATTATATTGAAAAAATGAAATTTCCGAGATTGTATATTGTTTGTTTCACATCATTATTGTTAATCATTAAAGTCAAACTTGAATTATTTTAAGATAATATTGTTTTTATATGACGTATCTCAAATATAAGATAATAATAAAATGTGTAAGTACAACTATACATTGAAATATTCATTGACACTATTTTTTTTAGAACTTTAACTTTGTAGGTAATTCAATAATTAAAACTATACTAAATTTTATATTAAATATCCTAACTTTGTTGCCATATGTTACGACACAAAAACAAAGTAAAGATAAAACAAATAAAACAAGATCAAATTTTTATTTGCATCAATTTGTGTGTGTATATATATATATCAACTTTGCAATAAAGTACCATAATTCACTTATAGCTTACTTTAATGGACAGTGTAGTTGTGTGAATAACTTGATCTAATTTTATAATACTTGAAAGTTTTATTTGAAACTTTTAAATATAATTTTGGTTTAGTAACGATGTATAGGTCTAATAATATATTACATGTTTGACAATCTATATGGTATACGTCATAAGTAACCGTAAACAATACAACATAACCTATTTTACTAAACCATTTTCTGCTTCAAAGTATTTCTTTACGAACAAAGTTTTAAGATACGTAACTTTAATTTTTATAAGAAGTATGGGTTAGTATGAAATGTAATATATTGTATATTTTCAAATATATTTGTAATATTAAGTGTTACATATATTTACATATTTTTCTATTACATTTATTTTCTATTTTATAATTATTAGATACAAATACAAAACTATGCCAAGGTAAAGATATTTTTGAAAGGATGAACTATTTGTATCAGGTAATAATAATCTTGAGTAACTTTTTACACTGTAAATTAAAGTGGAAATATTAATGAAAAACTGTTCTTAGGCAAGTTACCTAATGGCATTGAAAAATAGAGTAGCAGCATCATATTATGGAAATATAATGGTTGGTTGTGCAAAAAAATCAGTTTTAAGAATGTGAGTTTAAAAAATTTAAATGACCATAATATATCTATCTAGTCATAATCGTAAATAAGTTTCTATAAAATATGTAAGTAAGATTTATATATGTATAAAATTTTTCTTTTTAAGAGAATCGGATATTAAAAGGACCATTTGTAAATGTTGTCAATCACCACTTATACCTGGTGAAACTGCAAGGGTGCGATTAGTGTCAAAACCGGTAAAAAGTGTGAAATGGACATGTTTAACATGCTTAAGTGTTAAAAGGTATCCTACAAAAGGAGGATATAAATTATGGATTGAACAACCTAATTCGGTAGTTCAAGTTTTCAATTATGCACCAAAATCGTTAGATAATAAGTCTAATATTGAGATAAAAAAAAAGAATTTGGATAAAGAAAAACATATGGATACTGAAAAGAGTTAAATGTACACAGATTTGAATATTTATTTCCACATGATGTGAGATGTGATGAATGTTGACATACGAATATTTTTTTTTATCAATGACTTATACATAAAATATGTTACAATAAATTTATAATCAATAAACAGATACTTTTACTAACTGGAATATTCATAACCATCTAGTAATATTGTGATACTGATATTAGTTTTACATTAAATGTTTATAGACATAACATGATCATAGTTAAGTTATTGTTTTTCGAGTATATGATATACTGTACGATTAGAGCCGTTCGCAATAAATTCCATAGACCCCAATGCACATATGTTTCGTTGAGGACGGTTTAGGCGATGAAAAGCGATGTGGTCTTCGCAGATAGCGCGAGATGATTATGTTGTTACATAACATTGAAATTTGATGCGAACGTCTCCATTTAACTAGCTATGATATGACTATATCCGCCCATCGCCAATGAGTTATACAAAATCTCAAATGTAGGATAACTGTCACGTATACACGCGGGCGTAATCAAATCACAGATTAATCGGATAAAAATCAGTCATTTAACCCTAACTTAAATAAATATAACATATATTGCAAATTAATAGTTGTACATGAACTTATGACATATGTTGATATTTCGACTGAATTGTTTTCCTAATTACAAATATTTTTAACATTATGAGCTTGTTCTTTTTTTAACATTTAGAACATTTTGTTGTATTAACGCCATGATATGACATTAAGTGACTCATTTGTTCATATAGAAGATAATGACACTATAAGTACGTTCCTTCCTTTTGTTTTTACGTGTAAAACGTACATAAGTTATATAAATACTAAACTAGTGAGGAATTAATCAGAAAACTGCGCTGGACGGAGTCTACACATTCATTTATATACATATATCTGTCGTGCCAAGCTTCGGTCATTAAACTATTTCACAGTATCTATTTTCTAGCAATTTTGATTTTTCTAACAGTGAACCTAACAATTAGTTAGTTAGGACCATAGGTTGGCAACGCACACATATATACATGCACACACCAGCTACAGGGAAATATTTATTCCAGTAATATTGACTGTTGTTCGTCGTTACTCTTCATCTTGAATTCTTCACTGCTGAAGAGTTCGAACTGAAATAGCAAAAGGTGCACAGTCAGAGTAGATTTTCCTGTGTAATTCGGGATAATTTTTGTGCTCTCCTTGTACACGCGTCTACTCGCAGACAAACCTAACGATATTATCCGATTATTGTCGAAAAGGTGTGTGCATGCGAGTATAATTTCGGAAAGGCGCGTGCAACAGTTAGAGCCGTGGTTAGAGAGGTACGACGTATGGTGATAAAGTTATATTACTGATTAAAAAAGGGATTGGCGTAAAACTTAATTTATACTAGCCCTGAAACAAACTGGGGTTGACCATCACGATCAAGTGTAAATTGAGGCATTACATTCGAGGATGGCTGAAATGTTGATCCTTGAAAACCCATGGCTGATTCGTAAAGCTAAAATAAAATGTATAATATAATTACATTTTTTCTTCTTGAATATATAATAGTTCATCTAATGTTAAAGAATATAATGGCTTTTTTGATATACATTATGGTTTCCTGGAAGCGTTGTATAATCTGGTGTTGTTGGACGGTGCCTGTTCGTAGGCAGTGGTCGCTGAATAGTAGCATAAGTGTTATCTTGAGATGTATCACCCATCCCAACACTTACACCACTTCCTCGTCTCTCTGTACCTAAGCCACCTTCAGGTTCACTAAATACTTGCATTGTTAATTCTTGTTCCTCATATAATTTGAGTTTTCTAAAAAATTATCATTATATAAATATGTTATATGAATGTATCTTTAACAGAAGGTATATCTTTACTCACTGCTCGATCCACAAAGGATTTTCTGTAGTATTTAACTCGTCAATAATTTGTTTCTTTATTAAACCATCCTTCTTCCTTATATCATTTGGCACAGTGATTACCCTAAAATATTATGTAATATAATACATTTGATGTTTTTCATATTAAAATAAGAAAATGTATATTTGTTTAGCATTTACCAGTGTCGTAAGCAACAACAAACTACTGTTACAGTAACTGCACCAACTAATAAAACTACAAGTAAGGCTATTAAAGCCGCTAACGCAGGATCAAATGGTTCTTCTTGTACTCCTGCATAAGCAGGCTGAAAAATTATATTAGTTAACACAATGTTAATATCTTATTTATGGTTTGAAATGTAAGAAATATTTACCACAACATTTTCAATAGCAAAACCAGCATAATAATCTTTCAAGAAGTCATATTTTGCATCAATAACTTTAAGTACTTGTGGAATGGGAGCAATAGTTTGGGTTTTTGGTTCTACCACGTGTAAATACATGTCACACCTATAAGTTGCATTCAAATGTTACGTTCTTAAAAAAGTACAAATTAATTTAGAGAAAGTTTCAAATGTTCTTTTCTTACCATTCTCTACGAATATGACCTGATGCATCTACATGGTATCGAATTTCATCAACAACAACTCTGCTTTGAGTTGCATTTGATAATTCTGACACAATTTCATCACGTTCACGATTCACTTCTTCGGGAGATTTTGACAAAATGACTCTAATTAATTGTGAAGCTTCGAATACCCAGACCTTTGTCAACATAAAAGATAAGTAATTAAGAAATTAAAAATGTACAAATACTCACGTATAAAATAACTTACATGAACTCTAGTCATAGCATATCTCTCTGGAATAGCAGTTTCTTTTGCTACAACTTCAACAATGAATCTGTCCTGGTTATACTCAGCCATATAACCACTTGTGACAAGTTTACCATCTTGTGTTACATTGAAAGGACTTGGAACTATAGAACCACTAGGTTTCTCTGATCCATATTTGTAGAGGTTTGCACTGGCAACGTAGTAATGTAGCGTACCGTTATCTCCAACATCTAAGTCTGACGCTGTTACTTTTGTTACAAAATCATTCACATTTGCCATTGAATTAACACCCGCATAGTAGTCGTTACGTTCGAATATCGGTAAGTTATCATTTTCGTCTAAAATAGTTATGGTAACATTTACATGTCCATGGTCTGTATTGTGCATTAGTGGACGTCCTGCATCTACGGGGCTTATATAGATATCAGGATCATTGGAAGCCAGTATCGATAAGACATATTTGTCCCGAGATTCACGATCGAATGATTTATTTGCGTATATGCTACCATCAGATTTGTCCATGTAAAACGCATAATTTTCATTTCCTGAAAAATATTCCCATTTACATAAATGTGTACCCTTATTTAGTAATAGTATAATTTTACAAATTGCTTGGTAGAACATTACTTACCAGCCTCTATGTAATAATAAACCTTCGCGTGTCTGCCTTCGTCTTTATCTTCCGCAGTTACTTTTCCCACGAAGTAATCTTTCGGGCGATTTTCTGATATATAAAAATGATATTCATCGTAAAATTGTGGCGTGTTGTCGTTCGTATCAACTAATTGTACAGTAAGCAGTCGTAATGTTTCATATGCCGTAGGAGTACCGTGATCGGCAGCTACCAGAACAAGCTACCAGAAATAATATTAAAGTTAACGTTATTATTTTTGAAGTCAATTGTTGTAAAAAGCTTTTAGATACGTGAATGAAATTTACCTCAAATTTGCTTTTTACTTCTCGATCAAGAATAATCTTCGATCTTAGTTCACCTGTCTCTTGATCTATTGAAAATTCTTCTGTTTCTTGAGTATTTCGATTCCCAACCTTTAAGTGATAACTTACGCGTCCGTTTTCTCCAGGATCTCTATCGATTGCTTTTACCGTCAATATTAAGTAATTTAGTACACCAGTATTCTAAAAAATGTTGTTCATTATTACACTCGTGTAATCGTCTAAATGACGAATACTTTATCGATAATCTATTTTTACACTAACTTCGGGTACTTCAACAGTAGCGTTCGTTAATTCGGGTAGAACAAATTGAGGTTTGTGTTGATTTACTGATGTTACTCGTATATCAACGGTACAGTTGTCTGAATGTGGTCCACTACCCGCACCATCTCTTGCCTCCACTTCAATTCTGTATGAGCCAGCTCTTCCAAGCAGTGCTGCTCCGGGGTATAGAATGCCCGTTTCACGATTTAAAGAAAATGACTCGTTTTCATTCCCATGAATTATGGTATACCAAACTTCTCCGTTGATCCCTTCATCATGGTCCATAGCTATGACCTTACAATGAATATATAATATGTCAGTTTTTTAGCTTTATCATTCTATAAGTTCAAACAGATGAAGTATAATTACTTGTAAAATAGGTGCAGGTGGATTTACTGGCAGATTTTCAGCAACCGAAGCTCTATAACTATGTTGTGTAAATATTGGTCGATTGTCATTAACGTCGATAAGTTTTACAAGTACTGGAACGGTGGTACTTCGACGTGAATTTATATGAGCACCATCGCTGGCCATTACTGTTATGGTGATATTTGGCGTCATTTCTCTATCGAGAACGGTTGCACCACCAACAGTAATTTCTCCCGTTTCGTGGCCTGTATTTTATATAAATAGATGTTTGTCCATAAAATATTGGTTCGATTAATTTTGAATAAAAAGATTACACTTACCGATATTAAAGTCAGCAGCGTGATCACCTATAAGACTATAACTAATTTCTCCAAACGGACCTTCATCTCCATCTGTCGCTTTCACGGTAGTAACATGTGTGCCTGGTGGCGAGTTTTCTTTCACAGACGCATTATACAATTCCTTCTCGAATTTAGGATCTTGATCATTAACATTTATTACAGTGACAATTACTTTGGCTGTTGTGGATAGCTGCGGTACTCCAGAATCATACGCAACCACTGTGAACTCCAGTTGCTTCGTTTCTTCGTAATCAATAACTTGGCTGGTTCGTACAATTCCTGCAATATGCGTAACGTTTATTGTACTTTCCATATTTTCCACTTAGTTGTAACGCGATTATAACGAACCTGTGACGTTGTCTATATTGAAATAGGGACTTGGTGGTATGATTCCGTATCCTGCTATATTACTATCTGCGTCTACCGCTGTAAATGCTCCCACAACAGCACCAGTTGGCTGTTCTTCTTGCATTTCTATCAAATATCGTGGATTTTCTCTCGTCCATGGTTTCAAGAATTCCGGTGCCATGTGATTCACGTCAATGATCGTGACTACTAAGGTGCCTAATTACAAACAAGAAGATCCATTAAATAACTACAGACAACTATCATTTTGACCGTAAGAATCTCAACGCGACTAGAACATCTTGCAATAATAAAACAAAAAACATAGAAAGTTATATTTTTCTTGTTTCGATAACCCAATAGCAGTAGTAAATTATCATTTGTTGTAACTCGTGGCCACATATCCGGACAGTACTATCCTATGAACTTTACGATACTATATTTCTTAAAGATGTAATACCTCTGCCTTGTTGTAATGTGGGTGCCGTTGTATCACTGACAACGACAGTGATGCTCACAGTAGCTGCGATATCACGGTCCAATGGTCTAACGACGGAAACTTGACCAGTTGCCCGATCAACAGCGAAAAAGTCCTGCGGATATACCGATTAATACACAAATTGTTTTGCAACTAATTTTGTATGATCATTTTATATGATTATCAGACAAAGCATCAGATTATACCTTGAACGATTTACTGTCGTTGACCTGTTGACCATTTCTATCGATCGCCGTAATTGGCTCTGAAATGGCGAAGTTCAATGCTTCCAAGTTGGCACTGTCTGGATCTGTAGCTTTTAACGTCGTGAAGACGGTGCCAATGGGCGTGTCTTCCGTAACTTCGGCTCTTTGAGTTTCTGGCGTGAAATAGGGCGCTTTATCGTTGCTATTTTCAACGTTTATCATCAACGTCGTTGTTCCGGTTAAGCTAGGCGTTCCTAATCAGAAAAAGATCACGATGAAACGTATATTAAACGTTATGACAGAGTCGTATAATAAACGTTAGACTCGCGGATATTTATGCAAATTCATATTTTTATGAAGATAACTAAACAGACAACTAGCAGGAGCTTGGTAGAGATTTGTTTCATCCGCCAAATATTACAACAAATATCGCAATTGAATATTTTATACGTACATTTTTACGTATTACGTGTATTTTACTCATTCATTTCGTTTTAAAATTCCCAGATATGCATAAGAATCTGCGGTCTAGTTATAAGTAGAATGTATAAACTAAAGAAAATAAAACAGATGACAGTTTTTATCTAAATAAACCCATTTTCATGTACCTTTATCAAATGCTATTACTTCTACATGGTATGTATTTTTATTGTCGTAATCCAACTTCCTAAACACTGTTACAACGCCTGTTGTTTCATTCATAGTAAAGTCATCGAAAGCTCCCTTCTGTATTCTGTAAACGAGTTCTGCGTTTATTCCCGTGTCAGCATCGGTCGCTGTAACTTCCTCCACAACGGTCCCTGAAATGTATGAAATTAGAAGATCCAATCGCATACGATAATAGCCTCTTGTAAACCATCGTTGAAGGCTAACATACCAATCGGCGATATTTCGGGTATGCTGGCAGTGTAAAGTTCTTGCGTAAAGACGGGTGCGTTGTTATTGACATCGCGAATAGTAATGTTAACGGTGGCGGAATCGACATAAATCCCGTCGTTCGCTTGTATAACGAGCGCAATCCAATCGTGTGTTGAATTCGTTAAATCCACTGGCCCTTTATTTCTTATCGTAATTTCACCAGTGTCTGGATCTATGGCGAAGAGTCCTAACTCATCGCCGCCCACGATCGCATACGTGATCTTCGACGTCTTGTCCTTATCTCGGGCTTGCACTTTCAAGTCGGGCTCGAATTTCTCTGCTCCTTCGTCTATAACCGCACGATACTTGTCTTGCAAAAATCGTGGTGGACTGTCATTGGCATCCGATAAACTGATGCGCAACGAAACGCTGGTCGTCTGTCCTTGCCCATCGTTATCGGTGGCCTAAAAAACAGCGAAGGTGAAAGCCGACGAAATAATTACATATTACAGTTTATCTATATCTATACAAAAGCAAGTTATCACGAATCTTCCGCAAATAGAGGTTTCTAGTGTTAAATCACGAGCAAGTTCTATACGCTACTAGCAAAATGTTTAAAGACGAGGAGTCTGCAGTTAAGATTGGTCAATATTTGATAGAATAGACAAACGTATATATTTAATCTCACAATATTGACTCAGTCAATCTGAACATATTGTTATTTGCTTCTATATAAACAGAGCTATATAAACAGATATTCAGTATATGGCTCCTTATGTTTGTCAAATTAAACGATAGTAATAAAATGAGCACACGTTTCTGGCTGTGGTATAATGGTATAAACGTATAATGGCAAGTGGATATAATAATTTTGACACAGCGTACCTTGTACGTTAGAAAATACTCTGTTTGTTCTTCGTAGTCTAAACAGGGCGATACTCCAGGAGTTGGACACTGAGCCACCGTGATAACTCCAGTTTTCCGATCGACAGAGAAATGCTGCGCGCCTTGACCGAGCAACTGATAAGCTATTCCAGCTGTACCGAATCTGGAGCATAATTTGTTTATCAAATTTCTGTTGCGTCGAATGAAGAAATAATTCTAAGAAGAATTACGACTTTTCTCACCGTCCGCTATCGCGATCTTTAGCAGTGATCGTTATAACCGTTGTGCCTGGAGGCGCGGTTTCCAGCACCACGGCTGTGTAAGTAGGGTTGCTGAAAGTAGGCGAATTATCGTTCGCGTCCGTGATAGAGACAGTTACGGTTGCGGTGGAGGAAAGTTTCGGATTCGTGTGAACCTCTTCCGCAACGACCTGAACATTTACAATGGCATGATTTCACTTTCGAATCGTGTTAACTGACAGACAAGAATAATAGGATTCGCTAGCATAGAAGCGGCCGGATTACCAGAATGATGAATTTACGCTGATTAGGATTTTCATAATCTAGCGAGCCATTTGCCACGCGGATGTTCACAGATGTGCTTCCAGTCGCCATAGTCGGCTCGATGGTGAAAGCACCATCAGTGATGTCGTCCAGGCGTAGGGAAAATACCGAGTTCAGGCCCTGTAAAGATGTAATTTTATAACGCTTGTAACGTAACGTTGCTACTGTGCAAGTTCAAATTAAAAGGAAATACTTCTTTATGGAATTGCAGAACGCTCGTAGAAAACATTGTACGTGCCAAGAGCAAACTTTTCAGTAGGAAAAGAAAACTTACGCAATAATGTAGTCGAGATTCATGAAAGAAAAAGGTGCATCCGTAGAAGAAGAGCTTGCATGTGCCAGCCCTTGGTTCTAAAGAAAACTCAATGCTCCATTTATTTAAATACACGCCATTTAAATAGACAAAAAGCAAGAAACCATTAACTGATGTTTATTGGCGCTTATTTTTCGTTTTCCTCTGCAGAAGAGGTGACGTTCTGGCATTATCTTCCAGTTATAATCCAGTTATAGTTAGTAACTATTTAGAAAGGGCGATTGCACTCAAACTCTATACTACAGTATTCTCATTGCTACGTAGAACACAGCAGCCCAACTCCGATCTAACTCCAATAAAAAAATCAAAATTGTTCAATTCGCGAAGAATTTATTTTAACCCTGAAATGCGTTGTTCGTTACTCGCATATATGACTAATGTTCGATTCTTAATTAATTAACACTTTGACTGCCACGTTGGTCATATACGACCAACCATTGATGACTATAGCGCTTGAACTTTTTACTATTGTAAAAATTGAATGAAAATTAACAGTTAGGGCATTTTCAATATAACCGATAAATAGAAGATACTTTGAAATGAAAGGTGCCCCATTGAACAATTAAACATTTTTATTAGAATATCAATAAAAAAAATAAGAACAAATCTTGCATCTAACGGCGCACTGTGTTAAAACACTTTAAACATAAATGTGGCTCATCAATACAACCTGGACAATAAGTGGTCACCTTTTTGGTCCGATTCTTAGCAATTTTTGATCCTAACTGTTTAACGTTTTTTTTATAGCACCCTCTGCAAAATTTCCGTGCCAAACACGCTTGCCCTTCTTTCTTCTGCATTTCGTGTTGCAATTTTTGTTGAATAAGTATATTTGACAGCTCTGGTGAATGGCACTATGTAAGGTGCATTGCAAGTGCTATTCTAAAATCTGGTACCTTGATTTTTGTTTTTATTCCTTGTTTATAGAGTATCATCGCGTTTGAAATTGATGTATTTAACAATAACTCTAAAGCTAATTTTATATATCACTTGAGGATTCTTCTATGTGGTGTAGAATATGCTATCATTTGATCTGATAAATCTACAGCACATTTTCCTCTGTTGTAATCTACCACTACCATTCGTTTATCACAAACATAATTTTTCTTGCGGATCTCTACCATTTCAGCCGAATGTTTCGTCGAAATCATAAAAATAATCATAATACTGTTTACTAATATCATCTACACGTTTCAACAATATATTCTGGACGTTTTGCTTGTTTGGACGTTTGAATGGTTTGTTGAAATAAACGAAGCCTTGTTATGATATGTCGCTATCAACTGTTACCAAGATGACACGGTGGTCACCCGTGACCACCACTAAGATAAACAGTCCATTGGGGAAGAATGTTGTCTTACATTATCAATTTATTATTATTTTGCCATTATGTGCTTTGAATAATAAAAATACTCCCGTGGCGTCCTCAGTGAAGCATGTGATTTCGGCGTGGCAGTCAAAGCGTTAAGAAAACAAATTCTATTTAATTGCGTAAGTTTATTTTTCCTGAGAGAAAAGAGCAGAAGAAATGCCAAATTCCAAGGTAAATAAAAAGAAAGTAACGTTCGTTTCTTCTTTTCTCTATTTCCTAATTTCAGAAGTTGATCGATAATGTTTAAGTTACACATTTAAGTAACTCACGATGTTGTTCGAATGTATGATACTCACGACGTCAGGATCCTTGACAGTCATGTCCAAATGTGGCAGTGGCGTGCCATTCGGTACGTTCTCCGGAATCTCGATGTTGTACTCGCGACGATTAAAAGTAGGCGGCTCGTCGTTCACATCCTTGATGGTTACCGTTGCTTCGGCCGTTGACACTGTCAGATTGTCATTACCTGGCATACCGTCGATCAATTCACGCGCCCTTACCTCCAGTGTCAGTACGCCAGTTGAATCCTTCAACGCTTCCCTGTTCAGTGGCTTTGCGGTTCTCAGTTCGCCTGTTTCGTCGTCCAGTAGAAAATAGTCGAATGGATCTGCATAAAAGAATACAAGAAATTTATTTAGCAGAAATACTTGAATTTTTTTGAATACCTTTAGCGTCATTTCGATTATTCCACGACTCGCACTTAGGAGAAATCCGGCGAGTGTAAGTAAAAAAGAGGAAAATTCGAGACATTGGAAACGTTGAGATTAAAATTACGTTCGTTTGTTACCGTTTATTGTTTAACACGTGGAAGAGCGAGAATCGTAGTAGCGTGAGTCAGCTCGTTTCTTACATTTTGTAAGAATGTTCTCCTTCAAAACTATCGTACGCAATAATAACTATAAACAATAATAAACCCTTGTATACAATAATTTAATCGAAGAACATGTCAACAATGTAATTGAGTTTGTAACGCAGTGTAAGCGTTCTAGCACTCGACCATTCAATCTTACGTAGTAATTAATGAATTGACATAGTCCAATTGCCGATTGCTCGTGTCACAATAAACAAGGTCACGCGTCGAGCCATTTAGCTGCTTAGCCGTGTGCTCGAACTTGTTGAAAATGTATGCGTCTTATGACATGTCTATTTCGTCGCAAAGAAAGGAATTGTGAAATAATAACACACATTGTTTGGACACAACTAATACTTTTAAGATGCCCTGCAAGTAATTATGATCGATTCATTAGTGAAGAAATATGATTTATTATTTGAAAGTGGATAATGTATCAGTAACAATTTGTAAATTAATACTTAGCTTAAATTAATAATGTTTTGAGAAAACTCGTAGAAAATTAGTAATCTTCAATTGTGTGATATTTTTCGAAACGATGAAACACAATAGGAAACACAATATCGTTATCATCACTATCGTTATCAGAAGGATCTACCGAATCACTGTCCGCAATAATAACACACTTCTCACTACTATCGTCGATATTAGATTCTCTTTTTACTGACACGACAGCTATAAGGGTTGTTTAATTCTTTTAGGCAATTATAATCTAAACGTGTGAATGTAACGAAGAGTTACACGCAACTAAAGTAAGAAAATATCGAGAACAACTGAACCACTAATCTGACTCGTGTTGTTTACGTTTGGTCCGAACGAAGTACCACGAGTCAAGCTCGTGCTTATTGTTTTTCACCCAAATTTTTTACCGCGAGTCTCACTCGTTGTTGTAGGTCAAGGGGTTAAACGTACGAAATTTACTGCACTTTTTCAAGTCATCGCGGCAGAGAATAGGCTTACAACTGAATTAATTGTGAAGCTAAAAGGACGATATTTTTAGAAGCTGAGTACGTGGCTGAATTCAAATTCTCAAAATTTTCACTTACGCTACTGTGATTCTTCAATTTATCATACGCTTAAAAATATTAGGTTGTCCGAAAAGTGTCTTTCTTTTACAGACACGTCTTTTACAACGATGCATCTTTATACAAACATGAAACCTAATCTGTCGAACGTTGTGATCTTTATCTTGATAGAACAAAATGGATCATACGTAATTGGATAATATAATATAAAACGGAAAATGTTGTGCATCCATTATTTCCTTATAAAACGAAAGAAACTTTTCCGACGACCTAATACTACGATCGTAACAGAAAGAAATGTTTAATTTCGGAACGTGTAAACATAGTAACTTAATTATCATGTGTAGAATATTATACTGAATATAATTACTGAAATATATTGCTAAAAATATGTAATTATCGAATCGAATATATAAAAAATATATTCCATTTAAAGAGACAAAATTAACATTTCTATCAAGCGTGATACGATATAATAAGAATGTTCTGCCTCGAAACTATGAAACTTTCGTACGCGATAATTTAATTGACAAATTATCAACAATTACCAACAACGTGGTATTCGGTTGTCCGAAAAATGTCCTTCTTTAACAGATACGTCTTTTACGTTTTAATCTGTCGAACGTCGTGATCTTTATTTTGATAGAACAAAATGGATCATACGTAATTCGCTAAAACAATATAAAACGGATAATGTTGTGCATCCATTATTTTCTTATAAGACGAAAGACATATTTCGGACGACCCAATAATTAATATTGGGTTGGCAACTAAGTGATCGCGGATTATATCATTACCACTTAATGACAAAATCCGCAATCACTTAGATGCCAACCCAATAGATCGACGTAGTCTGGCGTAGCGACGTTTAAACGATAAAAGGGGGAAAAATATGGCATGAACTCACTGGTGACCAATTCGTAGATCATTTTCCTTGGCATTCCCCTGTCGCCGTCTCTCGCCTTAACGGTCATAACTAAGGTTCCGATGGGATCATCCTCGCGCACTACACCCGTTAGCGAGTTCACAAATTCCGGTGGACTGTTCTGAATGTCCGCTACCTTGATTTCTACGCCAGTAGTCTCATTGTTCAGTCCATCCTGCGAGGAAAATTCATCTATGTAAAAGTCACTCGTTGTGCGATCTCGGGTTACCTTGCTCGCTGTTTTAAGGCGAACGTCGCAATCTGTCCTCCTGTCAACTATTTCAATCCTCACTATGTATTTCTGTCAGCTAAATCTCGCCATCTATTATAGACCCGTCTATTATAGATCGGGAATATTATATCTCTCGTGGAAGCTTTCAAAGCTTTCAAGCTTTCACGTTGACGAAGAATTAATAATTGTCGTGTTCTATGCCGAGTCAGTTATATTGGGTTGGCAACTAAGTGATTGCGGTTTTTGTCATAAAGTGGTATTGACAAAATCCGCAATCACTTAGTTGCCAACCCAATAGTATCACTTTCTTCGTTCTACCATAGTTTTTGGAAATGACGCGTGCACTCACGTTTAGTTAGTTTTATCACGTTACGTTACTTCTATTACGTTGACGAAGAATTAATAATTGTCGTGTACTATGTCGAGTCAGTTATATTGTCATAAAGAGATATTGACAAAATCCGCAATCACTTGGTTGCCAACCCAATAGTATCACTTTCTTTGTTCTACCATAGTTTTTGGAAATGACGTGTACACTCACGTTTAGTTAGTTTTATCACGTTACGTTACTTTTATTACGTTGACGAAGAATTAACAATCGTCGTGTTCTATGTCGAGTCAGTTATATTGGGTTGGGTTAATACCATCTTATGACAAAATCACTTGGTTGCCAACCCAATAGTATCACTTTCTTTGTTCTACCATAGTTTTTGGAAATGACACGTGCACTCACGTTTAGTTAGTTTTATCACGTTACGTTACTTTTATTAAGTTGACGAAGAATTAACAATCGTCGTGTTCTATGTCGAGTCAGCTATATTGGGTTGGCAACTAAGTGATTGCGGTTTTTGTCATAAAGTGGTATTGACAAAATCCGCAATCACTTAGTTGCCAACCCAATAGTATCACTTTCTTTGTTCTACCATAGTTTTTGGAAATGACGCGTGCACTCACGTTTAGTTAGTTTTATCACGTTACGTTACTTTTATTACGTTGACGAAGAATTAATAATCGTCGTGTACTATGTCGAGTCAGTTATATTGTCATAAAGTGGTTTTTGTCATAAAGTGGTATTGACAAAATCCGCAATCACTTAGTTGCCAACCCAATAGTATTACTTTCTTCGTTCTACCATAGTTTTTGGAAATGAAGTGTACACTCACGTTTAGTTAGTTTTATCACGTTACGTTACTTTTATTACGTTGACGAAGAATTAACAATCGTCGTGTTCTATGTCGAGTCAGTTATATTGGGTTGGGTCAATACTACCTTATGACAAAATCCGCAATCACTTAGTTACCAACCCAATAGTATCACTTTCTTTGTTCTACCATAGTTTTTGGAAATGAAGTGTGCGCTCAGTTAGTTTTATAAGTTTTTTTTCGGAAATATGGAACTTTCAAGTTCACGTAATACGATGTACTATAACATAAATAAGGCTTATAACGATATATCTGCTATTGGAAATGATTAACAAACGACAAAGGATACAGGAAAAGAAAACGTAATAAGGTAGAAAGTATCATTCTTCATAGAGAGAATACAATAGCGCAGAGAAATGTTCGATTAGATTTCTTTTCATATCACATCAATGTTACCCTGTGTTCTTTAGATTTGTATTTTTGTCGAAAATTTCTTAAATTGAACACATTATGCGTACTTCTATTTCAATATATTTATCGTATATAAGAATAGTTATTGAAAAATGTTGAAATTAAATGTTATTTAACCCCTTATTAACTTACGATTTACGTTCGAGAATGCCCATAATATTTACGTTTGGCCCGATCATCTACTACGGGCTATGCTCGTAATATTTACGTTCGACCCGATCATCTACTACGGGCTATGCCCGTAGTTGTAGGTTGAGGGGTTAAAAATTGAAAACATCAAATTCAAAGGATCGAAAATGCTCGAATTATTTTACTATAATTAATAATATTATAATTTATAACTATATATTTCTGATTTACAATGATATAATTATAATTTAATAATAATAGCTTGAATTATTTTACTGCATTATCTATTGTTATTTATTATTATTACATTATATAATTCTTCAAATCTAATACTTTTTGTTTGAAAGTATATGGATAAATCTCTCTTCATTCTGCTATTTATAGCTTCACTAACTATCTTATGCACTGCACATATTTGTACTTTTGTAGAAATTAAAGCGAAGTATTATTCATTCGTGTTAATATGGATATTTTTATTCAACAAGGCTAAACGAATGCTCTCTCTTCAAGAACAATTTTTTTTAATTAATTCACAGATGCTGCACCTTTGTTTATATCTAAGTTATAACGGTATAACTATATTTACGTATAATTGCACTCTCAGACATGAACAAACTTGGTCTCTAGAGCGGCACAAAGTCATTTCCAAGACTATGTAATGAAAATCAATTTTCAAGCTCAGCTCGCTAACCTGTTTTCAAGAGGACTTCATGAATTCTCCATATTTATTTGCCCAGCGGAAACACGTCTCCTCCAGGGAGCACGATAATCATCCGGCCAATCTTTTTTGTTTACGTGAAACTTATTTCATAAATGTAAAACGTGAGAGAGAAAGCAGATTATACTTGGACGAACAACGATAGAAATTTAAGAAGGATCAAAGGAAAAGCAATAAGAAGTATTTTAATCGGCCTTCTAAAAATTGTTAAGCGCGTCCTTTCACCCTCGCTGAACATTAATAACGTTACGCTGTCTTTCTGTCCGTAGCCGCGCAGTTCGTTAGAGATTCTTCGCCGTGACTTTACGCGACTTCAAAAAATTCACCTGCTGCTTTGGCCACGGAAATGAGCGAAAACTGAATTCCATGTTCGCGCCTGCTCGCGTCAAAGGGCATTTTAGATTCAATAATCCGCTCTGGTCTCATTTTCGCCTGCTATTTGTGGATGAATGACTCGCAGGCGTTCCGCAAGAACACACCACGAGGGAAGCAGAAAACCGTAGGGTCACATTTTTCACCATAATCCATCAAAGAAGAAGAAAACGTTAGTCCAGTCATCCGCAACTTTTTTTCCCGCAAATTTACGTTACCAAATCCTGTTTTTTTTTTTTTTTTAGATATATTGGGTTGGCATTAGAGGGTATTGAGACAATTCGCAATATATTCAAACTCAGTGAAATAAAATCATTAACGATGATTATACACCGTAACATATCTGTTGGTGATAATATTTCAACATTATATGTATCGCATAATAAAAAATTCATCGTGGCGTCACGGCCAAACCTTGTAAAACTGGTATTTAACGTGTTGCTATTCTTTCTATCGCTATTTCTGTTATCTAAGTTGTATATTATACATCTTCATATCGTATTTCTATGAAATGGAAAGAAATGGAAGTATTCGCAGCATCGAAGCTCCGAATTTGTGGATGATAACGATGGATTTGAAATATTCGTTTCTTATATCGGAACATCGCAGATCGTCTCATCCAATTTGCTTTAGCAAATAGAATTGTAGCAACTGATTTTAATATCGAATTTGTTTTAGAAGAATTGATAGAAACCTGAAGCACGCGACACGAGTATATTGGAAGACGTGCTATTGAATTTGAAACACATAAGACAACGTGTCAGAAACACGTGACAAATGCGATAGAGACGACGAAGAACGATATGACAGCCAAGTTCTCGGAAACGTTGCAGGTGTTCTGTCTACATTGGTGACGCGATAGTTAAAATACAGACTATACTGAAAAGTTGGGACGTTTATCGTGTAAACGTAAGTCGAAGATATAGAATGGCAATTTTTCTGACAAACGAGAATCTTTTGGTTTATTTATCGGGTTGCATGGAAAAACTAGCTGTTTTTTTTTTGTGATAAAAATAATCAAACTAAAGTCGAATTGAGATACAATATTGTGGGATAGTGTGACATCAGGGAAGGACGTGGCGTGAGGGGTAATTGTTTATTAGCGTTGTCAAGATATGTTGACGTTGTCAAAGAGCATTCTGAGCGTTACCAAGGTATGTTTAGGAAACAGTGAGCATGGAAAACATTGTAACGAGAGTCGAGAGAGTCAGAGTTGAATTTATCGTTGTCGTGTGAAGATCGTTGTGTGTTGTGTCGTAGAAGTAGTGAGTAACGAATACGTGAGACGGGGTATTGTATTCGATTTCGTGCGAGTGCAAACGATATTGTATAAATCATACTGTTACCTACAAACTAATAATATAACATTAACAATAATATAACAAAAACCTCGAAATCATAGTATAAGCGGTGGAGTGGTGATTCTACATGCAGAAATAAGTCGAAAAAGAAGAATAACATTTTTCCGTTTGAGGCTTTGTTTCCGAGAAAAATACATTTCGATAACCGTCAAGTGCTCCTATGCTAATCGTAAGTTTCCAGGCACCCGACTTCTTTTCCGCTCGTGATGACGATGATTTCATTAGACGAGCAGAGTTATGTATGCAGCAACGCGACCAAAATTTTCAACGCTTTTTATTATAAATAGATTTATTCGGGACGTCGATGAGCAGCAAAGTGGCGCTTGGTACCGGCGTACCAGTAGCATAATTAAAATCAATTTTCGAGCTGTACTCACGCTTGCTCTGAGTAGCAATTGGTAAAAGGGCCTCTCCCTGTAGTCGAGTGGTTGACGCAACACCAAGGCGCCCATGTAAGAGTTCAGTCTTCTTTCCACGTTCACGATGCCGAACTTTTCACAGGCATCGAGGAACTGAAACAGAGGCATCATATTGATCGTGTATCGACATTCTGCTGTTGCTGCTTTCCAATAGACTGCGGATTTTTATGTAAATTCATGCTATTGAGAATAATAACAGATTCGTACTTTCGATTTTTAATAATTATAATATGACAATTACAATTTTACAATTGTTTTTTTTACATTACAAACAAATACGAGTTTAACAATTATAATTACTGTGAATAATTATTATATTTTTGGTATTGTTTCTTCGATATTTTCAAGATATAATAATATAATAATAGCAGATTCGTACTTTCGATTTTTAATAATTATAATATGACAATTACAATTTTACAATTGTTTTGTTTACATTACAAACAAATACAAGTTTAACAATTAGAATTACTGTGAATAATTATTATATTTTTGGTATTGTTTCTTCGATATTTTCAAGATATAATAATATAATAATATAATAATAGCAGATTCGTACTTTTGATTTTTAATAATTATAATACGACAATTACAATTTTACAATTGTTTTTTTTACATTACAAACAGATACAAGTTTAACAATTAGAATTACTGTGAATAATTAGTATATCTTTGGTATTGTTTCTTCGATATTTTCAAGATATAATAATATAATAATATAATAATAACAGATTCGTACTTTTGATTTTTAATAATTATAATACGACAATTACAATTTTACAATTGTTTTTTTTACATTACAAACAAATACGAGTTTAACAATTATAATTACTGTGAATAATTATTATATTTTTGGTATTGTTTCTTCGATATTTTCAAGATATAATAATATAATAATAGCAGATTCGTACTTTCGATTTTTAATAATTATAATATGACAATTACAATTTTACAATTGTTTTGTTTACATTACAAACAAATACAAGTTTAACAATTAGAATTACTGTGAATAATTAGTATATTTTTGGTATTGTTTCTTCGATATTTTCAAGATATAATAATATAATAATAACAGATTCGTACTTTCGATTTTTAACAATTATAATACGACATTTACAATTTTACAATTGTTTTTTTTACATTAAAAACAGATACAAGTTTAACAATTAGAATTACTGTGAATAATTATTATATTTTTGGTATTGTTTCTTCGATATTTTCAAGACACCATTGATTATGGCTGGATATGTTAAGCGAAATTATTATTATAACGTTAATGAAAGGATGAATTGACAAAAAGAGAATTTTCCAACGAAATTCATTCAGCGGCTGGTATATAAAAAGAAAAGAAAAATGGTTCCAAGATTTCGGAATAGAATTATTACGGTGGCCAGCATCGAGTTTTGAACTGAACCCGATCGGAAGCCTATGGGGAATTCTAGCGAGAAAAGTTTACGATCAGGAGAAGCTACCTGCAGAAAATATCGTGGGACGTAAAAAAAATAATAAAATCAGTGTGGACGGATTTTCAGATCGAAACTTTAAATAAGTTAGAAGGATAGTGTACCTGACTGATTAATAAAAATTAATAAAGAACATTTTTACTACTATAATAAAAATAAAAATTCAAATTATATGAAATTTACTAAATAAATTATATTATGTTTAAAAGATTAACATTATATTTTCTCACAGCCAAAAACACAAATTTTAGAGAAAAAATCCAATTTTTTCCCGACTTCGATGGGACAAATCTTTCGTTTGTTATATCTTCGGTTTTGTATTATATCACAATATAAATTTTAATTGTATAATTGAAAATTGAAATTGTATAAAAGATTTCGTCAATTTTTGTTCTAATATCATGAAAAATCTAAAAATGGATTGCGTTTGTAATTATTCACGACACTGCATACAAATAGTGTCACTAGCACAACTGTTGCTGTCTTTGTACGTTTCAAACGTTTCAAGATGATTCATGAATATGGAAAATAATAGACAATTAAAGCAAATATCATTACTTGAAACAAAAACATTTCTTTTCTTCGAAAGAAAAGTGTAATTTCAAAAAGTAGAGTAGCTGTATCCTCTAACAATAATTGCGTCAACTAGCGCAGCAAATTGCAAATGTTACATCGTACAAGCATTGTTACTTCGTAAATCTTCACGAATCAACAACTCTGTAATTCCAATTGTTACCAACAAAATGTTCTATACATTGCAAAATCGCTACAAACGTATTCATCTATTGGGTTGGAAACTAAGTGATTGCGGATTTTGCCATTACCACTTAATGACAGAATCCGCAATCACTTACTTGCCAACCTAATACTTTCATTGCGTTCGGGAAAGTCCGCATTTTCGCTTGTCTATCTTTTTAAAATGGCAATAGGAAGACTGCGTATCGAAATCACGCCGTTTCGTACAATCGGAGCTTCAAGATTCGAAGGAACTTGATTTTTTATTTTTCTGCGCGTGTTCCAACGCTACGTGTTACGAGGGAAAATTTTTCGTACGCCGATAAAATGAAAATATTTTCAATCACACGAAAGACTCCCGACGAATCAATGGTAGAAACGATAAAAAGAAATAAAGAAAGAAAGAAAGAAAAAACAGCAAATAAACGATCTAAAAAATGAATTCCAATAGGCGAACGTATCGTCTATATATCGGCTCTGTCTCGATAATCGTTTTCAACCATAACTATGCTGAACGTCTCGTTCCAATAACCGCCACAATTAACGAGGAAATTCGACTATTTTGGTAAATGATAGAGCCGTTGTAAACATTAGTTTGCTTTAATGACCGAACATGCATGGTGCGTTCCACGGTCTGTGTAAAACGAAAAGAGGCATTAAAGTTCGCCGCCGTAAAGCCAGCGGGGCCATTAGTTAAAAGGTTTTACAGTTTTATTGGTCGTCTAACGGCCCCGTGAATTTATCGAGCGGATATGACGTAGAGGGTAAAGCGTGTAAGAGTATGCGTCTACGTGCTAATATTCCAGCCGCATCCTTCGGGATCGTCGCGTACAACTGGCGTGGTCAGATAATTTCCGCGTATCCCCTGTGATAAACGCGTTGGATATTTTTCGAATAAAATACTCCTTCGTGCTCGCTATTTTTCTCCAGCGAGAAAGCGATCTGATCGCTTAAAGGTCTGTCACAGTATGCCGCGTTAGCCACCCTAAAATACGATACGAGGCGTTCTCGTGCGATATAACTATATATATATATATATATATATATATATATATATGTATATATATATTTGGAAAACCGTGTCGCTCAGCCATTTCTGTACTGTTATCGGATGCCGTGCAAACACGGAAGTTGAAAAATTTCAAGTACAGTCGCGTCTTATGGAATCTTCCGCCTTTATGACGCGCTAGTAACGCCGAAGAAGAAGTTGTTACGAGTTATGAGGAAATGTTTGACGCCGCAGCGAAGCCAATATCAAGGGCTTCTGCTGCGAAAATACCCTCGCCGTTTCTCTATACAAATTTTTCGGCTTTACCACCTCCGTTCAAGCGTTTCTGCAATAAGATACTGTGCGCACATTCCGTTGTTATTCGATGGGTAGACAATTTTCAGTCGCCTGACTGTAAACACTGGAGATTCGGATGAAGTGTATTTCTCCGAGTTTTCGTTTGTTTTATTTACAAACGATCGCTTGTTTGCGGTTTCTTTAAGTAACGAATAGTCGTAGTAGTTTTAACACGTTGAATGTCGTGCGGGTCACTGGTGACCGACATTCAATTTGGCATGGCGCGGTGGTAAAAATTAGTAGAAATATATAATTTGAACAAATGTCAATAGTTATAAATTTTGTATTAAATTATTGTAAATTAATGCAGTATAAAACATATAAAAATAGTTTTATTTATACATGAAATACAGATCTATTATGTGCGCCTCGAACGTAGGAAAAACTCGCTTTTTCCGTGTTTTATAATAACGAACAATAAGCCTAAGTAACGTTTCGACTTGAAAGATGTTTGATAGCAATTAAGGGCCTTGGCAGTAAAGTAAAAAATGCTAAATCTTGTGACGGTTCTTTAGGATTATTGCGGGTCCGAATAAATATGATCGAGAGGTGGATTATGGTTTATGGTAGGTCCCGGGACGTAACAACATAGAACAATTATTTAGCAACGCGAAGAAACAATATGAGATAATTAATAATCGAAAAAATAAGTGAATCGAGCGAAATTGCACTACAGTGCCATGGGGGTCACCGGTGACCTCAGTGAGATAAATGATGATTATACACCATAATATATCTGTTGTAGGTAAATTTCAACATTATAATAAAATAATAAATAATAAAAAATTCATCGTGGTGCCACGGCCAAATCTCGTAAAACTGGCGTGGCATTTAACGTGTTAAGTAGCTAAAAGTTTCTTTCGTTTTATAAGGAAATAATAGATGCACCACATTTTTCGTTTTATATTATTTTATCGAATTACGTATGATCCATTTTGTTCTATCAAAATAAAGATCACAACGTTCGACAGATTAGGTTTCATGTTTGTATAAAGATGCGTCGTTGTAAAAGACGTGTCTGTAAAAGAAAGACACTTTTCGGACAACCTAATGCTAAGTAGTTTTAAAAAAGTATGCAGCGAACAAGTAAATACATCGAGTTAATGAAAGTAAGATTTGTAATTAACCTGGTAAGTGCTAGACGCGAGCAAGCAATTTTCTTACAACTTTTCAATATTTGTTTATCTTCGTCCTGTAGCAGCTTTAATAAACCTTCGCTTAAAATCACAATTAACGTCAAATAATATGTCGTTTTTAAATTAAATACTGAAAATTAAACGCTCTTTACATTTTTCTCATATTCTTATATTCCTCAACTAGTATCTTCTTCCATGATACTTTTAGTTTGCTTTACAGTAGGAAGAGTAATTATAGCGAAATTTCCACCGTGAGTAAGCGTGTAATTAATTAACGTTAAAGACTTTTTTTCCCGAAGGATACGTCTCTCATAGAAGAGGAACATATTTTGTTTCCAGAAAATTTTTATCGAGTATTTTATTTCACATCTCGCATGTATATTTGAGACATTTTCATTGCTTTTAATAACGTCAAGTTTTCTGTTTATTCTTATTCTGCCAGCATTATTTGTCTTGTACACCACAGCGTTGCACCACAAAGCTGTTTATATTTCAGTAATAATTCATTCTTTGATCCTTTATAACGTCACGTAACGTAGAAGTTACGTAATTATTTTACATATTCATAAATTTGATCTCATCTGTTTGCACGTGATTACGATATCGCATTTCACGAGTAATACTATCATACTATGCAAATGATATTCTTAGATTTTGGATTAAAGTAAGAGGCTGCAGGTGATCGATATTATAATTCTTTTCTTTTATCAGCGAAGAAAATTCTAATTACGGAGAGTTAAAGTAAGTGCTTCTACGATTTTCAATCAACTTTTAGACTACGCATGAGAGCACATTTAACTAAGAACAAGATTAATAACCTTAGCACAAGATAATATAATAAATAAGTAACAAGGATTATAAATTAACATAATTCTAAACGAAACTGGCGATGAATTGTATTTTTTAAGTAAACGATAATCCTTTAAGGATTTTACATCTTTTTTATTATCTACTAATGTTAACAATTTCAACAATGCTAACAATTTGACAATAGAAAATAGCCAATACAAGAAAATGTTAAACGTTTATTTTCCCTAATAATTCCGCAGTTTCTCGATACGAACAAACATTACAAAAAGAACGAAAATATTTTACGTTCGAAATACAAGAGGATTTCAGCAAGTAAATCAGGCTGTATCTTTATCTCAAGCAAAGTTCTAGTTTCTTGTTCTTTCTTGTAAAAATGCGTGTAATTGCGTATATCATATTTTTACCAACAATTTTACGATTAAATATACGTATTAGCCGACATTGCTAATAACAAATTTTAATATGAATATTTTACAAATTGAAATATATTTGCTTAGACGAGAGCATCGAGCAATTAAACAACGTAATGAACAGTGGCCAGAAAAAAGATACTCGAGATACACTTTAATCATAAAATGCTGAGTTTTCAATCACCTTATCTTATACTTTCTACTTTTAACAAATTCTAACAAATTCGTGCAAACTAAGTTTTATTTATGGTTTCATTTAAAAAGAAAATACACCGTGCGATATACTGGATAGAAAAGTCGCGCTGTGAGTTAATAAAGTTTGTTATATACACGCTGCAAAATTGTTCTTTTGCGTCCCTTTTTCCTCCCAATCCAAGTACTGGATTCGTTTAATATATCAGCTTCCCTCGGCTTCGAAATCCTTTTCCACTTATTCTCATTTTCGCTCCATTGATTTTCCTCTCGATGTACAAACGAAAAGTTTTATCGGAGAACAACAGCAACAGCAGCAGCATCTTATATCATCAGTTTCGTTATTGCATCGTTATAGATCACAGAGAAAGAAAAATAACAGTAACCAGTACTTTTAATTGAAATTAATGCTTCGCATCATTCTCAAGACAATACTTGATTCTTTAAGAAGTTCAAAGAGAACAAAAGTTTTATTTTCGATATATTCTGTTCGATATATGTACATACGACGCACACTGATCTTATTAAGTGCAATAATATGAATGAATAATAACGAATAAATAATATGAATTATTTAAGTAGATTGTAGATTGTAAATCATCCGTTTTTTCATCTTGAATCATTGATATCGGGTCTAAGCCATAGGTAAAATTCGTAAGCTTCGAAGGTAAATTGAAGTCGCTTGAATACAAATAACTTGATTCCACGTTTGTGTTCGTGCAAGTCAAATTACTTGATTTCCAGTCGTTTGAATTCAAGTCGCCTGACCTCAGACGGCTATCTAATGGAAAATGGATACTTACAAAACGACGTTTAGAGGAAATGACGCGTTTTAAAAGAGAAGAAACAGCATCGAACTGTAGATAACATCGCCTTACCTAGCAACTGTTGTTTTCCTTAGGTCAAGGAATGATAATTGAAAGACTCTTAATCAATTAAATACGAATAACTTGAAACCAAGGAAACAATAGTAGATAATAAGCATACGTAAAGCGTAGAAACTTGAAAAAAGAAAAACATTTCAAGTCGAACGAATAACAAGTTTATGCTAGCTAGTAAAATTCTTTGAATTTTTAAGCCGTTAACTTGACTAATCTGAACGATACTTTATTTTCCACACCATTCGATGCTTGTTCTTTGAAAAATCCAGATTTCTCTATTCGTATTTCGTTATTGCTTGCACACGACGCATTCACTGATTGTATTATCAAGCGACCGAAACTGAAGCGTCGTCTCTCGCGTATCTGCTCTGACTGTCTGACTATAATTGTTTATTCTACTCGAGGATCATTTGAGTCCCAAGCAACGCGATCGAGCTGTTTAGATTTTGTGTGGAAAAGTCGCAGTACATTTGAACCCTACGGACGACTGACGGTATTTTGTATTTCATTGTTACCTTCTCAATAATTTTGATTGAACAAAACTTGAAATATTTATAAACTAATAATACGCATGTATAATAATGTAGATGTATTTCATAAAAATAACAAATATGACGAGCGCTATTGCGCCGCTTGTTTCTCTTCGCAATCGATTACGACAAGCGTTATCGCGCTGTTCGCGATTTTTCGACCCTGTTTTTTCAAAGACCCCTGGGACTCAAAATGTTAACACTTTGACTGCCACGCAGAAGTCATATGTTTCGCCCAGGACGCCACGGGAGTATTTTTATTATTCAAAGCATATAATGGCAAAATAATAATAAATTGATGATGTAAGACAACATTCTTCCCCAATGGACCGTTTATCTTAGTGGTGGTCACGGGTGACCACCGTGGCGCCTTGGTAACAGTTGATAGCGACATATCATAACAAGGCTTCGTTTATTTCAACAAACCATTCAAACGTCCAAACAAGCAAAACGTCCAGAATATATTGTTGAAACGTGTAGAAGATATTAGTAAACAGTATTATGATTATTTTTATGATTTCGACGAAACATTCGGCTGAAATGGCAAAGGTCCGCAAGAAAAATTATGTTTGTGATAAACCAATGGTAGTGGTAGATTACAACAGAGGAAAATGTGCTGTAGATTTATCAGATCAAATGATAGCATATTCTACACCACATAGAAGAATCCTCAAGTGATATATAAAATTAGCTTTAGAGTTATTGTTAAATACATCAATCTCAAACGCGATGATACTCTATAAACAAGCAACGAAAACAAAAATCAAGGTACCAGATTTTAGAATGGCACTCGCAATGCACCTTACACAGTGCCATTCACCAGAGCCGTCAAATATACTTATTCGACAAAGATTGCGACATGAAATGCAGAAGAAAGAAGAATTCGTGTTAACTATCGGTAATTCTAGTGTTAAAAAATAGAAAAAGCAACTGCTTGCAGAGGAAATATTTATATTACAATTTTAAGCGAGTGAGAAAAGGTTGCTTTTGGGTATCGAAAAGTTGTTTCCTACGCTATGTACATGTTTGTTGTGTATCTACATTGTTTAATATACACAGCAGTATTCCAAATGTCATTTGTCATAATGTATTCAAAATTTATGTTAATATTTTTTTCAAATATTTAACTTGTTATATTCGCCGCCGGTAAGAGGACACCAAGAACTAGAAAATACACGACGAGGAAAGCTGCAGGCACAAAGACAAACATCACAGACCATTCTATGGTCTTGTTGGTTATACTTAGTATCAACTGTACGTGCATCAACCCATAAGCGATCATTTCTAAAATTATTCTATTTAAATAATCGGCAAACTTGAGGTTGAGAGCGAAAAGATTACACGATAATGGAAGAAAGAAACGCAATTTTATCTTGTAACAGTGGATGTACAATGTAAAATAGTAAGACTGGAAAAATGATCGGCTCTTTAATTAGTATTAACTTCGTATTGTACTTTGTGTTCGTACTTTGATTCTCGTAAATCGAACAACCATACATATTCGTCGTGATTTAACCTTACGAAATAATGCAGGACGAGACCGTGTACACGACAGATTTTGCAGTAGGATTTTGTCAGAGCCTGCATATTAAGCTTGAACAAGTGAATACACTTACCGAGCTTTTATTTATGCAGGACATTAACTTGTTCCGTTTTGAACTGCTTAGATGATTCGGCAGATAAGCCAACAGAAATTATTTAAGATGTTCTAGACCGAAACAGTTATAGCTTCCTTTCTTTAGCTTCTTAAACGGGCTACGTATGCACGTACTTTAAGAAGCTTCCGGTGAGAAAATTAAGGAAAAAGGAGAAAGTGAAGAAGTAAAGGAAAATTCTATTTTGCCAACGATAGAAATTTTTGAATCATCAGACTTCTATAATTCTCTTGTATGTTTCTGTACTGAAGACTCGTTTTGTATAAGTCAGTTCTTAGTTTGCAAAGCTTAATTTCTGCGAAGTTTTTGATAACTGCACGAGTAGCGCAATTTTTTAAATAATCCAATATGTGCACGAATTTATGCAACTCGTCCTAATTTTTATTTTCACAACATATTAAGTATACGTACGTACGTTCAGTCATTTTATGTTTAAAATCTCGACCATGTCGTTCGTTTCTTTATAAAAATATTTTAATATACTTTACGATTATTATACCATAAATTAATTTTATAATATATATGTATATATCTTTTTATGAAATTAAAGGCTTTCATTTTATTCTATAAATATATACGTATGTAAATAAAATTGTTTATGTTTTTAATAATAAAATTGTTATGTTTTCACTATAAAATTTACTATTTTATATAATATTCATTTTATTAAAATATAATATTATATACAATATTATATTTATTTTTTATTATATTATATTTCTATATAATATTTATTTACAATATTTACTACTTTATATAATAATCATTTTATTTTTTATTATATTGTAATTATTATATTTATTATTATTATACAATATTATATCTATTTGGTACTATATTATATTTCTATATAATATTTATTTACAATATTATAATACAATATTTACTACTTTATATAATAATCATTTTATTTTTTATTATATTGTAATCATTATATTTATTATATTTATTTTTTATTATATTATATTTTTATATAATACTTATTTACAATATTATACTTATTATACAATATTATATTATTATATTTATTTTATTATATTATATTTTTATATAATACTTATTTACAATATTATATTTATTATATTTATTTTTTATTATATTATATTTCTATATAATATTTATTTACAATATTATAATACAATACAAAATTTAATATTTGTAAGAATAAGTAGAACATATCTATACAAAACTGTTGCAATAAAAGGAGTAATTGCAACAATAAAGCCACGAACTTAATAAAAGCGATTATTTATACTTTAGGAAACAAACGTGCATCAGAACTTTTCTGTTTCTTTATTATGCGTAATTAATTTAATCGAAGCAACATTAATTTTCCTCAGTTCAATAGTATCAACGTGTTGACAATCCAGCCAAAATCACTGCATCGTTATTTCGCTAAGTAGTATTGTATCCGTGGCTAATATTTCATCACATTAATACAATTTCGAGCCTCGATAATACAAAATTCCCCGATATTACATGTAAACTATCGCTCAAAACGTATCAGCAATCCGCTGCCTCGTAAATCAGTGCAGGTTTAATAGAAAAATTATTTCTCGAAGCTACGTGATCGATCGGAGCCTTTTTCACCTATTGATTTTCTTACAAACTCGTTCCATTACGAAAGATGTTTTTCAATAGGAAAATATTTCAAATCAATGAAAGAACGTTTCGTATAATCAGAAATTTTTGTTTCTTTTTACTCGACATTCTCACGATACGTTTAATATTATTACATTTTATGCCGTATAGTTACCTGATATTAATTGTTCACCGGATAAAATTTTACGTGAAATTCATTGTTTATCATGTTGCGCGTAATTAGCATTAACGTTTAATATAATTTCACAGGACGAATTTATTACTTCAGTAGACGTTATCAACAATATTAATGATAACATCCGTTCCAAAATTCCACGGCAATAGCAAACTTGTTGAGTTGATTCATCACAATTTGCGCGATCTTCTAATGATCTCAAGTGGATTTTCATTGCAACGCGGAACTTATAATTGAGAAGGCAATATTCTTGCCAGTAAATTCGTTAAGTTTATGCTTGTTATGCCAAGATTCATGACGTAGAGTAGGAAATACGAGAAATTCATCGCATTTCCACGGATCATAGGGATGCACGTGATAATAATATTACAATTGAGCTTAAGAAATTGCCACTTTACGAAAATTCTGTCGCTTGAACAAAGGAAACAAATTAAAATTCAAATTGAAAGAAAGACGAATTCGCGAATAAATGTTATTATGAAAGAAACATGTAGCGATTTGAAATCATCATTATTATAATGAAATCATCACAGCACGATACATTTTAAATTACACGTAACGAAATTACAGATGCAATTTACGACTGTTTCCAATTTTCACCGAGCAGGTAATCGCCGCTAGAAATTTACAAATTTTTATAGCCGATGAAATGACGCTACGATATAGCAATATACAATGTGTTTGTAATTTTATTACAAAGAACCTAATACGTAAGAAATGCACGATATTTCTTGAAGGACAATTATTTAAATTGCTGTCTCTGTTGCAAAATGCGTATAGATCGTCGAAAAAACGTAAAACAGGGAAACTGTCAAACATCAAATTCTCTGGCAGACAGAAAAATAGATCTTACAAAATTTTCTATTCTTTTTCACCAATATATTAGGTTGTCCGGAAAGTGTCTTTCTTTTACAGACACGTCTTTTACAACAACGCATCTTTATACAAACATGAAACCTAATCTGTCAAACGTTGTGATTTTTATTTTGATAGAACAAAATGAATCATACGTAATTCGATAAAATAATATAAAACGGAAAATGTGGTGCATCCATTATTTTCCTATAAAACGGAAGAAACTTTTCGGACGACCTAATAAATTCATCAAAGGAAGAATTGCATTTGCAGAGGAGCCTGTACGTGCGTCTTAGTTGTAGAGAAAACTGAATGTTCAATTGATTTAAATTCGCAAGTACCGTATCAATAATCCTTTTTGTACAGGACAACTTATCAGAATAACAATCCTAGATAACTCGTATGAAAACAAGAAATATATCTCTTCAAGAAGTTCTTTTTATTTTTGTTAGAGAAACATATTTTACAATAATCTGAGTAAGAATTGTTGTAAAATTGGTGATATCCAATGTCCATGTGTTCGAGCATGTCCATCGCATAATCATATTTTTTTTTTTATTTATTTATTTGGATTTTACAATTTGTCCAGTAGGACATTTGGTAAAATATTATAGCGGTATACTAATATAACATGTGGGTGGCTACCCCCAGCGGGGTACCATCATCGTGTTTGTTAGATTATGTCCTTTGTGAGATCTGTTGGGTGTTTCCTTTTTAATCTTCTCTATTAGTAATTATCGACAAATGGAAATTGCTGTCAGATTCTCTGCTGCATTGTTTCCACTGGCACGTACGACATTATGCGATAAAAAAGCAACAGTCTCTAATTTCTCCACGTGCAACAAATTTTCAATTACTTGCTTATTGCTACTTCTATTTTTGTATAACGTTTACACAGGCTACGTTGCGATACAATCTTATTCTACTATTATTTAGAAATGTTAGAAAATTGAAAAATATTTTTCAAATATCATTTATTCATGTAACACTATTTAGAAAGAGAAATTTCATTTAAATTCTATACTACAGTATTCTCACTGGCACGTGGAACGTTATACGATAGTAAAAGGAAGATCTCGTAATTTTTCCGCTTACAGCGTCGTGTACGAGAAATTGTCGATTCAATTTTTCAGATATTAAGGCGTGCACGAAGAAGGAAACGCGTTCAGATTTCATGCAGATCAGCCTTCTTCTCTGTATCGCGATAAATACTGCAAGAGCGGCTACCAGAAGGCAGAGAGGCTCGTCGCTAGATGACTTGACATGGAACAGCTGTTAAAGATACTTGCGTATTCAGTGGCGTGGTCGACATAGAAAATTCAAGCGATTAAGAGGTGAACTTTCTACGGCTGGAGTTTATGTTGTCGTATTAATATATTACAGAGGGCAGAGAGGCAGAGAATATGCAGCGCGTCCTATTAAATAGTCAAATGTCCCCGAGATTAATTTCGCAGACGCTACTACCGGAAGGGAAGCAGAATTTATCTCGTGACAATTAATCTTGCCCCTTGGACATCGAAAACGTGCACGAAAGAAAGAGATTACCAGCGGATTTCGTTATGCATTAATTAAAAGGAACTTACTAATATTTCTCCGATGGGGAATTATTTATCGTGGAAAAGATTGTTCCACGAACAGCGGTGCCGTTTAATAACGTCAGCTAAATCATTCGACTTTTACTGTTCCGATTCCGGTCAGAAGAGGCGAACTAGAATAATTTAACGAATAACCGGCGAATTATAAAGGACTTTGGTATTCTGATAGACGTTTGCAATACGATGTATATTTTATCTTATGTGGCTGCACGTTTGCGCAAAGCACACGACGAATATTCCTGAATCTTTCATCTCGGGTTCTATGATGAATTTTGGCCAGTAGACCTTCCCGTGCTCGCTTTAAATCTCCGCACTGACAGATTTATCCGATAGACGTTAACGTTTCAAATGTTATCCTTAATATATGAAGATCACAGGCAAAGAACATGTTGAATACATTTTTCCGTAATGCTTTTAATGTGATTCTACGATTGGAAAAGTGTGTTTTAATATAAAATAGCTGAAACTGGAAGAAATCTGTTAAATGTAACAAACGCTGCAATTGAAAGTTAGAAGAGGTTCGTACATTTTTATTCCAATTTTTTGTTTCCGTTTAATACAACGTTGATTGGCAATTTTATTGAGAATTTATCTCATGTCACAGGCTATTATTTCGTAATTCGATGTGGAAGTAAAACAATATAAATAAATGTTAATAAATTTTATTTATTATTCAACTTTTATTATTTCCTTTGCGCATGATAAACAGTGTAACAATCACCTGCGTGTAATGGTACACAACAGCTTTTGCAAATATATCCAGTTTCGCTGCGTTTTTCTTTTGACGAGCATATTCTACACGCTCTAGTCGGATTTTAAATAATTCTGCAAGTTTGGTGTGATATCATGTTCGTTCCACTCTTCTTCCAATTCATCGTCACTATCTGATTCTATTATATTCCTTGTTTGATATTTTGGTGGCCTAATATCAGATTCACTATCTTCTGATACAGTATCATTTTCCAAGTCAATTTGATTCACAATCACTCGGACAATTACAGATAAAACATACGCGTGTAATTCATTGAAAAATTCTTCTTTGGTACGTTCCATTATCGTTAAAATCTTTTTTACAACAAAGGACGCAACTTGACGGATCTTATAAGCGAGAGACACAGCGTGAGGTATGCTGACCAATAATTGCACTGTATCATCTCCAACAGTGCACTGAGAAAACGAGCTGATGCGAAAAAAGCGCATCACGAGTTTGGCCATGAAAACACGAGTTAACTCGTGACCGGTCAACAATGTGTTAACACCACTTTGATTGCCACGCCGAAATCACATGTTTCGCTGAGGACGCCACGGGAATATTTTTACTATTCAAAGCATATAATGGCAAAATAATAATAAATTGATGATGTAAGACAACATTCTTCCCTAATGGACCGTTTCTCTTATTGGTGAAGCCTTGGTAACAGTTGATAGCGACATATCATAACAAGGCTTCGTTTATTTCAACAAAACATTCAAACGTCCAAACAAGTAAAACGTCCAGATATATTGTTGAAACGTGTAGAAGATATTAGTAAACAGTATTATGATTATTTTTATGATTTCGACGAAACATTCGGCTGAAATGGTAGAGGTCCGCAAGAAAAATTATGTTTGTGATAAACCAATGGTAGTGGTAGATTACAATAGAGGAAAATGTGCTGTAGATTTATCAGATCAAATGATAGCATATTCTACACCACATAGAAGAACCCTCAAGTGATATATAAAATTAGCTTTAGAGTTATTGTTGAGTACATCAATTTCAAACGCGATGATACTCTATAAACAAGCAACAAAAACAAAAATCAAGGTACCAGATTTTAGAATGGCACTCGCAATGCACCTTACACAGTGCCATTCACCAGAGCCGTCAAATATACTTATTCGACAAGGATTGCGACACGAAATGCAGAAGAAAGAAGGGCAAGCGTGTCTGGCACGGAAATTTTGCAGAGGGTGCTATAAAAAAAACGTTAAACAGTTAGGATCAAAAATTGCTAAGAATCGGACCAAAAAGGTGACCACTTATTGTCCAGGTTGTATTGATGAGCCACATTTATGTTTAAAGTGTTTTAACAGAGTGCACCACTAGATGCAAGATTTGTTCTCATTTTTTTTTATTGATGTTCTAATAAAAATATTTAATTGTTCAATAGGGCACTTTTTATTTTAAAGTATTTTCTATTTATCGGTTATATTCAAAATGCTCTAACTGTCAATTTTCGTTCAATTTTTACAAGTGCAAAAAAGCTCAAGCGCTCCAAATATAAAAAGAAAAATATGTTGAAGTAAATATAAGTACAAGTATAGTGTATGCTGATCCAGATCTTCGTTCTCTCAGTGTTACATTACAACAGGATACGATAGGGATGTTGATACATTTCTAACAAAGGACATTACCAAAAAAGTTAACCTTGGTGTGTTAACCTAGTTGAAGGTTACAAGAAATAGCAATAAAAATCTACTTATAGCTCTTTTGTCTCTAGACCTTGTAATCCAAAACAACATTCATATTCAAGGCCACAATAATTATTTACCTCTCCTTTTCTTTTCTTTTTAATTTTTTGCTTCGCTAAATTCTATTTTCTTCGTAACAGAGGTGTCCAGGTAACGAGAATACAAAAGAAGCGACGTAGAGTTTTTCTTGAAGTAATTACGTCGACAAATATTAATATCTGTTCACTAGATCCAAGTAGATGATCTGTTTTCGTAGAAAGACGACAGGAAGAGAACGCGATAAATCAAACCTACTTTTCACAAGGACGCAGATAAAATTCAGTCCATTTGTCAATTTCATGTCACCATATATATTCAATTGCCTATTTCTTTATCTGATTTCCAAGCTAAGCATGTGCTTCCGCGTACTTGAATAATTTTTAAATATATCAATCGTTATAATATTGAAATATCGCATGTCTCAAGGGGAGATTCTCGCGTAACAACGATAAGAGCAAACGAATTTTACGAATTTTTTTTTTTAGACCAACCTACTAAATGTAATTTCTTTATTTCGGTTCCTCTTGTTGTTTATTGTATGTTGTACGATTTTTTTAACGTTCTTGACAATGTAACTTTTATTGGCGTATAGTATAACACGTGTCACAATCATCAAAACGCAGAAGTTAAGAAATTTTCTAAAAGTCAAATAGTTCATGTTGGGATTGAATTTGTTTTCGAAAGAAGAACACGAAAAATTGGAAAGTTTTAGCGTTTAGAAGAAAGATGTACTTTTTTCTCCGCAGATAAATTGAGTTTATATCGCTCGAAAAAATATTATAAATAAGCAATCGAATAGAAATTCGAAGTTCGATCCCTGGAGAAATTTGCAGCAAAGCGAATAAGCTTTGCTCGAAATGAATCAGCTTTTCAGTCGTTTTCATCGTGCACGCCGTTTGCAAAGTTATTAAACGTGACAGTTTAAAAAGATAATAAACGAGAAGAAAAATTAAAGTAAAAGAAATTACATTTGTTTCTCCGGACTATATCTACATCGCAAAAAGGTCAATTTCCATATAACTAGTAGTTAATTTGAAAATAATTCATATAAATTAGTTGCTTTTATTGTTGTTACGCGAGAGTCTCACCTTAAAGAATGTTATGAATTTTCTATTTTATTATTTCGAATCGTAGTGATTATCGTGTTGTCTTCGCAATAAATTCGACCTCTTCCTGTCTATTAGTTGCATTTTTCCCTGTTTCTGCCATGTTTTTATCGATTACAGTACAATCTGAGATTACGTTTGATATCGGTGCAGTTCGTGACAAAATTGGAACATACTCGGCATTAAAACAATTTTCTGAGTTGATGTTTCATAAATTGCATTTCCTATTATGCTTAAACACGTGGAAAATCGCATTCATGAATTATGAGTATTGTAGAAGAAAATGCACAATAAGAATTCATACCATGTAACTGGTAGTTAGTTTAAAAAAGAAAGAAAGTGAAAGATCCGCCTCTTAATTCTTGACTGAAACGAAAAACCAAAAAAGGATTAAATTATTATATATTTTTCTTCTCGATGAACTAAAACAGTTCGTGAAAAAGTTTATTTAAATAATTGTTATAGCACCTTAAAGTTTATTTTTTCTTTTTATGAAACACATGTTTTCTTTCACAAATTTTTATGAAAAAATTTTTAATTTCGCACTATTTTCTGCTTTTTTTTTTAGTTCATCGAGAAGAAAAATATATAATAATTCAACCCTTTTTTGGTTTTTCGTTTCGGTCAAGAATTACAAGATGGATCTTTCACGCCGATTGAAAACTGCAGCCCATGAAATAGGCTTAGAAATCTGTTATAATATTTTTCACTTTAAAAAAAATTTTTTTGTATTCGTTAAATATATATAAAACCATACCTCAAAATTCAATAATTTCATTTCTTTCTTTCCCTACTAAAAAAAATCACAAAAAGACGCTGTTTTAGAACATTCTAATTCAGGACACCCCCTTAACAGATCGTTCTCATTTCCCATTACGTCGTATTAAATCTTTTCAGTTTGTCCATAAAATAACACAGAATCGACAAAAATTTACAACGTTGTATCTGTCTTCGGCGATCTTTGTACAAAAATGAAATTGTTGGATCATCTGAAAAAGTCGATTATCGGAAGAACAGGGGTCGGTGTCACGACGAGATCAAATGATCAAAATTCCACTATAGCTTTCAATATTGCCGAGTGGAACAAATCTTTTTCCAAACGCGTTCACTTTGACACGCTATGAAGCAGTAGATAGCTGTGATCGGAGGCAGAAAGTCAGAAGCAGTGGAGTTACGCAATTTTTAATTGCCACTGCTCAAAGCTGCGTATGTCGTTGATAGCGCGAGTTGTGAAAATTTGGATGTAGAACGAGCGTAGAACTTTACGAGTTATGTTAAAATATACATCGATATAAAAAGGAAAAAAGTGATCGTTGATAATTAAATTGTTGGAGAAATGGAGAGAGAATATTAAAAACTATCAAGGGATATTATACGAAGGTTCTCTCTCTCTCTCTCTCTTTTTCTCATTCACGTAAACGTACGCTTCGAAAATTTTTAACCTTTAACATTGAAAATTAATCAACGAAAGTTGAGCAAGATGATTTTATAATCGCATGCTAAAGCTGCAGGAATAAAAGTTTTAACAACGCAGCCTTCAAGTTTAAAATAATAATCCATTTATGTCCATAAATCCATTAAAATTGTTTTAACACCGGTGCAAAATTATTCCGATAATATTTATCAAAGGAACGAAGTTACTTGCTCCTTTAGAAACCTGTATGTATCGCTGCAGTTGCTGATATTGCTGCGTTATGTTCATTACTTGTTTAATCGCATTTCAATCATATGAATAATTTCATGCTTGCACGTACAAAGTTACACAAACAAAACGGTTGCGATAACGATGTTGTGTCGTATTAACATTATTATTTTCAATGAAAAATGCGAAATAACATTTACGCGCTTTCGAAGCCGGTATCGGATGATCCGATCGAAAAAAGCTTTTGCAAGAAAGGGAGCTTATTGAATTTTTTTCATGCACATATTATTTCTGCACGTTGTGTGTTATTAATGTAACAGAATTTGAAGGAACAAACTTTGTTGAGTGTTTGGCGTGTCATTAATCGTAGGCCTCATTACCACAAATAGTTTCGTAATCGAAATTCATATAGATTTAAAAAATTGATGCATACTGGAAAAACTACAAGTAAATTTTTCACCAGTTTGTAACAATTAGAGGAGTTAATAAAACATTTTTATTTCAATTAAAATACGATAATGACATCGATATGAACCGTGTGTCACTTTATCATCTCGATAGGATCGAATATAATATGTAACAAATTATAGGACATTATAATACAATCAAAAGAGTAGAGAAATATGCCAAACTTTTTAGAAATTACCCACTAAAAAAGAAGTTTGAACTTCGTCAGGAATTCGTATTCGTGTTTATTAAATTCAGCCAAGATATTAATTCCTGTCAGATGAAAACAGGTCTGATATAAATAAAAACATGCGTGTACGAGTGGAATGCTTTTGTTATGAAAATATGTGTTTACGATGTTGTATTTATATTCAGTAGCTTATGCAATGCACATCCAATTTTCCATCTCACCTATATCTCACCGTATAAAAACAATAACTTGATATCGCGTAAATTCAGTTTATTTCGATCGCTGATTCCATTTATGTTACTCAATTTGCGTACTGTTTATGATTTGTCACAAAAGGTGCTATCATAATGATTCTGCTAGTCAGTGAAATACAAATTGCAATCTTCTGCGGTACTGTACATATTACAGATATCGTATTTAAACCATCGAATAACTAGACACATGTAGCATTACGATTATTGTTAGACAATTAAATAATCGAACGGCGATTAGTTTCTTATTTCATGGGATGATGATGTTTGCTTAGGACCATCAAATAAGAAAATTTCTACGTTTCTAAACTGATAAAAATGGGGACAAATCTTTCCAATTTTGCAAATTTTAATTAGCCCAATTTCATTTTGCCCAACAACAAAATTATAACCAAAATAATGTTACAAAATACAAGAAATCAACCAACATACTTATACTTAAACTCTTTATAAAATTTCTACTATTTTCTGTCTTTTATCTTATTCTCTAGAAAAATTTCCAAAATTGATCTTACGTTTGGAAGATCAAACGTTTAACACGATTGACTCATTCGTTCTACAAAAATGTGTTTTGTACGCCGTGTTCGAGACTCTGTGTTGAGAAGGATCGCATAATGTTCGAGACTGTGAGCTCGAAAGAATGCAATAGCAAAGATTGTCACCGGAATGATAGGCTGACAGAGATTATTAGCCAAAAATATTAGCCAAATATTATTAACCAAATAAAAGGCCTGACAAAGATAATTTACCAGCAAAATAAAGGTATGGCAAGAATCGCTTGCTAGTATAAAGAACTGTGAGATTTATTTAAAATGGGCTGCGTATAAACTGAACGTGTTTGGCGTCAGATGTTTCCAAGTTGAAAGTTCTTTTTTTTTATTATTTAATTTGTATTTTACAATTTGTCCAGCTGGGCATTTGGTAAGTTTTTCTAACTTAATTGCTAAATAACATGTGGATGGCTACCCCCAGCGGGATACCATGAAGTTGAAAGTGAGTTAAGTCTCAAGGCTAACGCACACTGACTAAACTCATCAGAAATGAGGCTCGTATAGTCCCCCGTACAAAAGACGTTGGCGGAGGTAAAACAAGCAAATTGGTTGTCTAAGCATTTTCGATTTTGTAAGGGTGGTGGTGAGTTTAATACGATTGGTAATTTTTCTGCTGCAAGTTACCACCTGCACGTTACCGGCGCTCGAAGATACGGAACGACCAGTGAGGGCCTGCACGGGGTTCCGCGGGTTTTACACATCGACCGTAGAACACAATAAACTTTTATGAAACGCGTACCAAACATGCTGGAACAGAAGTTAAAAAGAGAGAAAGCTGCTGGGTCCCTGACTGTTACAGGCAACTGCCAACGAATAGCAACAGAGTAAGTGTTTTCTTTTTATTTGGAAGTAGTTTACAATCAATTCTCATTGAAAATTATAAGTAAATTATTCTGGCGTGGTACTATAACGTGAATAATAAATGATTATCGTATGTTTGTTTCTAGCTGAATCTAACGTTTAGATCTAGAGGGTAATATCTTTTTAGTCTGCGGATCTGAACCGGTGTGTCAAGTATTATACTTGAGTAACTAGTGGGTTTTGATGGTTGTTAATTCTTATGTTATATCTATTACTGAATTTGGATATTTCTTCTTTAACTGTAGGTATCTTAAGATCGCGATGTATTTTTTCGATGGTAACATACCAAGCTGCATCTATTGCGGATCTTAGAGTTTTTGATTGGGATCGCTGAAGAATTTCCATGTTTGAATTATTCGCTGTTCCCCATAGTGAGTAAGTGTTGAATGGCTTTGTATGGATATTGGAAATAAAGTAAGGAAAATGAGAATTTCTTCGGCTTATTAACATAAACGTATAAAGGAATAAAAATATAAATATAAAAACATAAATGTATGAAGATACAAAAGCTTAAAAATAAAAACGAACAAAGAGATAGAAATACCTTTTTATGTATTTTTATATTCGTATTTATTATACTTTATAATTTATATAATAAAATGTTGTGTCTAAAAATCGTAGTAATCATTTCTTTTCTTTAATAATTTCTAGTTCAAACAACAACTGTGCAATTTTTCTCCCAAAAGTCAGCAGTAACTGAGATTGGTTACACGTTGCTGTATTTTGGCGTAATTACGAAGGATTACATTGACTCTTTTTTCGAAAAGCACACAAACTCTTATTGTATTTTTAAATTGTATATTCGTATTTATTATAATTTATATTTTATATAAGAAAATTTTCTGTCTAAAAATCGTAGTAATCACTTCTCTTCTTTAATAATTTCTAGTTCAAACAACAACTGTGCAATTTTTCTCCCAAAAGTCAGCAGTAACTGAGATTGGTTACACGTTGCTGTATTTTGGCGTAATTACGAAGGATTACATTGATTCCTTTTTCGAAAAGCACACAAACGCTTACTGTATTTTTAAATTGAGGTAGAAATATAAATTGAAAATATCAGACGAGTTTAATAAGAAATTTTCACTTGGTATATAAAACTTCTTATAACACGTTTAACGCGTTTGATTGATAACGAGAGACGTAAAGACGTAAAGCATCGAATCAAAATCTTTCACCTTTTTTTTATTAGCAAGATAAATTCCCTGATATTCCTTTTTACTTCGTGCAGAAATATTTTTTACTTCCCTGTAAAGAAGTTCTATTAAACTGTTTCAGTTGTTTTAGCCTTTATTGCAAAGTTATTAGCCTTTATTGCTGCTTTTAAGCAACGCAATGTTGGCGTGGCTCGTATCGCCAGCTGCATAATGACGTAACGACGTTTGAAATATTCGTTCACGTTAAAACGGGAAAATTATGGTGAGTATTAGGGCCAATGTGTAAGCTAATACATAGATACTTGATTTTTATACTGCAGTATGTGCTAGTATAGTAAACGTGCTGGATATAGTGAAATTTTCTTCATTGTTTTATAACGCGATATAATCAGTGTATGATTTTGCTTAATCTTTTTTAGACATTTTTTTCAGGCCAACTACTAGTTACATGGGACAAGATCTTTTTACTACGTAACTATGGTAATTATTGTAGGAATTTAAGTAGGAATGTTGTTTTTGTTATTTCAATTCCGCTCGCCGTTTATTAACATTTTAAAGTGTCACGTTTAATAACTTTTTAAACTGGCGCGTCCGATGATTGAAAAACTAATTGATAAATCAATTTCGGACGAAGCTTGTTATTGAAATTTGTTATATTTATTATAAATTTATTATAAATTTCTCCAAGGATCGATATTTCAATTTTTATTTCACCATTTATTTTATTGATCATTTATTTTATTAAACGACGTAAGCTCAATTTATTTATCGAAAAAAGTAAATGTTTCTCTTCAACGTTAGAACTTTCCAATTTTGCATGTTCTTCTCTCGAAAATGGATACAATCCCAACGTAAACTATTTCATTTTAAGAAAATTTCTCAGCTTTCGCGTTTTGGACGACTGTGACAGAGCTACACTACACAGCAACAATAGCTACATTGTCAAAAATAATCACAAGACTTGTGTAATATACGATAAACAATAAGTGGAACTGTAATAAAAGAAATACATTTGTATTTCAAGACTACATTCATATCCCAAAAAGATCTGGTCCCGTGTAAGTAATAATTAGTTTAGAAAAAATTCATAAAAAACACCTGCTTCTTTCGTTGTTACAGGAGAATCCTCTCTTAATTGTTATTACTAAATAATTTGAATTAAAAATTTGGAAGAACTCATGTTCCTTCCATCATCGAAGAGCTCTGAATTAACTCGAACAAACAAATGGATTTGCAAAAATTGAAAGAACTATTTTTCCGAATTTTGAAGATTAGTATTAGAGAGGTATCACACATTTAAATGATACGACGAATATTCTGATCGTTTAAAATTTCTCTTAAACCAATTTCAATTTTCGAAAGTTCTCACAAACGAGAAATCTTCTTTGGATAAGTAACACATAACCGTAAATGTGAATTTAAAAATGTTTCAGATATCATAATTTATCGCAGAAGATTTAAGTTTATATCAGATAATATGTTTAAAAGTTTCGTCAAATACAAAGTTCGTTCGCAAAGTCAAGCTGGCAAATTCTCTGGTTTTAGATGGTTTGCAATGGGTTTACACGGTTCGTTGAGGAAAATGAAATAACCATGTATGCAAATTTAGTTTTCAGTTTGTCGATGATTCAAGCAGTGGAGACAGCCAATTCTGCGCGACTATTGAATACAAAAAATAAAAATATATTGCGGACACGTGACAGCTAGAAAAAAATTAGTACTGCCTTTTTCAGGTTAAAAATAACATTTTAACGAACAAAAGTAAAATTGGGAAAAATAATAGTAAATTATCGAAGTTGTATAGCTTCTGTTACGTATTTCTTCGTATTTAACTTTTTCAAAATTAAAGAGATCAGTTTTAATTTACTAACAATAGTTTAAGAAGTTGATATGTTTTTAAATATATTGAACTGACAAAATCTTTTATCGTTTACGGAAGGATTGACATTTATTTAATAATAAATATGTTTATCGAATCGCCAACAAGGAAGATATATCGAATGTTAATTACCTATCTATCTCTTGAAACTGTAACTTCCACCACACTGCTCATTAACTTAATGAAAGGCCATGCATCCCAGATGCGCACTAATTAAAAAGAAATTGAATCCTAATTGCTTTCAAAATGACCACCGGAAATATCATTAATTTTATTAACTATCAAATGCTGATCAATTAGTTAATCACTGTTTAACCCTTAATTTTAAAGATTAAAATCGTTTTACTTCATCCTATTTAATCGTATTTTTCACAGAAAGCAGAGCTTGGTATTTCATAGAGTATATTTGAGTATTTACAATACATCAGTAATGGTTTTGAAAATTTTCTAAATAGTAATACTCGAAGGCAATTTTATGATTCATAATTTTTCACGAAATCATCATTTGAAACGCAATCAACGATATTAAAAATATTTAGAACTTCGAGGTTTGTTTGGCTATGGAAATTGGCTATTTGCATACACATATCCAAAGAAATATACGGAAATATTGTATATGTACATACAGTCGTTTAAATTATTATGCTGATTCATACTAATATATTTATAAAACCTTTTTCTATAATTTCCATGATTCGTACAAAGAAGCGAAGTTCAAGAGACGATGTTTATTTTCTTCAAACTTAAGAAACTTTCTAACAACATACACTGTTAACCCTGGAACGATCGTAGCGGGTTTATCTCGACCCAACGTGATATTTGCCAACACGTCACGTATGTAAAAATCATGTTAATTTTAAGCAGAATAAATACTGTTTATTTATATTTTGCTTCCGACTTACTCACATCTACGACTTATTGAAAAAATATTGTAAAAACTGTAAAACCATTGTTTGGAAAAAATAATGGATTATGTAAACAGAGAATCACGAAGAATCACGAAAGTACTACGAAAACGAGTTACAATCTGCTAAAAAAAAGTTTAAACTTACAGCATAACTTAACTTAAGGCACAATATTTATTTCCGTAGTTGATGAAACGTCGAGGAACGATTTGATTCCTCCGGCAAGGTTCCTCGCCAAAAATAAGGATAGGAAAAATAAAAATAAGGAAACAGCAAGGTTTCAGCTCGCCGAGGAAGATATAGTGGAAACAAACGAAAATTTGATCAACGAATCGGGCTGCGATAAGTGCCCATGGGATATTAGCGGTGTAACGAGTATTAATGACTCACCTGTGGCTGAGGAACGCAGGTTAGATCTATGGTGTCGCCCAACAGGTCAGGATCCATTACTCTGATACCCGGAAGGATTGTCGAGCCAACTGGGAGATCCTCCTCGGCCACGGCCTCGTATGGCACGTTGAGAAAACGCGGAGGATTGTCATTTTCGTCCAGCACAATTACGTATGCATCTACGCCTACGATGTTCGGTTGTTGCCCTGTTGGCACTTCGTCTTCAAGCGTCACGCGGAATCGTATTGTATCATACTCCTGAAACAGGTAGATAATTCGCATAAATTGACCGAATTGCTGCTTCGAATATAATTCGTGAAAATATGCGCGTTTATTTGCAAAATTTATTAGAAATAACGATCTCATGTTATTTTATAAATGTTTTGAATATATGTATATATGTAAATTCTATGGAATTCAAACTGCCCGGCAATCGACACTTTTTACTTTTCTTTTGTTTTACCGCCAGTCATTTGCTGAATAAAATAGATCACGAGAGAAGAACGGTAATTCAGGACTTGGAAAATCGATTCTCCATTTTCCAGGTAAAATTTGTAGTAGATTCGTTATTAACTGTTATTGTATTTAATTTAATTATGCCCAAAATAAATTCAATTTTCCAGAATCGATCGTCTGATTTACCCTAAGGATTTACGTTATTACATATATATATATATAGTGTCTGTTATTGTATGGTAAATAGCGTATTTCAATCGATGTTTTTCGTTTGATCAATTTGGTGGGAAGCATTTAAAGCTAGGACAATAATTCCGAGAATGGTAGATTTAGAAAATGACTATTTAGGGGAATAACGTGTTTCTCTGTTAACCTAAAATTTATTCTTAAAGAATACGCATAAAAAATTAACTATCCGATAATAGTTAAGGATACAGGAAAATACATCAAATTCTACCGAGAAGTATAATATGATGGAATAATAATAAATCTCGTTAAACAAGAAATCAGAGAGCAATAATTTTGAGAGTGACAGAAAGGACAATAAAATAAAACAAAGAAATCTCATTAAACAAAGATCTATTGTTACAATCAGAGAGTATGCAAGTAAGTTTGTTAATTTCAGACATAAATAAATAAATGCCAAAAGTAACAGGTAGTTTTAAATAAAACATAATTTTATCCTGTGTACATATTATGTTTTTCTCAACACATAAGATTGTATCCTTTATTCGTAAAGCGTGTTTCTTCAAAATTTTATCAAATTTTATTATCAAGCTTTATCAAATTTTGTACCGTTCGGACTATTTATTTTAATTACAAGCACCGCTCGTTTGCAGATATTTCCAAGTTTATACTTCGTTGAGACAAAAACGAATTACAAGCGAAAGTTTAAACGTACCAGGCTACGATGCAAGTGCAAAAAAATAGGGATCGTTGAAGTATGTATAATCGCGTTTTCTCTTGGGTCATCTTCCAGTCGATTAATCTTGGATAATGAACATTAATTGAGAGAAAAACAAACGTCGTTAAGGCCGATGGAACAGTTCGCCGCTTTTCAGAGAGTGGCACCTCGTTTGCCAACTTCTCAATTCTAGCGAGCAGACTTTTTTGACTGATAGCACCAAAACCACGTGCTTAAACGTTGTGTTTACATTTAAGCTTTTGCTGCACGGCAGCAATTTTCTTAAGCAGTCACTCTGATATCTACATACATAAATCTCGTTGTATTGCCTGCTGGAGGAGAAAACAAAGAGGACAATGGAACGAACGTCTTCAGTTCTTGCGTACAATTTTCGAGATAAATAATTACGATCGCATTACGTATATTTGTTTCATTGTAAAACGAAGCGAAGTAAACAAGTTTGCCTTCTCTCTAAGATGTTTATTTGCTACGTTATTCTACTTGATGTTGATATCTCTCGTTTTGAAACACTTGTTAACAGCATCGCTGTTACTTAATCTGCTGTGCGGCTACTTGAGCGGCTTAAACAAAATCTCGTGGACTGTCCCCCAGAAACCAATATCATAATATCGTTCTTTTTTAATTAAACTAAGTGATTTAGGACGCTAAATCGTTTAACGGCAGCTTCTCCTGGGACAAAGTCTGCTAAGGCCACGAAAAACCAGACTCTCTCGGTTCCTCAAAATGGAAGGTAGTCGATTTTTGTTATTCGGACAGCTCTTATCAAATTGGATAATAAATATGAATAATAGCAAATTTTTATTCTACATAGGTAGAAAGACAAGATATTAAGTTCGATAGAACGATAATCACGTTGTGCTTCACGTAGTCAGCTACAAACGTCATCCCACACCCAAGTTCGAATCCCGACACCGTAGTTCCTGTTTTTCACGATTCCTAGATCACAAGACTCGTCCATGGATGGGAAGGAAAACGAAACCGATCGGAGATCACTTCCGGCTGTCATCAAGCGAAAAAAGTAGGGAAGATGATGGTGTTACACCCCGAGACGAAGAACTGAAGCTTCTTCTGTTGAAGAAGCGCGGAGATGTTGTACTTCGAGACATTTACAAGCTCGAGAGAGGAGAAGAATAAAAGTACACGTAAGAGTAACTTGCAAATTATCAGAAAAATACATAATGATACATAAAAATACAAATTCTTTCTGTAAAATCAGATGTTTCTTTAACTTGCTGTCCCAGTCTCTTTGTTCGGTTTAATAAGAATTAGTCGAACAAGAAATAAATATCTTTCATTTTCCATTTAATAATTTACTTATTATTCTCAATGACAATTGATTGTAAAAATTCTAGCAAATAAAAAAAAGAAAAAAAATTTTCCATTTGAATAAAAGGAGAGCATTTTTTTCTCCTTTAGCAGGCGTCACGGAATGATTTGTTGAAGCGTTTAATTAATAATACGTAACACTTTAGCACTCGGGATATCTGTGTATTAATAAACAATTTGCATATAGAGTATATGTATGTATCTCTTATACATGTATGTACGTGTTCCATATGAATTATTATGAGAGTTTTCTTTTTTTCGTAATACAAGTCGATATTACCACGTCTGTGTATTGTTACGACACGTATTGTTATATTGCGATATTGGAAGTCTATTGAAAGTTTTATTGAAAGTTTGGCAAACAAATTAGCTCGTTATTTTTGCCTTGGTATCTTTTCTTTGCTAGTTGCCTTTGGAATTCCTGTCTTGCTTTATCGTTCAACGACCATCAAAACATCCCAAATTAGAAAATTTACTGTAACCCATGGCTGCGGATCGCGTCATTTTAAGTGCATTTCCGGCTACCTGACACGAGTTGCTAATAGAATTAGCTAATTAGCAACGAGCTATCCTAGCTTTGCCATCACAGGCTTTGCAAAAAGTTCAACGCGCAGAAACTGCACAGAGTCTTCAAATAGTTTTCTTGAATATAACATACGTCGCTTCTGTATATCTTTTACCTTGTAAAGCAAACGTCTATATACAGGGTGTCCCGAAATTTGTGATACAACCGGCAGGAAGATGATTGTAAAAATAAGTCGAAAAAAAGAATCTTTTTTCATTCAAAGGTTCGTTTTCGAAAAAAAAAAAAAGAAATGAGCTTGAAAATTCATCAGATAGCTGCGTATTAACTGGAAGTTTCGAATTATGAAACTTGTATTCGACTCTTATAGGAAGAAGACTAAAAAGAAAATACCCCACTGACCTCACTAAAGAAATGAAATAGACAAACTCGAAGGTGGTATCCTGCTGGGATAGCCATCCACGTTCTATTTAGCAATTAAATTAGAAAAATTTACCAAATGTCCAGCTGGACAAATTGTAAAGTATAAATTAAATAATAATAATAAAAAGAACTTGTGTTTCTGCTGATGTTTGTATTATTACACTACTTTATTTTGCATTTAATTAGAATAATTTCGTAAATAAGGATGAGATCCCTAGTTTGTACGAGTCATTTTATTATCGTGACATTGTCCATGTTTGAAAACGATCCATCTATTACTCCACGTTTTAACAATAATTTTAGCAACTATTTCTTTATTAATTATTCCTTCATTCCATTAATAATAATTAATTCAAAGGAAGCTTTAAACGAAAAAATGTTACTCCTTTTCTTCGACTTATTTCTAATAATCACCACTCGACCACCATGATTTTCTGAGTCACCTTGTATATTGGCTGCCAAAAGTTTCCAGCCACAGTGAAGTTCAGTATTTCCGCGTAACTTATATATTAATCAAATTCTTGCGCAAATTTTTACAATATCGTACTTTATGAAATACCTTACGTGCTACGCTCGCGGAATGAACATTCACTTTTAAAAACTCTTTAAGCGAAAATAAAATTAGCCACAAAATTATCTCGAAGTGCATCTATTTTGAAACCATTCGTGGCTCGTACATCGACGACAATCGATTCAAATGATTCAGACAGTGGCGAAAGAATAGCGTACTATTGGGTTGGCAACTAAGTGATTGCGGATTTTGTCATTAAGTGGTAATGAGAAAATCCGCAATCACTTAGTTGCCAACCCAATACTTGGCTAACTTGGGATTTACAACTCGTAGAAGCAAGAAATCTACGCCATTCGAACGTTATAACGAGCATTATTAACCCTTTCGCTTCGAGCGTCGCTTACAGGAGGCATCCACAAGATGACCTGTGGGTACGAGCGCCACTTATAGGCGGCATCCACAAGATGACCTCTGGGTACGAGCGCCGCATATAGGCGACGACTTCTGAGTCCGGCATCCCATATATCCGGCATCCAAATGATGTATATACAAGTGCTATCTGTAGCCAATAATATATTTTTTCGTTATCGGCAGAACATTCTCTGTTGATTTTATTGACAAATTGGATTAATCACTTCTTACAGTTACAAATTGTTCAAACAACATCAAAACGTTTCACGCAATATATTTCAAACATCCAAACGATCGTATACTGTTTTACGCTAAAAAATCTATTAAATCCATTGACAGTGAAACGATATTTCATATACGGTTCTTACAAGAATTATTGTTACTTAAGACTTAGGAAAACGTATATACAGCAAGCACGCACACTGTGCGTATTTCTGGCGCGCGTTTCCATTCAGTGACAGTACTTCGGCACACTGGACTGTTGAAGCGAAAGGGTTAAAGTTGAAACACGATTCGACCAAGATGCTAAATTTGCATCTTGGTAATAGGAATTTCGCATGGCTACTTATTGCGAGTTTCGAATACTAGAGACACGTGAAAGGAGCAAGTGGTCGAGTTCTAGCGAAAAGGGATGAAAGGAAGAGTGCATGGCAGTGCAAGGTATGAGATGGACGTGTCTGAATGTATTCTAGGAATGTTTGCATAGCTGGGCCAAAGTGAGCGAAAGAAAAGGTGGAATAGAGAAGAAAAGAATGCACAGGTGTTGGAGTACATTGCATGGAAGATGTGTGTCTGAGACAATGGCAGTCTTTGAATCTGTTTTCAGAGGACGTTTCGTTATACCTGTTTGAAAAAGTAAAAAGAGTTTCTTTCTTCCTTACAGTTTCCAAGCTGCTAAAACTAACGAAGTTATATCTATCGTTCGTGGTCGACTAGAATTATTCATTAGAATTTTATTTATTCGAATTCTATGTAGAGAAGATACTCGTGTAGGATTAAGATCTGAAATGTATGGTGCGGATTTGTTAAAGTTATTTGCAGGTGTTTCGTTAATACGATGAATTTTAATAATTTCGCGCTGGCTCGCACGGTTCTCTTCTACATCTGAATCAAAGTTTATAATATGCATGAAATTGAATAACAGTGAACGCAATAATAATACAATAATAAATAGGTCAAAGTTGATCCAAATAGGGATTTAAAGACCTGTTAAATATACATATATATACACGGTAAAGAAATTCGATTATTTATACGAGATGATACGATGGTTCTCCCTCGGATAATCGAAAATCGTAAAAGGAAAATTTTGATAATGTAATACTGTGCATGTATTTAGGTTTAATTAATTATTTAATCGACCGAAAGTTTGATTACCTGCTTTCACAATACCTGACTGTACTGTTTCCTTTCTGTACACTTCTATACACTTCCCTACTCTTTGTAAAAGAAAATTGATGATTTGTGATGACTTGAAAATTTCAAAAAACATGAAATTATAGTACAGTTCACAACACCTCGAATGATAACTGAGACTACATTGTACGCACCAAATCGATGAAATTACTGTAGTGTTGAATATTATACCTAGTTTAATATCTTCGCAAATAACTCTTCGACTGTCTGAAATCTACTTCAGTTTTCACGAGTGTCTTAACACGTGTGGACAAAGGCAGAGTTCGAATTGGTCAGTGAACAATTTTGGAGATCGTTGTGCAACGATAGCACAACAGAAATTTAAACGTGGAATACGGCGATAACGCGCCAAAGGACATTCACCCGAGCGTGTGAAAGAGAGTCAAGAATTTTAGCGTGAAAATCAAACCATAGAAGAAGCCCCATCGGCAGCAAATTTGCCGACAAGTTAAACAGTCTGTCGGAGTTTCTAACTTACATTTTACATCTGCGAGCAACGGTTCACGTTTCAAGGCGGCAAATCGACTCGCGAATCATCGATGCTTTAAAATAGAACCAGTGACGTAACTACAGGTTTCTCACGTTTTAGGCTGAAGCACGTTCCACATCAAATCAAAAGGCTTCTCTGAAGGATAGCGAAACTTCCGTAGTAACTTTGTCCTTTCGAAAACGTGCACCGTAGCCGTTCATGCATGCGTAATGGTCGAGCCACAATGCTGCTGGTTTTCGAGCAAGCGAATCTCGAATAACGTCGACCTAATTGTGCACGATCGTACGTGTACAATGCAACGCGAAGAAAATAACGAGACGTGGCAAGAAAGAACGTTTTCATGACGAAGGTGAACACACGAGGAGCATTGCTTAAGATGAATTTTGTAATACGAGAATATTCAGATAAAGCGTTTCTTTAAGAGGAATACAGAGATTTACAACTACCAGTTACACTTAACACATTGACGATCGTATACTCTGACAAAGCATATAACCTGAATGGGAAAATAAAATTGTAAAATTGAAAATGCGTATTTTAGCAATCGATTGAACAGATTCAAACGGTTGCCGAGGTTCGTTCTGATTTACATTTCGATTCGATATACATTTGTTGAATTACATGGGTGCCATTTCGTTCCACAACCTTCCCCATCCTTCACGCAATTTGAATATTCCATGCTCGAAGAATCTCTCAGGTTTTTCGGTGGAAAACTTTCCCATGTGATTTTTTATGTCGAACAAAGAGTTAAAAATCGGAACGAACTTCCCGAGCAGCATTTAACGAGTGTAATATTTTATTAAAAATCAACGAGCACATTTAAAGGTACTTTTAGTAACGTTTCTTAGCGTGATATGCTTGAAAACAGTTTTTCCGATGGAGAGGTGCTAAGCAAAATTTATTATTTTATTAAATTCCTCAAAAATCGGAATGAATCTTCCGAGCAATCAATATTGATAACGGTTCTAATATATTGATGACGGTTTCGTATTATTCAAGCATGTAATGTAAAAACACTTTTATAACGTTTCGTTTATCGAATCGATTGCACTTCTTTACTGTTTTATTTAACAGTAGTTAACATTTTTATAGGACACCGTATGAAGTACGTAAAGTGTCAACGAGTTCCATTAACAAAATTGGAAAAAAAATGAGCTTCGCTTTTTTTATTTGTCTTTTACTGGTCTAATATTACATATTACGCGTTATAAACAAATTGTAAGTTTTTACAGGGTAAGAGACCGAGATTCCGTCGCTTGATCGATCTTTGCCGTTAAGTGCTCGAATCTGTAAACTTGGAATTTAAAGTAGATACGTGGCTAGTTAAAAAACAGCAAAAATAAACGAATTCGTCGTTGCAGAGTCTTCTGTAACACTCTGTTTTTTCGCGAGTGGCGCACTACGTTATTTCTTAATATTCCAAGTCGTGTTTCAACATCTAAAGTACGTAATCTTGGTATCTATTTTCAGTTATGTGTGACGTATTGCTTCTATTTTCACATTCCCAAATGACGATGAAATGTCAGATACTAGATGAAACTTTTCGCTTAGATTCCATTTCAATTGCTTGTTTAAATTCTATTCTATAAAAATATAAATTTGCAGAAATATCCGCTGTCTAATCGTAACTTGCAAATTATTAATTCTATTATCGCGGATGTTTATACAATTTTGTATCTTTATGAACGTGATTAAACAAAATCAAACTGGATGTTTTTCCACTTAGTAAATACCATCGTTTTCTATGTCTTTTAAATCTGCTTCATTAAGATAAAATGGATGATGTTATAGATTTTTTGTTTGGGCCTTTTTTCTATCGAAGGATAATATGTTTCTATAAAAAGATGGAAAATCTATAGATATAGTCACTTTCTTTGCGATGTATTTTTTGGCGGGAAAAAGTAGTAGATATTCATATTAGATACTTTCGTTATTTTATTATTGTTTATTATCAAATATTTTTGTTCCAAACAATCATTTACATATCTACTTACACACATACACACACACGTATTTACTTACTCTATTTTTTTACTCTCACTGTTTCAATTATTCGTAAACTCAATTGCAGATTAAACTAAACCGATTAAACCTTTTTTTCTGAAATTCGAAGAAAGGCTGCTGCGAAGCGACATTTTCGCTCATCATCGATATTACTTATTCGCGTGAAAGAAAAACTTGTTGCAAAACCGAAGAAAGTTGAAACGGTAAGTTGACGCTCGGTGCATGTCCGCGGTGCGGCAGGAAGTAAAAAGAGACAGAAGCGTACAATTCAACGTAATGACTGCAATTTAGCGAGGGAGCAGGGGGTCAAGGATCCAAATACGATGCACGGTCTTATCATTATCACGCGCGTCACCGTGTTGCACACGTTGCCTCTCTCTCAACACGCGAGCGATCCGCGAGCACGGTAATTTCAACGTGACAGAGCCCAGAGAGGAAGTTCCTTTTCCGTCCGCGAAAACACGCCCCTTTGGATCCCGCATCCTCCTTGCTTTACCCTTCGCAGTTACATACCCTTCCCCGTCTCTCCTTCTTGTATCTCTGACTGTGAATAACCTTGGAAACTCCTCTGCTTCCTTTTTGAACCGACACAATCACGCGACTTTCCTCTCTACTCTCTTCGAATCTGTCTTTTTAGTCCGCGGTTCTCTTCCCGTTCTTTCCTTCAATTCTTTTCTTTCTTTCTTTCTTTCTCATCTCCCTTTTCATTTCTTTCCTCGTCTCGCGGTTCCGCAACGGTTCCAGATAATCCTCCTCTTATTCTTGAGTTTCCTGTCGGTTGCAGACAGAGGGACGGGACAACGTAACCACTTTCGAGGGACACAATGCGCCGACAACCCCGCCGCCTCGGTTTATCCCCGCGTCGTGCTACCCGCTGCTCTGTTCGTCGTGTATCGCGGCTACGTGCAGAGAATCGCGATCCGCCGCACAAAAGCTCGACAAGACCCTGTTTCGCTCGGTTTTGCGCTTTTATTTCGACGACACGCTCGCGACAGCGGAGGTCCGTGCACGAACGGCAAACAGCCTCCGCGATCAGTCGACACTGTGACCTTCCCCTTTATCGATGCAATCGCAACGAGGTGCTGGTTGTGTCGCGACGTTTCCCCGAATTGCTCGACACCAGCACTTTATTAGCTTGCCACGTGACACTTTGACGTTGCTTATCGAGTTCAAAGGGAGTTGCGAAGCTACTAACACGAATACGAGATCTTAATTACAATATGGAAGGTTAATGGAATATTTGGAAATACACGAATACGTAAAACACACGTGATGCGTGAAAGTATGAACAATATTTGCCATATTTGATTATTTTATCGCATTTAGGAAAATCGTAGACATAACGTTTATCGAATGAAACGAATCTCTGTTTTGGTTTTAAGATAGGACCTCGGTTAACCTACTTAATCGAGACAGGTCGAGGAGTTCTGAGAAATCCAGGTTCAACGAATAATCGAGGCTCGAGGGCAAATAAATGAAAACGAGTTTTCTATCAGGTCTGTAAGTATGAAACCGAAATTTGCCTATAGATGACCCTAGCTGATAATTATCACTAAACTGCGTCATTGATGCCAAAAGTCTTTGTTGACATCTCACAAACATTTTCGACTCGGAACAAAGAAGTTTCATACAACAGCATGGTTTGTAATAGCGTTGAACGTGTCAAATTTTGTGCCTGGAAACTACGATTTGCGAATAGCATTGATTTTCTGTTACCATTTGAAGAAAACTGCTGCAGAATCGCATCGAATGCTTGTCGAAGCTTACGGTGAGCACGCTCTTGGTAAATCACAGTACTTTGAGTGGTTTAAAAAATTCAGAAGTGGCAATTTTGACGTGAGGAGCGAAGAACGTGGAAGACCACCGAAAAAGTTTCAAGACAGCAAATTGCAAGCATCGTTAGATGAGGATGACGCTCAAACGCAACAACAACTTGCTGATCAATTAAACGTGACACGAGAAGCCGTCTCCATACGTTTGAAAGCCATGGGAAAGATCTAGAAGGTGGGAAAGTGGGTTCCACATGAACTGAATGAAAGACAGCAGGAAAACCAAAAAACCACTTGCGAAATGCTGCTCGCCAGATACAAAAGAAAGCCATTTCTCCACCGAATTGTGACTGGCGATGAAAAGTCGATATATTTTGAGAATCCTGAGCGTAAAAGATCATGGGTAGTTCCAGGCGAACCACCGACATCGACTACAAGACCAAATCGCTATGAACGGAAGACAATGCTCTGTGTTTGGTGGGATCAGAAGGATGTGATCTATTATGAGCTGTTAAAACCTGGCGAAATCGTTAATACTGAGCGCTACCGACAACAAATGATCGATTTGAATCAAGCTTTGCGTGAAGAACGACCAGAATATCAAAAAAGGCGACACAAAGTAATTTTGCTTGATGATAATGCACCATCGCATACAGCAAAACCGGTCAAGGAAAGGATCGAAGCGTTCAGTTGGGAAATACTTTCGCACGCCGCTTACTCACCAGACTTGGCTCCGTCCAATTACTATTTATTTGCATCGATGGGACACGCACTTTCTGACCAGCACTTCGCTTCTTACGAAAATGTACGAAAATGGCTCGATGACTGGTTTACCTCAAAAGAGCGACAGTTTTTTTTTGGCGTGGCATCCACCAATTTCCAGACAGGTGGGAAAATGTATAGCTAGCGATGGGCAATACTTCGAATAAAATATTTTTAATCATTTTCATACAATAAACGTGTATTTTCTATACAAAAATTCCGGTTTCATGTTTACATACCTGGTATACCAAGATGAGCCTTTTATTTCCAAGAGATGTAATTGCTTTTGTACTATAACCATATTTCTCATTTGTAATACAATTATTTAATTAAATTATTTGCTCAACACTGCTTTTAAAAGTGTTTTATCATGCCATCCTCTTAGCATCATTAAACTTTCTGTTAGACTGAGTGTGTCTTCCTTATTCAAAAGATTGAAGCACCTTCTTTATGACTAATTTGTTCATTTTCTATAACCTCATCGATGGGCTAATTTTAGATAGCAGCGATTATATCACTGGATATAGCATCGTGTGGATTATTTTTGGGCAGCCGCACTTCTATGTTAAGTTCATCCACTTGCTCACTTGCTGATCCGGTATCAATCCACTGTGCGATTGTTACTATCATTTATGACAGGATGTTCTGTATCGACAGTTTTACATCTGTAGAGCTCGAGTCATCATTTAATTATAGTCTGCACCTGAACTTTGTCCCATTGACATTTGGCACTCATATAAATATACGGGGTGGTTGGTAACTAGTGGTACAAGCGGAAAGGGGGTGATTCTACGCGAAAAAAGAAGTCGAAAATATAGAATAAAATTTTTTTTTTAATTTTCTTTCTTTTTTTTTCTTTTTTTTAATTTTTCCACCGAGACAACGATCTGCAGTGAGATCCGTTATAACGAGACGTGATAGAGCGAAAATTTCAAGTCGATTTTCTCGAAAACAAAGCCTCAAACGAAAAATATTTATTCTATATCTTCTATTCTATATATTCTATATTTTCCAATATTCTATATTTTGAGGTTTAGATGACAATCTTGGGTCATCAGCTGTAAAACACGTGTCCGTTGTAGCAACATTGAAGACTCTGGTATAAAGACAACTCGATGGACAGATTAATGAGTCAATAACTACTAAATACTCGGCGGGTTCGCTAGCTACGCTCGTAAAGGGCGTATTTGGTAGTAAGATGTCGCGCGTTCGAAACCACTCCTGGGCATATTTGCAAAGGTGGAAAACCAAATATCATCTTAGAAGTATATACAACGGGCAAGTGGGTTTCCCGCCCCCCCTTGCCTATTATGTTGTTGTGCTTTCTAGGAGTGTTTGGGAAGTACCCCCGGAGATTTCGGTCACTCACTCGTGCTGACTATACCTAGCCCCGCCCGTGGGGTTTTAGCAGATAAAAATCCGACACCCTTGTCCCGCTCCGTGCGATGAGATAAGGTGTGGATGAAGATTTCCCCACGTAAAAAAAAGGTTTTTTTTTCCGGTATTACCCCGCGTTCTCTCCCCGGAGAGCGCGGGTGCCTATGAACGTCCCCTTCACGTAAAAAAAAGTCTTTTTTCTTCTTTTTTTTAATTTTTCCATCGAGACAACGATCTACAGTGAGATCCGTTATAACGAGACATGTTAAAGTGCACGCGTACCGAGCGAAAATTCAAAGTCGATTTTCTCGCAAACAAAACCTCAAACGAAAAATTTTTATTCTATATTTTCGACGTCTTTTTTTCGCATAGAATCACCCCCTTTTCGCTTGTACCACCAGTTACCAACCACCCTGTATAAGTATCCAATACCATTCATATTATTTAACAAATGAATCAATTTTCTATTTAAGTTCTATTTTGTAAATTATCTTACAAGAGTACAAATTTTAATTATACAACGAACAAAACAGATTATTGTGATTTTAACAAGATGTAACCATATTATGTAAGCATGAAATTTTAGTTATTTGACAAAAAGTTTCTTGTTAACGGAGGCAAGTTTCAGCAATTTATACTTTGAATTACTTGCGCTAGTAAATAAAGCTCGTAATGTTTCTTTTCTCTATAACTGGGGATTGTAGTCTTAACCACAGAATGAAATTCTCCGCTATCTTTAAATTGCTTTGCAAAAACTTGCGACATTGATTGTTGCGGAAAGCAATAAAGAGTGATTAAGGAAAATTGTTCATCAAGCTGCGAAAGAAGTAAGTTCCTCTGGGTATAAGAAAAGTTGTCATGGTATATTGCATCAGCATTATGTTTTATATTTCTACTCTGGCCAGCTTTTTGATTTATAAAATTACAGCGGCAAGAAGAAAGTAAGAAAGAAAACGAAGGAAAGTGAACGCAGATGATCATTTCTCTAATTACGTAATATAATCTTCCATGAAGCGTTTACGATATCTTCTAAATTCATCGTTTTCAATTCTCTTCTAATCTCTTAAATAAATACAAGATTCTATTAACTTATGAATGGTAAACAATTTTGACACGCGGCATAGACGGAACGTTTAATAAACAATGTATTTATATATAAATTTTAAGCTTACGATCTACGTTCCAACAAAAGTTTTCAATTTCACGAATAACAATACATTGTTTATCGTAGATATCTGCGAATAAAATTATTGTTATTTTAATTATTACAGTGCCATTTTTAAAAACCAACAACAATTTCTTACATTATTATCTATCTTGTAAATCGTGTTATTTACTCATCTGGCAAAAGATTCAAACAAGTTGCCTGTCTGTGAATTTCAAGAATTTCAAGTACATAATTTGAAACACCACACAAGTTGGTTAGAAAAACTGACCTACTTTTGTAAAGATGTTCCGCAAACTTTGCTTTGGAGTTCGATACACACGAGAAGTTGATCTTATCAATTTTATTCATTTTCTTTATGAATACTACGTAGGTGTTCGTCTAAATGTCACACTGCTGCGGATATTGTGACAAGCAAAAGCGACGATTAATCACCATTGCCGCGAATCCTCTCGCTCATCTACGTGTCTTAGCGTATAACTGAGAAGCAGCCCGGAAATGCGAGGTTAACAAAACTCCCTCGTCTGCGTCGAGAATCGCTGGCGAGAATTCTATCGCAAGTGAAGACTTGTGAGTATACTAACATCGACTGGAAAGGTCTCGTTAAATAACTAATTCCATTAATCGATTTTCTCTTTTTCGAAATAATCTGAACGAGATTCCTCTTCGACGATAGATAAGACTAACAGATAGATCGCGGATACTTATGCATTTATGAGAGTTATAAAAGTGTGAAAATGTAGAGAATGCACGTAGTATGTAAGAATACGTGAAATATCAGAAATAAAGCGATGGTTATAATATCTAGTGGGTGGAACAAATGTGGAGAAAAATTCTATATTTTTGTCTACGATCATGAAAGTATGAAATTGCATGATATTGATACAAATAGTAAGAAAGACGCAAGGAACGAGAATGAGCGAATGAAGAAATCTCTGGAAAATCCGACGAGCAGCCACTTTGATGGAAAAATGAGATCTGTATAATTCTTGTCGCCTCTTGGCGCATAAGATTGCAACGAGCTGCTGAAATCTTTTCCGTTTAATACGAATCTAAATAGATACAGGCTCGGTCAAGCTATTTTCAGTTGCTTAAGAATGTACGGATTTTTATAGAATCATACGATACGTTTAAAACTGTGAATAATCTAAAGATCTTCCAGAGCTGGAAATTTTAAGATTACGAACCATTGTTTCTACTTGTTGTAAAAGCAATAGTGCAACTAATTTGCGCAGGACAAATGTTATTTTCAAATGTGGTTTCTATGTTACGTGATTTTATTATTTATATTACACGCGTATAATTATTTAATAGTTTCTATTAAATTTCTTTATCTTTGTTCACAAACGTTTATGGTAAATATATGAATAAAATATACATAAATATATGTAAGATATATATACATACAATATATTAAATGGATTTGGATGGAGCATAAATAAATAAATGGAAAAACTCTCTTTAAATAAATGTTTTTATATTGTCGAAATTACGATGAATGATATTAATATTGTCGAAAAAACGGAATTTGTTGACTAATCGTTTTGTACACATTTGCTAAGAAAGAAAAAAGAAAGAGAAATAAAAAATAAAGGGAGTTGATTCGTACAGCTGTTGGGGTACGTTGAAAAGAACATTGGAAATTTCAAGTTAGTACAGCATGTCCATTATTCAGCAAACCAAATAAGCAACGATGCTACTAATACATAGTTGTATACTTCTTTACAGGTGCACGAACATGGTCGTATGTTTTATGCAACGTCAGAGACAAACTAACTCGGCAGTTGTTGCATATCGAATAGCAAAGTTGAGGAACAGAGTGAAAGGGCAAGGAACACAAAGTGTCCTAAATTATTTCACTGACGAAGAAACGCGTCGTATATCGAAGACGCTATGCTCAATGCTGTCGAAAATTTTCATTTTTACAAATTGATTTAGCAATAATTATTTCTAATAAATTATAACTACTATGATCTTCGTGTAAAATGTAGATAACAGTAAAATTGTAATATTAACCCCTTGAAAATATGACGAAATCTTACGTGAATCGTGTAGTTTGCATAATAATAATAACAATAATAATAATGATAATAATCAAGAAATAGAAATATGAAGGAGCGAAAACAAAAATATATATTACACGTCGTGGTGTTGAAGTTAATGGAACGATCGATGATTGTAACATGAAGTAAAAATTAATATAATTTTCTTTCGATGAATTTGTCGATGAATTTTAGAGTGCGTTCTTTAATTCACAATTAAATTAAATTATCAAAATAAATTTAAACTGATGTATTAATTTACTAAAGTTTAGTGATGTACATGTAACATAATGCTAATTACCATGGGTCTTCTGCAACAGGCATTAATTTCACTCATTATCGAAAAACCGTTTTAATTGATTCGTTCGATCCGGGCCGGAAAATTAGTTAATAGAAATTCCAAAATTTTACAATCTGTAATTTCCGGCTACTTTTTCATGAAACGATCCGTTTTTAAGGAATCCAGTCGAAAATGTAATTTCACGGTAATTTTCAAAGTACGCATTTTGTGCAGAACGACTTTCGAACGTGATGCAAAAGGAGACCTTTGCCTGAACCGGTAGGAGACGACGCATTTAACGAATTCTTTCACAAATAAGAAATTTCGTCTATTGGGTACAGTAGAAGCGTTTTATCGTAACACTCGTTACTCAAACGTTCTCTCATGTGGATGTTCTACTACGCAAACAGCATATTTCTTATTAGAACCCTCTATGTAAATATGCACATTGTGTTCTTTTCTTTCTGTAGGACGAAATCCACCCAGAATGATCTGCTATGAGATTGACATAGACGATAGGCATTAACAGTGCAACCGAAAAGTAACGCAGCAGAGCTAACAGTACTCAAACAATTATTTGATCCAGTTGCCAAAACAATGAGTGATCCATAAGTCTGATCTTTTTTAAATTTCTCAAGGAATAAAAATTGAGCAAAATACATTCTTTCTGATTTTGCACAAGCAAACCAATATTTTTTTAATTTCATTTTATTCATTTACTGTTAAAAATGATAACGTGAGTTCGCGCTTACCATCCATATGCAGATGCGCTAGTTACAATAAATAGTAACTAGAAGATAGTTCTAGATATAATCAGTAGATTTAATCGATAGGTTTAAGATATTCTTTTGTTTTTATCCCTAGTCCATGTAAGAAAGTGCAATAAAGGTTATTCAGCTCAGAACGGTGTGATAGATTAAGAATAAGCTAATGGCTATTGTGATCCTACCTCTAAATACAGAAAAACAATATTTATTTGTTTGTAAGTTTATTTTAAGGTAGTCCCGCTAACAGTAAAACCAATTTATTTCATTTCGTCTGAAGTATTTTATATAAAATTCGGTGCTAAGTATTTTTTACTTTATTATGTGAAAATTCTCTTATCCAAACATTTTTGTCCTTCAATTAGTTCACACAACGGAGTTTCCACTGTAGTTGGCGTACCACTGAAAATTTCGTCGCGTTTTCAGCCTGGTGCACGTAGCGAGAGACGATAAATAAATAAATGAGAAATGTAACGAGGTTCCGATAACATTGACGTTGCGGCCGATTGCAGCGGCGCTGTACCACGTCGCGTCGCGTCGACAAAGAAACGGCGTATTGCGGCTTTCATTAGCAGCATCATATCGGCAATCGTCATCCCGAATCATCCAATTAACGGCAGCTATAATGAGGACGTCATAAATGATTCATAGTCGAATTTCTCGTCAATGCATCGCCACTGCAGCAAATGGAATTATAGTTCGACCGTATGGCAGCTACATTTGCAGCCAGTTTTTCCCACTAAAAGCCATTCATCTCATCAATAGGACTGTCATTCACGTGCATACGGAGAATCTATAATTCTATGAATAGGAAATGACCATTTACATTGTAAGCACTTAGTCATCAGATTGACTGCTTTCTGTAAAGGTGGACATTTGGCAATGTTAAATAATAATAAATGATTACGCACAGATAATAGTATACAGAAACGTAGTTTTGCAAATTAATCGTTTTTACGTATGTATTCATGTTAATTACATACTTTCATTAAACGATTTGCTCGCTTGTAGGAATTTTCACGCAATTCTGTTACCTTTAATGCTTCATATCGATGGTTTCCATCATCACAACTGTCTTATTTCAATATTTCGTTAGGTAATTTTTTAAATTAACAAGAATTACCCATTGTTCGTAAATTCCTGTACACGTGTATACAGCTTACGAGCTGTATATAAATTTTACATGCGCAATCATGTATTCTATGTCAAAGTAAATTAGAATATTAAAAGTGGTTCACAACCTTTTTAGCATCCTAATTTCTACGATTTTATCTTTGACAGTGGATTTGCGTTAGTTAAATTTGCGGAGTGGTAAAACAGTGGATTTTGCGTTTATGAAGTGTTTTATAAATCGCGTTACGTATAAAACGTTTTCGAGAGTCAGTCTACGTATTCGAAGCGATTGAAAGTGTTTCGCAGCACATCACTTTCTGCTTTCCAGGTTTGAATTCTGAACACAGGATGCTGATATACCGAGAAAAATCAAATTCGTTCGAAATACTTAAACCATCATCTTCTTGCCATGTATTGTCAATTTCCTCGAGAAAATAATCAACGTATCGAGATGGTTTTATCGAGAATGTCATCAACCCGACACGTTCCCAGTCCATTAGGAGAGAAGGATCGTCTTTGCAGATATCATGCAAATGTGGGTCATCGATGAAGCATTCAGCCCTGCTGGCTTGTTCTGTTTTATTTCAGATCGTTGTACTTACACTTCATACCGATAAACAGCTGGCTTTTCATTTGCATCCTAATTGGGTCAAAATCGTAATATCTTGCTCCATATTAACCAGGTCAGCACCAGTATCCGTTTATTCTTCGCGAATATTCTAATAATAATATGAGCGAGACACGTAACGAAGATTACGCGGCAATATATAAAAATCCATTCTTTTGATTATCTTTTGTTCTTATTCAACGATCAAAAATACTTCAATTTTAATGCAATATTGATTATCAAAGGGAGAAAAATTGATCCTACATTAAAGTAAAAAGAAATTACGTAAAGTAGTATGTAATTATAAAGATAATACAGAAAATTAGAAATTTGAAATGAAATTTCAAATTCAATCATGCAAGATCCGTCATTAATTTAAGAATACGAAGAAAGAGAGCAAGAGAAATATTTTACTTTAATAGAATTAACATATTGTAACATATTAAACAGTTATCAACTTGCACGCTCCTCGTACTGTCCAATCATTTCGTTTTCGCTCTTAGATCAATGTATATGTATAATATTCAACGCTTCATTCGTTTCATTATCACACCCACACAAACCAAATTTAATTTCTTTTATTATCATTATTGTTCAATAATTTAATATTTAAATAAACTAATGATATATATGTATATTGATATCAAAACAATATGTGTACGGTCATTTCCGTGTATAAAAACGCTATAATCTGATTTTTTAAAACAATTCTACGATCTTGCGATAAGTACCCAGTATACTTAGAAACCAGGCCAAGACACGAGTTTTTTGATATTTTCGCGGAATTTGTATGGATAATAACAGTAGAGAAATGCAAACGATCTCTCCGCCTCATATCTAAAAACGTTCAACCGACGTGACTTGGGCAAAATGCGCTTTTGCTTCGCCGCATTCTACCCCATTCTGTGATCCACACCACCTTGTTCTCTTTTGTCTAATGTTCGTGCACGTGATTTAGATGCATGCTACATAAATTATGAGCAATGCCCACCGTACGAACACATATAATTGCGGCTCGCAAGCTTCCTAATTACACCCCAATGATAAATTAGCGATATTGAAGGTTATTAAGCAACAGGATGAATTAAGAGGAATAACGTGATAGTATTTAATTTGATATTGTACATATAAAATTCTTCTATGTGGTTTATTACATCTTAAGGTGGCCTAAAAATATCTAACATTAGATCTAACATTATTTTCACCTGGAAGTATTTACGAAAGGATCAAGATTTTTATAGGAAACTTGAAGCAACATGTGGACTCTGTGTTTATATTTTTCTTATTACATGAAATTACGAAATGGCAGAGTGGTGTAACGTTGTCTGACCAACGTTGTTCACATCCAGCAGAATCTTGTTTGCTTGTGCCCAGCGGCAAATGCGATTGGAACGCAAAAAGTGAGAAATTTTTATGCAAATTTGAATAAAGATAGATTATCTACAATATAGTGCGTGATTTTCTTGATATCTCAATCCGTTGAATTTTTATAAATTTTCAAAGTTAAGTTTTCTCAGCGAAGAATAACATTTTGTCTTTAACAAGCCACTGTTTTTTTATTATTCAAAATTATGGAAAAACTATACGGTGCATTGTAGCTAATCTATTTTTTTGTAATTGGCACAAAAATGTCTTGCCTTTTACATTCCAGACATATTTGCAGCTGAGCGCAAGAAAACAAGGTTCCGCTGGATATGAAGTCAGACCACGTTGCACCACTCCGCCATTTCGTAATTTTATGTAATAAAAAAGATATAAACACATAGTCAAGACGTTGCTTTAAGTTCCCTATAAAAATTTTTATTCTTTGCCAAATACTCGTGGGCGAAAAAGTTCTTAGATTTACTCTACTTCTTTAGGCTTCTAGGGTTGCACACCCTCTTGAAGAACAAGGAGGATATAACCCTTTTATGTACTTCTTTTCTGGGACAAGTATGTTGAGAATACAATGAAAGACTACCGCAAACTTAAAAATATCAAAATATGTTAATATAAATAGTGACAAATGAAATGCAAGTAAAAAATATGCATTTTTTAATCAGATTCTACATTTTATTTCTATCGTATCAAAATGCTGTAATAAATATAATAGCATGCTAATATGATAATGTGTAATAATGTAGTTGCCGTATTTCCATAAAGAAGCAGAAAAAAACATTATATTTTTTTTTATTACATCAAATTACGAAATAGCAGAGTGGTGTAACGTTGTCTAACCAACGTTGTTTATACCCAGCAGAATCTTGTTTGCTTGTGCCCAGCGGTAAATGCGATTGGAACGTAAAAAGTGAGAAAAGAAGAAAAGAAAAGCAGGGATACCATTAGTTTTATAACAGAAAATCATTGACGAAATAAATTAAATTCATCATGAATTAGTCAATTTTCCAAAAATGAATTCCATCACACTCAGTGTTACTGACAGCATAAATTTCACAGTATCCAATGATTCTATGAATTAGCAATTACCAAGTTCTAACGTTAAAGTCCTGAGGATTATACAGGGTGGTTGGTAACTGATGGTACAAGCGGAAAGGGGGTGATTCTACGCGAAAAAAGAAGTCGAAAACATAAAAAAAAATTTTTTTTTTAATTTTTCCACCGAGACAACGATCTACAGTGAGATGCGTTATAACGAGACGTGATAAAGTGCACGCGTACCGAGCGAAAATTTAAAGTCGATTTTCTCGAAAACAAAGCCTCAAACGAAAAATATTTATTCTATATCTTCTATTCTATATATTCTATATTTTCCATTATTCTATATTTTGAGGTTTAAGTGACCATCTTGGGTCATCAGCTGTAAAACACGTGTCCGTTGTAGCAACACTGAAGACTCTGGTATAAGGACAACTCGATGGACATATTAATGAGTCAATAACTAGTAAATACTCGGCGGGTTCGCTAGCTACGCTCGTAAAGGGCGTATGCGGTAGTAAGATGTCGCGCGTTCGAAATCACTCCTGGGCATATTTGCAAAGGTGGAAAACCAAATATCATCTTAGAAGTATATACAACGGGCAAGTGGGTTTCTCCCGCTCCCCTTGCCTATTATGTTGTTGTGCTTTCTATGAGTGTTTGGGAAGTACCCCCGGAGATTTCGGTCACTCACTCGTGCTGACTATACCTAGCCCCGCCCGTGGGGTTTTAGCAGATAAAAATCCGACACCCTTGTCCCGCTCCGTGCGATGAGATAAGGTGTGGATGAAGATTTCCCCACGTAAAAAAAAATTTTTTTTCCGGTATTACCCCGCCCCCTCTCCCCGGAGAGCGCGGGTGCCTATGAACGTTCCCTTCACGTAAAAAAAAAGTTTTTTTTCTTTTTTTTTTAATTTTTCCATCGAGACAACGATCTACAGTGAGATCCGTTATAACTAGATGCGATAAAGTGCACGTGTACCGAGCGAAAATTCCAAGTCGATTTTCTCGAAAACAAAGCCTCAAACGAAAAATTTTTATTCTATATTTTCGACTTCTTTTTTCGCGTAGAATCACCCCCTTTGCGCTTGTACCACCAGTTACCAATCATCCTGTATATTGAATACTCTTCTTCATGTACGTAGCTGGAATTTAACTGGACAAGATTTTGTCGCTCTAGTTCTTAACTGTTTTATCTCCGCTGGTTTGTAAACGGAGGAAATCGAGTTTAAAGTTTATGAAATTTAATATAATTGCGTGTAGTTATGACTTGAACGAACTGAATATTTGCTGCTTTCTAAATACCATTTTCATAATATTATTATGAATTCGTATTCTTGACACCAGCCAGACGTACGTGGATTGATTAATTATACTTTTTTGAAAAATGCAGTTGCATCAGTTAAGAACTAGAACGACGATTTATTCGATGCACGTTAAGGCAGACTACTGTAGGCTCCGTAACATTTTTCACGAATAATTTCCCATGTAGCTGCGTACGTTATTCTCGCCGAAGAACGAAACACACGGGTTTATCAAGAGATACGTTCATCGGGGAAAAGTCGACTGCACGAGCATCGATGCAATTACGTGCAAAACCATTGCCGGAAGAACGCGAATCCGTGTAAAAGCATTTACGCGGTAACGGCAACGAGTAGCGTGTGGTGTACCGCAGACGTTGTTTCTGCAGACGCGTTTGCCGAGCCTCGGATCTACTATAAGTGTAACCTCGTTTAAAACGCTCCAATTCATGGCAAAATGGCTGGCACTGTACTCTTCTGGTCGCGTTCCTCTTCTCACGTCAAAAATATGACTGGAATTGAATAGACGAATCAATATAGCAATGATATTTTCGTTGTCTTATTTTTGTTTGGCTCTGGAAATAAAGAGGCTTTTTTATGTTTCAGTGATTTTTATGAACTGAAGGCAACTAGGTTCCAGTACATTCGATTTAAAATAAAGGTAAAAAAATAGTACGTATTATGAAAGTAACGAACTACTTTATTACTTTTCATTTTCGAAATAATATTGGAAAACTGTCTATAGCAAATATCGAATTCTATGTAAACTTGTGATGTAAAATAATTGTACCTGTAATAATAGTTAGTACTATTAATAATATAGTTACAATTAATATATTAATAAATATAATGTCGTAATTACTGCTGCTATTACCTAACATAAAGTTTAATATATGGTAGATAAATATAATTTGTACGCCAATTAATTAGAAACTGTCTGAATTATAATTATAATATTACGACAAACTATGCTAGAGAAGAGAATGTAATATACAGGGTGTCTCTGAAATTATCCTGCAAGCGATCGGATGGTGATTGCACATACAGGAATAAGTCGAAAAAAGAGAATAACATTTTTTCGTTCAAGTCCTTGTTTTTGAGAGAAATAAATTTCGAGATCCGTCAAGTGCTCGTATGCTAATTGCAAGTTTCCAGGCACTCGACTTCTTTTCCAGTTCGCGTTGATGTTTATAAACAAGGACAATGTCATGATCGACTTCCTGTCATTATTGTTATTTTATTTCCAGAGTATTCGCGTTTAAGATGGTTTCACAAATAAGGATAAGAGTATTCCTTTTTACAAATCATTTTATCAACGTAATAAGTGTTCGAAATGTTGACCACGTTGCTGCATACATAGCTCTGCTCGTACAATAAAATTATTACTAACACGAGGAGAAAGATTTTCAAACTGATTTTTCTCGAAAACGAATCTTCGAACGAAGAAATGTTATTCTTCTTTTTCGACTTATTTCTACGTGTAAAATCACCAATGGACCGTTTGTACCATGATTTATGTGACATTTTGTTTAGACATTTACCGAATGTCCAGCTGGACAAATTGTAAAGTACAAATTAAATAATAAAAAAAAAACCTGTCAACATTTGAAGAGACGAAGCCTCGAACACCATTGCTTCTTTAATTAGTTGAACAATAATTTACTGTCTCTTATAACAATATTACATGATTAGTAGACGAGATGAGACATCTAATTTCGCCACCTAAAATTACTTGTAAGTGGCTTCAGTATGCATAGAAAAAATATTTCAATAAATGCTGCTTGGTATCAAGAGAGATATACAGGGTGGTTGATAACTGGTGGTACAAGCGGAAAGGGGGTGATTCTACGCGAAAAAAGAAGTCGAAAATATAGGATAAAAATTTTTCGTTTGAGGCTTTGTTTTCGAGAAAATCGACTTTGAATTTTCGCTCGGTACGCGTGCGGTAAAAAATTAAAAAAAATTTTTATTCTATACTTTCGACTTCTTTTTTCGCGTAGAATCATCCCCTTTCCGCTTGTACCACCAGTTACCAACCACCCTGTATATCGTTTTAAGTAATTGATATGTACATCTATCTCCGAGTTATTTATATTTAAAGAAGTATAATTTTCAACTCATTATAAAAGCACTTGGTTTTAAATTACGAAATGAGCGTATATATAAAAATACAATTTCATACACTATTTCTTCTTTATTTTCACATTCGAGGATTTTTTTTATCTACAGGTTTGCAGCCATATCTTCTTTAACTATATTTTCAGATCTCATTCGCATCAGGCAACCGATAAGAGAAGAACAAATGGGAAATCTCACGGTCCATAAACCACATACTAAATTGCGCTGCTCTTCGGGGTCTTATCGACCCTCTGGACCCCTAGAATTGTTTGACACGATGCTTGAAGAGGCTTATCGTAAATAGATACAAAGGACGACAGCGATCGATGTTCTTCCGCAAATGCACACATCGACGATCGATGGATAGGGTGCGCGTTCAAGCATTATGATAAATCATAAATGATGTCCTTTTAAGATATATTCCATCAGTATCGGTTATTTCAGTAACACCAAGGCGGAAGTATATAATTTTTTTTTTGCAAAAGAAAAAGTTGTTTGAAATATCAAGTAATTTTTTTAGATATTATGTAAATTTATATATTTTGTAAAATACATTTCCTATGCAACGTAGGTGTAGAAACAATTGAGCTATTAAGTTTCTGGTATGAAATACAAGCTATGGAATTAAATAATTACCAACAATTTTTATTTTCTCTGATATTACAATTACATTAGAATTGTTTGATAGTCGGTTCGATTAATGTAATATAAAATATTAGGTATGTATACTTTAGCAGCATGGATTTTGCTTTTCATATTTTTACGTTAATTACTTCATTTCATTGTTTATATTTCGCGTTAAAAGCTCAATTGTTCAATATCTATTTTATTACAAAATTTACATTCCACAAACTATTTTCTGTTTTATACGTCATGCAGTTTCTTCAACATATCTCTTTGATTACAATCGTCAATATACATTTTATATGTATTTGCGTTGCAGAAGCATATAAATTGTTTCTTACAAAAAATGTGTCTAAGAGAAATATTGTAAACTAAAAAGTGTACTTTGAATTGTCTATAAAACTTTGTATATATAGCCCTATGTGCTAAATAATTTTTATAAATTATATAATTATATAGTATGATTATATCGTAATAATTTGTAAATATATAAAGTGACATTTTTGTTAGAAAATTCAAACAATGCCCGACATCATCGAGCCAATAGCCACATAATTTTCGCAATTCAGTCATTATATCCGTGGCCATTAGCCATGATACTGGTATCAACGATAACTACCTGTCGTGCTCAGCTACAGCTTATGCAAATTCACATTAACCGTTGTCCTCTAGTTCCTGCAATTATATCAATTTTAAGTGTAATTTAAAATATTCGAGACAACAAATAATTTCTATCGACTCATATTCTATCCTCGATCGATCTTCCTATATCGAATAAACTTTCCTTCACTTTTTTATCCCTTAACGTTTATTCACGCTACGTTTCGTAGCGTCTCTTCGGTCACGTTCGTGCTTTCAAGTATCTCAAAAATGTAAACGATGGTCGAGAGTTACGTATTCCAAAGCAATCTACAAGGCAATTGGCAATCCGTTGTGCGCTCGCGGATGAACTTTTCCATCGTTCAGAGTCCGATAACCGAGAGAAACGGCCCTTCTTTCTCTCGGTTGGTATACAGCCAACTCGTGGCGACGTTAATTATTTAAGACATCCGCGGCGCTGGAAAATTATCTGCCGGATAGATTCTTGAAATCCACTAGCGCAAGACGAAAGATAAACGGTATCACGTGTATCGGAAAAAATCTGCGATGAATTATTACCGTACACAGCCATAAAGCGTGGTTACCGTGACCGAGCCGATTTTCAGATGGAAGGTTATAAAAAAGAAACGTTATGCAAATGCTCGATGTAATTTCTCTTGCGAAATAAAACGATCTTTCTGTGTTGAAAATTGTCTTGTTAATTGTATAATAATATATACTATAATTATAATAATTGTATAATAATAAGTAAAATAATTTACTTATCTATTTAAAACGAAGATAAACGTATGAAACAATGAATGGACATTTTAGTAACTTTACTGAAACTTAGTATTTTATTGTGTCCCTGTACTGTAATTTAATTTCATATTAATTGATTCATTTATTTTACATAATATGTTTGCTTTTAATTATTGAATCTTCTCATCTGTTTAAACTCACAATCAATGGGAATCTGACTGAACAGCAAATAGCCTATAACTTATGGTATCGTTGTCCAGCTGCACTCGTGTAATATCTATAATCCAGTAATTATCTAATACTCTAGTAATGATACGTAAAATGAGCCGTAAATAGGAATAAATAGATTTTGTGTATTTTGATTCACGTGATAATGGGAATAGAAAAAATATGAGCGTCTATGGTTAAGGTTGCCATAATATTCATTACTATCATATAATATTTAACACTAGAATTACTAATAGTTAACACAAAGCTATTTTTATCAAAAAAACGGTCAAAATGACTGGTCTTTAAAAAATACGTAATAATAGAATATTTTTATATTTATTGATTTATTACTTTTTAACAGAAGCAATTCCATGCTATGTAGTACATTTTTGGTATTTTTAATCCATCTGGGACAATGATCCCTAAACGAGGGTAGACACATTTATAAAATTGTAGAACCAGTCATTTTGACTGCTGTGGTACTTCTAGCGTTAGCATCCGATGATCTAGCGATCGATCCGGAATTTTCTTGATAACTGATATCATCATGTCGAATGATACGCAATAAAAATTTTAAAAACGTGTGGCAAGTTGTACAAAACGAGGAAACTGGTTAATTGGGGTTCGATAAACAGATTGCAGGACCTTTTTACACTTTGACAAGTATCAGTCATTTTTACTGGTGTTGGTATAAATAACCTTGATATGAAATTATTTTCAGTTTGGATACATAAAAAACAAAATAAAATTCATTATATTATTCTTTTAGTTATCGTTGCAAAAGTTATTACATCATTGCGGAAGAAAAATATAACATGAAGTAGGAATTTCAAAATAAATTTGTAAAACCAGTCAATTTGACTGGTTTGGTAGTTCTAGCATTAAATATCAAAAATTGGTGCAATTATTTCAACTATTAAAACAGCACGATATTTTTACGAAATTTTGTTGAGCACAATGTCCAACTGGTAATTATTAATCAAATTAATAATTGATATTAATAATTGATATTAATAATTGAAATTAATAATAGTTCGCCGATACCAAGATATAATAGCATATAAAATAACTTTAATAATGAAAATTTAAAGCATTGGCATATTTATTAAACAGAGTTGACGTTAGGATCATTCATTTAATACTTCAATTTTATTACGTTCAAAATTTCGAATTTCCATGATGCATGGAACGAAGCGCGCAACTATTGCATTCATATTAATATGCACCTAACGATGTTGAGAATTGATATGTTCAATTTATTCACATCGATATACGATATATCGATGTACCAATATGCATACGACGATTAAGATATTAAAATATTTTCTATAATTAATTCCTAAATAATATTCACGATATGAAATTTGCCGCGCGTAAACAAATATTTTCAAAATTATGCGCGAGTAAATATTTTATAGACATAGCTGATACAATCGCTTATAATATAATATAAATACGAATATGGTATGTAACATAATATAATATAAAATTTATGCACGAATACTTTCTACCAATGTAGCAGCTGTAAGTAATATTTTTTTAATATAATATTTCTTGAATCGTATTTGAGATTCAGAAAAATTGCAGATAAACTGTCTGCGAACGTCTATTTAAAAGAAATAAGAATAACACGTTAGATCCAAAAATACAAGTCTTTTAAGAAGAGTTGATAAACTGACGAAGCTTTATGGAGGATAAAATTGAAGATTTCTCTAAGTGTCAAACATCAACAATTTTTTAGGAATGAGAGAAAGCTTCTCTGGCTTGAAATTATTTTCGAAATTTCATTTGTTTCGATTATCATGAGATCTTAAGCGTACAATAATCCAAATGCATCACGCAATTTTCTATTTTTTGTACTGATATATCCATCAGAAAAAGAATCGTTTTTTTTTAGAAAAGCCTTATGTGCCTCTTAGTCGTAGAGAAAACTGAATGTGCCATTTGTTTAAATTTGCAAGCACTGTAGCAATCCTGTTTGTCCTTAAGTAACTTCTATAAAAATGGAAGATATGTTTCTTCAAGATGCTGTTTTATTCTTATTACAAAAATATATTTTGTGACGTCCCGAGTAAGAATTGTTATAAAACTGGTGATATTTAGTGTCGAGTGTGTCTATTGTTTAAATGCATTTACATCGTGTTATACAGAGGCAATGTTGAACTATTGGTAATTATTTACAAATGGAAACTACTCTTAATTTCTATAATACGATATTACCATAAAAACAACATTTTTAAAATTTTTCTACTTACAGTATGGTCTACAACAAATCTTCAATCATTAAAACAAGCAATATTTTAATACCTTCGATACTACAATACTATAATGACACGTCTATGTACTTTTAATATCAAATATGCAGAAACAACATAAAAATTATTTTGTCAATGTGAAATTTCACGAACAACGTAGTGAATGTCAAAACTGCTTGCCTGTAAAAACTGGAATATATAAATTATATTCCTGCTTTATATGCTTCCGAATAGTTTTCATGTTTATATAAACCTGCATCGTCGACGAAACTATGATCAATCGCGGGCATTGCTCGAGAAACAATACGATATTTCTATATCTGCACCGTGTTTTTAATTCATTCTCCCCTTGTAGAGGAATCACGCGTGAAACCAATTACTCGCTGCTTAAAATTCATGGGGCAGAGAGATTAAAATTTATGCGTGAGCCGCGATCATTCCGCATCAAGCGAGAACTTTATGACGGGACTTCGGGTCACCGTTCTTTCATTACGTTCCAGCTGGCTGTGCAACCCTTTCGGGCCAGTTCACCGACACAAGATCGACCCTCATTATTTAGCAACGTGGCGCAATATTGGATAGCTTTGTGGCAAAATCATTTAACGCTTGCCCGGCTCTATCCTCGACCAGTGTAAACAATACTCGACGATTCGCATTGCAATCTACGGAACAAAGGCCGGCCGATTCCTGGTGCGCTTTTATTGCGAGTCCGCTGGACGATTCGCCATCGACCATGAACGAACCGCCCTCTTACCATTTCTATTTCGTGTTTCGTCATTGTGCCTTCGCTTTTTGACGTTAAACATTCTCTCTACTCCATTATACGAAGGTGTTTTATGCAGATTTATTTTATCCACCTTTCGTGTATGAGTGTATGAGTGTTTTTAAACAGTGTGACATGACTACAAATATTCAAAGGTTCAGGATGTAGGAGAGGGTCGTGCAGTATCCCATCGACATACATAACCGTGCAAAAGTAGTTTCGACTTTTTTCACCAGATATTAGTACTTTTATATGAGTGAACAAACGAATATAACAACACTGCGTAACACATTTTCGAGTCATATCGTTCATTCCATTGTTTTCGCTGTTCTGACGCGTTAAACGTACGCGTTCATATTGCGAGTTATTTTCTACAGCTGATATTTTGATTCTCAGGTAAGTAGATGATATTTTCCCATTGCGTATACTATATCTAATCTGTTAAGTGTAATTATCAGCTCTTTGTATACTATTTGTATATTGTATACATTAGATATTAATTATATATATGCTATATTATATTTCATTATATACATCTATAAGTTAAATCTGTTGGCGAGTGAAATTAAATTAGAAGACGTTCATTTACCTTTTGCTGCAGAAAAACGTTTGAAATTCCAAAGCAGAAAAAAGAGAAATAGACAGAGGAGAACATGAATGCGTCTGTGAAGCTACTGCGCGAAAGTAAAACGTGAAGGCTGGCCACGCGTCGAATGCCAACAGACCAAGGAAAATATTAATTATTTTATTTGTAATGTATGTAAAAATAAACTTGAGCAAAAATGTGTATCCTAATATCCAAATGTCTTTCTTCTTTAACATTATTAATCATTTAGACCGGAACATTTGTTAATTAAATAATTGGTCGATATTGGACGACAATTCTTCATACAAATTACAACAGTCTTGCTCTTGCAAATTATCAATTCTTATTATTGGCTTTCACGTAATTGATTTCCCTCCTTTTATTAATTCCATTTGTATGACAAATTCGTTTTTTAGAATTCGGTTTTGCCCAAGATATAACAAAAAAGAGCGGTAGTGCGCAACCCTTCTCTATAGTTACACAAAATTGATTTGATCGCATACTTATTTCTGCGTTTATTTATATATGTCGGAGATGAAAGGAAAACCGAAGCCTTTCCTTGGAAATTTTGGGAACATCCTCTAGTACTCTAGCTTAGATTTTATCATAGCTATAATTGTTCGAGATTTGTGATAGCGAGATTGGGTTCGAGGTGACAATTGGTCGCCGAACGTAGCCATGGTCACGGGATGGACGTTTTGCCTAACGGAGGTCTGGAGTGGTTGTATGGGTTTTCCGAGAAATGTGGTTGTGGCGGCATGAGGCCTCAGGAGCGGGCCTAGCCACGTGTGATGTTGCCTCGGAGGTGTCGATACAATGGGACATACATTGTATTAATAATCAAACTCCAGGCAGAAACTGCCTAGCAACGGCGTTTGGAACTTTCTCGATGCTTCCAACGAGTGTGTATCAAACTTTAGGCAGAGGCTGCCTAACAACGGGCGTTTGGAACCTTCTCGATGCTTCCAAACGAGTATAGAAAACAAATGCAATCGTACAGCGAGAAAAATCTCCACGAGGTTGGAATTCGTGCTATCGCCTTGGAGAGTGACACATCGAGCATTTTCAACAATCGTATTTCTGTGCCTAAGATTAGTTTACGCTTAGTAAAGAGTTATCCCGTTGACCGTGGATTCGTTTGAACCCAAAAACATTGTTAATAGCGTTCATTAAACTTATTATCCGTAAATCATACTATTCATTAAACTTACTATTCGTTAAACTTATTATTCATTAGACTTATTATTTGTTAAACTTATTATTCGTACAGTTTATTATTCACTAACTTTATTATTCGTCAAACTTATTATTTGTTAAGCTTTGTAGTAGTCTTGTATATACATGTAAATATAATCTCGGCTTTGTAAAACGATGGCTAATCCACGTGAAGAGTTGTTACGCGCCCAAAATTCCAATCATAACCCGACATATACATATATTTTTATGGTATTTTTATTTCCATTTTATCATCTTTTGAAAGAGCAAGATCTGTGTCATTTTTTTTTAAATTTATGATATCAAATATAAAAAAATTAATACGTCAGCTTCAGGTTTTAATACAGCATTATTTCGAAAAAAATAAAATAACTAGTAACGCAAGTGTATATTTTATTTCAGTGGATTTTAAATTATAGCAAAGTTGGAGTTATAAAAACTGAAGAAGAAATAGAGTTATTGACAAAAATTTAAAGGTATGTTATATTTTATACTATCTAGTATCTCTGTGATTATCATGAAAATTGTTTAATAAAACTAATCGTTGTTTCTAAAAAAAAAAAAAAAAAAGCGGAACGTTGTACGCGTATCGGTGATTAACCAAGTTCGTAACATGGATAGTTACATCTGCTATTTGTGAAGTTACTGTATGATGAAAAAAGATGTTAGTAGATTATAATTCGAGAAAACGAACCGTAGGAACTAATTAGGATCTCGTCGTCGCCTGTTCAATACCAGTTACCTTGCTATAATCCTGCCCCTGGAATTAACGACCTTAGCACATGGCCTGCAGTTCTCGGATATACAGACACTGCTAAGGCACTGTTAATTACCAGAAATATCGTATTAAAACGTACTGAAGAGCGTAAATTAGCAACTCACTGAAAGTCAACAGTAACACTGCTGTTATGCATATTGTACTTGGGAATTATTCGACGCATCTCACGTCCACTTGGACGCGTTTCTTAGGAAAAATTATTTCTATAGTTTCACTACTTAAATGATAAACTAAGAACTTAAAAAATATTCGTAATAAATTGCTACAGATCTAACCATTACGTTTTCAAATTGTAAAAGAACGCTATGCTTAAAGTGTATATTATTCTCTTACCTTTTAAAGGTATATTTTATGAATAGATAAATATTTATTTATTATATATAAAATTCAATAAAATTAATGCGAGAGAAAAGGAAGATTATTCGCAGAAATGTAATTTTTCATACATTAAATTTATCTAAGTTTTTAAATATGTTACATATATTTCAGTCTTGCAAACGTGCAACATCTTCTATTTTAGTATTTTAGTCTTTATTTTTCTTTTATTTTTCTTTTATTTTTCTTTTATTCCTGTTTTATCGCTATTCTACGGTTCGCCAAAAAGGATTACTTTATTTTTACGTTCTTTCATGATGTTAAACGAGGGCAGAATAAAAGACTTCGTAGATAAAAAAGCAACGTAATGCCAATAATGCATTAGCTTCTGTGCGCATTATGGTGTATCTAGAAAAGTATAAACCTGTAGGCAATCTCTATAGCAACGATTTTACAGTATACCATAACCTCGTCCAGTTCCCTGCTCATAAGTGTGGTCAAGGGACTGTGAACATTGTTGGGTAGCATTACTTTCGCTTTATGACTTCGCAATGAATAGACTTATGAGCTTTCACGGCTCTCACAGCAAACACTTCCGCCAAAATGTTATCCTCCGTCATGTTTATTAATTGTCTTTTTAAGTATGCTGTAGTTAAATTGTTTTTAAATACTCGGTAATTAATCGATAATTAAACGATTGGAAAAATATTTGTATCCTCTAGAAACGACACAAAAACATTCATCTTAAATCGAATAACACATAATCCTTCTTTCGCTTTGTTATTTTATGTGTGAATATTAAGTTTAGGAGATTAGAAATGAAATAATTCACGAAGTACTTCAACTTTTTTAATAAAATGGATTGCGTAAAAATCGTGAATATATTTTGTTTCTTACTATAGTACGTCGCAATTACATTCTAGTATTTTGTTCCTTGAAACATAACTCGTGCAAACGAATGTTTTAGCACTGCAAAGTTCTGCTGCGATCTATAGTACGTCCAACTGTGCAGAATGTACGAAAAAGCGAAGCTTGACAATTTTAAGTCGTTCACCTTCCTCTTATCTTACCGCAGTTGACCTGTTTACCTAGTTGCACAATCGCCTTACCTCTAGCACAAGCTCCCTTTTTATTTCTATCAGATTGATCGACACGAGTTCGCTGGTTTTTACAAATTTATACAAATATTGCGATGTCTATAAATGCTCAAACATTTATAAAACGTTTATAAATCGTTCAATTTTTAATAACTTTATGTACAAGCACTTGCAACTTTCTAACGAATACTTTTTTCCACAACTTTGCTGTTTTGTAAAAATTTCTTTACTTTTTTGTATACAAAAATTATTCAAGTTAGCACTTTATGTGTTAAGTACTATCGATAAAAGGATATCTTTTGTATCGTTTCTACAACCATAAATGTCGATGCTATATTAATCTTAGATTTTTTACATCGAACGATTTTTCATTTATCTGTATTTTTAGATCGATAAAATAGAAGAAAACGTACAACTATCATCAGCACGAAACATTAAACTTTTGTCAGGGGAGATATAATAAGGAAACGTACATATCAATGGCCAATGAAAAAAAGATTAACACTGCAACCGAATTAACCACCATTCGTGACAAGAGCAATCGCTTTAGAATTCCATTGACGGCGACAAAAGTCAATTTTAAAAGTCGTTTCAAACCATTTCGGTCCCCGTCCATCCAGAACGGGAGGTGACAAAAAAAAAAAAGAAAAAAAAAGACTGCGACCGATATTTCCGCATAGACACGAGGCCAATCAAGTTTCGTCATTTTCGTCGTTCAACTTCGACCTTGTAATCGAGTTTCCCTTCGACATTTACATAGAAAACTCGCGTTACACGAGAGGGAAAAAGAAAAAAAGGAGCCAGATTTTCAGCTAGTGAGAAACTTTCTAAATGTCATTGCCTCGCGGCTCGTTGAACGAAAGACAGGTTCCACGTGGGTGAAGCAAATTCGAATCGTTCTCACTTGCCGATTCGCCAGTCGTTTGCCCTTCGCTTGGGTAAATATGAAGTCGATACAGCATCAGCGTCCACGGAGCTCGATCTATGACCCTCGATCTCGCCGACAGGCCGATTCCTTTCTGCCTGATGCCGTTCGTGTCCTGTGGAACTTGCTGCACCGGGCCCGGAATTAGTTGGAAAGTCGAGAGAGCTACGATCGGAACGTGCCTGAAATAGGCAAGTCGATCCATATTCTTTCCGTGTTCGCCTTTTTCATTTATACGGATCCAGAGCTGGACTGGGTCTGCATAAACGCGGTGAAATTTATGGGCAAAATGCATCGAATCGTTCGGCCGAGATAGTCCAGGCAAATCCTTTTTCCTTGCGTTTCTGGCCTCTATGGACGCCACCAAATTCCCTCGAACGATAATTAATTATATACGCGAACACCGGCACACGCGTTCATCCTTATTGGATTCCACTTTCCAAATGGACTTTGCAACTGGTCTCGTCACTCCCCTGCGCAGAGAATTCGTGATTTATTCCCCTGTCGGTAGAACGAACGCTTCTTCCCCCCCTGTCTCCTCTTTTTTTTTCTCTTTCTCACTGGCAATTCGTTCGTCGTTTTACCCTTCATCAGGGTAGCAGCAACTATAGTTCCCTCTCTGTCTCTCTCTCTTTCTCTCTTTTTGATTCGCTCGTTCGCTGCGGCGTGCAGGTTATCGTTTTTATATCGAACGTTCGATGATTCCAGCGCTTTACAATTTTTCCGGTGAAATTAATTGGTTTTCCTGTTTCATGAATTTCCGGGGCTTCTGGGAGCATTGATCTTTGCCAGCTGAATGTCAACATCGTGTTGTGCGAAGTAATGGGCCACATGGAAATGTACGAAACGCGTATAATAGGAAAATCGTAGGCAAGTAGTAGGTAGGTACGCTTTCGTAGTTTCTTTTGTTTCTAATATCGTGCGGCGATTGAAAAGGGATATTTTAATGCAACATAGATAAAAAGAAAGAGGATCTGTCAGGTCCGAAGATATAGTTGGCGTAGTTTCATAGACACAAAGATATATGGAACTTTTATTAAAACAAACTGTTCAAGAAATATTAGACAGACATTTTAACATCTCGACGAGTAATACTTTTAAAACCATGGAAAATATAGATCCATCTTATTTCAATATAAAGTAAATAAAAAGAAAGAGGATCTATCAGGTTCAAAGATATAGTTGACGAGGTTTCGTAGACACAAAGATACTTCGATCTGTTAAAACAAACGATATTGCACCTTTAACATTATAACATCTTCACGAGGATTATTTTTAAGATCATGAAAAGTGTAGATTTAACTTCGAAATTGAATAATTTGGGTACACTGAATTAATTTGCAACATTCTAAAAGCTACTTCTCTATGACTTTTTTATCGTGTACTTCTGCTGTAATATTTACATGCAGAACTGTATGAAATACTCAAAGTGGGAGTCCTCGTTACAATGTGTAATGGGTGAAATAAGCCTCTGCTTAAGTTCCATTTCATTAGCCGCGTCCATAAAAATATAAATTTGCATGGGAATCTTTAGTCCAGAGTTAACGTAATGGAAGAAAGTTGTTAAGCAAATATTGGGTTGCCCGTAAAGTTTGTAGCGAGATTGAAAAAGGAAAAAAGAAAAAAATGTAAGGTCAACGTCTTTCGTAGTATCATTTTCTTGAATAATGTATGTCCCTTTCGGTGGTTTCTTGCTATCTTTTAAAGTCTTAAGAGCTCGTGTAATCGCTTCCACGGAGAATGTTTCGACTTTTACAGAAACGAATTCTTCCAACAAGTTTTTGCAGACTTTTGGTGTATACAATTTTTCATCATTAAAGAAAGGTTTATAAATAGCAGAGTAAACGAATATCAGAACAGAATGGATGAGATTCGACGTTTCTAAGGATTCAGCATGGTGTTTGTTATTGCGTTGTTAAAATACGATAAATGATTGATATTTTTTTTTATTTTAATATTCAGCTGCGCTATTTGTACGAATTCGACGTTTTATTACTCTACGGGAAATTGTAACGAACAGTGTGCTTATTTACGCAGATTCATATTTTTGTAAAAATAGATAAGGGAACCTAACACCTAAACAGAAATTTGTTTTGCCTACTAAAGATTACAACAAATGTTAACTTTTTTCAATTTCTTATAAATGCACAAAAATACGCAGTTTATTAACGAGTAATTCGTATCAAATTTCATTTTTTTAAGCGTTTATTGTCAAAATACTTTATACTAATATATACACAGCTTAGTAATTACTGCAACGCTTAAACAGTTTACAAAAAAATTGTTATCAATCTTTATAAATTGAGTACTCGTAGACTTCGGAAATTTCTTCGGAAAACAAAACACTAGCGGGAATTTTTAACGGAGTATAAGCAATTATACTTATTCAATTTTATCGAATATACCGAGAACTATACTGTCGATCGTCAAAGATGATACAAATTTTTCGAAGAACTTAATACCATTCGCTGCCATCAAAGTATTTAGAATTCAAAGTATGTAAAATTGATATCTAAAATTGGTATGTAAAATTTCTGGATAAATCGAGAACTGGCATCTTTAATATTAATACACCGAGTATATTCGCGAAGGAGAACTTCTTAATATTAGAGTAGCTGTTTGTGATAAGTTCATCTTATCAGGATAATGTTTTATAATCACAGGTCTGAACTTATTGTTAATAGTCAGCGTAAATTGAACTGCTATAGTTAGTAGACAGCGTAGATTAAATTGCTATGGTTAATAGTCAGTATCGCTTGTGGCTATCAGGCACAAAATACGATTTTGTATTTTAACAATTAGTAGATTAATGTTATATAAATATAAAACAAATATACGTGTAAATGTTTATCACATTTTTGGCACGCGCACCGCGAGTGAACGTAATATGTCGATGTTGGTTTATCAAATTTCGTGATGGCAGTTTCAGAAATAATTGACAAGCCGTCATCGTTTACGCATAAAGTTTCTAAAGAAATTATTGATAAAAACCTTCAGTGAACACGTCTTGGAAAATAAAAAAATACTTTTGTTGGTTTATCAAATTTCGTGACGGCAGTTTCGGAAATAATTGACAAGCCGTCATCGTTTGCGCATAAAGTTTCTAAAGAAATTATTGATAAAAACCTTCAGTGAACACGTCTTGGAAAATAAAACACTTTTGTTGGTTTATCAAATTTCGTGACGGCAGTTTCAGAAATAATTGACAAGCCGTCATCGTTTGCGCATAAAGTTTCTAAAGAAATTATTGATAAAAATTTTCAGTGAATACGTCTTGGAAAATAAAAAATATTTGGTACAAGTAGAGCAGAGTTTTCGAATATTGATAGAAAGCTAGAATGGTTTCAGAGCCAAATGTATGGGTGTGATAATATCATAATGAATCGATTTACCGCTTTATCCATGGAATCGAGATTCCATCGAGCTAATCTGATTAATCTAATAAATAATCCTAATTTATGATCTATTGATTCCATGAGAAGATACTGCTTCTAGTCGATATATAATTCGTTAGTAGTTTATTTGTACATTTACATAACGTTTATAACAACGTGCTATTAAATATTTAAGAAGGTGATCTATAAATCAATAAAATAAGATTTTGTCTGAACCTTCAGTTTGATACAAGAAAAATAGTTAAAAGCGTGTCGTGGATGAAATTTATAATACGATTATTACGTAGAATCTTCGTTCATAGTTAGACTGTTTTACAAAAGTGCAACACAACTTGATACGAGGATTGCATTTAATATTTATAATTCAAACTTAAGAAATAAAATTTTATATTTAATAACAGGTAGTTGGCACGCTGTAAGACGAAGAATTTCCGAAAGCAAATTACTTTTAATGTTTCGAATATTTTTAACATCTATAGAAAATGCGTAACATTTACTTAAAGGTAAACTACGTTAAAGGTAGTAGCTACAAGGACGTCGTAATACTTTCTGAAACCACTTAGTCAACCAGTCAATTACGAATAGATTATTATTCATAATAAGAATCGGGCGTAATTAAGTTTTCAAAGATTAACTTCGAAAGAGTCAACTTTTGAACAATGTTTAATTAGCTTGACGATATTCGAAGCATCTTTCCCTCCTTTAAATTAACTAAGCTTATTTTACATAGTTTCGAACAATAAATAATTCTGAAATACGTTTTATATCCCTCGTCGTTTATTAAAACAAAATATATAACAAATTAATTTTCAACCAATTTATTTTTAAACGATAATTGTTCAAATATTTTCAAGGATAAATGAGTACGGCACAATAGTGTACTGTATCTCAATACGCATGTTAAATTGCTAATGATTCCTTCTCCTTTCTTTTTATAGGAGCTTGATCATCTTGTCTAACTTTTAAAATGATAGTGAAAAACACGTGTACATCGTGTTAATCTTCGTGGAAAATTCTACTTTTCGTTTTTTATTATTTGCTATGTATCGTTGCTCATTGTCGCGAACAATTTCTAAATTCGTTCATTAGTCGTGTAATACGACGGAAGCTAATTTTACACGCTAACTCTGTTACAAATTAACGCAATGAAATCAAACTGAAGTAATGAATAATAAAAAACATATTTTAACGCTTGAAAAAAAAAAAGAAAAAAGAAAAAGATTTCCATGTCTACGTACAATGACTACTATAATTAGTACAGTTTATGCTTTCTTCAGCGTTAAATTAATATCCAACAGTGAAGTTTAAAGCGAAATGCAGTTTCAGTCGACTATTTATAAATTTGATGTGCTCCAACGCTGTATTTTACATGTTTAATGTAACGGGTGACACATGTTGTTTGTGGCGTTTACAAGAAAACCTTAAAGACGTTTTAACAAATTGAGTACAATTACTCTTTTGTGTAATTGTACGTACTACTATGCTTTTGTAGAGTCTATAGTAAGTATGTAGGTCGAGTTAGTAGTCGCATGATACGTAGGTCTAACTTGTGCCAATTAGTTGATCTTATTGGTGACTTGTGTCACTTCCCTTGGAACGTGCTTCAAATAACGCATCCCCGAGTTAAAGCTAATTTCAAATTACGTATACTGTTTGATCGATACTTAATTGCAAATGTTCATATTTTTGCCATTGCTACGGAAGTTTCTCAGATTATTTGTTACTTCGCTTATTAAACTGCTATCTTATAAAAATGAACCTAATGTAGCTATTTCGTTCAATGATATACATTTAAACAGTTAAAAAATGTTCATATTTGTGCCATTACTACACACGTTACTTAGATCACTTGTTACTTTATTTATCAAACCACTGGCTTATAAAAACGAATCTAATGTAGCTGTTTTTTTCAATACAATTTATATAATTATAATATACAATTTAAATAGAGTAAGTGTTTCGCAACAAATCTTCAATACGAGCGAAACTGGTTACGAAGAGTTCACAGAGTTTTCTAAATTCTGTTGTTATTATTATTATTTAATTTGTACTTTACAATTTGTCCAACTGCACATTTGATAAATTTTTCAAACTTAATTGCTAAATAACATGTGGATGGCTACCCCAGCGGGATACCATCTTCGAGTTTGACTATTTCATTTTTTTAGTGAAGTCAGTGTGGTGTTTTCTTTTTAGTCTTCTTTCTATGAGAGTTTTGCTCGCTTCAACAGCCAGCTGGTTTGGATGTGTTGCTGTTCTTTTCTTGTATTTTTCTGCGTATCTACCGATTTCTTCTTTGGCCGTTGATACTTTTAAGTCTTTGCGTATATCCTCGTTTCTGACATATCATGGAGCGTTGACTATTGTTCTCAGTATTTTCGATTGTAGCGACTCTAGTTTATTTATGTGGCTCATTGCTGCTGTCCCCCATAGTGGTATTCCGTACGTCCAAATTGGTTTTATTATCGTTTTGTAGATTTTTAGTTTACTTTCTATGCTGAGTTTAGAGTTTCGACTAGTTAGCCAGTACATCTGTCTTCTTTTTATCCGTATTTTCTCTATAATTGATTTAGTATGTTGTTTCCATGTAAATTGTGTCTAAGTGGAGTCCTAGGTATTTAACTTGCCTCGTTTGTGTTATGTGCGTGCCATTCAATTGAATATTTGATAGTTTCTGTTTTCTTAGTGTGAAAGTTTTCTAAATTGACCGTAGAACTAACAATGGCATAATATCTTATTCTGGTGTACTATACTTCACAGGTTCCCTCCTCTCAGTTATCTTCTTATCATTATATTTATCCAATTCCGCCATAGAATTGCCCGTAGGAAACTAAATTTACGAAGCTTCAAGCTTACCAACGCGTTCAACTGTGAAATCCGAGAAAGCAGTTTTCCCTGGTCCTTGGAAAACCACGCGGTGCAAAGCATATTCCTACCGCTCTGCTGGAAAACGGATGATCGTGTATGAAGTGGACGTTATTAGTAGCTTTTCCAAGCGTAAAACCGTTCCACGAAGTCGCAAACATGGCAATTAATCCCGCGGGGAGTTGGCGTTTCGCAGAACGGAACCGCGGGCCAATTTCGACCCATCTATCCGCGCGGACCAATCGGCATTGATTTAATTCAGCCAAATAGGCCGGCGCACGGACATTTGGCCCGCATTGCGCGCGCTCACGCTAATTCACGAATGTGCGTAATAGCCGTCTGCATTAGATCGCTTCCGATAGCCCTTTGTCGCCCCTTTGTCGTTTTACGCTTCAGTCATATCGTCCGATAGAGCAGTGTGTTTCAACTTAATTACGCGATTGTCCGAACGACTTAATGGTTCGTTTGGTGGAAGAATTTTACGTCTTCCTCTTTCTCGTGACAAGTGCTGCGATGGTTAATGCGATCATTAGTTTTTTCTCTACTTAAAAAAAAAAAAAAAAATCGCATCGACTTGTAGGGATCATTACCAACCGCTTTGTATATGCGTTAGGTCGTGCTATAAATAATGCAGTCGTGGGTTTTCATATAGCAGATGAAAATAAAGTATTACGCGTTGACGATCGATAACTGATGCGAATGAATGATAACGAATGAATTTTCCTTTTATTATTTATTATGACTTTCTATCGTTGATTATTCCTTCCTTCTCTCCCACCTCCTTTTCCATCTTTTTCCTATTAAAGAGTTGTCCTGAATTAGAATGTTCTAAAACAGCACTTATTTGTGATTTTTTTTAGAAGGGAAAGAAAGAACTGAATTTTTAAAGTAAAAAACAAAATTATAACAGATTTCTAAGCCTATTTCATGGGCGTCTTGTCGCTGCAGTCTTCAATCGGCGGGAAAGATCCACCTCGTAATTCTTGACGGAAACAAAACACCAAAAAAGTATTAAATTATTATATATTTTTCTTCTCGATGAACTAAAAGAAAGGCAGAAAAAAATGTTAAATTAAAAATTTTGGTTTAAAAGAAAAAGTGTTCTTTAAAAGAAAAATAAACTAAGGTGCTATAACAATTATTTAAATAAACTTTTTTTCTGCCGTTGTTTAGTTCACTCAGAAGAAAAATATATAATAATTTAAACTTTTTTTGGTTTTTTGTTTCAGTCAAGAAGTACGAAATGAAATACTCATGAAATAGGCTCAGAAATCTGTTATAATTGCGTTTTTTACTTTAAAAAAATTTTTTTGTATTCGTTAAATATATGTAAAACCATACTTCAAAATTCAATAACTTCAATTCTTTCTTTCCCTTCTAAAAAAAATCACAAAAAGAACGCTGTTTTAGAACATTCCAATTCAGGACATCCCCCTAAGTTTTTGGGTCCAATTTTTTAGAAACCCCGCTCATAACAACTCCCAGTGTTTTAAATCGGATTTTTAGAGAAATCTGTATGTAAAAATAAATGTTAGAAAATACTGTCAGTGCTTCGGGGCACAACATGGTTTCATACACTATTTATTTACAGACTTTTTACAGACTTTAACCCTCGCCCGTCCCACGCGTCGATTTGACACACTTTTCCGGTGAAAGATTATATTGTTCGACCATTTATGGAACGTTTTTTCTGAAACCGCCTGGCTTTGACGTGCGGATAAAATCCGATACCTTTGAATTGATGAGAATTAGCGTGAATGTGTGTGAACGACAAAGGCCAAAATTATCTTTCATACCATTTTAATTTATTTCATCGATATTTTACCATTGCGTGAATTTGACACGCGTGGAGCAAATTAAATTGCGAAAATGACGGGCAGATGTGTGTTAACGTTTGTCAAAGGTTTCTAGCAGAGACACAAGGAAAAATATCTTCAACTAAGAAAGAAATTGACTGTATAGCGAAATAGTGATTGGCAAAGTATATTATTATGCAGCAAAGTAAAAATAGAATGGGATAGGTTAAGCAAATAAGCAATTAGTTAACTAGAAAACGATAGCAAAGGCAGGTATGGTAAGTATGGAAAGATAAATGAAAGAGATTATAAGTGAAATCCATTTCACTTGGCCAGATTGAAATGAATAATAATAATAAAATATTACAGCAAACAAGTGAAATATTACGATATAACAATATTTTATGCTAAATTCACTATTTGCTATGAAGTTTAATCGTTCGTATTATATTTCTTTATTCATCTAAAATCATATTTACTTTATGGCTATTAATGATAACGTGCTAATCATTACACTATGTGTAATATTATGCGAAAAAAAGTTTGAGCAACTTTACAGTAAGAAATAACAAAGATCTCAGATTTCTTTATACATCAATCACATTTAACGTTAAGTTTGGTTTCTTCGCGAGAGGATCTGGAAAAAGGAAGAAGACAAGGGAGATCGTATTTATTATCAGCTACTGGATCGTATTTCTGTTTTCTTGAGGGGTTGAAAGTGAAGTTGCTGTTAATAAGGAAGTCTCTGCAGTGTCTGTAATATACGACTGCATGTAATAAATCAGTTTCTATTTGCAAAGGTTAAAATAGTATAGAAGGATATCTCCGCTAATAAATTTTATTTCTTTAAATAATGTTTCAAATAAACAGCATCAAAGAACAAGTAATTTGCAACCTCGCTATTGAAATACGAAGTACAAATGAAGAGCTTCTTAAACAATTGTAAAAGCTCCTTGAAGAATAAATTTATGGTAAATACCTGCAATTGCCAAGCTTAACTACTTTCTAGTCAAATAGTTCAATTGTTCTACGAAATTGTTATTTATTTTGTAAATATAAGAGCTACTACTAAATCTACGAACTTGATTTATTCAATTCATCCATTTTATCTTACGTTTGTCAATTAATATTTAATTGTAATTTAAAACCAGAAATAAATGCTCATTTCAAAATGCTTCCAAAGTATTTCCAAAACCTAAATATCGAACAGTTTCGTGCGCTGGTAATTTCCACCGACAATTTTTATTCAAATTTTTATGAAGATATAAAGAAGACGTTTGCTGGCGTATAAATAATTTACTGAATACCTGCAAGTGCCAAGCTTAACTATTTTCTATTCAAATAGTTCAATTATTCTACGAAATTGTTATTTATTTTGTAAATATAAGAGCTACTACTAAATCTACGAACCTGATTTATTCAATTCATCCATTTTATCTTACGTTTGTCAATTAATATTTAACCGTAATTTAAGACCAGAAATAAATGTTCATTTCAAAATGCTTCCAAAGTATTTCCAAAACCTAAATATCGAACAGTTTCGTGCGCTGGTAATTTCCACCGATAATTTTTATTTAAATTTTTATGAAGATATAAAGAGACGTTTGCTCGCGTGTAAATAATTTACTGAATGGATAAAGATTCGACCGATGTTTTCCTGACTTTTTACTTCGATAAACCTTCTAATTCGGTCCGAAATCAATCGATCGACGCTGCTGCGAATCGCATACGATATTTATGATTTTCAAGTATAAATAGCTAGGATTATGTCTGGATATCATAAATTACTAACATTGTTGTACTTCCGTTTTCATTGCCATCATTTATCTATGCACTTCGATTATCGATTATCGGCTAGATTTTCCGAAATAGCTTTTCCATAATAATTGGAGCAGATCGATCCATCTTCATTGTATCTGAATATGATGCTCCGATGATATTACCGAAAATACGATTGTTTCTATAGATTCGAAAAGGCGATTAGTTTGTCTTCCTTCACGTATTTATCTACGATATCTATCTTCTCGTATGGGGCTGAATAATTAATCCTCCGCCGGAAAATATTTTTCACTAACGCGGTCAGAATTGCGAATGTTTCGGTCCCTGGTCTGATTTCTGACTGTTTTAGATCTTGAAAAAGTCTGAAAAAATTCCGAAGGTACTTGTTATAGTTCCTAATTTACTATACAGGTGATGCTTTAAGCAAACGTTTAAAATTCGTCGCGATAAAAATACAAATTTGACAGAAAGTTACGAAAAAATGGGAATTTCTTTTCAATTACACAGTTTCCTATTAAATAAATATTAGAAAAATGTTACTGTAAGCTTTTACTCGTAAGACTATGATCTTTCAGAAAAATAGAAATAAATTCACCAGTCCTTAGAAAAAGTACAATTATTTTTTCAATGGATTATTTATTATTGAAAGATGATTTGCGTATCTCTGTATCTCAAATTTACTAACACATGAGGAACATAGGAGCTATACGAGACATTGAGGTGGTCGCCAAGATATTAGTATACATACTGAAATAATAAAAATTTGCATATGAAGAAATTCATCTAGCAAAAGATTGACGTGGGCGACAATATGAGTCGTTGAAGGCACAGAGCTCATTTTACTCTCGTGATATTCGAACCTGAATTGAACCAAGTGAACGGTATTTGGTTAGTCAAAGCCTTGTAGGTGTAAGCTTTTTTAGATGCAGGAACCGCCAGGTCTGACACCTTCGTTTCGGAAAAATTAAACAATGAAACTATTGTCTGAACTTCAATGACACATATTGATTTATTTTTCCTTGACAAGCTTTGGTTTAAATAAAATGAAAGAAATCCTTCAATTTTCGAATACTTCGCATATTTTTAAGTTACTAAAATATTATACATTTCCGTTTGTAAAGATAGATCTGACAGGTCTCTGTGCATTTGGAACGTTTAAGAATGGAAGATCGCACGAGAAAAACGTAATTTTTTCGCGTTTCGCAGAGGGACAATTTTTTAATTGAACACGTTGATTTTTTTTAACTTTATATTACCAATTCCTCTCTTTTCGTATGATTTTAGTTTAAAATGCACGTATATCTTCGCCACTTGCTTGAACGTATCAAAAATACTGATTGTCATAATATCATGCCATTTCGTAAATTCATCAACTAATTGCAAAAATTTGAAAACTATTTGTTGAAAATGACAACGTGAGTTCGTGCTCGCCATCCATATGCAAATGCGTTAGTTATAAGAAATAGTAACTAGAGGATGATCCTAGTTACAATCGATAGATTTAATCGATAGGCTTATAAGATGCTTTTTTGTTTTTATCCCTAGTTTTTGTAAGCGCGTGCAATAAAGGTCTTTTTGGCTCAGAACGGTGTGATACATTAATCCATTCAATAAAATAATAACTATTCTGATCTTACCTGTGAGTGTAGAAATAACAACACTATTTCCCAGCTACGCACCAGATATTTCAAAACTAGTGTCTATGTATTTTAGAATACTCGCCTCTGGCTATCAATTTAGTCTACAATACATACGCAATTGTTGAATATTACATTTCATCAGATTATTCAATTACTGTTTTCAGAGTTGCATGACAAATAAAATAATATACAACAGCGTATTTCAAAGATTAAACGTCGACATTATAAACATATCGAAATAACTTGATATCTCGATTTTAAATTGCCGCTATACTACAAGCTATAAAAGAAGAGTATTGCTTCCTACGTCTAATATTACGTCTACGACATTATAATAAAGTTATAAAAACCTAATTTTTCAATTACTGTTTTCAGAGTTGCATGACAAATAAAATAATATACAACAGCGTATTTCAAAGATTAAACGTCGATATTATAAACATATTGAAATAACTTGCTATCTCGATTTTAGATTGCCGCTATACAAACTATAAAAGAAGAGAATTGCCTCCTACGTCTAATATAATAAAGTTACAAAAACCTAATTTTTCAATTACTGTTTTCAGAGTTGCATGACAAACAAACCAATATGCAACAGCCTATTTCAAAGATTAAACGTCGACATTATAAACATATTGAAATAACTTGATATCTCGATTTTAAATTGCCGCTATACGACAAGCTATAAAAGAAGAGTATTGCTTCCTACGTCTAATATAATAAAGTTATAAAAACCTAATTTATTAACGAGGACACGAAGCAGACCTCAAGAAAACTTTTGGTCTCGGGATTAAAGTATCTAAGGCTTCTAAATCATAGTTAATTAGGATAGCAACACTCCTAACAACGTCTGCCCGATTTTACGACCTCGCTATATCATCGCGGTTGCTATAGGAGAACGTCCCCAAATTAAATTTCCAATCTCATCGTAGCTGCGCGAAAATTTGCTATAGAAACGTCTAATGATGAACCAAGTTTTGACACGCAGATAGACTACGACAAGTAATTCCACTCTTTCACAGACAGGTTTACGAACAGAGAGAAATGCTGGTTTCAGAAAACTCATGTAAAAGTAACATACTTTTCACGCGAACTTATTAAATTTTTCTGTTTCTAAAAAATTATGAATTCTTTTATATCTTCGCCGGAAATATACGTTTGTTAACTGTCGCATCAGCATCAACTTGGATTTTCTGATACGTGAAATTTGTAAAATGTTGCAGTGCATCATATTTTTAGAAACATTTCATTTACATTTTGTTTTAATAGCATTGACGGACTTTGAAAAGTTACGCTTGCAAGCTTCGTTTACGCTTGTACGCTTCGTTTACGCCTGTACGCTTCTTTCGCTACGACTACAACGCTTTGTTGTAAACTTCGCGATAGTATTTTTTACGCGATTAAGTCTTTTTACGATGTGTACCTTGTATTTTCGACGCGAAAAGCTCCGATCATATTTGGGAATTTTCATTCGAGACATTTTTGTACTGAAATCTTGCAAATTATTCACAAGCTATCAACGATACTTAAAAATAACGTAAAACGATAGAAGGTTCAGAAATATATACATTGATCCTTTTTTTAAAATAGAAAATATCATCTTATGAAAAACAACAGTAACTTGCATTAATTACTAAAAATAGTTAACTATCATGATCAAACTGTAAACCTAGGTCCTTATAAAAGATTTATCAGTTGCAGATATGAAATCGCAATAATCTTTTTACTTCATGTATCGTAGTATACATCAGCGATGGATATTATTAGAATTGCTTCGAATAAATATTTATCGATAAGATAATTATCAGTGGAATATTTTATCCGTGAAATAATTATTTACTATCCGTAACGAATTATTTTCTATGTTTATTCGAACAATAATACGAAAGATCGTGCGTTGCCATTTAATTTTGTACAATCATATACTGTATAGATATCAGGTACAATTCTTAGTATTAATTTACCAAATGAATAATTTACCAAGCAGGAATAAACTTTCCAATCTGATTAGTTATGAAAAAAGTTAGTCATGAAAGCCAATGTTACAACATCTGGAAATGTAGCTTGCAAATATAACTCTCGTTCACTACCATCCTCGATGTATCACGCAAATATCCACACACAATATATAATTTTATGCGAATACATTCTTATCCGAATAAGTTGTTGGATTAAATTTTTATACGGATAATTTCTGATTCGAACAAATTTTTATTCGGATAAATATTTGTTCAACTGGATATTTATTCGTTAGCGACGACCAAAATCTCATTCTTTATTTTTATTCGAACGAAGTTTACATGTTACTGCACATAGAAAATTGTAACTTTATTTTCTCGAAACTTTCTTCATCGCTGAACTAACATCGCAGCTATTTCATCATCATTAAGATGCGACCTATGCACTGAGTTGTTTAGAAGACTCGTAGCAGCAAGTATCCTTACTAAAGTTCGTGTAGACTGTCATTTCATTTTAATAACGTGGTGTTTAAGTAGAACGTCTAGAAAACGAGCTCCTAAACTCACATTTAACAAATTTTATTAAGCTGATTGTATAACATTATCCAGGAAATGGAGAACAGAGAAGTGGATTTGCAGCATTGAGTGGTTGTTTGTTACGAGAAGGATAGAAATACAAGTGAAATGTGGAAAAAGGATATACGCTGTACGTATACGAAGACGCGAGAGTATGGTATTATACATATGTAAATAGCTTTTTTTGCTCTAAAACTGGTAATTTTTGTTTGGAAAATGCTGACAGCCGAGCATGTATTATTAATAACAATGAGATAAAGTGTGTATAAAAAAATCTGTGCTCATAACTTTATACTGTACAATTTTATATTCATGCTGCAAATTCTTTTGTATATTCTTTGTATTTTTGCAAACAGAACGTACATTTTAATCCCTAAAGATTGAAATGTTTTCAGTCACTGAGATTCGAAAAAACTATTTATTGCAACAGTAATTCATTGGCAAGAAAAGTAAAATGTGTTTTGAAGAAGTGATCCTTCATCATGCTATTATTCATAAATCACAGGATTTTGTTAGTAAACTAGAACAGACACGAATCAAATTCCTAACATCAAAATGATGTTACTTATGAAAATCGAAATTATTCTCATGAAATTATTTTTAATTATAAAATATATATTTCTTTTTTTTTTAATTTTATTGTAGAAATATTTTATCGAACCTTATGTTTAAAATTGGCAAATGTCTCGTAATTTATGCAGAAGGGTAGACGTATACGTAAAGTAATCTCTGATATGAATAAAAATTAAGTAAAAGCTTCTCGGTAAAAGTTAAAAGTAAAAATATTTCCTTCGGAGGAAAGATTAAAGTAAAAATGCTCCCTTCCGTACGAATAAACAAAACAAAATTTTCTTGCAAGCAAATGTTTTTGTCTTTTGTTTTGACTTCATTGAAAAGTTGAGAACGTGGTCATAAAATAAGCAAAAGTAAATCAGAAGAGAAAAATGATTTACACAACAAATTGCTTTTATCAAAACGGTATAAATTTTTGTAGTCTTCGTTTAATCTATCCCTAAATTGTCCTAATGTGACACAATGGTAAAAAGCCAATGATATAAAGAGATATATAATTAATCTTGAAGATTGTTTTATTAAAATTTCGCATTGATCGCAAAGAATAAAAAAGATGCAGGTCAAAATGCTTCAAAAAAATTGTTCTTTAAGTGGCAAAATAATATAATTTGTTTATCAGAAATGTGTGTAAAATTGACACGTCAGTGACAGGTCAGTGTTAAATACCTTTTCGAAATTATTTGTATAAAATATCGTTTTTCTAATTGCAACGACAAAATCAATTTTATGTAGCATCATATATTTCAAACCATGTTCAATAATATACATACCAAGGTCAATAATATACATACTTCTGGAAAAAGTAAATGCATTTGTTTGCTGAAAGTTAAAGGTAAAAACGAAGAAAAGCTAATGCTTATTTTTTATTCATTAAAAGTATTTCCTCTATCTTGTCAAAGTAAAAACTACTATCTTCTGTTTATTCATACCAGCTCTTCTTAATTCTTCACAAGTATACTAATTTTGAACTTTCTCCAGACTTCGATACAAATTTTCTAACGATACTCGATTCTTTCATCGCGAAAGAAAATTTGAAGCTTCATCACGTTGTCAAAAATGTTCGAATTTCATCGGAAATTTGCCAAAGTTTTTCTTCAATATTTTTCTCACGATACTTACAAACAATAAGAATTCAAGTAATCTAATATTCTATTAATTACATACCACGGTTTATAGTTTCTACCTGTTCTAGATTTATTTTTATTCGTTTCGTTCCACATTAAACATCCTGTGAACACATCGACGTCCAAGCAAAGAGGGAAAGAAAACAGCAGGGGATTTGACTTACCTCGCGATTGAGAGGTTTCGCCAACGTGATAACGCCAGTGCGTGGATTTACGACGAAATGGTCCGTGAGTTGTATACCATATTTCACTGGCGATCCTTCGGGATCGTGGCCCTTAAGGACGAACACTTCCGTACCGACTTTGGTTGATTCTGAAAGCGGCAGGCCCGCAGGGTATCCACCAGGTTCGAGGATAGGTGGTTCGTTTACATTGTTGGCGCCTGAAACAACAGAGAAACCATTCTTGTTTTCAGTCGTTCTCCGACAACCGAAGTTTGAATTATCGTTTATGTTAAACGCATAGCGCAAGAGTAATTTTAACTGCTCTGTATTTAAAAAATAGATATTAAGATAAATAAGTCAATTTTCGACTTATTGAAAGATTGACATAACTGATTATAAGAGAAGTAGATTTGTCAAGGAGAGGAAATCGGTTTGACGTGGAAAATTATTATTGGCTCGTTCGAGAAGTACGTAGCGAAATCGAAGAAACATTTCAAGATATATTTTTATAAAATTAGATTTCATCAAGCAGTATATGTACATAGATACGTATAATATTGCTATCGATATTGAAATATTATTTGTTTCCATATTTAAACATTTCGTTATGAATAATCATTGAATAGCTTAGACAATATAAAAATACATTTATAGTTTTCTTTGATGAGAGAAAAAAGATTTTTGGGACGATAGAGTAAATGATTTATTTAATCTGTTCGTAAACGATACTAGAAAAATTTGTTAAAAAGATAATTAAACACACATCGTTGATTAAGGGGGATTGCCGTGTGACAATAATAAAAGCAAGTGATCTTTGTAAATTTCTTTTACTCTGAAATTTTTTTACTCTATTAGCTATATGAGATTAGACATTTTCAGGATGTAAATATATAGCCTTGAAGTAGGAATAATTTTGAATAATTCTTGAATTATAGTTTTTTAATTCCAGTTCTTCTTATCGTTTAACTTTTTGAATTGGCGTGCTCCATAATTGAAAAACTAATTGATTAATCCAATTTTGGACTCGTTTACTTTATTACGAATTTCTCTAGGGATTGAACATCAAATTTCTATTCGATTGTTTATTTGTAATATTTTTTCGAACAACCTAAACCCAGTTTACCTACCGAGAAAGGTAAATTTATCTTCTAAACGTTAGAATTCTCCAATTCTTCATTCAAAAATATTTTTCTTTCGAAAATAGATTCAATCCCAGCGTAAACTGTTTGACCTTAAGAAAATCTCGTAACTTTTGCATTTCGACGACTGTGACGGATGCTATACTGCGCGCTAACAATGGTTATATTATATTGTCAAATTTGATCGCAAAATTCGTATAACATACGATAAACAATAAGAAGAATTCAAATAAAAATATTATATCTCGAAAAAGTTTCGTCTCGCATAATTAGCAATTAGTTGAAAAGAAAATTCACAAAAATCACCTGCTCTTGTTGCTGTTGCACGAGAATCTCCCTTTAAATACGCGTTATATGTGTGTATGTGTGATAGTAAAAAGCTCTTTGATGCTGTTTAAAAGAATGATAAATATTACTTTAATTATATAATTCTGATTAAATAACATTTAATTATATATTGAACGAAGAAAGCAGTTTATCGGAATTTCAATCTGATAAAATACATACGTCAGATTCTCATAACTGGATGCTACATTGGACATAGTTAAAACATCCGATGTGTTAACAAGAAATCTTGCATTAAGTCAACGCAACCTTTCGCCGCAACAGTTGTAGAACGTTGCAGAACAGAACACAGCACTCTCACCTCAACTGTTCCTAACAGTTGCCGTTGCAAGGACTTCGCTTAGTAAGTTTAGCAAATTTATTGTTAGCCGAACTAGTGGTTCACGTTATTATATTATTGCCACTTCATTACAATAGATAGACTGTCTAACATGTTGCGGTTGGAATTTCAAATGGCTGAAAATTATGGGGCAAATTTGTCTATCCGAGAGTACCATGCGTTTCTGTAGCAACGTAAAGAATAATGAAGAAAAGAAGGTGTTAAAAGAATGTTAAATGAATTTTATATTTAAAACGTCTTTTCCGTGGAATTTCCTCTTTAATCTTTGCATGTTTCATAAATCTTGTAAAGCAGCAATTTATTAGGTTGGCGCATAAAAATATCCTTCCGAGTAAAATCACGTAAATTTCACTGAAATGCCTTTCATACTATTCTTCTACTCTATTCAAACGATTAATCCTCTCAAGATTGGGTTCTTTGTTTTTTAAATCGATTCAATTCTAGAAATCATCATCAATTTATGTTTCCTCAAGCGATAGATTAATGTCACCGACACTCTTCGATATTCAACAATTCAATTTTCGATATCTAAAAAATGTAATGTTCAGCGCATTTGTTATACGAAATTTAACATAATGATCTGTGAGAATTAAATATCGAGCAAAATTAAACGCAGCTATCGCGGACTAATTTTAATCTTCGGAGAAATGATATTTCGCTTTGTACGAATTTACGTAATATTGGTTTGCATGAATAAAGCAATTTACTGGAATTTATTAATTTATAAATTAGATTAAATTAAATTCCATTAGCAACTTTCTGCTCGTTGTGTCAAATGGGCACACATCCTCTATGGATCGTCGCTAGCTTATTAAGAATTAACAATATCATCAGCATTCGCTCATTGGTTATGAATCATTAAATATGGATTGCAGTATCAAGAAATACCACGCTTCTTTTTATCAGACAAATTATACAATTGTTGGATTTCTCATAATTTCATCGCGATTTCCAAGGAATTCGAATAGATGAAAATATGAGCGTTGGTGGATATCGCGTCTGTGCTTCATGGCTTTTAATTAACACAAAGCTTGCGGATTGCTAACTATAGTCATAAAAGATACAACGAAGATGTGCAGAGTTCCGGAGAACGAAACAAACGATTCAAAAGTCACGATATCGTATTTCGTTGGTGTAGTTTGCATTTATCTGTACTTTTAATAAATAGGTTTACTTGATATTGGGAATAGAGTTACAAACAGGACTGTTGGATTCGACTATCGGGCCAGGACTTCGATTTCAAAGAACAAAATGAAGCTATTAAGCGTAACGTTGAAACGGAAACTCTTTTGAAGAGGAATTTACAGAACACATAGGCTACTCTCAGCTTCCAAAGCTTCGCTTAAGTTGTTATTGATCGCGAGAATTTTTAATGTTATTAGCGTTTTCTTCCTCTTTTTTTTTTTATTTAAGTATTACTAACTTGTAACGTTTACTTTAATTTTCAACAGAACTTTACATGGTATTTTACTTTAATATGCAATTTGCAACGAATTCTGCTTTCAATATTATCCCATCATTTGCGTCTCCGATATTTTGGATAATTTCAGCTTATACGAACGGGTATCGGAATTATAAAATCATATAAAAATAAATATGTTTCGTTTTATTCAAATCTACGTATATTTTCCATCGAACACTTTTTAATGGAATACGAATAAAACCAAATCTATTATGAAAATTCAATGAAATTAAGTCTGTATTACCTGCGATATTATTACTAATAATAAATATTATAAATAAATAATATAAATATTTTATATAATTATTATAATATATAAATTATATTAATATAACCCATCTGCAAATTAATGATAATAACGTTGTTTCCGTGGAAAAACGTTGGTTGTCATGCTATTTTGCCACGTTTAAAACAATTTGTTTCATTTTGTTTCATTCAGTTTAAAACAATTGTTTAAAGTAAAATACAGTAAATATATATAAATAAAGTAAAAATAAAGTAAAGTTTAGCAATTATTAATCGTTTAAAAATATGATTTTTATATTATATAAAATACGCACCAGTTTTATTAGTTCACACAAGTTCACATTTGTTCATTAAAATAAATGGTCGAAAATAGCGTTTTGGTCTTTGAATAAGTTATATACAATATAAAACGTAGTTCAGCAACATTACCAAGCAAGTAGAGTACGCCTTCTGAATAATCGAGATAGGTCACGTATCATAAAATTAACTCATTCACAATTTTGGAAAAGAATATCAGTTCATTATGAACCAAGCACGAATACTATTCCGAACCATTTCTTCCGCTGCAACAAAGTTTCCTCTGTCAGGTCATACTTCGAACGTCGAAAAATTGTTGAAACAAACGAAATGTATTGAATTATAAAATTATATTGAATTGTGATTTCAACCGAATTGCTAATTTAAAGCTATCACATATTACATATATTTGATCAATCAGTTAACGAACAAATAAACGAACAATAAACGAAAATGATTATCGAATGCGTTTTACGATTTTGAAATAGCCGAAATATTTCGTAAAACAATCGAATAAAAATATTTAATTATAATAGCGCAAATATTATTTATAACCAAATAAGAAAAAAAAAGTGAGAAAAATATCATCTAGCCACGACGTATTTGAATCGATTCCGGTGAAAAGTCGTTGTAAATTTGGCAGATCGTATTGATCTGCCGGCAATTCATGAAAGCATCGGACAGGTATGTAGAGAGCTACGAGACGTAATTGACATTAATTAATTAAAGCATCGCATCTCCTCGAAATGTCTATTGTTTTAAGTACATCCGATTCTAGACTGCAACGATTAACAGCGTGCACAGTGAAACAGATTATGATTGATGCATGTCTCCGCACCGATATCGATTTTTCTCTGCAGATATTCTTAAACCTGTCGATAGTCAATTTCGTTTGAGAAATACCGAGTTTATCAAGCCGTCGTCGTATTTTATCCGCGAACGTTTGATCGACGATCAATGCGTCTCACGTCACGAGATATTTTTCGGATAATCGAGTTAAAATTGTCTTACGCCGCGCTCTCGAGCACGAACAAATCGATATATGGCGTTGATGCAAATAAAAATGCCAATGAGCGAACGAGGAAAGACAACGTTTTCACTTTCTAAGGAGAAACTTAGGAGAACGTCGTATTCCACGTCGATTGATCAACTTGTTTTGCAAACGATCTTGTCTCTCATTTTGGATTTTCCACTCTTAAGCCAAAGCACTGCGATCTCTGGGTTTCTTCCATTCAATCTTCTACTCATTTTGGCAAACACGAAGATCATGCGTATCAATGACAATTATTTCATGTTGTGGCCAAACTTGAGATATAACTGAGCGGTTAAACCGCAGGATAGAAGAGCCGTAGAAGACAAAAGTAATTTTAAACGGATTGAGATCCCTTCAGCGTGAAACATTCTATCCTTTACAGTCAAGCCATCTCACGACAATTTCTTAGTTCCCCTAAACAAAGCGAAACAACCGAACGTAGGAAACTGCCGAGTGCATTTACCAGCTGAAACAAACGACGGTCCTCCAATCTTGCGGAACCTTTGGTACTGAAGCCGGAAAAAAAAAAAGAAAAAAGGGATGGTCGAGGCAAAGAAAGTAAGTTTGGACGTGGCGCGCAGGTTTCCCGGGAGTCGCTAATTCGTTGGGAACAAGGCGGCCCCATAAGTCCGAAAAGTCATAAAACTATTAGAAAGTTGGCAAAGTAGCTTCGTCATCGTGGCGTTGGCGGAAGTTTGGAAAGCCGGCCAAACTATGTATACCAGACCTAATAGATACATCAAGCTGTAATGTGGAAGGCGGGTGCTTCTCCGAGAACGTATTTCGCTCAACTCTTAGCGATCTTCTTGTTACTTTTTTCTCCTGTCTTCGCGCCAGAACCGCGTAAAACAAGAAGAAACTGGCTGTATGTGTCGGGCATCTGCGCTTTTCCACGTATGCTTCCGGTCGTCGTTGTTGGAGAACAACGGACGTCGAGGGTCAACAATAATCGTTAGAGCGTAACGATGGCTGAGTTTCTCTCGGATCTCGTTTCTTGCTGATTCTGCCAACGATTCCTGCCTTTCGCAGAATTTTTCCCATTATCGGCCGTGTGCCATAGTTTAACTGTGTTATTTGTTTGTTACATAGAATTTGTTTGATGTCGCTGTACGACGTGCTGCTTCGCTCAATCACTCAAATACGATACTGTTGCGTTTAATTAAAATGCTTTAGAGAAAATTGAAATAGTAGAATGTCCTTCCTATTATTGGGTTGGCGACTAATTAGGTGGCAAAAACATTACCATCTAATGACAAAATTCGCAATCACTTAGTTGCCAACCCAATGTCTTCTGTCTTTCCAGTTCGTCAAAACTATTTGGTAATTGTTTCATCAGAATTTTCTATATAATTGTAAAGACAGGCAACGTAGATATTATTAGGATGAGATACGACATTCGTTAGACTTGTAGAATTTCTAGATTTCGATATTTTTTCAACGTGCTTTTTGGAATAAAAAATATTGGAAAAAACTGTTCAAACAGAGATTGCAATAAATGCAATCTTTTTTTGTACATTCAACCGTATGACCTCACAACGTTCGCTCACAATTTCACTGGCCAGGTGCAGTCTAAATAGCTGCTATAAATTTCCCCGACATTAAAGAGCGTCCGAGTAACTGACCCCAATGATCTTCCAAAATACGTCGTCGCTGACGCTTTCATACAACTACGTAAATTGTGGAAGAAGGGGCATCGTGTGTAACGCGATGTCGCTATTTCGTGACGTTGCATTTAAGATACGACGATAGGTCATCGTCTTGTCTAATGCGTCCACGGTTTTCCAGCTTCTACGTTGGCTGCTAATTAACCCTCATATGCAGTCTCTCAGCCTCATTAACCAGGTTGCAAAGACGAGGGTAGATCACAGCGTACTTGTATTTGTTCGAGTCACATTTTCATATATGAATATACATATGTGATAAGGTCTAAGTGTCTAAGTGTAAGATTTTAATCCTCCTGTTTTTACTCGCATTAAGATAAATAAGAGCCACTAACTTGTTCTACTTATTATGTACAAGTTGATACTTTGTTCGTATTATTATTAGTTCTGGAACAATTTTCAGAATAATTTTGTTAATCAGAATTTGCACTTTTATAGGACATACGTATAGGTTCAAGGACACAACACTCTTTATTTTATAAATCGATATGAAAATACACATTGTAATAAATTTCGCGTTTACCGAGTTTATTTCTGAACTGAATTAAGCGCTTTTGCAGAAAAGCGCAGCAACAACAGTTCTGGCGAAAATTTTGTAAACATTTTTGTAGTATTCACTGAAGAGAAAGAGTGGTAAACCAATATAAAACTGGCAATTAATTCGGAATAATTATTCAATAACTTTCATCTCGTACGAGATTTTTCAGAACAGCGTGGCACTATTATTTCTATGTTTTTCAAACGTGGGCAAAAATACCAATTTTTTAATATTGGAAATTATGACAGAAATGTCAATTGCATGAATTTGCAAAGTACCACCGTTTCTTTCCTATTTATTTATTTATTTTCCACCTTTACTCTTTCATATTGTATTTTTAACTACTTTGCTAAATTTTTAAAGCCAAGGCGATCTAATACCAAAAATTTCCTTTAATTAAATCTATTAATTAGAAAACGGGAGCGTTGGATGTGTCTTCAAAACGAGATTTTAGTAACTGTATAAATTCTTGATGAAGCTGCGGTTGCAATAGATATTTTCAATTTAAGAATAGATGAAATATGAAACATACATATATATAAATTATAATATTAATATTTAAAAAAACAATTTAAAGATATGAACAGCGGCTGATCATTTTTTTCACCAATCTAATAAATTAATTACTTGAAATCCAAAAATATCGTATTTAATACTTCATTTCTATAGTCTAATGTCTTCCAAATTTATTACAAGACAGAGATATAATTTGTAATATGAATCGACAACGCAATTATTTATATTCTACGGATACAGTTAGCATGTAAACATCGTATGCGTTATGCCAAAAAGTATTATGTGACACATCACATGTGCATCACTACTACTATGTCGTTATACCCGATACTAAAAATGCATGAATTATTAACATGCGGTCAAGTCATAAATATTAATAATACTTGCGATCCGTGGCATAATCTTCGATATAATATTCGCCGCGTGCAAAACGGCTAATAAAATATAAGGAAGAACTTAAAAAGCAACGAGAAGACTGCAGAATCATTCTTTCCTTTCCGATTGTTTCCATAATTGATGACCGAAGCAGCTACCCAGCAAGCAAATGGAATTATTGATATCCAAATATTGGATGTACTGTACCGTTCTTCGTGAAAGCAAGTATCAGACACGAAATGCGAAAGAAAGACGTAATATACAGCCAGAAAACCAATAATGTGATTTTTATTACTATCTCGGTTGTACAGTATGTTTCCTTCGTGTCATTATAAGACATCGTGTATTCTTATGTATATTTATTTGACAGTATAGTACAGGAACCATAATAGCGATAGATGATATAACGATTGAAAATCTTGTTTTTAACTTATCCGGACTAATAAATAGGAAGACAAAACTATTCGCATCATGTGAAATTTAATTTGTTCGAATACGGATTAAGATTAATCTTAATTGTATGTAATTGTAAAGAAGGACGTAATGTACAGTCAGAAAACCAATAACGTGATTTTTGTTACTATCTCGGCTATACAGTATGTTTTCTTCATATCATAATACATCGTGTATTCTTATGTATATTTATTTGACAGTATAGTACAGGAACCATAGTAACGATAGATGATATAACGATTGAAAATCTTGTTTTTAACTTATCCGGACTAATAAATAGGAAGACAAAACTATTCGCATCATGTGAAATTTAATTTGTTCGAATACGGATTAAGATTAATCTTAATTACATGTAATTGTAAAGAAGGACGTAATCTACAGTCAAAAAACCAATAACGTGATTTTTGTTACTATCTCGGCTATACAGTATGTTTTCTTCATATCATAATACATCGTGTATTCTTATGTATATTTATTTGACAGTATAGTACAGGAACCATAGTAACGATAGATGATATAACGATTGAAAATCTTGTTTTTAACTTATCCGGACTAATAAATAGGAAGACAAAACTATTCGCATCATGCGAAATTTAATTTGTTCGAATACGGATTAAGATTAATCTTAATTGTATGTAATTGTAAAGAAGGACGTAATGTACAGTCAGAAAACCAATAACGTGATTTTTGTTACTATCTCGGCTATACAGTATGTTTCCTTCATATCATAAAACATCGTGTATTCTTATGTATATTTATTTGACAGTATAGTACAGGAACCATAATAACAGTAGATGATACGACGATTAAACGATAGATTTTGTTTTTAAGTAGAGTCGAGCCTTATGCGGACAAATAGGAAGACAAAATTGTTTGCATTACTTTTCTCATGCGAAATGTAATTTGTTCGAATACAGATTAAGATTAATCGATGGTTTTTTTGAATATTTATGAATCCCATATCTGTTTGACTGCTGAGTCACATAATTCTTTCATCAGAATTGCATAGAGTAATTCTCGTATTTTGCACCACCAAAGCCCTTTTTCGAATGCTTCGCCATGACAAGGCGCGTCTCCATTAACACTCTCGTTTGCTGTTTCCATTTGAATAAAATCGTCATTATCATCGCCAGTGTCGCGTGAAGCCATTTCATTACATCAGCGTATTTAAGGTTTTTCTATGTTCGTCAGCATCTGAGAAATCCACGTGCTTTGCATAATTCTCAATATCATTTTCTTTTTTTCTAATGTCTGTGATCATGACTTTTCCAACATCGTGTACTTTTGCTAATTCTGTTCCATTTATACCACTTTCGAGTTCTTTAATTATGTCGTATCTTGTTTCCCCTTCTCCTTGTAAATTCATGCAAATTCTTACAATCAGAATTCCCTCAATCGATAAAACGAAAGAACACACAGTACACGAACACTAATAAAATATGTAAATATTTGAAACGAAAAAAGGCGTCCATTACTGAGGGACATTATATCCGGATAACAAAACGTTCTGATATTACTGTATTACTTGCAGAATCATGGAGAAATAAATATCTTATTATATACATTAACATAATTATAATCTTTCAACGGAATTGCGATATCATTAAGAAAATCTTTATCCTAATATCGCGCGTTATTTCAATATCCTTTATAAACACAGAAATCGAAATAATAACAACAAAATACGATCGTATCGAATCCGTAACGTTCTCTCAAAGCAACGATAAATGTTAAAATGAGAAACATAATTACAAAGATATAATAATTGAGAAACAAGAGCAAAAAGATCAGATCAGTTTCACTGACATTTTCCGTTTCAGAAGTATACATATTTGGTATTTTATGCAGTACCGTTTCCCTCAAGTACGATACGAAACGATAAGGTGGTCTTTTCACGGCACAAACCCGTTTTTATTACCACGCTTATCTGTTTACGAGCCGTCTCTTACATAAACTAGCAGGATGCAGCCCCTTTTAGGCTGACTCCGGTATTATCAGTAGCTTTGATTCACGCCGTAAAATCGGGGCTCGACTTTCCAAAGGGGACGTTTGTTTGCGCTTGCGTTTACGCGTACTATCAACCTTCGCAACATTATTTCAACTGACATCCAGCTACATTCATAATATTCCCTACTGGCAAAAAGTTAATATCAGTTTTTTGTATATGCAGGCGTAAAAGCAAATGCAGACGTTCTATTTGATAGCCATCTTGGGGAAAATATAAATTCGCAATGTACGATCCACGTAGACATATTAACTTTTAATACGTCTGTGCATAAAATACGGAGGATATAAATAATAAATTTAAAATACGCGTAGATCCTTGGCAGAAAAAACGTTTGAGCTTCGCGCGATTGTCAGCGTAGAATAAATGAAATTTCTGAAATAATATACGTGAAATGTTCTTACGCTAGCAGTATGTTATGATATGTTATACGATTCTACGCTTACAACAAATGCAACTATGGGGAACAGCGAGTAATTCCAACATAGAAATTCTTCAACGATTCTAGTGAAAAACTCTAAGATCCTTAATAGATGCAGCTTAGTATGTTACTAACGAAACAATACATCGCGACCTTAAGATACCTACACTTAAAGAAGAAATATCCAAATTCTGTAATAGATGTAACATAAAAATTAACAATCGCCAAAATCCACTAGTTATTCAAGTACTTGACACGACGGATCAGATCCGTAGGCTAAACAGACATTACCCTTTAGATTTAAGCATTAAATTCAACTAGAATCAAAAATACGATAAACACTTGTTATTCAAGTTATAGTACCACGCCAGAATAATTTACTTATAATTCTCAATGAGAATTGATTGTAAAATTCCTACAAATAAAAAAAAAAAAACAAATGGATACAGTGTAATCGCATTTAAACGTTAATTTCTCATTCTTGAAAATTTTTTCCTGTCAAACCATACGTTTGTTCCTTACATTACCCTTACTAAAATATTAATAATAAAATTTATAATGAAAAAATATATGCTTGCACGATTTTACGATATCGAAAATTTCTAGTAATTTGTTTCCTTTTCTAAATTTGATTTAACTTTCAAAACTCAACGATCGATACAGCGGAACTTTCATAAAGTTTCTCATTCTATTTTTGTTTATTTAATGAACATTACTCCGCAGCTTTTGTACGTCCAGCAAAAATGCTTTAATATTTAAAGCCAAGTAATATCACAGGGATTTCATTTATCGTTAAACATACCTAATTTCCAGGTTCTCGCTCAAAGGCAGGTTGAAATTCATTTTTCTTTTTTTTACGCTAATCTGTTCTATGAGAATGCAATAGCTCGCGTATGCTTTTTTCCCCGCGGACAGGACTTGATCTCAAAATGCGTTATAATTGGACATTCCGATGCAAATTTAATTAGCTCTGTCTTTTGGTGTACTTCTACAGTAGCTAACAAGCGAAACGAAAAATTCCAGCAAAATGAATGACCGAACAGTCGCAGGACAAAGAACGAAGAATGAAAGAGACATAAGCGATGATCGCAGGCAAAGAAATATTCGTGTTTGACGAGAAGGATTTGGCTTCTTTTTATCAAGCAATTAAAAAGATGGGTATTATACAAGTAATTTCTTTCAAATTAGACGATGAACAAAAATTTTAATTTATATTATAAAATTGTAAGAAAAAAGAAATAATGTAACGTAAAGAAAATTACTAATAATGTATGAATATTTATATATTGTATGAATATTTATAAATTGCTGTTGATTATAAATTTATATATTCAATTATTAATTATCAGAGATTATTAAATTTGCGCGGGTGCGATCGGAAATGTAAATTTCTTTATTGATGTGAAATATTTGTAGAAATATAATAATTGGAAAGTACGAAAAATAGAATAATTCAACAATAGAAAAGATAGTTGATAGTAGATAGTAATTCAACGAATTTGTAATTAATAATAATAATTTACATTTCTAAGTTCGCGATCAAACTGTTCGTTATAAACAATTTTATAGAAACACAAGATATAATATTTGCTAATTGTAGATTTCTTGTAGAGAACACCGTAAGTGTAAAAATTAAACAATATTGTTATCACGTGATGTCCTATGTGTCAAAAAGGAATTTTATAACACAATTCAAGAGCAATTGCCATTTGTAAATATTAGCTTGTCCGAAAAGTATCTTTCTTTCACAAACGTATTTTTTACAACAGTGCACGTTCGTACAAATGTGAAACCAAGTCTGTGAAATGTCACGGTGTTTATCTCAACAGAACAAAATGGATCGTACGTAATTCGACAAAATAATATAAAACAAAAAACGTTGTGCGTCTATTATTTCCTCATAAAACGAAAGAAACTTTTCGGACAACCTAATAATTACTTATTAGTAATTATTGTAACTATTCTGTCAAAAGGCGATGTCTTAAAATATTATTAAGCGATAAACATGCAATAACACATGAACAACAACAATTACTTGAAATAGTATAAAATATACTTTTGTAATAAAAATGCAAAGACCACCTAAAAAAAAAATTTTTTGTTTTATATAAAAATTATCTAAAGACAAGCAAGATTGGTACTAGCAGTGCTTGGAAATGTAAGTGAATGGCAGGTTCAGTTTTCCCTAAAACTAAGATACACAGACAAGCTTCTCCACAAATACAATACAATGTTAGTGGAAAAGATAGAAAATTTTGTGATGCATTTGGATTATTTTGTACATTGAAAAATTAAAATGTTACAATAATCAAAGCAAATGAAACTTTGAAAATAATTTTCAGTCAGATGAGCTTTTCCTTTCTGCTAAAAAATTCGATGTTCAGCGTTGTCCGCAACAAATCTTTAATTATCGTTCTCATTTTCTTTCGCAGTAAATGCAACAATATTACATTTACACTAAGGAAACAGAAACCACGAAATATCCAATTGAATGGCACGCACATAACACAAACGAGGCAAGTTAAATACCTAGGACTCCACTTAGACACAACTTACATTGAAACAACATACTAAATCAATTATAGAGAAAATACGGATAAAAAGAAGACAGATGTACTGGCTAACTAGTCGAAACTCTAAACTCAGCATAGAAAATAAACTAAAAATCTACAAAACGATAATAAAACCAATTTGGACGTACGGAATACCACTATGGGGGACAGCAGCAATGAGCCACACAAATAAACTAGAGTCGCTACAATCGAAGATACTGAGAACAATAGTCAACGCTCCATGATATGTCAGAAACGAGGATATACGCAAAGACTTAAAAATATCAACGGCCAAAGAAGAAATCGGTAGATACGCAGAAAAATACAAGAAAAGAACAGCAACACATCCAAACCAGCTGGCTGTTGAAGCGAGCAAAACTCTCATAGAAAGAAGACTAAAAAGAAAACACCCCACTGACTTCACTAAAGAAATAAAATAGCCAAACTGCAAGATGGTATCCCGGTGGGGGTAGCCATCCACGTGTTATTTAGCGATTAAGCTTGAAAAATTTAGCAAATGTGCAGCTAGACAAATTGTAAAGTACAAATTAAATAATAGTAAAAAAAAATTTGTCTTTCGCCGCATCGGAACAGCGGACATTTAGCGCGCAAAGTAGCGGCTATCTTTAGCTTCGACAATTAGAACCGAGGAACGTGGTTATCTGAGTTTGTTAAAGCAGCTGAAAGTAGATCATTTACAAAGCTTCTGGCTGGAAAATATAATGCACCCTCCCGATCGATGGACAATCAGATATCTCAACGAGAAATAAGATTTCACGAGCCTGCTTATCCGAGGAATCTCGAGTTACGAGTTACGAGCGTATCCGTCAGCATCCGGAAATTGAATTCGGCCGTAGTGGAAGTATAAAAATAAATCTTAAACGCGGATATCCCGGGTGCAGCCTCTAGCCAGACAAAGGAGCGAGGTTTAAAGGGCACGACGAAGTAAGGTACGTTACAAGAGAAAGAAGCTATTAGGAATTGATTCTGTGTGGCAGTCAAAGGCTTTCAGCGATTCTCGAAAAGACGGGCGACGGGGAGAGGAGGGACGATCAAAGGGAAAGGCGAGCGACTGTTTGACGGGAAAAGGGAAATCATTAGCCGGGACGGTGTCGTGTGGAACGTGACTGAAATCTATTTGGATGGTGTGGCGTTGATCGAAAGGAAAACGCGATATATTTCGCAGGAGATGCCGGTAAATCGTGCTGTCGACTTTGATAATGCGTTGGCTAACCGGCTGAACGGATATATCGCGTAATAACATCGAAATTCCAACGATGCGCGAAGAATCGAAAGCGACAGGACTGGTTTTATCGTATCGAAGGCTTCCCTGCTCGCCGCACACCGGTGGAAACAATTTTCGCTATGTGAAGAATTAACCAGCTTCCTCGGGCTGACAAGAGTTTATCGCGGCTGATACGTCGATTTTCTATGAACGTCGTGAATTCCATGCGGATTCGGGCCGAACAACGGCAGGATGAAAGAGAATTCGAAACGCGCGCATCGAATACAGAGGCGACGGCCGCGCGACACACACCAACCGGCCAGAAATTGACGTTCTTCTGTCAGCTTCATCCCCCCGTTCATCGTTCGCTTTGAAATTTCCAGTTTGTTTTAAACATTCGCCGCGCCACTCGTTTCGAATCGCAGCGAACCTGAAATTCACTGTTTCCAAGGTTTTAACGATATTCAAAGCGTTAAAGCATTTGCGACCCGTCGCGTCGCCGAAATATTGCGCAATCCTGACGAGAGTGATGACGCGTATCAACGCTTTACAATATACAACGCGGATACACAGCATTGTGTCATCTACAACGCGAAAAATCGCCGAAAATGAATGTTTCAAATATACAAGGTGTCTCATTCCGATCGATTTCATCGAGTCCTGAATATCTAGCGACACTGTCGAGTACGTGCACCGAAATATGCTTCGAATGAAAGTTGAATGGCTTCGAGGCAGACGTGGATCGTTGTTATATTAGATCTTTTTCCTGGATAAACGCATCGAGGATTTCGTTAAATAAAGTCACATGCTTTTCACCGCATTGATCGAGACAGCTCGCTACACCTCGCGAAAGAGTATGAAATTGTTAAAGGAATGAAACTTGTGCCAGAAGCCAGTAGTTTTAAATGTTCTTTGACCCGGTAACAGGATAGCTGTTAATTAAAAATTTCTGTAATCGCTGTTAAAAGGAAAAGATCGTACTTAAAGGCGCATCAATCTCAATTAGGTCAGTCTCAGTCCTTACTAATGTGAACACGATATATGTCGTTCTTAACACTAGAACTACCACGCCAGTCAAAATGACTGGTTTGATAACTTTATTTTAAAATTCCTACTTCATGTTACATTTTTACTCCGCAATAATGTAATGACTTTTGCAGAGATAGCTAAAGGAATAATATAATAAACTTTAATTTTATCCCTTATTTAGGAAAAAGTGGAAAGGGCCTATCTGAAACGGTCGAATTTTATAATAAAACAAAATTTGGGGTAAATATAACAAGACCAAATGTATTCGCGTCAAGTATTTTTTAATATTTTAGATTTAGCTGGTATAAATGACTGGATTTTATATAAGGAAACCACAGATGAGCAGATGTCCAGAAAAGATTTTATGTTTCAATTAGCAGATGAACTTGCCGCTGACAATGAAAAATCAGGGATAGAACAAAGAGCATCTGAGATCCAAAGTACGTCAAGGAACTCGTTTTATTCACGCAAATGGTGTCAGATAGAGGGTACTGTAATAATAATAAGACCACCACCATTTGCAATCTTTGTAAAAAATATGTATGCGGAAAATGCACGCAGAAGAAAGTTTAAAGAAAGAAAGTTTGTAAGAAATGTGACGGATGATAAATTTTGTACCTAATAATTTAAGTTATATTTGTATTTTATTTATTCTATTACGCTTGTTATTATATCACTATATTATACTTCTTATATTTACCAATGGAAATTTATTTTATTATTCTTGTTACCAAAGATTTTGGTACTGAATATTCTTCATTATTGTACCTATTGTTATTATATAGTTTTTATGATCTCAAAACATGGAATTTCTTTTGTAAGATAATAATAGATCAATAAATATAAAAATATTCTACTATTACGTATTTTTTTAAAGACCAGTCATTTTGATTAGCTTTGGTAGAGATAGCTACGTCTCAAATGCCGGTAGTTCTAGTGTTAACGAAGAAAGAAACGAAAGGTATGAAGATAGGCTACGCTAAAGTAAAGCAATCATTACGTCCAAGAGACGAACAATTATTTATAAAAGGACGTTTCTTTGGTAAAACAGTTTCGTTTCATTCCATTTCACTTTTACTTTTCTCTGTTTCTTTTTTGTCCCCACAATAGGGCACTGCAGAAAATTTGTAATTCTCGAACTCGATGCTTCCTCCACAGTAACTCGATTACGCTTTCATTATACTAATGCATTTCTATTGGGATTTAATAGCTCGCATAAGCACTGAGTTGGCTGATGGACAGTATCGATGTATTTAGTTCTATACATTTCATTCTATTATATTCAAACTATTATATTTGCCTTTAATTTACGTCGCGTAGAAATTGTTGTCGTTGTTAATCGGAGAATGCATTTAATATTTTAATTAATAATTTCTTTTTAGTTCACGTACAACGTCACGCGTCATTGCTGCGATGATACGAGGAAACTTATATTCTAACTGTTAATCGCTAATTGTTAATTTCTAATCAAAAGTTCAACGTTATTTTATCTATCGGAGTACCTTTTAGTTTAGAGCTTTGGAGGAAGCGATATATTGTACCTTTCTGTATTTTCTTCAAGTCGAAAATGTTAAAAACACATCGCTAAAGTAGTCGATCGAAATAGAGAAATTTTGTCAAGATAGCGGAATTGAAAGATAACCACGCGAAAGGAGAACGTAAACGAGAGTGAAATTTTGAAATCATATTTCTGGAAACTTGCTTTTCTCGAGAAGCTTCGCCGGTTATAAACATCAATGTTTATGAAATTTATTATTTTATTTTATATATTTTTATATTTGAAACTGTGACTGGTGTGCCATTTGCATATTTTAATTCTGCTTAATCCACTAAGAACTCGGCAACTTGCACATTGTTTTATCAACTTTTGAGAAACATACTACTACGCATAATGTAAATTAAAATACGCACAGTACTGTGTTAAATTTCTCTCTTTAGTTTCTTTCTTCGTGTCTCCGATCATTCATAAGTTTCTCTAAACTGTCTATTCGAGCAACAGAGTAATTTGAATAAAAAAGTAATTTGCCACGCTGCTATACATATTCTAATTCCTTCAAATCTTATAAAACTGTAGCATTCAGATGGAAGAATAAATTCACTTGTTCCTTCTGTTTTTCTTCTTTTCTTTGTTCCCTTACCGTAGTAATTTTCGAACGAAGGAATTGTCAGTTTCTTTCGTTTTGCGTTCAGCAACGGAACGAACTTTTCTTCATTCGTGGAAATTTCACGGGAAAATTTACGAAGCGTGAAAGGATCCGATATTATCACAATCATAAATATTATCATAATTTCGCGTCAATTGCGCCAGAATCGAATATAATTGAACACGGCCGAATGAAAGCTGTTCTTGTTTAACCGGATAATAAAATCCACCTATGTCGGGAGACAAATATCAATTTTATTTCATCGTCACTCGGTTTACACAACACCAATTTCAGAAATGAATAGTTAATCGGCTCTTTTGACCGTTGCGCGTCGAGCAAAACGAAACTAGTAAATAGATATAATTCCGACTCATAAAGCGTATACGTGCGTACAGGATGTACGTTGTGTGCGCGTGCAATATCTCGTTCGGAAAAATTCGTCGATACACAGTCAGTGGAGTACTATACACACAAGGCAATTGGCAGGAATAAAAAAACTGCTATGTATTTTCCAATTTGCTCATTGGAAGTATTGGAAAAAAGAATTACATTCGATCAGATAGACTTTATTCGGAGTTCTTCCTGTTTTTAATTGTCTTTTTTTTTTTTTTTTTTTTTTTTTTACGAACATATCGACCATCGGAACGAGTTATTAGCAACTCGGTAGAAATCATCTTTGTTCCTTTGCTTTAGATTTGGAAATTTTTTTTTCCTATTTCTGTAATTCCATGTTTCACTTCTATATCTTTGTATTTCATAGGCATTTCTATATTTTGTCTACGTTATAATTGCCTAATATATTTGTTTTGTGTAAAAAAAAAAATTAAAAACAGAAAGAGCTGCGAATAAAGTCTATCTGATCGAAAGTAATTCTTTTTTTCAATACTTGCAATGAGCAAATTGGAAAATACATAGCAGTTTTTCTTATCTGCCTGGTTCGACCAGATATTCTCTTCATTCAGATTTCTCTTTCTTCGAAGAAAAAGTTTGTTCTGAAATAATTTGAACGAAGAAGATATAAATTGTTCTAAGAAGTTTCATCCATTTCCGGTTCATACATGTGTATGTTTTGCTGTATAACATCTATTGATTTTATATTTGTACAGTAAACTGCTTTCGTGATAGTATGTTAGTAAAAATGAATATTCTTTATCTAATTTATTTATGTCAAAAGCTGATTGAGTAGTATCTGTGTGGAAGAAAAGTGCATTTTCAAAGAACTTCAGAAAGTTATTTTTTCCTGCTGGTACAGAGCAACATCATAATGCAACGTATACTTATTCACATAGTTACATATCTTGTTTCCCTCTCCTATGCTTTGATATGATTATCTTTGCATCTGATGCATTATATTACGGCAAAAAACGTAGCTTGTATGCGCGTAAAATGAAGCGCAGAAATTTCAAAAATTGTATAAAAGAGAAACGTACACACACACACACGATATAATATTTCCTTTATTTTTGACGTTTCTTTTATCAGTTTACTTTATAGAATTTTTTAATAACATATTTTATAATTTCTCTATATCGAGAAACTTAATGACAAATGGGCATTATAAATAATATACATCGGTGTCGAATCTTTAAAAATACATGTTATTATTTATGGATAAATACGAATATATCAGACCATTCCTTTTTTATTTATCCAGACATTTTTACGTCTTAGTACTCGAACTACCGATAGTTAACACAAAGCTATTTCTACCAAAATTGGTCAAAATGATCAATGAATTGGACAAAATGAATAAAAAATACGTAATAATAGAATATTTTTATATTTATTGCTTTATTACTTTCTTACAGAAGGAATTCCATGTTATGTAGTACATTTTTGGTATTTTTAATCCATCTGGGACAATGATCCCTAAACGAGGGTAGACACATTTATGAAATTGTAGAACCAGTCATTTTGACTACTGTGGTATTTCTAGTGTTAGGATCTAGCGATTGATCCGGAATTTTCATGATAACTGATATCATCATATCGGATAATACGCAGTAAAAAAATTTTCAAAACGTGTGGCAAGTTGTACAAAACGAGAAAACTGGTTAATTGGGGTTCGTTAAATAGATTGCAGAATCTTTTTACACTTTGACAAGTATCAGTCATTTTAACTGGTATTGGTATAAGTAGCCTTGATACGAAATTATTTTAAGTTTGAATACATAAAAAGCAAAATAAAATTCATTATATTATTCTTTTAGTTATCGTTGGGAAAGTCATTACATCATTGCGGAAGGAAAATAACATGAAGTAGGAATATTAAAATAAAATTGTAAAACCAGTCAATTTGACTGATGTGGTATTTCTAGTGTTAATCTTGCTGTGTGCTTTTTGGATCATTCTCGATCGTTGTCTTACTCTTGTATCGTTAGAGAATTTTCTAAACTCGAGAATCCTGCAAAAAAGTCGTTACTATTAAGACACGTGTCACTATTCCTTCAATTTCAACTTTACATTTTTATTTCTATTCTCCAAAATTTTTCTTCTATTGAATTGAAGCTAAAGCATAAAAAATGCGAGAACCCCAGCAGAATTACATAAGCGCAGAGAACTTTCAATTTCTAAATTACCTTTAAACTTACCACACCTTTCCACGTATCTCTATAATACCTTTCATAAAAAATCTCCGCTAGTGATTGCCACTGTGCCAAGAATTATCCGCAAACAGAGCCGAGTAAAACGTTTCACGCCCTTTAAATCTTCTTAAAAGCGGCACCGAGAGACGATCAAACTGCATTTTCGCCCCATCCACTTTCCACGCACTCGTTCGCTTGCCGTTCAAACGATCGCGCACAGATATTGCATAACACAAAAGACCGTGCATACATTCTTAAACGCGTCTGCCACGGTGACGCAGATATACGCGCATTTATGCACTGATATATCGCGCCAGCTTTTAAGGAAATTGCATTAACAAGTCTAAAATAATTCCCCCGTCGGCAGCGCCGATACCAAGGGAGAAGCTTCGTCCCTATACTTTTCCACGAGCTTTCGTTCCACCCCTATACCCCCTTGCCCAATCTTTTTCCCCGCTTCTTTTCACGCCCGACTCTCGCCGGAGCACTTTGTCTGATGGCGAAGACGACGCGAACATGTCGCCGAAAATCCGATTTCTTCCAGTGGACAGCTCGCGGGAAATCATTACGTATTTTTTTGCTGACTTTGGCTCCTTTCTCGAGAGAAATTTGTCCAGAGATGTCCATTCCCATCCTACCGCCACTATGATCCTCTGATTGTTATTGAAATTGAATCTTGCGTTCACGAAGATTGTACGAGGTTCAGCTCTCGTCGAGATTTAATCGCATTGGTTCGGCTCGAACGTTTAGTCGCTAGACTTTATCGCTATCTGTATAATTAGACTGCGGCTTTTCACGCGTTTTTACCATTCGGTGAACGTAGTTGGAGACTGCTCGCGGACATCACTGTAAGTGGCAAACGTGAAATTATTTTAGCAGAAGGAGGAATAGAACTTAGATGTACGATAATCCAAATGCATCACGAAATTTTCCATTTTTTGTATTAATATATCCGTCAGAAAAAAAATTGTTTTTCTAGAAAAGCCTGTGTGTGTCTCTTAGTCGTAGAGAAAACTATGAATGTGCCATTCGTTTAAATTTACAAGCACTGTAGCAATCCTGTTTATTATGCGCGAGTAAATATTTTATAGACATAGTTGATACAACCGCTTATAATATAATATAAATACGAATATGGTATGTAACATAATATAATATAAAATTTATGCACGAATACTTTCTACCAATGTAGCAGCTGTAAGTAATATTTTTTTAATATAATATTTCTTGAATCGTATTTGAAATTCAGAAAAATTGCAGATAAACTGTCTGCGAACGTCTATTTAAAAAAAATAAGAATAACACGTTAGGTCCAAAAATACAAGTCTTTTAAGAAGAGTTGATAAACTGACGAAGCTTTATGGAAGATAAAATTGAAGATTTCTCTAAGTGTCAAACATCAACAATTTTTTAGGAATGAGAGAAAGCTTCTCTGGCTTGAAATTATTTTCGAAATTTCATTTGTTTCGATTATCATGAGATCTTAAGCGTACAATAATCCAAATGCATCACGCAATTTTCTATTTTTTGTACTGATATATCCATCAGAAAAAGAATCGTTTTTTTAAGAAAATCCTTATGTGCCTCTTAGTCGTAGAGAAAACTGAATGTGCCATCCGTTTAAATTTACAAGCACTGTAGCAATCCTGTTTGTCCTTAAGTAACTTCTATAAAAATGGAAGATATGTTTCTTCAAGATGCTTTTTTATTCTTATTACAAAAATATATTTTGTAACGTCCCGAGTAAGAATTGTTATAAAACTGGTGATATTTAGTGTCGAGTGTGTCTATTGTTTAAATGCATTTACATCGTGTTATACAGAGGCAATGTGGAACTATTGGTAATTATTTACAAATGGAAACTGCTCTTAAACTCTACGCTACAGCATCCCCAATGGCACGTGGGACATTGTACGATAAAGGAGCAACACTTTTTAATTTTTCCACTCGCAGCGTTGTCTGCAAGAAATCTTCAACCGAAGAAGTCGAAGCTAAATATAAATTTCTTTGATTAATAAATATTACAATCAATACTCTGTTTTAAATGTCTCGTATATTTTTGCATATTCTATGAATTTTGGAAGCTTCAAATTTCCCATAAAATCGTGAAAATCCACAGTCTATCTATAATTTCATTTCCTATTTTTAGCAACTGCTGTAAAACAGTAGCTGTTTGAAACGTACATAATTATAAAAGGGCGGTAACGTTGTTGGAAAATCGTCGCTCTGATTCTTAACTCTTCTATCTCCACTGGTTTGTAAACTGAGAAAACTGAGTTTAAAGTTGTTGAAGTCTAACGTTATTACGTGAAGTTAGGACTCGGAAGAACCGAATATTTCGTTGCTTTCTAAGTAGAATTTTCGCCGTATAATCATAAATTTGTATTCTTCGTATCAACGAGACGTACGTAAATTGATTAATTACGTTTCTTCTGTTTTACGTTTAGAACAGTTTTGAACTAAAACGACGAAATGTAGCTACTGTTGACAATTATATCGGCAGATATACTCTGAGACAAGGAGCTCCTTAGTCATTTCTTTTTGTGCGAGATTCAAACGAAGACAACCTTCACAGTCTTATTTTCGATAGTCCGGTAAATTGTGTGGATCTTGATCAAATTTTCTGTCAAAGGAAGGAATTTGGTGCTGGAAATTATGTCGTAGTATTAGCGCAAGAATAACGTAACATTTTACAGTTGACGTGACAAATTGTTAGATGAAAGATAATGGTAAGTTGAAATGGATATTAGATAGAAAATTTCCATTTGGAAACGAAAAAGGGAAGAAAATAATCTGGACGGCGTAGAAAAACCTGGCTATGTAGCAACGTAGCAAAGGAAACTTTCTTTTGGAAGAAAAAGAAAATAAAAAAAGGAAGAAAATAATTAACGACGAAGCAGCTTTGTTACTTAATTCATGAAACTTGAACGTTATGCGAATATTCCAAATCAGTTTCCGACTGACACTGTCCGAAATTCGAAAGAATAACAGCACGGGATGTTAAATACATTTAACTGGACTAAGCTGATTTTCACTTTAAATAGAAATATCGTGGAATCGAATTCAGAGGAACGCTGAATGCGTAAAACACCTGGTATTGGAGCAGTTTTGAAGAGAGAACAATTTCTCTTTTCTACATTTGCATAATGTTCTCAGAGTGAGATCGTGGAAAGTATTTAAAATGGTCCCCCGGAAAGTAAACGTTTAACTTTGTATTACAGGAAGGTAAGTGATGTTTCCACTTCTACAAATTACATTCTAGCAACTCTCTATTATTTTAAATGAAACTACGCGTAACGCGTTCCAAGATGTCGAGGATTTTTCGCTACGCCAGACGAAACATGTTTGTCGAATATAGTAACTTTCTTAATTCGAACTGTCTCTTTAGGAACGCTAACGGAGGCTTGTAAAATTAAACATTACAATCTTTCTCAGCAGCTTTATTTATGTTTCTAGACTTTGCTCTTATTAAATATTTTTAAATACATCAAATATATATCCAAAAAGAAATTTATATATTCCTGTGTAAGATGTTATCGATAATAATCGATTGTTGCTTATCTGTAACGGTGGTTCTGAAGATTTGTTCTTTTGCGAATTATATAACGTTATAGGAAAGGTACTCGTCAGAAGTCTTTATTATTAAATAAATGCATTCATACTTAAATCTTTTCTGAATATGTATTTGACATATAATTAATAACAAAGAATTTGAACGAGTACTTTTTTTAATATTTCACACGTCTAGGAATATTATATTATTAGTTTGTTGGTAACAGTATGATTTATACAATATCGTTTGCACTCGCACGAAGTATTCACGTATTCGTTACTCACTACTTCTACGACACAACGACACAGTGATCTTCACACGACAACGACAAATTCAACTCTGACTCTCTCAACTCTCGTTACAATGTTTTCCATGTTCGCTTTTTTCCTAAACATACCTTGACAACACTCTTTGACAACGTCAACATATCTTGACAACGCTAATAAACAATTAGCCCTCACGCCACGTAAATCTATGAAAAGCGTTCTATGAAAATCGGATATTTTCTGATCTGTCAAGAACTGTATTATTTGACATTTGACAAGAGTAATAGAAATAAGATATTTTAAATTAGTATTTATACTGCGATAACTAAACTGACATTTCGTGTCGTTTCTAATAAAAGGCGAATTACTGGATAAAGTACCGAATGAAATAGCTGATATAATAAATTCATGACAACCTTTCCCGTCTTTTCCGTCAGTTTCATATATTACAAATGATCATTAATTTGAAAGGACAGGACATCTGTATATTTCTTTATAGAACTTTAACGACATTAAAATATAAATTAAGCTTCATCAAGAACTAATATCATTCGACGAATGAACGATAGGGATTTTTATATTCGTCAGCAGATACGATAACAATGCAAAAAAATAACAATTAACGAGTACACTTTGACGAGGTTATTTAACCAAAGATAGACAGAGAACGAGAGATAGACTCGTCAATAGACGGACAGAAAGAACAAGGTGTCGCTCGTTTTTCCTCGTGCACGTTAATGTTAATTAATGACAATCATCTACATTTTACCCAGGCGTGCCATAATCTTTTTATATGTATAGTGATTGATGCGACTGTAGATGATAAGACAAAGAAAAGAGGAAAAGCGTTCTTCGCTAGTACAATTAGAATGATGTTAACCGTTTATTATCTTCTATCGTTCAAGTTAATGCTATAATCAAACTCATCACAGAGATAACATTTCAAAATGTTGTATATATACGTGTACAACACGTACAATATGATCACAAATGTTTCCCATGAGACGAGAATTAACGTAGAATTTAATTAAGAAACGTTTGTGGTAAACAGTTATGGAAATAGCAATAGACAAACTTAAACGGCAATAAAAATTGCTTCTCTAAATACGTAGGGCGTTCAGAAAGAGATACCCATTTTGAAACAGCAACAATAAAAATGCATTTTAGGAACTTTGTTTCATTTCTGACTTTGGTATATATACAAAGTTGTTTCTCTATACAACCAGCAGCCCTATTCGAACATTTATTGAACACGAGTTTTTCCATAACTTTGTCATACACTTGCGCCGCCAGCTCACGTAACCATCGTCCACACAGTCCCCTAGATCATCGTTTCTTGTAAAGTGTTATCGACACAGAAACTCTTGCAATTTTGCAAAAAGGATGGTAATCTGGCTTATTCGATGCGTCTATCATTTGCAATGAAGCTGCAGTCACGTTCTTACCAATGATTCAACCATAACTTTATCACCATGAACTACTGTAATTCGATGGAGAATTCATTCTGGAAGGAGTTTTGGCGGCACTTTCAATTCGCATCGTCGTTTTAAACGCGCGATACAGCGACCACATTAAATACTTAAATAGAAAATTTGGCATGGCTTATGAAAATGTATGAACGAAGCTAAACGACTTTCTATGAACACACCGTTTTACGTGGCTTCTTTACGCGAACGGCTAGTACTTTCTGGATTCCTATTAGAAACCCATTAATTTTAGCAATTAAAGTGGAGGAAGAAGCTCTCACAGCGTAATCGCCTTCGCGGACTTTCTCTCTAAATATCGAACACTCGTTCCCCTGGCTGGCCTCTTAAATCCAAACGTAACGTCGAAAACGCGTCGCTAAATTCCCCGGTACAATTCCATTTCGCGTGGGCTCGATATCGGCCGTGCAGATAAAACAGAAAAAGTAGCAATTTGAATGGAAATGCGAGGGAATTCGAGTTTTCACATCGACAAATACCAAAGTTATACGAAAGTTCCGGTTGGAAGGAAAATAAAAGGGTGTCGCGGGCAAACGTGCATCTGGGGATCCTACTGGAATTAGGTGGCAAAAAAGGAAAAAACAAAAGAAAGAGAACCGACGAAGAAAATCGTTGTTGGTTAAGAGGAAAAAGAGAGAATGAGAGAGACATAAAGACAGAGGAGTAAACAGAGGCCATGGAAGAGCGGGGGATTTGGAGGAGAGCAGGGAAAGAATCGAAGCTTAATGGGAATTCCCAGCAGTACGAGGATTTGCATGGCAAATGGGTAATTAGTTGGTAAATATGATCATGGGGCGTTCGGGCTTCCCAGCGCAATCATTACTCTATAAATTGGTAGATAGACGATGAAAAGTGATTTTACGAAGCACAGACATCGCGTTAACGGGAAACACGGGAATACGAGCGAGTAAGTCGTCGTTTGTTTATGTATTAATTTTCAAAATTGCGACGGATCAATGGTGATACGGCTGCAAACATTCGAGTACATTTTGCTTTGGTTACTTAGTTATTGTAACGACCCGATAAGCGGTATATCAATTCAGAAATAGCGATGTAACGGCCGGTGTAATAATCGTTCGTAATAAATGTTTAAATCTTCATTATCTTCGTTAATTCTATAACGGACGAGTATCTTCGTTAATTTCTATAACGAGCAAGGATGAGCCGCGATAATTCGGCAATTGTTGCCAGCCTTTCGCCTTGTTTCACAGTTATTGGCTCTCGTAATGAACGAAGAATGCCACGTTAATTTATATTTACTAATACATCGGTAATCACTGTATGATTAATTAGTGTTATTATGTTATAATTGGTCCTTTCAACGAGCGGAACATATTACCGCGATCGTAACGACCGAGTAACTCTGTTCCGAGTAAAGTTAGGAAAAATTCGTAGAGGTAAAGCTCGCACTGTTTAACACTAGAACTACCACACCGGTCAAATTGACTGGTTTTACAATTTTATTTTAAAATTCCTACTTCGTGTTATCTTTTTCTTCCGCAATGATGTAATGACTTTCGTAACGATAACCAATAGAATAATATAATGCATTTTATTTTGTTTGTTATGAATTCAAACGGAAAATAACTTTGTGGCAAGGCTATGTATACCAATACCAGTCAAAATGACCGACACTTGTCAAAGTGTAAAAGGATCCTGCAATCTGTTTATACATTTTTCCGGTGCCAACTTTTTTCTTTCGAATGCTTAAAATTACATCAGCCTTTTGATTTATATATTGTACTTATATGTTCCACTTTTCAGCCTACCATCCGCGAAAAACAGTTCACTGTACTTGTTGTTGATACGATAAATACGCCTGTCGTCATTTTCTGAAGTTTCGAACGATCGAAAACTTCGTCGGTGACTTATACTCATCGGGTGTAATAATAGCAAAGCAATTTAATATTCCACCTTATATCGACTGTCACATTAACTGTATTCAGATGAGAATGTACAATTTTGTTCCTGCGAATCTATTGGTCTTGGATGATCGATATTCTGTGATATTTAACTACGGCGAGTACGAAGAACGAAATTATTGCACATGGACGAATAAAATGTATTTTATATCGTAGTCAAAATAAGCAAGTGTCACAGTGTATAATATAAAAGCGTGAAAGGAAAAATAGTATTGTGTCGCCCGGAGAGTTCGCTTCATTTAACGAATTATATAGGTGTCATTTTGTTGCACAACCTTTCTCCAACTTTCACACAACTTGAATATTCCATCCCCCCCCGTCTCTCAGGTTTTTCGACGAAAAACTTTTTAATATGATCTTTCATGACGAAATTCCTTAAAAATCGGAACGAACTTTCCAGGTAATCCAATACATATTACCGTACGACGCAGACATCTTTGTGCTGTGGTATAATAAAACGGAAGCTGAAGGACGTTCAAGATGCAAGAATTAAATAGACAATATAAATATATTTTGTTAAAAGTAAGCAAACGTCTGAATACTTTTGTACGACAGGATATATCTTGGAATCTTGCATCAAATGACAACTTGATAGAGCGAAAAAAGCAGCGTTGCACGCTGCTTCGTCGAGGAAAAGGAGAAAGTAGGTGCAACGTAGGATATTCAGTTTTCAGGAGACAGGATTTCTTCTTTTCGCGCGCGATAACACGACAGGACTACACCGTGAAACAAGTTCCCGTGTGGCCAAAGCTGCACCATAGTTGCCATAGTTATTCTAGCAAAGTTTCGATCACTGGCAGCTAACTTTGGCCACTCATACGCGTGCGTGCACACAGACAGGAAAAGTTCTCATGGAAACCGTGAGTCTGCGGTAGAAGTAGTTAGGCATTGTACGCGTGTATCCGTCGCAAATTGAGACAATTTCGGAATACTGCGGCCTTGTCCACGGCAAACCTAAACACGATTATTTCATCATTCATCGAGGAACACAGTGGTAATGGACTGCCACCGCGGACGCAATTTCGCATTGCTAGAATACGAACAGAGCCAGGGGCTGCTTGATTGCGAACTAAAGCATTTGCCATTCAATTCAGGATACTTTCTATTATAGTTGTAAACTAAAAACATTTTACCCAACTATAGAAATGTGTAGTTGCAACGGTATATTGTTTATTGTACGGACGATATGTGCGTACCTCGTGATGCATAAAATCTTTACGAATATCACATGAATAGATGCACAGTGGAAAAGTTCTACATCATTCGTATTGTAATTTTATATTTTTATCGATTATAAGTGAGACGCTGGTATTATTAGCGAACTAAAGTGTTTGCCACTCGACTGACAATACTTTGCATTATAATTGTAAACTAGCAACATTTTAGCCAGTTATAGAAATAGTCGCAACGATATATTGTTTATTATACAAATAATATATGTACACATACATGCGTGCATATTTTATGATTCGTAAAATGTTCATAAATATTACATGAAAAGATGCACAGTGGAAAAGTTTTATATCATTCGTGCTATAATTTTGTATTTTCATCGATTGTAGATGAGACACGTTGGCTCAAGCGATTTCGTATTATTAGCGAACTAAAGCATTTGCTATTCAATTAAGAATACTTTCTATTATAACAATTGTAAACTAAAAACATTTTACCCAACTATAGAAATGTGTAGTTGCAACGGTATATTGTTTATTGTGCGGACGATATGTGCGTACCTCGTGATGCATAAAATCTTTACGATTATCACATGAATAGATGCGCAGTGGAAAAGTGCTATAATTTTATATTTTTATCGATTATAAGTGTGATACTGGTATTATTAGCGAACTAAAGTGTTTGCTACTCGACTGACAATACTTTGCATTATAATTGTAAACTAGCAACATTTTAGCGAGTTACAGAAATAGTCGCAATGATATATTGTTTATTATACAAATAATATATGTACACATACATACGTGCATATTTCATGATTCGTAAAATGTTCATAAATATTACATGAAAAGATGAGCATTGCAAAAGCTTCGGGTCTGTCTGTCTATAATTTTATATTCTTATGAAGCTTACAAAGCAGGCGCTTGGGTTTATGTATTTTCCTCATTAATTTTATCGTACAATGTTCCGTTAGAAATTGTATGAAAATATTAACGAAGAATGTCACTCGATACTTGTTTTATGACGATAGTAACAGTAAAATTTAGTATCATATAGTGTCTGTTTATTAGAATTTGCTATTTAAAAATTCATAGCCGTTCCAGAGTCACGTAGCAGAGTAGCATTAATTTAAAGCACACTATCAAAAATGAAAAATGTTTCATTTCACAAATAATACGGGTTTTCTGCACGTATATTAGACGAAAGTAGGCAAATATCTGGATGATTGGTATATCTGTTCGTTCTCTGTAAGTGTTCGCCATTTTTCTATAAAGTTTGTAATTAGCTTGCACAAATATTTTGTCCTGACGAATTCAATTGCTTCAAACCATTAAAATGAGTAGAATGAATAGAAGTTAACAATTAATAGTACAAGATTGCATCCATTTAGTGTTAGACGTGAGTTGAACCATTTAATTGCTTTTATATGAATTTGCAGATGCCGCGATTTTAGTTTGTAAGCAATAGTGCATCATCTGCGAAACGCTAGGACATAGATTGAGAAAATCTATTATCCTGCAAGTGGTCAGGTGTCGCACAGTTACCCTACTCAATGAAGTTTTACCCGAAAACATAACACAAAGACCAATCGTCTTCCGATTATTAACACTAAACCTACCATTGCTGATCAAACTTCTACGCAAATTTAACGATATTTAAACGTTATTATATCACCTCATGATTTATCACTTTTCATAAACAGACATACAATATATTTTTCGGTATCTACTTCTAGTCTGCTTTCTTTTTTTTCTAAGAAAAAATTGTACTGCCTACTGCGAGCGATCGATAAAATATTTTATTTACTCTTAAAATAAATACAATCAGTATGAAGAAACGATTATCTCAAGATTATTCAAATCATGATCGTATCTAATTAAATTTAGAGTATATTTTAACAGCTATTTATGTAAATAAAAATATGGGCATCGTGAACGCAATACTAACAATTAGAGAGGAAGGATGGAGACAAAGATAAAATGTTGAGAACACGCAAAAAGGGAACAGTGAATGGAAAAAAACTATGCAAAGTGAAGAAACGCGTGCATAGAAGATTCTTTTTTCCGAAAGAATGCGTTTATGACGTAAACTTATTAGATGAAACGTCAAGGCTTCTGAAATGTCAAAGCTTCTATTGTCTTTTATTAAATTCGTTATGTCTGCAGCAATTACGGTTATGGCTGTAGTTCGTGGTTCGATAAAAATTGGATTAAACAACGGCGAATATAAACCTGATTAAATGGAAAGTTTTTTAGTCTAGATCCCTCTGTGAAATTTATTATTAACTTCTAGCTTATCAGAAATAGGATTGATATGGTACGTGGACTATTTGCATTTTAATTTCTTCAGTTTCTCCATCGCTCTCTGCACCAATGAAGACTGGATTATAATTTCGCAATAGAATAACTTTCTAGTTCAAATCGGACGCTTAATTCTCATATTCTTTTTCTTAATTCTGCGTAATCCTGCTTAATTCTATAAACACGAAACCTTTTTGCCTCATTTTTGCTTTCTATATTATGCATCCAGATTACTGAGATGATCTAAACTTGTCAACAGAGCTTGCTTTCAGAGATGATTAACTGAGAAGCTCAGGAATAATTAGTTCCTTATTTACAGGCAGACTTAAAAACGTAGAAAATTCAAAAAGTACGGTATAAAAATAAATTTGGTTTAAATTTACATGGAGATTAATTTTTAAATATTTAAGAATCTCGTTTCGCTTGTAAGGATTTTGGCGGATTGCGTCCTTATGCCCTTTTTCTCCTTATTTTCGTGCATTTCCTTTGATCTTCCTTCGATTCAATCTCTGTTTTAATCAAGTTTTAATTAACAAAAATATTTCCCTCGTAAGGAAATATCCTGCAAACTAATAAATAATTGCCGATTTTAATTAAATTTTGGAGTATAGATTTGTTGCATATATCTACGATATTCTGAATGCTACGTCAAAGGAGAGAACATCACTCTGTAATTTGCAAATATTGTAGTAAACATATTTATTTATTTCAGCGATATTTCAACGACTAATCTGATTACGTAAACAAATTTGAGAAGATTATTTCTTCGGATAAAACGCTGGTAATTTGTTACTTCCCTTTCATTTTTTCTATATAATATACAATATAATATTATTATATATTATTATAATATAATATTATATAACATACAATATAATTTATAGATTTTTGTATACAATCGTGTGTGTAGTCCACACATTCGAACGCCATATTTGAACAAATTATCAAGCAATATTTTATTTCTTTAAAATCCCTCAGACTGTCTTATTTAACGTAAAAATTCGCAAGAAAATTTAATAAAGAAACTTTTATAATAACAGCAAATACTATAATTGAACACTTGTGATAACGGCGGGATTCATTCTTCCGATCGAAGAATACGTTCTGCAATAATTTGATTAACAGATAGTAGGGAAATAACTCCTTTGATGCAATTGTGCCAGGTAGCTCGTGAAATTCCTGCTCTTATAGACCGTTCCCTTATCCGACGCTCTTGCAGGAAAATCTATTTGCCTTTTACATTTTCATCTGGAATTTGTCGAGAGAAATCATCGGGTCGGACAAATGCGCCATATAAATCGACGAAGATACGGTTCGATCGACGTTCGATACATACCGGTGCTATAAGCAAACAGTTGCAGTAAAATCGCACTGATGAATCCGTGATCGTGGAACGCAAATCGTACGAAAAGTTTGTCCATAAAATCAAGTTTTTATCTTATTACCAGTCTTGTTGGGAATTCCTGGCTCGATGAATTATTCCGCGATCGTAAATCACCGAGTATCGAGTGCACGTAAAACCAATGTTTCCGGCAGCCAGAAAGGTTTTGCGAAATGCATTATACGCTGCGACCAACTCGACAGGCACGATAATAGATTTATGTTCCGTGCAAACGATATCGAGAACGATTGGAGCGAGAAAAACTCGGCAAATGTTAACTATGAAATCGCTCTTCGTGTTTAACTCGGCGGAAGTTCTGTTTCAGCTGTTCGAAAAGATTCATCGGAACAGGGAACGATGAATATTTAAATCCTAAGATTTCCTTCGATCTAAAACTGAAGATCACCTTACGTTGTCTAGTTATTTCTACTTGAATCGAACAGCAATAAAAAAAAAAGAGAGGGAGAAATTGCATAGAATCTATAAATCGTAAGATATATTATTGCAAATAAGTTTATGTAGTTTTGAATACGATTCGTGTAATAATTACGTATGTATGAATTATGTTCTATTCTATCTATGTGTATCGAAAAATGGAAACTCGTGTTAAAGGATTAATTATTGAGAAATAATTCTAATAAGCAAATTACAGTACAATGAGCAATAAATGTTTGCAAACGAACAACTGATAGATCTGGTAAAGAATTGTTTGTTAGTTAATAATTCCAGATTTATTCTGCTACTTCCATTATTTTTCTGTCAACGAATACGTCGAGTTTTTTTAATGTACAAATATTTTGTTTCAATTGTAGGAAAATGCTTGTAAGAAAATATTACCGAAACCTAGGAGCACATATGCTTGCTAAGGTCCCTTAAATTCGCCAGCCGCGACACTACAAGTCAGCGCATAAGTTAGCCGCTTCAAGTACGTTAAACCACACCTTCCCATTCCCTACCATAGAACTCCTTACAAACTAATAGTTTACTTGCCGTATAAAGTCTCCAACACCACATTCGCTTCCTCCACTACTCGCAAAACATATTTAAGCAGTCACTCTAGCCCAGATCATTCTCATATCTCATTGGTTATATCGTTATACAATGGCGAATATATAAACAGAGTTATTTGTTACAAGATTTTTCTGATAATAATTTAACTGAAATTAGTTTTTGTTTCTATATCACATATATTTTTGCCTAAAACGTTATGTATTCTTCGAACAATAGTTATCTTTTTTCTAATATTTAATTTCACGTGGTATGGTAGTATTAATTTAATTAATTAATTAAAAAGTAAATAATATATATTGCATGCAAGTTATGAAAACAAATTTTCGCTACTGTGCGTACAAAATACTTCCTTAATTCAATAGGATTCAGATTTGTAACAATTTAAACCGAGGAAATATTCTGGTCAATCCAAGATAACATTTTCTAACTTAATTTAAACTTGCAACTGTTAAACGAAACTTTCGTATCAGTTAATTTCAAACAGACAGTATCGCTGTTATATCTGTCATGGGCTATTAATCTCATGCAAATGTTTTCTTACGTCTTTTCCACACATTCTCAACAATCATGTTTTAAATAATTTAACAGCTTTATACTAATAGCGTTTAACAGAAAACGAAAACTCATTATTACTAAACGTCGATTGCATCCTATAATTATATTTTCTCTCTAATAGCAAAGAATCGCTGCCAATGGATGCCTAGCTAGATGCTAATCTGGGTTTTCACGCTGTTTGTCTGAACCTCGACATTTAATTAGAATCTTGATGTTTCTTCTCATCACGAGCAAAGAAATGAAACAATAAAGACAAGCCACAATAGTGGAATTTTCTAGTGAATCTTGAATAAAAAAATAAAAAAATTTTTAAATTACACGTATTATACGAAAAGCAGGTCCAAAAGGATATTGTATTGCATTATAAACGTCTTTGCGGATTTTATTACGTAAACCTTCAAATCAAAAAGAAGCTGAAGAGCTTGGGGAATAGTATGATAAATATTATCTTTTGTCTAACTGTAGGGAAACAGTTTAACATTTGATTAACAGTTTAACAGATTAACAGTTAATTAATTCTCTTAAACAAAATTCTTTTTAGATATTATACATTACAATATTATTATATTATATTATGTTATTTGGTCTTGTAATTATGCAAATATACGTTTCTCCTTCTTCTGCGGAATATTTCAAAAATAAGATCTCTTTTTCCCAGGATCATTGCTTGATATGTAATCGAGTTCAATTTTTTCACAATTATCGTTTCTTTTTATCTTCCTGATCTAATTAACGGAAAGATAAAAACGTATCTACAATATTGAACAAAACTTTGTCCACAAAGAAATTCTGTCGCTTTAATCTCTTGCTTTAATCAACGGAATTAACACAGAAGAAGCAGACCATACAAAAAGGGTTTATCACATTTAACTCTGGTTCATTCCAATTTTTCCGTGTTTCCACGTAATCCTCGAAAATCTGGCGATAGTAATTCCAGTATAATCAACAATATACAATAATTTCTTAACAACAATCACAAAACCAATACGTTTCGTGCGTTTCTTCTGCCACACGTATATAGATTACGGAAGAGGAATGCAAGGATTCACATTTTTAGTCTTTTCGGAAGAATAAACGAAAAAGGTAAAGAATCAGATTTACGTGAAATCTTAATGTTAATATTTGTTGCAGAAGACGTAGCGGAAAATACACGCAAACAACGATTACTGGCTTTGTACTTGCACGGTACGATCTATTGTGTTGGCAACCAAGTGATTGCGGATTTTGTCATTGAGCGATAATGACAAAATCCGCAATCAATTACTTGCCAACACGATAATTGAACACATCGTTGTACGCGTTTGGCGAAGAGAAAAAGTGGTTGCGCAACACTGTCAGCCAGTTCGTACACGCTGTTCGAAGTTCGTCCCGATGGAATCGCAGACTTCGGGACAAACGCGCACTCGGGGAGCGTCGTGGAATTATGCGACAGACGCGGTAGGCAACGCACACATATTGCCCAGGAAGTCATACAATTGAGCCGCAGCTGTGCTATCGTTTGTCTAGGGAGACAATCACATTGTTGGCGTTGCTACTGAAATTAATGTCGCTAATGTCGCAATTTCTGCGATGACGTGGCGCAGGACAAATCTTCGTGTTTGGCGAAGATTCAACGTGTTCCATTCCAGCAGCGGATTGCGAGAAGTTTTTTGTGTTTCGTAGAGAAAACTTGGCCTTTCCGATGGCTCGACTCTTGTCATACCTCATTTTTCCACCGCATAATTTCACACTGTATAATGAGGCAAAATTAATGTAGGATAGGATTTCAAAGGAAAATGCAGAAATTCGGTTCCTTTAAACATGAGTGAAGATACGTAAACTTAGATATTAGCAGTTCTTATTTCTATGTCATTATTTGCGCACATTGTCATTCATTTTTTTTTTAATTTATTTTTGCTGCAGATGCTTCGTTACGATGTTATAAACAAATGTTAAACGCAAGGCGTATTTTTATCTCTGTTAGTGGATATAAAATTTTTAATTTACGTATTATTTTATTTGTTTTTATACTATTTTATTTATATTGTAGGTAGATAACTTCGATCGCTTAAATCGCTTGAATTTTCACTTAAGTTGACCCTCGAACAGCACGAGGGTTGGACGCCCCTCGTAGCCAGAAACCCTCATATTATTTTTCAGCCTTCAGAAACTGATCTATGTGTAGACACATATGTCAATTTGTTTTCGACCTAAAACTTTTATTCTGCACACTACATATACACTCGTTTGTTGTTAGTTTATTCTTACAGCAAAATAAGTTCGAGAAAAGTAAATGTTATTAACTCTCAGCCGTCTGTCGCGTCCTTTTCACACACTTTTCCGCTAAAAAATTATATTATTTTGCCATTTATAGAACAATTTTCCCGAAACTTGTTGATTTTGACGTACGAATGAATAGCGATACTCCTGAAAGAGAATTAGTGCAAATGCACGTGACAAGAGCAAAATTAATTATTTATTTTTTCATGTCATTCATGTTTTGTCATTCTGTCAATTTGACAAAATGAACGACAAATGAGGCTTAAAAAGGTTATTACGTGCATGTAAAGAACAGAAAATACGCTTACTCTGCCTGATCGGCTTTTAGCAACGGTGACTCGCATTTTTTTTTTCAAGGCACTTCGTTAGCTTTCTATTTAGTTTGTTACAAAATCGCGGTTTACTACACGGACGATATGAGTAAGCAGACATAATATGTATCTCTTTGCGAAAATTGTTACAATATTAATCGAGAAAAAATTCACGTGTAACCAAATCCGCGTTTCAATTGCTGTGTTTGAGGGTCAACTGATGCTGTATATTGGTCCGAACGCAACACAAATGTACTATGGAATTTATGACATTGCGAATTTCTTGAGAATTCTTTTGGATATCGTCGGTTAGATTACTAAACCTTCTCTGATAGGTACAAAATATTTTAGATGTTCCGCCGCGCCGACTACGTATACGCAACATGTAGCGTTTACGTGATGCTGTGTGCTTTTTAACACTAGAACTACCGATAGTTAACACGAAGCTATTTCTATCAGAACCAGTCAAGATGACTGGTCTTTAAAAAATAGGTAATAATAGAATATTTTTATAGTTATTAATTAATTACTTTCTTACATAAGAAAGTCCCATGTTATGTAGCATATTTTTGGTATTTTTAATCCCTAAACGAGGGTCGACACATTTATAAAATTGTAGAACCAGTCGTTTTGACTGATATAGTATTTCTAGTGTTAGCGATCTAGCGATCGATTCGGAATTTTCCTGATAACTGATATCATCATATGGAACGATACGCAGTAAAAATTTGAAAAACGTGTGGCAAGTTGCACAAAACGAGGAAACTGGTTAATTTGGGTTTGATAAACAGATTGTAAGATCCTTTTACACTTTGACAAGTACTAGTCATTTTCATTGGTATTGGTATAAGTAGCTTTGATACGAAATTATTTTCAGTTTGAATACATAAAAAGCAAAATAAAATTCATTATATTATTCTTTTATAAGAATATAACAATGAACGAAAAAAATATAACATGAAGTAGGAATTTGAAGATGAAATTGTAAAACCGGTCAATTTGACCGGTGTGGTAGTTTTAGTATTAATGAAAAGATCAATATGGCGAGAAAGTTTCGACTTTTTTTTGTAGAAAATACAACACAAACGAATGTTTCATATATTCAGGCGCGACATTGTACGCACATTTTGCTGAAAGCACGCTGCTTTTTACATTTATTGCAACATGTTCTATTGGCACAAGGTTCTGATGAAGGTTAATTGGGAAAGTTGGAACATTAAAGTTGGTTTTATAAAGCTACCTTAATGGAAAATGTTGTTAGCTTTTGTAAGCACGTATATAGCAAGCAGAGAATTCGCATAAGTACTGTCTAACATCCTAAGATCTATTCAATCTAATTTCAGCAACCGTGTAAAAATAACTTGTTGCTTCTATGTAACTTAATTCTCGGTATTTTCTAATCTTCCAAATTCTTAATTCCGATACAGCTAAATGACACAATATTTACACTTAATCTCTTCTTGCTTCGAATTTAAAATAATCATGATAAATGTAGAAGCGTTAAATGATCTTAATTAAACGTTCGTCGAAGAATACACAAAGATTATTTTTTATTTCAAATTATTTACCCTACACAGAGTTGGCTAAATAATTTTGTCAATATTTTATGATACATTTCTAGAAAATTTAGATCTCGATCCGTAATTACAACCGACACTTCTATCCGAACAAAAATAATAATTACTTTCGAGATGAGGAAATAATTCGAGCGAAAAAAATATTCGTCGTAGCGCGAAATCCGCGAAACAAAAGGCGTCGCGAGCACCAGGGTACATACGTATTTCGTCCCTGTTGGCGCGCACTCGGCTCTTATCGCGAGTCGGGATTGGAGCGGAAAGTTCTCTCGTCTGGTAGTTGCCGGTGTATGAAGCCGTTCGGCGCACTCCGACGTCGTCTCAAGCAACCGGCGGGCGAAATGAAAAGAAAACGGGGGGAGCACGGGGCGAAAATAGTCGGTCTGAAGACCGAACGAAAGATGGTGAAGTTGGAGGCTTTTAATGGGAATACTTGGCGCATGGATTTGCATGGCGAACAGGGTTTTCGGGCCGAGAAATCGTGCCAAGAGGGCCATAGCGAAGGATAGCCAGGACCAACCAGTCTCTCGGGTACCATTTTGTGAAATTAATCGTCCACGTTTACGAAAGAAACGAACGTCGCTCGACTATTATGCCTCCTCTCTCTTTTGCCTCGAAAAATAATTAGTTCAACAGCCGGAACGCTTTTTACTCTGCAAACTTTTTCGTGTGTAACGCACCTCTTGTGATCGAACGAACCGACAAGGGAAAAGGACCCTTGGAAGCTTTTTTTTCGAGCAGAATTATCGGACGAAGAACCGTCCCTGTCTGTCGAAGAAGTTTCACGGCGCGTGCCATTCAACAAGATTGAAACGTACTCCAGAAGACTCTGACATTAACAATACACCGTTATCGGGCGGAGGACGTCGAAGGTGGAGGAAAAGTCCGTGAAAGGGAGGAAAGTTAGGTATTGGAGGTGAAACGCGGCAGCAAGTTTGTAGCACGAGTGTGAGCCTCGGTTTCGATGTTCTGCTATCTGAAGAAATACTTATCGTCATTCGGTCGTGAGAGGCAGTCGACGACTAGTGGAACGTCATGTAGGAATCCTCCCTTTAATTTTTAATCTTCACCTCTTGGAATTTAATTTTCGCGAACCATGTAAAATTTTCTGTTCATTGTTTATTCAAATTATTATCGAATTTATTATAATTACAATTTGTTATTGTAATTTATTATAATGAACGAATTTGTCACTGACCTGGGTAGGTCATTTAGCGAATAAGATCGACGCTAATGAGCCAAGAGTTGCTTGATTTCCAATTAAAAGGTTTGTCGTTTAATTGAGAATTCTTTCTATTGTAGTTGTAAACTAGGAACATTTTAGCGAATAGAAATAGTTGCAGTGATATGTTGTTTATTATACAGATGATACGTGTGCATATTTCACGAGTCGTAAAACGTTTAAGAAAATTACACGACAAGATGTGCGTTGAAAAAGTTTCGGGTCTGTTCCGCCATAATTTTATATCTCTATAAAGCTTATAAGGCAGACTCTTGGGTTTATGCGTTTTTCTTATGAATATCATCGTACTATACAATGTACTATATACTATATCATACAATGTTAGAGATTGTATAAAAATATTAATGAAGAACGATCACTCGATACTTGTTTTATGGTGACAATGACAGACAAATCTATTATCGTACATACACTAGCGTCTATTCATTAGAATATTAATTTAATAGAATTCATTAGAATGTTAATTAAACGTTTATGGTCGTTCCAAAATCACATAGCGTAATAGTATTCATTTAAAACAAACTATTATGAAAAATATCTTTCTTATTGCTTATTACTCGAATTTGTCATTGACCTGGCCAGGTCATTTAACGAATGATATCAGTGCTAGTGGGATATGCGAGAAGCTATCTGTTACGCCGGGCGACTCTCTGCCTGGCCCAGGTCACACACCGCGGGCCAGACGGACACCAAATGTCCACTCTTCCTCAATAACCTTAAGCACCCGTCATAAACCCGAGTAACTTGCCTACTAAGGTCCTTCAGACCCAACAAATGTCTTTTTCTAAATCAGTTTCTAAAGACTATTGTTTATTCCGGCTTGACACGGGAAAGTTAGTTTTTTCTCACGTACGATGCTTCCTACTAGCAACTTTCTATCGAGGGCGGTTAAGACCCTTCCTAGTCCACCAACCTTCGTTTATCCAATCCGAAGCAATGTATACTGCCCTCACTTCCTGACCTAAAATGGCATGAACAAATCCGATGGTCCCGTGCGCTAGACACACCCATCACTAGTTTTCCTCCGACACAGCATCGTCACTCAACTTCACTTCTTCTACATCGTTGGAAAAGCCAACTACTAAGTCTAAAGCTAACGCCTAACATGGCAGTCTAAGCATAACGCGAGAGTCGGTTCTCGGTATTGTCGAGCATACATTTCCTCTACTAAATATCTTATAGCGCTACGTCCACTAATACATTAAATCCAATTATAAGAGCCCTGCTCTAACGCACATATCTATCTTATCTTCGTGCGATAAGTGATTATCTATTTATCTATGCTCAACAGTGTAATTTAAGTGTTGGAAATATATTATTTATAATTCTGTGAATCACAGTGTTATACAACCTCAATCACTCCTATTATCTCAATGGAAATCAGGGGATCGATCAATTCGTGGTGTCGATTGTTATAATCGTAACGGGAATTTACGACTCCCGTTGACGTCTCTCCTCGCGACTGCGTCTCCCCGCGATTGGTCGAACAAACACTATCGTCTATTGGATATCCATCAAATATAAACCACCACATATACATTTATTAGCATGTATCGACTATATTATGTTTTCATAGCGATTTCGGGAAGGAAGAAAGGTATCTCAATTCGACAGGTATTTTTATTTTTTCTATTTTTTACAAATATAAATTATGAATTTCCTGTTCAGCTTTTCTATTGCTTTTGTTCCTATCGAAAATCTTCAAATTTAGCAAATGTTTGACTACATTTTAACGATTTCAAGAATCTGCGAAATTCTATCTGATATTTAGAAAAATTTGATGAATGAAAAATGGTAAACAGTGAATGTACAGAAAGAGTCAGGAAGCTAATATTTAAATTTTCTGTGAACGAGCTGTATATTTCATCAACTTTATCTATACGTATTTTTACTACTCGTCCGCTTATTTTTGTCAACTGTAGTTGTCAACTGAACTGTAGTTTCGACTCTACTATACTAAGTGGTAGGCATCGCGTAACTCGGATTTTTGTTCACTAAGCCAGAAAAGTAAATTTCCAGGGAGTCGAGGGGACAGTGAACGCGGGATAAAAATATTTTAAGCTCGGAACATAAGCATCTGGAGGTGGAATAACGCGATAAAAAGACGGAATTAGAAATTGCTTATTGGCCAACCCGGCGAAAAGCTGTACCTTAAAACGATTTACGAAATTTATGTACACTCTGCGTTACAAACCGGATTAACTTCTATTATCTTCGTTGTGCGAGCTACGCTGTATTTATCCTGATTTGTTTCTTGTTTTCTAACTTACGTATTTATCTGTAGCAGGCGTTTTACGAGATCAGTGAAAGTTATTCTATGGAAATTTATAAATGTACTTGTCCCCTTAATCGTTTTCCATGGACTGCGATTACAAGTATCTTATTGTGTTTCGCAGCATTTTTTTAGACTTTCAGTGAACATCACACGAATTTGCAATATAATAACTGTAGAAAGTAATGAATTTTCTTGAATGTGAATGTGTTGAATCATTTTGTAAGATGTACAGTTGTATTAAAGAGAAAATTATTTAGCAAAGCTCGTAATCCAACGTATAAAAACAGAAAAGAAATACATTCTAGCTGCAATATTTTGTGATTACTGAAAAATAAATTTATTCCTTTAATTTCCAATTTACCCCCGCGATATAATTTCGATGCAAAATATCTGTTTGTAATGAACGATACAGCTTTTTTAATTATGCGGCCATTTATTCTTTAAATTACCTGTTCGATTGTACTACGGAATTCATTCCCGATTCCGTGTAATTTCATAATTCGCAATATACGTACATGCGTACGCAATGCGTGGATAGATTTTCAAGTAATTTCTACAAATAATTATTATTACACATATAATTGAGATTTCCTTCCATGTTTACGCGTACTTTTATTTCTGTAACGTAAGAATAGTATCGCGTTACCTGATTATTATTTTTCATTATGCGTTTAGTTATGTATTATTAAATTCTGTTTAGTATAGTTGATTAAGGCAATGTAAATTGAGAGAAAAAATGGATGTTGAGATTGAACGAAGTTTCCAATTGTCTCCTTTCGAAATAATGGGTTCTTATCCATTATCCTTTAAATTGCCAATAGCAATTGTTTATTAACATTTTATTTTATCCAAAGAAAGTTTAAAACTGCAATATACTTTGAACATAACGTGATAGTTAATTAAATTTATTTGCACCGTATTAAACGTATGCACAACGAATTCAAATAAATGTAGGAACAACAGCGATATTTATTATTAATTACGATAAATTATTATGTTGTTAATTACTCAATTATTTAGATTTTTGATTATTCATTATTGAAAACAGATAGCTTATATATAAATTAAGCTTTTATGTGAATGGAAGTCATGAGAAAATAATAAACAATTGAGAAACGCAGAAAGAAATGCTGTTAATTATGAATAATATAAGCCGCAATATTTTAGGATGATATTTACTACATATGATGATATACTACAATAATCCGTTTCTTTTTGTTGAAGTGGTTACCACTTCTAAGAAAACTCTACATCTGGTCTTTTTTAGTTTTCTCAAGCACTGAAGCCATCGACAGCGCGTAGACAAAAGACTGCGACGAAGTCAGGCCATAAACAGTAGACAGACGACGTTGGCTTCGGGGTTTTCAGTTATTAGGTAACACAGCTAGCGTGCGGATCTGGACCAGCTCAAATTGTATTTTTACTTATTACACTTCTATTTAAATATATTTTCTACCTTACAATTTATCCACGTGTTTTCTCTGTTTACACACCGAATAACCTCAACACTTTTCCTTTACAAGCGTTCGTCAAATTACCAGATTTTTTCTTTTTAATCATTTACGTTATTTACATCCAAAGCAGCTGGTTGTTGAAGCGAGCGGAACTCTCATAGAAAGAAGACTAAAAAGAAAACACCCCACTGACCTCACTAAAGAAATAAAATATTCAAACTCGAAGATGGTATCTCGCTAGAGGTAGCCATGCTCATCTTACTTAAAAATTAAGTTAGAAAAATTTACCAAATGTCCAGACGGACAAATTGTAAAGTACAAATTAAATAATAAACAAAAATGTATAGTATTTAGAAGTTTCTAAGCGAATCTAAAAATTTCTGCATCTTTTTTAACACCTGTTGAGGTTGACTGATAGAAGAACAAATGGATGAATTTGTAATAAAAAAATATATTGAAATAAGTATAAATACGTAGCCGCACTCAACAGTAAACTTTTCTTCGGTTTCTGTCCCGTGGCTCGTTACACAAAGACCCTATTTTTCGGATAAGATGATTACCAGATGTCGATACATCCTCACAGAATATTTTCAGCTAGCCTAAGGGTCCGCTATAATCTTTAGGATTGTTTAGCTAAGATTCTCCAAAGGGACAAATAGTCTTAGAGAAATCTGTTTTTCTCACGTACGATGCTTCCCGCTAGCAACTTTCTCTCAAGGGCAGTTAGCATCCTTTTCCAACCACCAACACAAAATTAGCCAATTAACAACGACATCCATTTCCCTCACTTTCCGATCCAAGGCTTTCCTCAACGAATCCGATGATCTTGTATCCTTAGACACACCCCATCATAGTTTTCCTCTGCAGCATTATCGTGACGGAAAGTCAGTCGCGCATCAAAACGCATCGACCAGAAGTCGAAGTTGTAATCGCGAACCGCTAATAGTAATCGCGAGTTCGATACAAAGTGTACATATAGAGTATATCATAATAAATATGTAACGGCACATGAGTCATAGGACGAGGCGGATCGAGAGCGACTCATGTTGTTGTGCCTCGGAACACGGACACAGCTTGACACACGAAACATATCGATAGACAAACTGCGGACAAAACAAAGTCACCATTATGGACAACCGTCGATCTAAGACAAATTCAAATTTTCCAACTCCCCCCCGACAATATAAATAAACGGATGCGATCGCGAGCGAGTCAGTATTTGCCGAGTATCTACGAATTATCGATCAATATCTATGAGTCATTATAGTTATAGTTCTCGAGTTTCCCGCGAGCGATCATACTCTATTTTTACGAATACATTTGTACGAGCGTCTCTCGACGGTATTTATATTTATTTATATTTATTATATATATACAAAATATATTTGACGGGTTGCAGCAAATTTCTCGTATTCTAAATTATTAATCCCTACACGATCCACTACAAATATATATATTGTTAAATATACTCGTATATATTCCTATCACTATCACGACCTATCACCTCAAATTGGTGACACCGACGTGATCTTCAGTGAAAGAGGTGACCGCGATAGTGCTAGTGAAACTTCAATCATCGCGATTCTAAGTGTGCTAGTGAAATGGCACATAATAAGAAAGCACTCACAATGAATCAACTGTTCCGCGTGCCTCTAATAATGCCCTTGGAGATACGGCAATGGTTCGCCTTACTGGAAAGACGTTTCGAGGCACTGTCCATCACGGACGACGTAATAAAATCCGCGGTTCTCCTAGAAACCATCGAGCCTGAGTACCTGCAGCGAATCGAGAACATAATGACGAATCCCCCGGCCACTGGACTATACAACAAACTGAAGGACGAGGTTACTGTCATCTTGGCCGAGGTAGACATGAAAAGAATAATAAAGTTGGTAGAAAGCGAGGTGATGGGCGACAGAAAGCCATCTCAATTCTACCACGACTTAGACAAAAAATTCTTCAGTCCTTTTGCGTCAGACCAATTCATCCTCACGATTTGGAGGAGTCGTCTACCTGATCACATCAGCGAAGTCCTGACTGCGGTCCACGATGATACCGAAGTAGAAACGCTACTACGGATAGCTGACAAGGTACAGGAAGTCTTTTCACGGAATAGCCAGTGCGCATCCAGGGTATCAGCCACTAACCATCCTGTTCAAGATGCGGCAATCAGCGACGATGTGGCCGCCGCCATCAACAGCTTGAGCGACCGGCTTTCACAAATGCAAGTGAAAATAGACAAGCTGATAAACGGCAAATATCGTCGAACCCGTTCGCGCTCCTCAGATTCGCAACAGCAAGGTAAACTATGTTTCTACCACGTGAAGTATCGCGAACGCGCGACGAAGTGTATATCGCCATGCGCGTGGAAGTAGGAAAATGGGACCAGCCGTCAGTAAAAGCGGCAGACGACGACGGCGTGGGATTCCGCCGCATTTTCGTTACGGACAAGAAAACGAAGATTTCCTTCCTTGTAGACACCGGCGCTGACATCAACGTATATCCCTGCAGCAAAACAACGGGCATATCAACAAAAACGCGTAGGAATTGTTCGCGGCCAACGGGACGCGCATCGCAACATATGGTACCACTGCGATTTACCTCAACCTGTCCCTAAGACGAGTTTTCAATTGGCATTTCGTGATAGCCGACGTTCAAACGCCTATCATCGGTATGGACTTCTTCAGCCACTATGGGTTGTTCGTGGACCCGCGAAATAAACGACTCCTCGACACGACAACCCAATTGTTATCAAAGGGATACGCTGCCACGACCGAAGAAATATCTATTAAAACCACAATCGGCGAATCGATCTACCATCGGCTTTTGGCGGAGTTTCCGGATCTAACTCGTCCACCGGCCTTCGGACTAGAGAAAATTTGACACGGTGTGGTACACCACATCGAAACCACACCCGGCCTACCCGTCTACAGTACCCCACCGCTTCGCACCGGATCGACTCAAACAGGTTAAGACGGAGTTTGCACACTTGATCGAACAAGGAGCGATGCGGCCATCGAAAAGTTCATGGGTATCACCCCTGCACATCGTACCAAAAAAGGGCGGAAATTTACGATCATGCGGCGACTATCGTGCGTTGAACGCACGCACCGTACCCGATAGGTACTCCCTACCGTATATCGAAGATTTCGCGCAACATCTCCACGGTAAGCGAATCTATTCAAAAATCGATCTTGTCCGCGCTTACCATCAAATTCCAATCGCGCCCGAAGACGTCGAGAAAACTGCGATCACAACACCTTTCGGACTTTTCGAGGCAGCCAACGTGATGTTTAGGCTTCGAAACGCCGCACAAACGTGTCAAAGATTCGTCGACGAAATCACCCGCGGTTTAGATTTTGTGTTCGCATATATAGACGACTTTTTAATAGCCTCCGAAACCGAAGAACAACACTCTGAGCACTTACGGATTTTGTTTGAATGCTTAAACGATTACGACGTAGTCATCAACCTCGCAAAGTGTGAATTTGGTGTGAACGAAATCACATTCTTGGGACACGCCGTAAACACGAACGGGATAAAGCCGCTAGCCGAACGCGTTGACGCCATTGTAGAAGTACCGCTTCCCGCGACCGTTAAAGTATTACGTAGGTGCCTCGGTATGATTAACTTTTATCGACGTTTCATACCGGGGGGCGGCAAAAATTCTTCAACCCCTCAATGACCTATCACAAGGAGGGAAAAAGGGCAACGCGCCCATCGAGTGGTCGGAGCAATCCGAAGCTAGTTTCCGCGAGTCGAAACGCGTCCTCGCTAACGTCACGATGTTAGCGCATCCGATACCTGGCGCGCCCATTAACCTCGCGGTAGACGCATCCGACTATGCATTAGGAGCGGTCTTGCAGCAACGTGTCAACGATTCTTGGCAGCCGTTAGGTTTCCTTACCAAACCCTTAAACTTACTCGCCATGTACACCGCGATCAAGCGATTTCGACACGTCTTAGAAGGGAGAAATTTTATAATTTTCACGGACCATAAACCCCTTACGTACGCGTTCAATTAAAATCCCGGTAAGTGTCCGCCGCGACAATTCTGACACTTTGATTACATCAGACAATTCACTACCGACATACGATACATAAAGGTGCTAAAGCTGACGCTATCACACATCGAAGCGATAGGGAAGTCTGTGGATCATAAAACAAATCATCAAACAAATTTCTCATTTCTCACTTCAATAATGTATAGTATTTCGAATTTTTATTTTAACTTGTAGCAATTTAAATCTAATCTAAGAATTTCTACATCTTTCTGAATATCAGAAGAAATTATATGTAGAATTTTAACAATCGTTATATCAACTCTGCATCCATCAAAATTGTATATTAAAATATTATCGATTTCGTTATCCTATTAGGATAATATGCAACACGTTCAAACATCGATGCACATAATTTGGAAACACGATTAAATCGCCTCATCGGATGGCCACATGTTGCAAAGAACATTCGTGAAACGTTTCCGTGGAAATTATTATCTGGATGATGAGACGCGTTAATGATAAGGAAAGACAATAAGGTACGCGAAAGAATGAAATGCCACAAGCGCATTAGAAGCTCGGAGAGAACTTCATTTTTTGGAATTTTTCGGTTGAAAGAACAGGGTTTAAAGTATACTTATGTTTTATCCAACGTGTACCTCTTTTTCTCCTAAGGAAGGGAGCTTCCTGCAACATTTTCATTTTATCTGGTATTAAAATGTCGCATCTCTCAGACACGAGAGCTTCAAAAGGGATCAGACCAGAACTTTAAAGGAACAAACCCGCGATGAAGTCATATCGTTGTTTCATATATCTTTCGCCACGCTAAAGCAACAACCTCTAAAAGATTTATTTCAGAAATGTAACAAGTTGAAGAGTTCATTGAATATTTATAATATGCCGGCGGAGAGGCAGGTATTTGAAATTTAGTGTTTTATACTGATAGAACGAGCGGAAAGAAATGTGGCTTTTATACGTTTCGCAGAAATGCGCTATGATATATGTCGAATAGGTTAACGCAAAAGCTATTCTGCAAGTTTTGAAAGAAAGTTGAGAAAGTGAATTACAGTAAATGTAAATCTCATAGTATATATACTATTTATTATTATTCATTTATTTATTATATTATTATTATATTTATTTATATTAATTAATAATTACATATATATATATGTAATTATTGATTGTAACAAAATAAAGGGACATGGTAAAACGTGTTACTTTCTTCCTTTATTATCTTCTTTGCGTTTATATTTCTTGATATACATTTTGTTTCGTAAAAACGTTTAAGAAACTCTTGTCCATCGCTTAAAGAATTGTTCGAATTTTTCTTCATTAGCCTCAGAAAAGCGTAAGAAGAATCGGAGGGAGCAAAAAAATGTTCTTCAATTAGATCATAATTTATATTTGGCTAACGTACTTTTACGTAACTTACAATTAGCGCAGACAGAGTGCGATCTGTCTAGATAAAATGCGATGCGACATGTTTCTTCGTATTATGTCTAGCGCTGTTTGACATTTCGTATCCTGTTTCCAAAACACGATTTACCGTATTTTCGTGCGATATGAAATTGAAAATAAATCTAAATATGTACACGTTTACACGTACATGAAAAAAGCACACAAACACAGTTTCATCATTTTAAATTTCCCGACAAATTTTCTAACAGATATCGTTCCTTTGAAAACACCTTCATCCAATTGTATTCTAATTGCTTTGGAAAAGTGCAACAATTCTGAACGCAAATAAAGACGAGCGAAAGCCCCGAAGACCATTTTCACGGTGCTTCCCTGACACATGCAACAAAGAACACAACACGGTCTTCAGGTGTACAACACGAGAAGTAAACACTCTATGCAGAGACACGGTATATTTACCAGTTTTCAACGAACAATTGCTCCAGACTTTTCCGACTAGTTGCTCTCTGCTCTTACGTTGCCAGCTATTTCTTTCGTCATCCTCTGACTTAAATCAAATGGCATAATTTAACTACGTAGTTGCTAAATCTCGACCGAATGGTTCCCCGGAGATCTCGATGGTTAATAATGTGCATATGCAGCCTGGCTATACGCGATAAGTATGAAATATAATATCTGCCGAAGCAGTTCACAGATTAATGCATTAAAACCTAGATAGGAACACTACAAAGTGAATATATAATACTCATACATTTTCGTATTATATACATATTTTTCATTCTTCCCATTCATTGAATATTGATTTATTTCTTATGTGAGAACATTTAACTTGTTTGATTTTTAATGCAGCGCAGTCTCGGTTATCCGAGTCCCGTTTAAACCATGTTCCGTAATATTCGACATACTTTGAACTTTATCATAATTTCGTTCCTTTTGAACTTTGCACGAAGAATACGACAAGGTAAATAATTAGGCATTGTGGAAGCAGATAATCAGACTTTCAACTAGTTCAATAACTAATTAAACTTAAATACAGGTACAACATTATCAAAATATTCCTACGATTTTATGAACGCTAACTGTATTATCCGAGTTTAGGATTATCCAGGTGGATTATCGAGCTGAGATAATTTCGAATGGTCTTTGTAATTTTAAAATTAATTTTCAAATAAAAATTTTTAAGGTACTTCATTCATGATGATCGAGGAGTTTCTAAGAAGTTGTGACAGTTTAGGAAACTAAATCGCAGTGAAACCTGGGTTATCCGAATTAATTGGGAGACAAGAGCCTTCGGATGATAGAACGGTAAATGGTAAAATGTATTTCAAAAAACGAATATTAATAGTAGCAATGCAAATAACGAAATTAAATATGATTCAAACTAATTATTATAGATTTTAATTATTACCAAAATTAAACATTTACGTATGCTAGATCTTCTTAGCTGCTAAAAGTCGCACAACTTAGCAAATCTAATTCGGTAAAGTTATTTACCCTTAACCCTATTTCTAAGATTTCAAATATTTCAAAATGTCGAGGAATACCATCATTGTCATTACATCTTTGTTTCAGCTCATTATTTGAAGCACACACAACGCTGGTACCATGGTCAGTGAAAGAAGATTCAGCTCATGGAAAACATTCTATCTGGTCGACGTTGTCACAATCATCGAATCTTGGTATTATATCCAATGCAGGAAGAGTTTCTTCCACATCTGTCGTAATATCATCTTCCATTTCTTCCTCTATGGTATCTTCTTCATCCTCAATATAATACACTAGCTCTCTCCATGTTCTTTTCAGTGTCACACGTTTAACGCCCAGCCAAACATGTGCCGCCATATAACAGCAGTTCTTTAAACTTAATTGCTCTTGAAATTCTATTAACTTTTCGTCAGCAGCGTCGTTGATCGTAGACGAAAATTCTTGTAGAATTCTTGTAGAGGATTGTTCTCTTTAAGTGCGAAACGTGTTCGGATGAGAAAAAATTCGGATAATCGAGGTTCTAGTGTATTTTGATTTCAATTGCGATTTGTTTGACGATGTGTAATACACGATATACCGCGAAATAATTTCTCCATGAAGATTTAAATTGTCTTAATAAAACAGCAAAAGTGGCAATATCTTTGATTTAAGAAGATCTTAACCAAAGTCAGATTACATGGTTAGAAACATTGAAATATGTTTATGGATTAAAAAATTCTTAAAATTCTCCTAGCTAATAGTTTAATGACTAATATAATAATAACATAAACTGGCGAAATAAAAAGCGAATATATGTTAAAAGAACACGAGATTAATTAAAGTATCGATGCGACATTATATTTGTAAATGGATATAAATAACGCTCAATTTTTAGTGAAATTTTTTATAAATACGAGCGTTCCTAAAATCTCTTTGACTTTGCGTTTCACAATATTGAAAACATACAGTATGAAATTTACAGTATAAACAATTTCTAATGGTAAAACTGAAAATGTGAATTTTTGCTTCCAGAGAGATACCCTGATAAAATTTATCGAAACAAGTTTTATATTCTCTCTAGTTGCACGGCTCCGCTGTTTACGTTCAAATTTCAATATTTATATATTGCTACGAATGAGAACTTTAAAAGAACAAAAATATATAAATCGTGTAAATATACTGTAATTAGAGTCATATATATCAGCTGTACACGTATATATTGGCAAATAGTATTTGGAAGTTAAATCAGAACAAAATTAGAGAGTCCCGACTTTATTGGAAATTCATTTTATCACGAACCTGTGACAGTTTGAATTGCAGATATCTATATATAAATATATTATATGTATAATGATGTATAAAATATACATATAATTTGGAAGTTAAATCAGAACAAAATTAGAGAGTCCCCACTTTATTGGAAATTCATTTTATCACGAACCTGTGACAATTTGAATTGCAGATATCTATATATAAATATATTATATATATTATATGTATAACGATATATATAAAATATACATATGATTTGGAAGTTAAATCAGAACAAAATTAGAGTCCCGACTTTATTGGAAATTCATTTTATCACGAACCTGTGACATTTTGAATTGCAGATATCTATATATAAATATACTATATATATTATATGTATAATGATATATATAAAATATACATATAATTTGGAAGTTAAATCAGAACAAAATTAGAGTCCCGACTTTATTGGAAATTCATTTTATCACGAACCTGTGACAGTTTGAATTGCAGATATCTATATATAAATATATTATATATATTATATGTATAATGATATATATAAAATATACATATGATTTGGAAGTTAAATCAGAACAAAATTAGAGTCCCCACTTTATTGGAAATTCATTTTATCACCAACCTGTGACATTTTGAATTGCAGATATCTATATATAAATATATTATATATATTATATGTATAATGATATATATAAAATATACATATAATTTGGAAGTTAAATCAGAACAAAATTAGAGAGTCCCGACTTTATTGGAAATTCATTTTATCACGAACCTGTGACATTTTGAATTGTAGATATCCACATATAAATATATTATATATATTATATGTATATACGATATATATAAAACACACATATAATTTGGAAGTTAAATCAGAACAAAATTAGAGAGTCCCCACTTTATTGGAAATTCATTTTATCACGAACCTGTGACATTTTGAATTGCAGATATCTATATATAAATATATTATATATATTATATGTATAATGATATATATAAAATATACGTATAATTTGGAAGTTAAATCAGAACAAAATTAGAGAGTCCCCACTTTATTGGAAATTCATTTTATCACCAACCTGTGACATTTTGAATTGCAGATATCTATATATAAATATATTATATATATTATATGTATAATGATATATATAAAATATACGTATAATTTGGAAGTTAAATCAGAACAAAATTAGAGAGATATATATAAATATATTATATATTATGTATTATATATAGTGATATATACAAGATAAACATATAATATATAACAAGATATATAATTTGCAGAATCGTATAATTTATATGTTTATATATTATATAATATAGTATATTCTATTAACTTCCATATATTATATTATATAATATTTAATATATATTATTTATACACGGATATTTTGAAACTATACGTTCCTACAAATTGCACAATCTGCTATAATTTTCGACTTTATGCTTCCAGTTATTAAGAGATGTTTTTAATTTATTGTTTCGTCTTGCGGTCAGAAGCGTTCGTACTTTATTTCCATTTCAATATCATGACAATTTTACTATTTGTTTATGGCTTCTGCTCTCTTTCTTGAAAAATAACGAGTTTTCGTTTGGGTTTGTGGTTTTACAGTTCATGCCGAACCCACTTACCGTAACGTTAACAACCTATAATAATGTTACTTCTTATATAAGACAATAAAGAGGTTATATGAAATTTTACTACAGGAATTTATTTTCTGTCGACTCTTATTTCCTGTGTTACTTAATTCCTCAAAGAAAACTTTTCCGTCTAAAAAAACTTTCCAAGTGCTTGTTTGAAAGCTATAAAATGCTTCAATAATTCTGTAAATTCAATGATTCGAGAACAGAATTGCTCGGATTTCAGCAAAAGCGTGCTTCAGAATTAAGCTACTTCAAGAAATACTGAAATATTTCTGTAATAACTTAAACAGTCAATTGCCCCATATTACGCTATCTTGAAAAGATTCAAATGTTTCTATAATAATCTTAAAACATAGTTATTCAACTAGCTCGTTTTAGTACAGTTGCTTTGGTAGTTGCTTCGAATCAGCATTTAAATAACAATCGATAACAATTTATCGTAACAACTCATTTTTCATTTTCTTTCTCAAAATCAGCTGAAATTTCCTTTCTCAATGTAGTGCCATTATTTTTGACTTCTACAAACTAGTTTAATTTTCAATTATTTCCTACTTGAATACGCCACTTTTCTTCATAGTTCGTCATCGATACCATCCACAAACCCGAACCTGATCATATTCTCGAAAACGAACATTGTTTTTCGTTTCAACATGCGAGGCAAATATTTTTGGATATCCAGCTTGTTATTGCACGATTGCGAGGAAAATCACCGGACGACGATGACCCGGCTGCGAATTAAGGGAATTTGCATTGAATGCCGCGTCTTGAAATTAATCTCGACGCATTGTTTCGCCACGGAAGAGCAGCGGGGCTGGAGGTTGGCGGAGGCTGACGACGAATTGTTGGCGGTTCGGAGCCTCAGCCATTTCCAAGTTCGCAGACTGGATTATTAATTGCCGCGAACCTAAATGCTCGTGGAAAAGTCTCGGGCTGCGGCGTGTGCGTTGCTGCATTTTTCAAGATGCTTCACCCCCGAGGACACGAGGTCGAGTGACACTAGACAATCCGTCCGCGTGATTTTGATCGCGTGCCTGCTTGAACTCGCTGTCGTGCTAATTCCACGGCTTTTACACCGGTGGTTAAAGCGTATCGTCCACGAAGATTGTCATAATGCAGCACGCAACTCGTTACTTTCATTCTTCTACGTTTTCTTGTTTCTTTGACTTGATATAATTTTCTAATTAATTGTTAAGCTATAATATAATTGGATTATATTGAACATATTGGAGTACATTTTTTGGATAGACGTTAGATTGCTTTATGCAACGTTTTAGAAATAATATAATAATAAAATAATAATCCAAAATAATGGGTAGATAATTATTCTTGAAATAACAATTTTCAGTAAGTATACTTTGGTTCAAAAGGAAACTTTTTCATCGACCATACGTCATCTTAATCAATGCATATTTTAACGTGAATCGTGATGCAAGTTTGTTGATTGGTGGTCTTATCGTTGGAGCGATAGGTTGGACAAACTTACGTTCAGAAATGATTCAAATGATACAAAAATTTCTGTATATTGCATCTTAATTAGAAGTAGAAATATCGTAACTTTAGAAACATTATATCAAAGCATACGCAAATGAAAATAATCGTTGAATGATTTATGATCTGAGTGAAACAAGATCTCATTAAACAGTGGTATTAATTATGTAAGAACTTAATAAAGCTTAATAAAGCATCTGTGTTATATAACAGATATTGTACTTTACGCTAATGACGTTGCTATAAGTATGAAATAAATTACTTTACACATTGTTAAAGCTCGTTTACCTTCCTCTAACTCGTATAGAATGCGATCATCTCAAACACTATTGAACTTAATGGTCTGTGTGCTTTGTATCTGCATATTGTATGCACGCAGAGGACTATAATTTATGGTGCAAGTGAAATTAGCGAGATATTCTGCGGCGCGAAATAAGAGGAAAGTCAAAAATAATAAAATTATGTTGGAGACTTCATTTTTGAGAAAATCCAGTTTGAAAACTTGTCGAGTACATTTGAATTCATTAAATCTCGACAGAACAGGGATGGATGATTGCGATGATTCTACAGGCGAAGATAACTGGAAAATGTGCAATCACATTTTTGTGAAATCTCGTTTCCGAAAAAATCGAATTTTAAATTTGTTGAATAGGCGTGTACCGAGCTAATTCTTGATTAAACACGTTCAAACTTTGTTCCCTTCGAAATGAAGTCCTCAACGAGAAATGTCTACTATTCTACGTTTTTCATTTATTTTCGCGCGGGGAATAAAGTTGTGCCGATTGTTTGCGCACCGGACAAGTTTCCAAACTCGATTTTCTCGAGAATCAATTTTCCAACGTTATTTTGTTATTCTCGATTATCATCTTATTTCGAGTCATAGAATCTTCTTCGCTTCGCTTTTATCACAAATTATGGCCCATGATGTACACTTCGTCTTCGAATGTTACACACCTGATTTTCCTTTATTACAACTTATTAAAATTATTATATTAATACGTTTAATACCATTTTATTATATACGATTGTTATAATTTGAATTATATAATAATTTGTAATTTCAATTATTTGGCACATTTCATTTGTACGCTACGTGTATTTCGCTTGAAAACAGTGTCAGTCTGTCGAAGTTGCTCTATAGTCCAAAAACTTTGTCATGGTTGAGCAAACTGGAAAGGTACACACGCGTAACACTAACTAACACTAAGGAGAATCGCATGAATGCAGTGATTAACGTGTGATCATTCTTCATTGATGCGTCCTATTCAGAGGCTTGTAATTTGTGTCGGGAGAAGTTTAGTGACAAGTTTCGACGAGTAAGTATCGAACTGACAAATCCACGATTTTCGTAGGATTCCAGGCGCAAATGAGTAACTTAAACGCTGATCGTTGTAATTTGCAAACGTGCAAGTTCACTTTGTTACATCTGCTTTGTCGTCGATTTAAGTAGACACCTGGTCTCTGAAAGATTTAAACAAGCAAAAATGTGTGGAATATATCAGGTTGTCCGAAAAGTGTCTTTCTTTCGCAAACATGTTTTTTACAACAATGAACCCTCATACAAACGTGAAACCAAGTCTGTGAAATGTCGCGGTGTTTATCTCAACAGAACAAAATGGATTGTACGTAATTCGATAAAATAATATAAAACAAAAAATGTTGTGCCTCTATTATTTCCTCAAAAACGAAAAAAACTTTTCGGACAACCTAATACTTACGTAGTATCTGTGCAAAGATATCTATGTATAGATATCTATAACTATAAAAATATAGGTATTTATAATAGATATTGATAACTATAAAATGTGTAATGTTAACTTGAGAATATAAAGAATGAAACTAGCCTTTATTTAAGTTCCATTTCTTTAGTTTACATTCAGAAAAATGTTAATTGATATAGAAAAATGTATGGAATGTAAATAGTATCTATGAAAATATATATATATACAATGTTTAATGTCAACTTCTTAATACGGAGGATGAAACAATCCTGCAATGTAAAATTGCAGTTTAATCAGAAGATTTGAAATTAAGTGCAAATTCAGAGAAATCAAAATATAAATACGAATGCATTTTATAAGTTTATTTTAAAATCGATGTTTTACGTTCAAACATAATAAATGATAGAAGTAATAATATAGAATAAATAATGAAAATTTGTAACGTTTCCGATAATCAGTTTTTAATTTCATTTTGTTTTTCGATCGATTGAATATCTGTACAATGAAATGCAAAAACGAAACAAATTTGTTATGTAATTGCTAATAACTAAACGCAAAAAAGAATTAAGAAGAAATTTATTATGAGAATGAAGGATTTTTCGAGAGAAATTGTTATGAGGCTATCTAACGTACAATAAAATATCATCAAAAAAAAAAAAAATAGATATAATATTCAATAAAGTGTTAATTCTATCGAAACAGACTGCCTATGACCTTTGTTATTTTCAAGTAACCCAACACCTTCAAAAAGTGTTAGATCGCTTAATTTTTAAACAGGAAAATCCTGATTCGTTTTGTCTACTTCTAATTGTAAAATAAAGTTTCTCCTCTGATATCCTAACATCTGTGAATATTAACAACGACACCGTCAGATCGTTTGTCATTAATTCTTCAAAAATGCAATACTTCCGGAGTTAGGTACTGCACCACCGTTGTGGCCAGCACACCCTGTTCTCGTATTTCATAGTCACATACGATTGATCGTTGCAATTGTCTGGTTGCAAACCTCAGCGACAGTGCACGTATCGCGCTACCGACAAGCTCGAATCAAAATTTCCAAATACGGCTATTCCTCTTTCCGCGACGAATCGAATAAAACAACTATAAATTGCCAGAGAAGTGAGACTCGTCGATTCCATTTCACGTATTTATTACATTTTTCCGGGAAGATTTATTGAAAGTTGCAGATGAATTTCGAAGTAATGACAGATATTTGTTGTTTTATTAGTATATAGTCAGGAGTATTGTATTCATGCTACATAAGATAACAATTTCTACTGTAAAACGTGGGAAAAAATAACATTACATATACAAGGAAAAAATATTCAGCTTAGAATTATTAAACTCGTTATTTCTTCAAGACTGTACTGCATTGTTGCTTTCTTCATTTATGTAAGAAGATTTATCTTGATTAATTTATTTCACTTTTCAATGAAATCATCTTCGACCTATACAATATAAAAAATATTGGATGTCTCACCTATAATAGAAAGAAAAAAAAAATAGGCTAAAATTGCATATATTACAGTGAATAAATATAAAGTAAATCGTAGTTTTTTGATTTCTCATAGTATCAAAACAAAAACTGATATGATTGCATACTAAATATAATATAAAATAAAACGGAAGATATAGGAAATAAAAAGTCTTTTTTCTTTTAACGCTTGGAAAAAATTTAATTTTCTTTGAAAATTGTGTTTTTGGCTGTGAAAAAATATAATCTCAGTGTTAAATTTCTTATCTTCTCGTTCGATATTTAGTGAATTTTACTTTACTTTTTATTACTTCCATTAATCCGTCAGATATACTATCCATTAACTTAATTAAAGTTTCGTTTCGAATATTTGCCCACGCTGATTTTCTTCTTTTTTTCTTTTTTATTTCGATGATATTCTCTACGAGTGACTTCTCCTGATCGTAAGCTTTTTTGCTAGAATTCCTCCCAATTTCCCAATCGGATACAAATCACTACTCAATGCTAACCATGGTAATAATTCTATTTCAAAATTTGTGGTTGTGTAATCGTCTCGTTGAAAAATTCACTTTTTGTCTTCTATTTTAGTCACGAAAGGCAATAATGCACCATACATCTCCTGATATCCCATGGGGATATCCCGATATCCCTCAAATTTCAATCTACTCTTTACAAAAACAATTTCACTTATCATATGCAGACATGATCAGCGTTTTCTTGGAAATATCGAAGAAATACGGCGGAAAATATGTTTGAGCGTATAATTATTCACAGCACTGTGTTTCAGAGTCTGGAAAACATAGCTTACTGTAGAAACTGAGAAAATCCAAATCTAAATTATATAATATAATAGGTTTACATATTCGATTTTTGGACATGAATTGATTTTTTCAAACACCTGGTCAGTCTCTCCCACAAAATTATCTTATTACTTATATTTAATGTACGTATTTATTTATTTATTATATTTCAGTTCAGAAGTTTGCCAGAAAACTTCACGCTAAAGCAGAATTTCTTAACACATTTCGAACATCTCTTTTAAAGTCAATCACTTCAATCTCCTCGATCGCTTTACAGATAGAAAAGAGCGAAGAATGGGAACCGATCGAGCAGCTTCTTGTCAGCAGCGTTCTGCTCGCGTTTAACATTCATTGCAGCGCGATCATTCATCCCACAGCTCAGCCAGAGTCAAAAAAGGAAAAAAAAATCGAGAAAAAAGAGAAAAACCGGAGCATCGATTTAAACGCCGATCTTAACAAAAGCGTCCGTCTCGTTGTTCCCTATATAGAATATTTTCCTACTGCGCGACTCGAACTTCTGACACACACCACTGTGCACAAGTATTTGGAAATTTAATGCGATCCAATCGAACCGATATTTCCAACTATAACACGATAAACAATATTACGATCGTAGAGTATTTTCCATAGCACAACTTAGAGTTATTATCATTAACACTTTGACTGCAACGTTGGTCATATATGACCGGCCACGGTTTCTCCTGCGACGCCACGGTGGCCATTGGTGACCAGAGCGCTTGAACTTCTTACAATTGTAAAAATTGTATGAAAATTGACGGTTAGGACATTTTGAATATAACCGATAAATATAAAATACTTTGAAATAAAAAGTGCCCCATTGAACAATTAAACATTTTTATTAGAACATCAATAAAAAAAGAGAGAACAACTCTTGCATCTAACGGTGTTGCATCGTGTTAAAGCACTTTAAACATAAATGTGGCTCATCAATACAATCTGGAGAATAGGTGGTCATCTTTTTGGTCCGATTCTTAGCAATTTTTGATCCCAACTGTTTAACATTTTTTTTATAGCACTCTCTCCAAAATTTTCGTGCCAGGCACGCTTGCCCTTCTTTCTTCTGGATTTCGTGTCGCAATCTTTGTCGAATAAGTGTAGTTGATGGCTCTGGTGAATGGTACTGTGTAAGGTGCATTGCGAGTGCCGTTCTAAAATCTGATACCCTGATTTTTGTTCTTGTTGCTTGTTTATAGAGTATCATCGCGTTTGAAATGGATGTATTAACAATAACTCTAAAGCTAATTTTATATACCACTTGAAGGTTCTTCTATGTGGTGTAGAATATGCTATCATTTGATCTGATAAATCTACAGCACATTTTTCTCTGTTGTAATCTACCACTACCATTGGTTTATCACAAACATAATCTTTCTTGCGGACCTCTACCATTTCAGCCGAATGTTTCGTCGAAATCATAAAAATAATCATAATACTGTTTACTAATATCTTCTATACGTTTCAACAATATATTTTGGACGTTTAGCTTGCGACAAAATAACGAATGCGAATGGTTTGTTGAAATAAACGAAGCCTTGTTATAATATGTCGCTATCAACCGTTACCAAGGCGCCACGGTGGTCACCCGTGACCATCAATAAAATAAATGGTCCATTGGGGAAGAATATTGTCTTACATCATCAATTTATTATTATTTTGCCATTATATGCTTTGAATAATAAAAATACTCCCGTGGCGTCCTGAGCGAAACATGTGATTTCTGCGTGACAGCCAAAGTGTTAATTAATTTATTATTAATTTATATGTATTATTATATATAAGTATCAAATGTTCTACTAATATGAAACTGAAACAACAAATATACCTGCGTCAATCAGGATTCGTATTTGCCTCTAACAAATGCCTGACGCTTCACAAAATTTACAGAAACCTTCAGAATGTGGTTGGAAACACACACATTCTGGTGATTCGAAGATTTCAACGTTGAACAGAGACGCCTAAAATCGTTGAATTTAGGTGCTTTCGTAGGAGTAATTTTCATCCATTTTTGGCTTTTTACCTTTTATTTATAGTAATTAATATCGACTGTTGTTTTTATCAATATCTATTGATAGGCGAAAATTGCAATAGATGAAATTATTATATTAATTATTATATTATATTAATTGACGCACACGATATTTTTTGCATAAATAAATCCTCGGCCAATTGTCGTGTAGAAGATTCGATTGCGTGTAATAGGTACGACATTTTGCCGAACTTGGAGAAAGACAGCACCAGTGAAAGAGGAAGAGTTGCGAGAGTCGGTTCGATTAGACAATGTTAACGCAGCAACGAAAATTGTTTATTTCCAATTTCCACTGAACGAAACTTCTACCAATGTAATTGCCAGGTTCTTCTGATTAAAACAACACCAAACACGATATAATTCGAAGCACATTTGTTTACTTAATAACATCAACTTGTTCTCTTTCGTCTATTAAATGTACACGTAAATGTGATGAAACTACATCGCGTTTGGTCTTGTTTTAATCAGAAAAATCTGGCAAATACACTAGAAAAAGTGTAATTTTTGAAAGATCGAAAGTAAAGAAGTTTCGTCAATATCTCATGGATTGGTATGGCGACCATTCAATTACGTAAAACATAGCAACTTACAATTGTAGAGAAAATACCATGTTCTCGTATATTTACGATAATTTGTAATCGTGGAAACGCTTATACGTGTTACATACTGTACGTGCATATATTGAGTCGCATTCGTCTTATGGAAATTCGTGGTGGAAATAGGCGGTGAATCGGCCAGCTGATTACATTTCGCGGTGAAGCGCGATGTAATTACCAGGCTAGGTGGTCCGGTAATGAAGTGACAGGTGGAATTGAGCGAGCCTCTATTTGGAAGAAATCAATGCGCCGCGCCCGGTCAAAGCCAGGGCTGGGATAAGCGACAAAAGCAGCCTTCCCTCAATCCTCCTTTACGACGTGAAATTAACGCAACGCGAAAGAAGCGGCCCGTAAGTCGGCAATAATTTAAAAGCTTTCTTGCTGCGGCTCGTATGGCCGAACAGGAAATGGGATAGCCAGAAAAGGTAGGGGAAAACGCGTTCACCCTGTGTCTTTCTTCCTTTTCGTCTTTTCCCCTTTTCTTCCTCTTCTCGCTCTATCCCTCTGCCTCTCTTCGTCTTTTTTTCACGCGAGCTTTCGGCTCGGGCTGTTCCATAGCTTTCCAGATTCGATCGGTTTCGATTCTAGCCAGAGCCTTTAATTGCCACTCGAGGAATGGTTTCCTTCCTTCTTTTCAACAGAATCGATGATGTCTGCATTTCTGGTGCTGCCCGGCCAACGAAATTGAACCTTTTCGCTCGTGGTTTATCATCAGCGCAGGAGAAACCTCTGAAATGGAGCTTCTATCTGCGCTCCGGGCGCATTGTTCCACCATGATATGCCAATATGGACACTTGTGGTCGAATTTACGGCAAACGAGAAGTGGAAAGTTTCGAGCAAGACAATGTTTCCACGGAATATTTCACAGCCTCTTAAGAAAAACCGCTCTTGTCAATTTTCTGTAATGAATATTCTAGTGGTAGAGGCGAGGCTCGAAACGTGATCGAGAATTTAACAAACACTGCGCTGTACTGGAAAATTTTGTTCCACATACCCACAGCAGTATTACAAAAATTATACAATTATTTTAACTTATTACGAAATTAACGTTGAATTGAACCTATATGAAGAATTTTATGTATGGTTTAGTATTTATCTAAAAGTTTCATGTGGGTAATTATGTATCCTTTATCCATACAAACATTGTATTATACTCCAGTCATGAAATTTATTATGAAGAGAAGAATACAACATTGTATGTATATTATCCATATAAAAACTGTAGACGTGTACGATTGACAAGAAGTAGGAATTTTCGAATGAGTTGGCTGTATTATGTATTTAATGCTTTAAAGCAAATTCTACGCCGTATTTCCAGCATATGCTAAAAATGGAGGAATTTTGAAAACTACCCTCGTTAATTTTTCTTTTTTTTTTTCTCAGGAAATTGAGAAATATTCCAACCGAGGTTTTGTCTTACAACCAGGTGGCAAAAACTGCGGAATCTCGGACGAGCTGGTTGTATTTGGATTTAATGCTTTAAGTTGATGGTAAATAGCCGCAAAAGAATTTGCTGCATGGCCTTTGGTCTTTGAGAAATTAATTATCCTATTTACACCTCAATGTATAAATTCTTTTACTACGAATATTATTTTTTTTAATATCAAATGTTTACTATTTATTTTCATCAATTTTTGATTATTTTTATCTATAGTACTCCTCCATATTCTTACAATTTTGTGGATGGAAATTGTAATAAAAATATTTAAAACGGAGGAGATTGCTGCACCAAGAACCGTAATTTCTCGATTAATTTCTCGAAAACAGAGGACCGTGTGCTCAAATCCTTTCGGGGCTGTTTTACCATCAACCTAAAGCATTAAATACGCATACAGAGATTTTTCAGTCCTTTCCGTGAGACAAACTTCTGTTGGAATATTTCTCAATCCCCTGGAATAAAAGAAAAAAAGAAGATCGATAAGAGTAGTTTTCGAATAGAGTTTTCCCATTTTTAGAATATAACGAGAATATAGCGTAGAGTTTGCCCTCCTAAGATTCGTTATTACGCCAACCTATCTTTTATTCATTTTGAATTACAGCATGTAAATTTTAAGGAAGCGGACAGGATTTAACCATTACAGGATAGCCGATAAGAACTGACACGCGACGTAACCGCATTCAGCGCATCCAGCGTTTCAGAAGCGTCGCTTCATCGCGGAAAAAGATAAAATATCGCTTTTTCAGCGTGATCGTAGATGAGGTTTTTAATCATTCAAGAGAAAGTCAAATAAAACTGAATAGGAACATTCTCCTCGGAAACGGTTTTCAGCTGACGTCAGCGATAAAATTTGCTCCTGTTGGAATGTTACATTTGTGCAAACCAAGTGAATGGACTTTTGAAATTCTTTGATAATAATCGTGAACGTGAAACTTCGAATACACGAACGCGCAGTGATTTTCTTTAGATAAATTTTCCACGTAAGGGAAATGACAGGAATCTCCCCCTCCAACATTTATCTAATTTACTTATGCAAAGGAAAATTTCACGTTAAAAAGATCGATAAAAACGTATCTATAAATACATGAATTTATGGAAATTCCAAAATATCAAGACAGAAGTGTCTGGTTTGTGTAATATGTAATTATATTTGTCGGGTTATCATTAGGATTTAAGGCGCGTAATGATTCTTCGTTTGAATTAGCCAATGTTTTACGAAACAGAGAATATATTTACGCGAATAAACAAGATTTTACAAAATATTATGAATAATGAGTTTAATAAATGATAAGATTAACAAACGATAAGTTTAACTAATAATTAGATTAAAGAATAATAAGTTTAACGAACAATAAGAGGAACGAATAATATGTCTTACGAATAATAAATTTAACGAATAATGAAATTAACGATTGATAGGTTTTACGAATAATGAATTTAATTAACGCTATTAACAATGTTCCGGGGTTCAAACGAATCCACGGTCAACGGGATAACTCTTTACTATGTGTAGAATAATTTTAAACACAAAAAATACGATTGCTGAGACACTCGGTAAATTGCTCGATGTATCACTTTCCAAGGCGATCACACGAATGAATATCTGATGAAAATCTTTTTCGCTATACGACTGCATTTGTTTGTTATATGCTCGCTGGAGACATCGAGAAGGTTCCAATCGTTGTTGCTAGGCAATTTCTGTCAAAAGTTTGTTGTATACTCTTTGGAAACATCGAGAAAGATCCAAACGCGGTTACTAGGCAGTTTCTGTCTGGAGATTGATTCCTAATACAACGTGTGTCCCATTATATCGACATCTCTAAAGTACAATTTTATGTGATTTCTAGGGAGAACAATACAACCGATCCACACCTTCGTCAGGCAAAACGTTTATCCCGTGACCGTGGCTACGTTCGGCGACCAGTTGTCACCTCGAACCCACTTTCGCTTTCACAAATGTCAAACAATTACAAATGACAATTGCTTAATTACAGTTATGATAAAATCTAGACTAAAGCATTAGAAGGCTTCCTCAAAATTGCAAAGGGAAGGTTCCGGTTTTCCTTTCATCTCCGACATATTTATATATAATTGTAAATATATAACAAATATGTAAATGTAATAATAATTATATGTAAGAATAAAATGTTTATATAATTGCATCGATGGAAACTGTGAGAAATGTTTGATAAAAGAAGATGAGAGACGGTAAAAGGAAGTTGATAAAAAATGGCGCAGTACAATACAGTCATATTTACTATGGACTTCTTTTTGAGACACTCTTTAGCTGACACATTGTGAGTTGTTTCTTTTGATGCATTGTAAACATGACAGTCGTATCAACGCGCTATGTAGCCTTACTTATTGTTCGAAAGAAATATGCAGCAAGAACAACAGAGCTGTATGAAACGCTGATATGAAAGATGATGAATTTATTTGTCTCACTGACAGTTTTCAGCTACGAAGATTGTAAAAAATTCTATTTCTCGTTAAAGAATTCCAGATAGTTCGTGAAATATTGTACATTACATACAGCGCAGAAAGAGCAATCTATTAATGGGAACAAACGTGTTGTGATATTGCGAGCCGTATGAAACAGCTCGATCTGAAGCTTAGAACTGCAAAATGCAGTTTCAGAATTCTTACATTAAAAATATTCTCCAAAAAATAGCAAATGATGATCGTTTGCATCTTCAACTTAATTGCATTTTAACAGTAACTGACAGTTCAATTTTAAACACGACAAATCAATTTTTCCGAGTTACCGCGGAGAGAAAAATTTGTTAAAAATTCGAAACAATTTTTTAGGAAAAGTAACGAAATTGAAAAGCAATGATACTTTTTTTTACTTTCGCAGTGGAATAACGGAATATGCATATCGATAGAACGGGCGGCCAGTATTTTAGGAAGAATACAATTTCCGTAATAGTTCGATTAACAAGAGAAGTCAATTTTCGAAAACACGGATTATACGAACGAAAAATTTGCTTGAAATTCGAATGGTTACGTCGTATATGGTAACCCGTATTAATATAGTCACAACGAAACTATCTAATTTAGCGTGTTCAACTAAAATCGTCCAACTCTCTCTCTTTCATGTCAAAATTCTCATTTGAGATATCAAGAATATAATTTCCCAGCTTGAAATGAAAGCCGAAACGCGATATGTTAAAAGTTTGACTGCACGAGAAATTGAATTCGTCGTCATATTTCGTTCCTGTGACTTTTTCTATCTACGCATTTGAGTTTTAACGAAACTTCATAACAGCTTCGCGTTTCTCTAAAAAAGTACACGAACGCTATGTGTAATTTTCCCAGGAACAATGAAACGAATGTTTCACAATGACAAAATCAGCGATATTTTAACAACGAATTATGACAGGAAAGCGTAACGACGAACTGTCAAAATTAGGTCTTTTTTTAAATAATGGCGACCATCCTTTTATCTCAAATTTTTCATTTATTCCGTTATTGACAAGTGTCTCTCCACACATCTCTTTTCCACGTCTTCCATAATATACATTTCATGCAATTATAGTACAATGGTTACGAAAGTAGCTTTCAAGAGCATTTTATATATAACAAAGTAGAGTAATACTGAATTAAAATAAAAATACATTTATATAATTGATAAATGAATGAAAATAAAATATCAAGTGTTAATGCTGAATATCAATGACATTAAATATCAAGCATAGTGAACAAATGACTGCCTGTAGAAAACACTGTAGATGCCAAAATTGAAAAATGTTTATTCTTTTATTGAAAAATTTTCTACGTATCAATGAGAATGCTGTAGTATAGAGTTTAAGTGTGATTTACCTCCAATTTGCTTCTAAATAGTTATTAACAGTGCTAGAAGATTGTGTCACAACGTCACCTCTATAGAAAGAGGTACAAGTGCCAATAAACATTTGTTTCTTGGCTATTGTCTGTTTTTATTTCTATTGTCTTTACAACTAAGAGGTGGCACAAATACATCTCTTCTTTCGCGAATTTAGGCTACATCAATGCAAAAGTTTTCTTTTCCTTCTGAAAAACTTGTTTCTGGACACTTACTGTGTCGTTTCACAAGCACTCTTCAGTTGTCTCTGATTGAACATCGAGAATAAACAAATAAAAAGAAATTAAACGATCGTGTACTTAAAAATGAATATTCTTATAACATGAGATACTGTGTTCCTGTGATGATCTCTACACAGTTTCTCGAACAAAATTCTTTATAATTAACGATGTTACATAAAACAAAAGGAAATACGTTCCTGGTTTCATTAAAAACGGATAATTACAAATTGTCAGAACATTTGCTTGCAGAATTACTTTCGATCTTTATATTTGAAACGTTCCTTCTCTGTCCTTTAATACGCGAAATTAAAAATTGGAATGGAGAGATGTTAGAATAAATTTAATTGTTCTACGTTTTCTGCACTTTCTCGCCATGTTCGCCATTTGCAGGTCAATTTTCGCGTAATTTCTACTTTAGCAGTGACACACGGTAAATTAGAATATACTGCCATTTATTTCGCGAAAGCTCACCATGCTTCATTCTATCAAATTAACCACATCTTTTAAGCCAATCTAGAATGAAAATTATGAATTTTATACCAGAGATTCGTTCTTTAGACTTGGTTTTATGAGACAAACTATTTACAAAGAAGTATGGTGCGTAAGGTTTCTTTCTCGCGAGTTATTTTTAATATCACAACGAAGCTTTATTTTAACAAAGAAAGACAACTTTAATTCTATATTATACTAATATAATCAATGCTTAATGTAGGCAGTGCATTTTGCGTCGAAGATGGAAAGAGTTGCATGAAATTTATTTCTAGCTTCGAGTTGCTATTATTTAAAGGCGATTATTTAAGTCTATTATTTAAACATCTACTGAGTACGTAAATTATCAGCAATATATAAAATGTTACTTGAACTTCAAACTTTCTGTGTATGTAACTTTCTATGTATACGTCGGTAGCAGTCGTATCGATTTAATGTCTTTTAGAATCTATCTTTTCTGATTTTAATTTAAAATGTCTATCAATCACGCATTCTATTGATAAATGTAACCAGAGTTGATACCTTATCAGAAAAACTGTCTGCAAACACATCAGTCTGGAATTTTATCATTTTCATTTTCCATTCACAGTAAAAAAATACCAACTTTGGTATAAAAAATTCAACCAATTTTACTAATTTCTCATTTAAACAAACGATTCAGCGTTCTATTTCTTCTTGCAGTTTACAATTCTATCGAACGTACTTGCCGTGAAACGATCGTTCTTAAATCGTGACGCAATAATTATCGTAATTAACTCCGAGCATTGAAACAGAAAGAAGCTTAAGAATTTTCTTGATCGATCTTGATCTTGCACGTTGCAATAAAACACAGATATGTACGATATATATGAAAAATACATATCGGAAGATAAAAATGCAAATTTAATACATTCAATTCAGATGGGAAGTACCTACAACCTGAAGAAAGCTGAACATAGAATTTCCATTGCGAGCCGCCGTACGCGATACGTAGAACGAAATCTGTACTGGTGCTGTTCGCAGATCTCTCTATATTTAAAAACTACAGCAGAGGAACACGATGAGGGGGATATTCTTTACTTTTACATGAGAGCAATTTTAAAATTCTATACGTTGTCGTATACGCTAACAAAATTCTCCTTTTATCATATCATATCTTCTTCACAGTTTTCGAAATATTACTGTCACATTAAAATTTCGAAGACTGAAAAGAAAACACTCCACTGACCTCACTAAAGAAATAAAATAGTCAAACTGGAAGATGGTATCCCGCTGGGGATAGCCATCCACATGTTATTTCGCAATTAAGTTGGAAAATTTACCAAATGTCCAGCTGGACAAATCGTAAAGTACAAATTAAATAATAAAAAAAATTTATAGTATTTAGAAGTTTCTAAGCGAATCTAAAAATGTTTGCATCTTTTGAACTGATAGAAGTTGAGATTAACTAATAGAAGAACGAGTGGATGAATTTGTAATAGAAAAATATATTGAAATAAGTATAGATATAAAAACAGATATAGTGTATGCTGATCCAGATACTCACTCTTACAGTGTTACAATACAATAGAAGAAGCTATGATAAGGAGCACGTTCATATATTTATAGCAAAAGACATTACCAAAAAGTTAACCTTGGTGTGTAGCTCAAGCTAAAGGCTACAAGAGACACCAATAGAAATCTACTTACAGCTCTTTTGTTTCTAGACCTTGTAATCCAAAAGAAAATTTATATTCGAGGGCACAATAATATGGACCACTCCTTATTTTGAATTTTTTTCATTAAATTCTATTCTTTTCGTAACAACGGTCTCCAAGATACACATATTACTGGAAGATGCTATTCCGCTGAGGGTAACCATCCACATGTTATTTAGCAATTAAGTTAGAAAAATTTACCAAATGTCCAAATGGACATATTGTAAAGTATAAATTAAATAATAAAAAAAACATTAAAATTTGAAAATGCATAAATCACTGTCTGTCTTGATGGCTGTACTGTTGGTTTTTCGGTTAGTTGGTTAGCGTCGTTCGACGTAACAAATTGTTTTTACTTTCAACCGCGTGATAGAATGTTACAATAATAGTTCTTTCGTCGTAGAACGACATTAAAATCCAAAAATTAACATAAAGATGCTCGCCATGGGTGTTCGTTTCAACGGCGGAAAAACCGAAGACGAAAAGTTGTTGATTTCGCGCGAGAGCAGGAAAACTCGCACGCGAAAATTGCCGAGAGAACAATAGAATCTAGGCTTACGTTATTATCGATTGGTGGAACGATGGCAGGGATTATTTCCGTAGCTTCCGGGTAACATCTCGGCTTGTAGCCGGCTCTCGATTTTCATTGAAATTTGATTCTCCGCAGCGGCGAAAGCACGGGCTCTCCTTAATTTCCCCGTTGAAAGGCTTCGTTCGGCCGTGTAAGAAGGAACGAGCCTTCATTTCACCGCGGAGAAAATTTGAATGCCGCTTTGTGTTCGAAGCGCGTGGCTGTCGCTGGCGCGACCAAGACGTCGGGCAGAGAACAGGGAGATGAGAATGTAAATGGGAGAGAAAGGAGAGGCAAGAAGAATGGGAGGAAGAAAGGGCGAAGCAGGAACAAAATGTAGGGAAAGTTTCGAAGTTCGCGCGGCAGCTTCGAAGAAACGGTCTGGAAAATTCTTTTGCATTTCGAGACTTTTATGCCGAGGGGGAAACACGGCCGGCGATGACGACGATGACGCGACTGTTGGAACGCTGTAAGAGGGTGTTGAACGAGAATGAAAATTGAGCCTATAATCTCGCGCCGATCATTCTGATTTTACATCGCTGATCCTTCCTCCGGCTTTATTATCGAGGGTTGGTTAATTGTATTAGACTTCGTTGATTAGTTTTCGAAATTACACGCAGCTCTGAATTCTGCTCTCATTTGTAGGATGAAAGAGATTCAAAGGTGTGGACGCGTGCACGATATCGTAGCTTGCTATCTCAACGTTTACAACGGAATGTTCAGTCGTACGACTTTTCGAATTCATTTATTTAATTTCTACATGTCATAATAACTTGCAGCAACAACATTAAAGACGATTAGTATATATTAGTAATGCTATTTGCTAATGCGAGGAAAATAGGGTTCGAGTGTTTGATACACATTATGAGATTTGTCAGAGATTATTTAATTATTTACCGATGAAAAAACATTTCTGGGAAAATGTAATATTTATATTATTTATTATTTTATTACTATATTTAATATATATATATATATATTACTAATGCTATTTGCTAATGCGAGGAAAATAGGTTTCGAGTGTTTGACACACATTATGGGATTTGTCAGAGATTATTTAATTATTTACCGATGAAAGAACATTTCTGGGAAATTGTCCTCCCAAATGTAATTCTACAGATTCGTGGAATATTTGTATTGCAATACTTGTGAACCAGGGGAATCAAGGCAAGTCAAAGAGGAAAATTGTGTCGTTTCGTTCTACGTGAAAGTTCGACTTGTTAAACAATGTCAACTATGTTCGTTATTTATTTAATGCACCTGTGCTTGCTATTATCAAACAACAGCAATAAAGTGAGAAACAAACCTGTATACTTAATTGCATTCTGTATTCAAAATACAGCCGGAGTGTACTTCCAGGATTATTTCATATTCGGATTAGCATAATCTGCAAGCAGGGACGCCACCTATTCGTTCTTCGTAAATACGGTAAACAGTTCGATAGTTTTCGGGTAAAAGTGGAACATCTTTTCGCTTTTCCAGCGAGAACAGGCAGAGCAAAGAGGAAAAGCTGGAAGCACGTAACAGACAAGGGGGCGAGGCGGACAAAAGAAGATTAGGGAGATGGGTGGAAGGTTAGATGTTCAGCCTTTACGACGTCTAACATGGAGGATTTAGTCGGCGATGTTACGAAAATCCTCTCTCCGATAAGAGCATTTTCCCAGGTTTCACCAAGGACGATGACGTCGACATGGCACACCGAGTTATGCTAAACAATGCAATTTTAATTTGTCGTTTGTCTCGAGAAATACTTTCTCTTATTTCAAACAAATTATTTAACAATATTCTTCGAGCTATAATGTCCAATCTAAACTTCAGTATCCAAAAATGACACAGGCAAGTTCTACTGATTAATCTCTGTTAGTTTTTAGAAAAAAATACCGCGTATTGCCTAAGAAAACACATAACTCCAGAACTCTCTTTAGAGTAAAGTAATAGTTTATTAACTTGTCTATAGTATTCTATACTATATTGTATATTGTGTAATACTATAATACTTTACGATTTCATATAAACTTTCCATTTCTAATTTTATGATGTTTCGTCGAATAGAGTAATCAGATAACGTGTGATTTGTAAAATTTGACTACAAAATTGCATTCGCTTTTTTACTTAATTCTTTATTGCTAAATGATAGTGGTAACTTATAGGGAACAAATGTCGTTGATAAAAGTAAAAAGGTACTTCGTTAATACAGTATTATATTACAATACTATATTTTTTTATTATTATTGAATGCGAATTGATTTTTGCCATTAATCAGAGACATATAAATTAATCACGGTAGCTGAATAGAAAAATAAATAAGTAAACAAGGTTTATTTTCAATATCGTCATTCGATATTAAACGAAATATCGATCTGGCAGAGATAACAGTGATTTGAAACATTAATATTGTTCCATTAGTTTTTCATTTTAAGCACTGATGGAAAGAAAACAGATCAAATCTTCTTTTGTATTTGTTATTCAGCTTCGCCTATTTGACTATGCATTACATTATGCTTAACAATAAATAATATAAATGTATAATATATACATGTAATAATAATATGAACTTATGTACTTGCATAAAATTAATGAACAAATATATATTGTAAGAGTAATCTATTCGTTTGTTTATTCATGCAGTATTTTCATACCTTAAATACATGTTATTTACTTATGTTTTACCAGTATATGTGAATTTTCAATTCTATTTCTTGATACAGAGAAACTAATCAAATATAAAATTTTTAAAATAATCTAAACTGCAATATCACTTTATTAGGAAGATAAATATAAAATAATTTTATTAAAAAATATACAAACTTATACATGTAATACAACCTGATAAAATTTGAATCTATAAGTACAACAGTTATTTTTAATTAAACTTAGATACCAAAATAATCTCCTAATTTACAACATGCAATGGAACTACGATTATTCACACTATGCACTGACTGTCGGAATAAAATATTGAACAGTACAAAACTCGCTACTCAATTGCTCATTTTCAAAACATCGTGTCATTAATTAACACTTAATACCCAAATAATTTATACTTTCTTAATTAGATTCTTGTGTTAATCGTAATTTCTGGAGCAATTGTTGTAGCATTCATTCGATTGTGGGGAAAAATGTTGGAATTATAAGGCCTCAAATAAAGTAGGTGCACAGTATGCTGCCACACTGAGAATTCAGATTGTTCGTCCAATCTTATGTTACTCTGACGTACTTACGTGAGAAATTTTTGGGTATTAATTCCATTTCTATTAAGTTATTCTGATAATTTTATTAATTACCAAATAGACAAATCTGATAATTCAATTTTTGTCAGACAAAAGTACACGAAAATCCTTAAGAGAGGCTTCGACAGACACTTAAGACCGAAGATCACGCGCAACAACAATCATTTCTACACAGTTCCCTGAAAAGTAAAAAATCTGCGGGCTGTTGAGATCGACTGATAGAAGAACGAATGGATGAATTTGTAATAGAAAAATATATTGAAATAAATAAAGGTATAAGGATAATATATAAGTATAATGTATAAGTTTATGCTCCCATTAATTACCCAATTACTTGACACGACGGATCAGATCCGCAGACTAAAAAGACATTATCCTTTAGATTTAAGCATTAGATTCAACTAGAATCGAACATATTATAAACATATATAATCCAAGTTACAGTACCACGCCAAAATAATTTACTTATAATTCTCAATGAGAACTGATTGTAAAAATTCTACCAAATAAAAAAAAAAGTTTATGCTTATCCAGATCCTTACTCTCTCAGTGTTACAATACAATAGAATCGATAGGGAGCAGGTTTATATATTTATAGCAAAAGGACATTACCAAAAAAGTTAACCTTATAGCTTTAGCTAAAGGCTACAAGAAACAACAATAGAAATCTATTTATAGCTCTTTTGTTTCTAGACATAGTAATCCAAAAGAAAATTTATATTTGAGGGCACAATAATATGGACTACTCCTTATTTTGTCTTTTTTTCATTAAATTCTATTTTCTGCGTAATAGCGGTCTCCATGTAGAATTTTTCTTGAAGTAATTACTTCAACATGGGCGATAAAAAAACATGATTAGTCTGAAACTGAAACGATGCAAAGAACGCAACAAAATTACAAACTCTCCGCAACAGTGGTCTCGCGAGAATCACGAGCTGCGATGACGAATGCGAACAGTAATCACAGCCAGCAATTTCTCTCAACTCTAGACGATCCAATATCCGCGTGATTTCTTCCTTATCCCGAGACAACAATTAGAAAGCAAGAAACTGCAGGGCGGATGGGGTTAGGCGAAAATACGAGGTACAATGAGAGGGAAAGTAACGTATAGATATCAGCAGCGTCTGGCACAAACGGCTCGTGAAAACGAGTTGAGAAACTCCTTCCACGGGACTTTCGAAGCTGTTTCCAGGAGAAGGACACCGACAACCCCCGAAGGGGTGCGAAATGAGGGTAACGAAGCCCGTAACCGAATTTCAAATCGGTCGCTTCACGACAATCCTTCCGGCGTACCGTGCAATCTCATTCTGCCGAAAAGGACCGACAGATTATGTATTGAAGCAGCCTCGTATCTCTGTAAGAAGTGACACTGATTGCCCGAGTTTTGTACGTTGCGATCCGATTACATCCAACAGACAGCCAAGTCTTCGTAATCCATATAGCTCTTTTGTATTTTATTCAACGCTACGTTTACGGTCAATTCTCCCGTGAGAATTTCTAGTAAATCACGAGGTTCAGTCAGATATTAACCGGACTACGCGTACTACATTTTCGCTTATCCGGATGAGACTGCGTGGGAGCTCAAACAGGAGTGTCCTAACGACGTTCCATTCCATAGCGTTCTACTCATCGTTCAGTAGATAACACAATGGGCGAAGAAACAGCACGTCTTCCGTCGCACAACGCACGATTATTGAGTTTTTAGCTGTTGAGAGCAGAATACTCACTGGAATTTTGCACAGGCTGCGACTACAGTTTGGGGATGGAACGTTGTGAAGAACGCGAGTGTTTGCGTGGCGTAAATTGTTTTCCAGTGGACGTCGATACGTTCGAAACGCGTCGCGTCCGCGACGTCCAGGGACAAGCGTAACGCCAGTAAATATCGAAGCAAATATGGGAAAGTGATCGAGTACGATCGACGCATAACAATCAACGAAATCTGCTCGAAAGTTAATATTAGTCATGGAAGTGTGGTTTTCATCATGCGGAAACAGTCAAAGATCTGCAAAATCACGACCACTTGAAGAGGCGTCAGGAAAAGGACGTTTCAAAAACAAGAAGAAGTAGAACAAATCGTGTGCAATTGGCTTTTGATTCAGCCCTTCTATTGCTACAAAACTGGAATGTAAATATTGCCAATCCGCTGGCAAAAGTGTACAGAGAGAAATGGAACATGCGTAGAAAAATAACTCAAATGTTCTTTTTGAAACATTTTGTTGAAACATAAAGCTACAAAGCCCGGTTTATATTTGGCCGATCCTCGTAGATAACATTGTGACATGATACGAGCAGTAACTTCAAATTGTTACATGTTCTGACTGAATGAAAGAATTAGAAGATTATACAATAAAAATAGCGAGTATACAAACTAGAATTGGAGCGATTGCATAACGATAGTTCTGGACGTATGATTTGGACCTATTCAGATGAATTTAAATGAGTTTGTTCGTCATGTCGTAAGGGGAGTGTCTTCTAAGCTGAGTATGTGTTGATTAGTTCTGACACCAATGGACTTTCATGAAATGTAAATTGCTGTAGTTTGTGACTTCATCTCCGATGGTAGGTACATATTTCCAGGTTACTATGGGTTATTTAGTTTTCAATGTATCATGGGGCCTTCCATATAGTCCGCAGAGTCATAATCTGTATTAACCTTCAAAAGTATCCGGACACTTACTTTTGACAAGACGTATTTTAATCACAAAATTACGGAAAAATTGAACTGCGGTGATTTTATTTTTTATAATCGCCATAACTATGTAGTATAATGATCAATATATAAGTCTTATGTTTGCTATTGAGTTATCCAGAAACCACATTGATCAACCCTATAAACTGAAAAGTACGGAAAAATGACGTTACAAACGCTGTCTTGAAATTACCTTGATATTTACCATTCTTTATAGCATTTTCTCGCGATGGATGGATTTCTAAGCTTTTTGAGAATCGAATATTAGCCATGTCCTCCAATTACCTAACGAAATTAAGAAATTCCCAAAAAGTGAAACTCAATCATTTTGCAGAACTATTTTGCTGCTCGATAAGCTCTTTATTTTTGGATTCTTCAATTTCTGAATTAAGAATGTCCTTCTGATATGACACAAAGATTTCTGAGATCAATGCAAACTGTGCTAATCAAATCTACGTATGTACTAGTAAACATATATTACCCTAGTAAACATATATTATTATATTACGTCTTTTAAGAAGGTGTAAGTGCTGCTTCCAATTATTAAATCATTCACCTCATATTCAAGCTCCTTCCACTAATTTTCTTGGCACGTTCCATAATCGGCCTCATCATCAGCCTCGTTAACAAATCCTTTTACGATGTTTGCCTCGAAGTGGCGCTCCCTACTAATTACTGAAATTTTGTGTCAGAATGTACGGTTTAAGTAGAACGAGAAGGATGATGGAAGTTCGTCGAGTCTTTAATGATCCACGATGAGTTCGAGAGATTATTAAAGTGTCGTAGAAACTTGGCTGATTTTTCCGAGCGTTTGGGTTGCAAATAGAAGAGCAAAGTCATATTCTTTGTTACTATTTAAAATTGTAGAGAAATTGTAGATGAAATTATAGAGAAATGCTAGCAACTTTTTTCTATTACGCAACATTGTTATTATTACATTTTGTTTTTTTTTTCTTTTGTCTGTTCGTCGTTTAAAATTTAATTTGAAATAGAATTCTATCGCTACAATCGTCCTCACTCTCTCTCTCTCTCTTTCCCTCTCTCTAACTTTTTGTTACATAAAAGTTTGAAAATTATGCTACACATATGAAATTATTACCATTAACATTTTTAGACAAGAATCAATTCTTACTGAGATATAAGCCTTACCAAAAATTTCCAGGTTTAAACAATGTCCTTATTATGAAAAAGTAAAAGTAAAACTTCAAACAATAATTTTCTTCCTTGGGACATTAATGTAGACAACGCGAAGCAACATATTAATCAAAATATTCAATCTCTTTCAAAAGCTCAATTTATTATCGTCATAATTTTCTATTTTCCTCCACGAGAGAAATACGTTTTTAATTTCCAGATTCCACGTGCTGTTTAACGACGCGTGATATACCGTTTTATAAAGGGCGAAATATCTTCCGGCCCCAAAAAGTGTTAATTTATTTTACATGCATCTCCGTATCTTGTTATTTATTATAGAATGTTCAATTATAAATCTTCATTATACAGTTGCGACTCATGAGTTATGCGCAGGGAAACCATGCAGGTGATACAGAGATGCGGCCCACGAATTTATAGCCCTTAACTTGCGTCACGGTGTCGTTTCAAAAACGCATTTGCACCATCTGCTTCAACAACGCGCTTGTTCTTTTGAAAACACCCGTGGGACAAGGGCTCGGTGTCATTCGTGAAATTCAACGTCGAACATTTCAAAGGACGTCGGTACAGTTTGCGCGACATGCACTTCTGGCCCATTGCTTGCCTTGTTTCCCCTTTTAATCTCGTTTTTTATTTTTTTCACAATACAACTTTTCAACTTATCTGCAAACAAATTTGTTGAATGACCGATATGCTGAATGACGAACTAACGCTATAATGCGAGATAATTCTGATTCTGTTTCTACGCGATACGGAAATATTCACTGTTTCTGACCTTAAATTTCCAAATTTTGAAACTTTACTTGCCCAGAAGCTCCGTTTGTTTCGTATCTTAGCGAGCGATTAAAATTTTTTATAATATTAATTGACACCGTTGAAACGTGGAGCCACTGGAATTTGACAAAAACTATCTGTAACTTTGCGACTATCAGCATTTTGTACGGATCTACTTCACTCAGGAAAGAATTCTCTTCCTTTTTTATAAGAAGAGAAATATATTTCCCTGAAGTCAGGAGGATGCAAACCACGGGAGCGAGTGACAAGGTGAATTATGTTAAACACGTTCCTAACACTGATACTTTAATTCTATTACTTAATGCTAATACTTAAATGTCAGCACGCGTGTTCGCTCATTGCAACTGTCAACAGATATTATACGCTTCCAAGCCGCATTCTCGATAAACATGACTTCACACAAACAACTACACATATTTCTAAATAATAACATGAATAATAATAATAATATCTGATTGATTTTTTCAGTGTTAGGTATATGATTAGATAATACAACGTATGCATAAGAGACTGAACGTGTGGCTGGAAACTGAAATATTTAGTTACAAGCCCGGGTAAAAAGGTACAAGGTGACCTTTACTATGTTCATCGCCACTCCTACTGTAGCGACACTCAACAACAAAGAACTTTCCAACGGTTTCGTCGGTATAAAGTATACCATCGTCGACAGACTGTTTTCGAGAGACCGATGAAACATAAACAAGCCGCGACGAAGCGTAAATATCGACAAGCCTAAGGAGCCATCGATATCCCTACAGTCCTTCCGCCAAATACTTGGAAGAACGCGTGTGTAGTGGGCATATTGAGAGGCGACAAAAACAGAAAAGAATGGGAGTAAGAGAACAGTTGAGTTGTGATCGAGAAGCGAGATTGATCAGTCGAAATCGAAAGTCGTACGTAAAGAGTAGAAAACGAGAATTGTTAATAAATACACTGTTAAGCAAAGCGCCGAGTATTTCTTTAGCACCCTATGCGTTCTACAGAAAACACCTCACTACCAATTTCAATTTTCTCAAGATTTCTTTCGCACGTCATCCAGAATTAGTCCTCGTAGCTTTTCAAAAACGCCCGACTCGTTTGGTGCAATTTCAAAAAAAAGATATTCTATTTCAAAGGATGTACTAAATACTTTTGTGTTTGACTATATGTATAGTTAGGACGCAAATTGAAGTGTTAAGTGGTAAACACTGATTGAGTTAGCCGCACTCAGTACGCACGCATCTTGCGATCAGGATTGCCAGAAAATCTTGAAAGAAAGAACTACGTACATATTATAGTTTTGGATTGACATCGCACGGCCCTGAACAAGCTCGAGGTCCTAATCTTCTTTAAAACTTACACGTTAGTTCAAACATGTAAACATTAACGCCTGACCGATTTTACAACCTTATTATATCGCCTCGAGCCACGAGAACTAAGGCCAATCACCTTACAAGGGTCAAAGAACGATATTTCTTAATTCTCCTTCCATATTCTCCATACTAAACGTAGCAATTTATTTTCTAATTAAATTTGCCAACAAAACGAATAATGCTTATATAATATATTGTATATTCTTAGATTTTTCATAGTGTCAAAACAACAATTTACAAAATCATTTATACAATTTCATATTATAATATAAAGCAAAACTAAATATGCAAGAAACAAGAACGTGCTTTTTCCAAAGTCTAGTAAAGATGAAATCGTCTCTCAAAATTGCGTTTTGGGCTGTGACAAAATATAAACTCAATATTAATTTTGCTACGCCTTCATTCGATATTTAATGCATTTTTCTTTATTTTGTATTGTTACTATTAATCGACGGATTAATAATAAGTCCGATATACTATCCAATAACTTATTTAAAGTTTCGTTTCGAATATCCGCCCACACAGATTTTCTTTAACTATAACAATATTTTTTACAAGTGGCATCTCCTGATTATAAACTGTTTTTGCTAAAATTTCTCGCAGGTTCTCGATCAGACTCAGATCAGGGCTCGAAGCTGGGCATCGTAATAATTTCATTTCGAAACCTTAAAAGTACTTTTTTGTAGTGGCGACTCTAGCAATGTGTCGTTAAAAAATTATCTTTTTATTTTCTATCTCAATTGTGAAAGGAAATAATACGCCATGCAACATCTTCTGATATCCCATAGCGTTTAATCTACCCTTTATAAACACAATTTCACTTAACGTATCCAGTCACGATCAGTGGTTTCCTGGAAATATCGAAGAAATAAAGCGGAAAATGTGTTTGAGTGTGTAATTATTCACAGCGCTGTGAAATAACGATTTTTAAGAGAATTATTTCTAGTAAATTTATTAAAAGGGAGCTTAATAAAAGAGATACGACATCGTAAAATGGTTGATGGTATCGGTAACGTTAGGGGCCCGCTAACAGCAGTCAAACGAACCTCAAATGCTTTGAAGGCGTTCCAAAGGTCGGAACGCGGTTCTGTGACGAGGTTTGGTACGCTTTTAAGGCGAACGACAAATTTGACGTGGCGAAACGCAAAACGACATCGCGCTCGTGTCTGTGAACAAAGCGAAACGTACGCGCGAACCAGCAGCTATTGCTTTTAAGCAAGTTTAAAGTTCCGCGGAGGCGCTTTTAATAATGCAGCGTGTTTCGATAAAAACACGACCGGCTCTGATAAAAGTTCTACGAGCACGGCAGTTAATTACGCGAACCGGTACAAGTGGAGAATAAATTGCAGTAGTCGAGGCGCGCGCTATTCACCAGTGAACATTTCCATTTAATTAATGTAATGGAACCAGTGATGAGTAACAATTAGTCTTTTAATAAACTTCGGAAATTAACCGTTCGACACTCTTCGATCGGGCCAAACTTTTGTTTTTCTATGCCTGACGCGCGTAATTTTCTATCAATTAGAGATCGCCGTTCGAATAGTAAACAATCTATTCAATTACTTTATATACACTTAAACAACAGCTAACCAACTTGACGTTATTTTATCTCTCCACGGTATCCTTTCTCTTTCCATTTCTAATTATAAGACTGAAGTTAGAGAAAATATTTAAAAACTACGGGAGTAGAACGCGTTTTATGTATAAATCACATCTTTGTATTCTTTTCATAGAAACATTAAGAGATACTAAGCTCTTATAGAACGTAGAACCATTATGAAATAAAAAAAAACAGTTTTTATTTGCTCCTTATTTTTTTTTTTAAATTTATATGTTTAAACGTTCTTTTATCTTCCTGTACATTTCCAAAATATTGATCATAATATTAGAAATATTCTTGGTTTATCATAAATTATCAATTATTTTTAAATTCTTCATTTTTTTAATTATGGGTGCATATTATTCTCGTTTTTAACATATTAAGTAGGTCCGTTTTAAATATCGGATGCGATCTTCGTTTGGAGAGAAATATGCCGTGCGTATAATTTACGACTATTTTTATGTACAATATTTTACTATAAATTTTTCGTAATAACAAATACGAAATTTCGTTTTTTCAGCTATAACAGTTTCGTGCTTTTTAATAAGATTGTAACCGTTTCACACTGATACTACGCAGTATGCGGCACGTTTAACATAAAACAAAGCTATTAAATATCGCAAAGGGAAACTAATTAACAACTTTTCGTTTCGCAAAGCTAGTTCGAAACTTTTCAAAGCATTCAATTCAATGGCGAAGATTACCATGAATAGGAAATAATTTACAAGGTATTAAACGTAAGCTTCTAACGGAATAAGGATTCCTTTTTGCTTTAGAGTTTTCAATGCTCGTTATAAATATTTTCGAAAGAGTTCTCGTTTTTATATTAATTAAACTTTCTACACGATGTTATTCGATACCGATCCTGACTGATAAAATGTACGTAACGTTAAGAAGAATGAAATAAAATAAATAAAATACACCCAAAATACAGAATATTTATTTAGCAATATAGCAATCAGATTCAAAATCTGTGTTTAAATTTGAGATATAAATGCCTTTAATAAAATCCAATAAACCGTTTCTCTTTTAATTTAATGTCGAGAGAATTTATTAGATATTATTTCATTTAAAACATTCTCTACTCGTGTGCAAATTATCTCAATCTTAGTAACAGCTTTTTAAGAAACATTTACGAAGATGCTCATCTTCTACGTTAAAAATATATATACTACGAAAATTAGTGTGCATTCTGTTATGAAAATTACTTAACAAAACACACGATGCTAAAAGTTGTCAAAAACTAAAAAACTAACTAACCAAGAAAATTAAGACAATTTGACTAACCTGACCAATATGGACGGAACTTTAAACTTTATAAACGGTTTAGATGGTTTATCCTCCTCATTCCACTTGAATTTCCCATTCGGTAGCAAAAAGACACATTTTTAGACTTTACTGACACACAAAAAACCTACAAACAAGTTGCACTGTTTATCGTCACCGGAAGGAGGGAATTAACGCCGCAATCAGAAAAAGCCATTTCGACGTTTCATCTCGATCGCATGTTCTGCAGCGCACCAAGCGGTGTCTCGTAAAACATCCGATCTTTTTTCCACAAGCTACAGTGTATTATCTACTCGACGAAGACGCACGTACCACGGTTACAACTGGAGCGCGAGCATGCTCGAAAATGTCCTGCAAACAATGCGTTGGAAATATCGGCGGAACAGCGAACAGACGTATTTGCAGATGCTGTGCAAACGACGAACATCGAGGCGATACACGGCAGAGGCTGAGTACCCGGCAAATACTTCCACTCGGTAGAGGCAGAGCGCGAGAGGTATTTATAATTTTACAGAATAATCGGACTATCGCGTTCCATCGTACGGTAAATCGGCATCGTTTCGATGGCATAACCACTCAAGCCGTGTTTTGTAATATCAATCGATCGTTTCAAATATTGGCTCGTTTAATAGCGAAACGACGGGATCCTGAATATCGATTGACGTCGTTAACATCGCGAGTGCCTCAACGGCCATCGATCTACTTTTTCTCGTTTTCGTTTTCTTCGCTTTTTCCAATCCTCCTTTTTTGCTCGTCGTTTTATTTGCCCTACTTCGTGGCAATGTGTGCGACTAGCTCCATTATTCGCAACTGTGGACGTCCACCGCGAAGCCAGTGGGTAACGTAGAAATTGTGATTATCTGGAGGATCATCGAAGCTACTGAACATATTACAGTACTTTTTTGTGATTGGTCGCAATGAACTTGCAGAAACGTCCTGTCCTTTTCGATTTCGATGATTTTTGAACACACTGCAGAAATCAAAATTTCGAACAACTTCTTCCTATATATGTAACCGTCGATCTCTCAGTTTCTGAGATATTCGCAAAAAGTTGTAGGTACCGCTACGGTGAATTCCGCCTATAATTGTGCGTTTCAGGCAGATTGAAATAAGACCAAACCCGATATAGTTTGTCACATTTACATGTTGTCTTTTTCTAAGTTGGGCAAATGTACCTGTTACACGCAATCGGGTCTTCTGGACGATAATTGATCGTCAAGGAGACCCAATTTTCGATCAATTATGGAGAAAATATGCATAACAGGTTTTTGTATAGTATTCATAGAAAGGTGTTAGTGAAAATTTCGTGCTATACTCTTCGGGTTGTTTTCAACCCAATCCTGTTTCCCTATCCTTAAAGTATTTTTCAAGTTTGAGGCATTGTGACAGAATCACTGCTAATACACATGTTTCCTCGGTTCTATGCTTATACTTTATGCTGATGTTTTTGTTTGGAACATCAGAATATCTTGTCTATTGAGACGCAAATGAAATTAAGAAATGTATCTTAATGGAATAAAGTTTAATGTGATAATAAATGAAAACTTATATAATAATAATGTATTAAAGCCATTCGGGAAGAGAAGCATGTGTAAACAAGATTAAATCGCAGAAAAAATGGATTGTTTGGAATTAATGGTTTCGTGAAATATTTGAGACAATATGTAGATCGAAAACCAATTCAGGGGATAAAGCCATTCGCGAGGGATTCAATTCTATCCAGTGATTCTATTTTTACAAAGATTTATTCAAACTTCAGCTTAATTAAAGAATTGTATACTCGATGAATATTTTTCCAGAATTTTTCCATGGGCAAATTTTAAATCCTATTTTAAATATCGAGTACGAGATTCGATATCCAATATCAAAAAAATCCATTTTCCTTGCTATTTTTTTCGATTTATTTTCTAATAGTTGTGTGTTAGGATTGGTGTATCCCGAGAATAATGTATTTTTCAAAAATTAATAGAAACAATTCATTCACAAAATCTTCAATTTCCTGAACTTTACAATTGTAACCAATAAGAGCGGAAACTTTTCTTGACTACCCGTGTCAGGTATCGGTGTTCGGGGCGGACCGAGCGCCGATAATCGAAACATTCCGCAGCATCGAACCGCCGATAGTCGGTTTTAGTCAGTCGCCGAGAAAACGTCAAGAGGTGCAGATCCGAGACTTCGGCAGCTCTCATCGTACAAAACACTTAAACAAACGAACGCGACCCGTTTTCTTGAAAAACCATTTAGCCCTCTGCCTACACAGTTTTCCAATTTTTTCTCCAAGGAGACGGCACGGCATTGTTAATGCTTACGTGTGGATGTGAGGAGAATCTCTTAATATTACATTAATCCTATTCGTATGATTATGTAATTTGTAACAAACTATTTGTAAAACTAATAAGATTGTAAGAAATTAATTACTTCTAATAGACTACGTAATTTTTGCAACATTGTATCTTGTATTTTTTTACAGCTCTTTTCCTAACAAGGGAAGTGAATAAATTTTGTTGCATCTTAACGATATATGTTCCAATACGTAAAAGAGTTAGTAGAGCCAGAGCTTTCACTAAAATATCTCATACGTCAGAAATATATGTAAACTTTCGCGACAGCATGTATCTTAAGCACCAGTAGCCGTCCGTCTTATGTTTTCTATTTTACCTTGAAGCAGCATCGAAACAAGTTTATCCGAGTACAAATCGCAAACGCAGGAAAAAACTGGGTTAAAACTCATCACGAGAATGCAACCACCTATCCATCTACCTAAATCCTATCTACAACCTCAATCCTCGGTAGGATTTCGGTCCACTCTGTACACAGGTAGAAAGTAGTAGAGCCAATTTTCCAGGATCGTGTAAAAGTTCCTCCGGCGATTCGATGAATCGCGCAGTGCCGAGTGGCAATGTGTGTCGTACTATTTAGAGTCGAATCTATGTACACGAGTATGTGTTCTGGTTTTCGTCTCTACCTCATAATCAGTGCTCCACCTCTCGCAAGTACCAAAAGATTACGAGTAGTGTAAATTGCAGATTTTACTCGATTTATTCGGCCGAGTTACGAAAGAATCCTTCTAATAATTCTTTCGATGCAGTTTGGAAGGCTCGTTCTTCGATTTCTTCGTATTTCTACGTGCAACCCCTGTTGGGCAAAATCGTATTGCGTCTTTTTTGCGTTAAACGTGTCGTGAATTTTCATGAATAATATCCCCGACTATGGTGGTACAATGAAGAATATTTTATGTTTTGAGTCCTAGTATCTTTCATAAGCTCAAAGTGATGCATGTCTCGTTGTTGCTGCATACACTGCGCCGTTTTTGTGCCACGCTACAAAATATTAAGCGTATCATTTGAAACGTCCGTTGCTTTCCGTAAAAATACACACGTTTTTCATCAGCGAATGATACGTGAAATACGGTGAGGAAAAATTGTATAATAAACAAGATATTTCTTACTCGACGTTTTAATTTCCGAATTAACTTCGTATTTTTGTACGTAACGTTTTAAAAGTATCGATCGTCGTGATGTTAGAAATACTCCTGGCTTTTACAACGCGTCGTCAATCGATCAACTACTTCTAAATATTTCAATCTTTCTCTTTTTGGACTCGATGCATAATTTCCCTCTTCAACTAACGAATGAATTTCAACTCAGAAAAATCTACAAAAACAGACACGTGATATTTTCCTCTTGTCATCTTCACATCATTAGGTCGTTACACAGCGAATGTCCCTTTGTAGCAAAATCTTGTTCCAGTCATTTTTGGATCATAAAACATTCAGTAGTGATATACCAACTGCTTCCTTTTGTGTTTTACTTCGTCTAGAAGGCTTCAATCCATTATTCCCTTTGTAGCGACCACTTGCGCGAGACCTGCGCGTGAGAATAAATGCGGCATTCTTTTTACGAAGAAGCGTTCTAGTATTCCACAGAATTTTCATGAAACGCGAGAATAAATGAAAATCGGTGAGAAGTGCGATTACACGTTTGAGACGCGCGTCGTGAAGTGGATCATCCAGAAAACCCACGGGTTTTCACGATGTACAAAAAAGCGTACGACAAAAGGTAATTGGAGTTCTTCTAAAAACAGTAACTTTCTATTATTTAAAGAGATTCAAATTTTTTCTGCATAAAAGTTCAGGTATTGTGACAGTTTGCAATTAAAGTATAGAGATGTGTAGATGCGCGTTTGAATCGAACTCCCTCCTTGAAACTACATGTGGCGTCTGTGCGAATTTTACTTTGGAAAGCTCGTCTATAGGAAGAAAATAAGCTCAAAAGACAGAAATTCAAAAGAATAAGGAAGCCATATTGGTACAACCTTATATTCTCTTCATGATAGAATTTTTTTTAAATTACTTCGCTTTGTAAGTCAGAATTGTTGTTGCTTCAGGATAATGATCTCGCCTACTATTGCTCGTTGGTAAAAGGGCAACAACCTCTTATGGACAATTAGTAATATCATTGGATTTCAAACATTTCCGAAATAAAAAGGTTAGAAAGAGTTAAGAGTCAAGAGTCAAGAGTGGAGTGCTCGTTTGTCTGTGAGTGTGAACTCTAATTCGAAGGAAAAATAAAATCAATACCCAGCAAGAATTGTATATGGTATCTCACATAAACTTTTACCAAAATTCTGTTGGTTTCATAAGATTTTTAAAACAATTACGATCTAGTTCTTTAAAAGTACAATACGTAGAAACTACTATTTATATTCATGAATATAAATTTATCAAAGCTACATATGATAACATCAGATTTTCACAGAAGCAGAATGAACAGGTATAAAAATGTGAGATGAAATACGTCAGTTTAGATGATTTTCCCTCGATTAAAAATATTCATTTTAGAATTATAATACAACTTGATACGATCTAATATTTGTACAGTTATTGTTAAGTAGTAATAAGTTGCGTCCGTAGGAGATGAGGAGTTAAAAATCGAGATAGATGATAGGATAGCGTGCGAGATTTGCAGACGAAGAAAATAAGGGTTGGAAGATACCTGTAAACTAGATGGATGTGAGGAAAAACTCAAGCAAGAAACGGATGGTGGAGAATATAGACTTGAAGGGGATCGACTGGATTATAGATTTAGTAAAAAGAATTAGTACACAGCACTCATAGCCATCTTAACCGCGTAATAAGTGTTAAAGACAGCCACCACTAAATATTAAAGTTCATTAAAGATATAATTAAGGTATAATAAAGTTCATTAATAAGTATAATTGACTGTTTGAATACTTTTGTGATCTCTGTGAAATATTCTGCTCTATGCATGCAATTACTTGCATCGAGTATCTCGTAATTTTTTAAATATATTATCTGAGACGTCTGAAATATTACCAATAAATATAATCATAGTCAAACCTCGTAACAGCGTCAATGAAATTCGAAAATGTGTCATATAACACGTATAACAGCTGTTGGAGGTTGGAAGTTGTTCTTGGAATTATATGTGGCCTCACGCTCTATCTACAAGCGACCACGAGACTTTTAAAACTTGAACGATACTTGAGAGGATAAGTATGACACGATTCGATGCTGTACCTGCCGCGGTTTAAGACGAACATTCAAATACGGTTATGCTTCGAATTGCTCAAGCAATAAAAGGTCTATTTAACACGATGTACCAAATTAGTAATAACAATTAGGAAATTTAAATGAAAATCGGTGGTACAGCCAGCAATCTACGCCCGGAATATGGAAAAATTGCTACATCATTACGCAAGAAAGAACAGACATTTCTCGAAATATAGTAAATATTATTGGAACATCCGAGACAGCTCGTAACTAGACATGGTACCTATAAATTTAGAAAAAATGGATACTCATACGATGAAGCAAAAAACTACAGCGAAATTGGACCATCGCATCCACTGCTTATCCGAAAAGGATCATTTTCGAATTGCTACTAATTTTTAAAACGAAATCAACGCTACGAATTTGAACGTTTGCGTAAGAACCGTTTCGAGGTGTCTTCGTGATTTTGATCTCGAAGAAGTTTCAGAAGAGTCCACTACTTGGTTGCAAAAATCAGAAGCCGAGAATTGTTCCCACCGAAGCACACATGCACTGGACAGTACAAGTATGAGCAGTATATTTGTAGAGGACTTGTGTAGGATGGTTGATCGTGAGATTTATTAGACGATATTGCTCGTTGCTGACCGTCAAGTGTATTTTAAAATATTAAATAAGTACAGACAATATTCGCTAAGACGCTCGTACTAACGGATTCGTTAAAGACAGGGTAAATCGCTAATTAAATCGTTGATAACTCGTTCATAACTAATAGACACTCGGTAGATACTTGCAGATACTCGTAGATACTCGTAAATACTGTCTGCTTACGATCGCGTCCGTTTATTTATACTGGTCGAGGGAGAGCCAGAAAATTCGAATTCGTCTACGTTTGACGGTTGCACGTAGCGGCGACATTGCTTTGCCCGGAGTTTATTTATTATTACATTATATGTATCCTAATGATATTGATACTCCGAGGCAAAACAATACCATGATTTGAATTGTCCTCTAGCTCGTGTACTGCCACATATTTTTGAACTGTGTTATTTTCTGACGAATGGAAATTAACTATATAACAGACTGTAACAGAACGGAGTTCGAAGAAAACGAAGGATCGCAGATTATCGATTATTTATTATCCATAAGATAACGCGATAACTTATCAAGAACGTAGTAGTGTTTAACTTTCGTCCGCTACTGTATTACACGTATCCATCGTGTGTAACAGGTTCGGAGGCAATCGAGAGAATAGCATTCTACTTTGACATTCGACGGTGTTTGTTACGGCGGATGAACGTAAAATAACGTGGAACGTCGCGGAGCTAGGGGGCCGATAAATGCGCGAAAGCTGCGCGGAAATTATGGCCGGACACAATGCGTCGTTACTTAGTGAATTAATGACCGGGCTTCCCGAGTGGATCGACTGCTTTTTTGCGATAAGCGGTCGGATTCAGCCGGGTCGACATTTACGGTGGAAAATTTTACAGAGCTTTCAGTGGACTCAATGGAGCATACCCGTGTCGAGCCACCCCTCCTCCATGGCCCCCTCTGTAACGAGAATCGAAAATCAACCGTGGCGCATATGCACACTTTGTAAATTGCTGCCGTGCAACGATTCGAGATAAATCGCCGGCATACATTTGTAATATCCGTCGCGTGCGACAGCCTCGATTTATCGCGTTATCTTGTAACTTCTAACTGTACATAGTGTAAACTGTTATTCGCGAGCTGCGAACTGCGTCTTGATTTGCGATTTGTTGCAATACCGGTTAACTAACAACGGAACATCGGTGACTGACACACGACGATTTTCATGAAACTTTGCATAAGTGTTTATGTTTTTTATTTATCTTTGTACGACCTGCGTAAGAATTTAGTCTTATTCGTTTACTTTATGGAAGAAATCGACCCTTTCATCAACGCTTCTACGTAGGTGACTGTAAATCGTAAACACAAGGTGTCAACAAATGATTCAAATGAAAGTTATACCGTGTCTTGAGACCTATAAATATGAGCGAAATATTCTTTGGAGAGATCATCTTTTTATGAGAATTGCGTTCTTAGGTAGGTCTAATGAACACGTGTGCAAAGTTTCGTCGAAATGATCGTCTATCATCATTGTAAGAATTGACATCACGTATTAATCTCAAGATCCTTCAAGTTTTTATCTTTCAATGTTGCTCTTGTTTCAAGCAGAAAAGGAGCTTTTAAGGAAAATTTAACATATGAAGCATACGAGACTATAGAAAATGTAATTGCGTTTAAAGAAACTCGGGGTTGAATGGAAGAAATTCTGGTAATAATTTTTTGGTTTGAACTTTGCGTCATCGTTAAACTAACATGGAGCAAGTTAAAATCGATCTAAGGGAACTTTTATAAAACCAACTTCATTATTTTAACCAATTCAGCCATAAATTAGTATAATATTATCTTACACATATTCTCACATAGTGTCACTGATAACCTCGTATTTGATGAGACAATAAACATTAATTTAAAAAAATACATATTAAGGTAAAGCGAAATTTGAGTACGTTCCAATAGAAAGACATAACAAACATAATTTACTTCACAATAAATAATATAGTTAGATTATAATAATTAATGGAAAATGTGTATATGTCAGGGAATATAGAACAAAACAGGAATATTTAAAAATAAATACGATATGTACAGTTTATGATTTTCATCAATTTAAACGGTTTCCTATTAAAGAGGAAATAAACTGTCGTGTCGTATAATATTTTGTTGATTTCGATGATAATTCTCTCTGGCGCTATGCAATATACAGTGACGAGCATATCAATAGATTCTTTTGACAATTTAGCTTAAATTCGATTTTCCTTACAGATTTCAAATATATTTTTGTCCTAAACGCTATTTCATATAAATATTCATTATACAACTAATAAACTGCAATTAAAAGAGGATCGCGTATATGAATAGCAGTTATTCCTTATTTTCCTCAAAATTCAGAAACGTTCTGACGACAGGAAAGTACGATTCGATCGAAAATGACCCAAATAACGCGGCAAGCTTAACGAAGAACGTTCCTCAATTGCTTTTAACGAATGATATCATGCGTGAAACTTATGCATCGACAAGGAATTTCAAATTAAACGCATATCACTGACTTGTAACGTTTACTCCAATTTGCAACCGAACTTTCCAGTTGGCAACATGCAATTTGCGACGAACTCTGCGTTTAATATTATCTCATCCTTTATGTCCTTGGTATTCTGAATAATTTTAGCTTACACGAGATATCGGGGCTATAAAAACATATAAAAATAAATATTTTTTACAATTCTATGTAATCGTTTTATTCAAATCTATGTATTCTTTCGATCGAACACCTTTTAACGGAATACAAATAAAATTCATTATTGTCAAAGTTCAATGAAATTTTATCTGTAATATTATTAATTGCGGTCAAGTCGATGTTCTTATCAATGCTAATAATTTTTTTTAATTCAAGGCTTATTACGTTTATTTACGTTGTAACATAAATAAAGATTGGAAAACTTTACATACATATAGTAGAAAGCCGTACATCATTATAATCTCATATACAAATATATGTTTGGAATAGAACAGATTAAGTAAATAAGCAATTAGTTAACTAAGGAGCGATAGTGAGACAGGTATGACAAGCACGGAAGAACGGATGAAAGGAATTGTAAGCCAAACTCACTTCTAGGTTGATGAGGTTGAAGTTAAATAAATAACGAGATAATAATATGTATATATATACTTATAATAATATCTCATAATAATAATCTCATAATAATAACTCGGGCGAAAATATTAATAATATAATTGCACTCCTCAAAGAAATCAAAATGTGTGCCCAACTACGAACAAACAAATATATTTATTTATTTATTTGTTTGTAGTTGGGCATTAGATATATTGGATACATATATATATATATATATATATATATATATATATATATATATAATATATAATAAATATAAATATATATATATATATATATATATATATTTGTTTGTTTGTAGTTGGGCACACATTTTGATTTCTTTGAAGAGTGGAATTATATAATATTATTAATAATTTCACGTGGGTTGATGATTTCATTGATATTGTTTCTAATACAACATTTTTTTCCAATTTCTTTTAAGTGGCCACGATAAATAAGTAAGTGTCAATCTGACGTGGTCAAGCATTACACGTGTAATAACCACTTTGGCCTATAATGTTAATAACATTATCCGAAAGAAATTTGTTTTTCCAAACGAACGTTATTCAATGAAATTTTAACTTTATATTATAAAACATACATAGGTACACGTATTTAAAAAATTTCAAATCTTCGAAATGTAATTATGTAATGTCAAAGTAATGTACGTATAAATAAATACCGAATATTGATACATATTTAGTTTAACACTTAAGTCTGCTTTTGAATCTATTTCAGTTTTTAAGTACAGAATAGTTAATCACGATCAAACGTCGAATAATAGGAAAGTCAAGTACCTGGCACGTCGTGTCAAATTTTTCTGAATCTTGGTTGGGACAAAAAGAATAAGCAAATCGTTAATAATAGCTGGTGTCGGCTAGCTGTGCGAAACGGCGAAATGTCATAGAATTCAATGAGTTTAATTGGACACCGGCCACTATCGATCGTCGCTTTCGGCGTGTAGATTGGACCGGTTCGTCAAACCTTCGTACCATCGGTTCTTGCTGTCTCCGCAAATAAATTTAGTCGCCCTCATATAGGGCGCGGGTATTAAATAAAAATGAAAGCAATTCGTTCGCACATCGATTCGCTTGTTCATCTTCGCTTTTACGTCGCTTGATTGCGCACAATGAAAACGATTTCCATTTACACCAGTATTGCATTTTCCGTATACTTTTCCTTTGCTGAAACAAGTCCCCAACCTTCCATCTTTTCATCTTGTCTAGCTTTGTATTTGTTTCGTTAATTTTTACAGGTAAGAAATTATATTCTTGTGAATTCTACGGAGGCACAACATGATACATTATATTATTTCCTGCCTTTCACAGTGAAATATTTCAGACTTCGCTACGTCCTCAAACTCACATCATTACCAAACTTGTACCATATTTGGTTTCGAAGCCAAATATGTATTTTTTCATTCCCTCAAAATATTGCTCGTTATAATACTACAATATCGAATGTATTAAAATATTGCTTGTCTTAATAATTATATCTTTGACTTCCTTAAAACTTCACCAATTTACGAGATATTTTTAAAATTTATTACATCTTTGGATATCTTCTAGAGTTTATCTTCATGTCCGATCATATAATATTCTCCTGTTTAATATAGTGGCATAGTTTAGTATAGTGACATAGAAATCAGGGAAAAAATGTGTTTATTATGATTTTCTTCTATCCATCTTCGATCCATCTATCGTTCATAATTATATTTACATTATAAGCTCTCTATAAAATCTGTATATTATATATGAAACGAAGTCGATGCTTTGGAAGAAAAATATGAAGTAGAGACGTCTCCTTTTAGAATTCAACTCTATGACCTTTAGTAGCGATCAATACATGATCAGTTAAAAGCAAGAAGCAATATAATCCGAAGACCTTAACGGGATCTCGTAGTCTAGGTCGTTCTTTCTTCGCTGTATGTAAGTCTATACGCGTGTACTGTACACATTATACATTTTCTACCTACTTGTCAGCTGCATGAAGCAGTTATAGATGTAACCCATAAATTCCACGAACCATCCAAAGGTGATATGTCAGTCACCGATATACATCGGAATCTTTTAATTACATTTAACAGTCGGTAAAATATATTGACGGAATAAAATTTACATTGATATCGAGTTATATGTATTTGACATACATATAGCGCGATATTATATGATATAATTAATTACGATTTTTAATTATCCGTATCGACCTTCCGTATACGCAACAATTTTGGAACTGTATTCAATTATTTTAGGCTCCATATATCGTAGAATTTGATCACTCGTATTTCACGAATACACGCGCAACTATTCTGAAATTGGCATTTAACGTATTATTAAAGCATCGAATATTAACGTTTTGTTATAATATCATATTGTGTACTATTAACATTTTATTATGATATTTATTATAAAATCGTTGCCGAGATCCAACATTCGTATATTTTACACTCTTCAAGAACGTTTCGTGCTTCTCTAAGCTATATGTAAGTTCATTTAAACGCGCCTTTTATGTGTTCAATACTCAAACTCGATACTCAAACGCATCCTATATTCATATCGCGTCTGCTTATGCTCAAAATTCCACATACATTCCTGAATATTTAGGACGCATTTGGACATACATACATTTGTCTCGCAGCAAATCCTCACATTCAAAGCAGCTACTGTCTCTTCTCAAGCACTTGTTATTCATAGCCATGGTTTGTGAAGTTCGTTCACTTTTGGAGATCTGTTTACGGCGTTTTCAGACGCTTTCCTCGTTTGCTGTGTACGTAGAGCTTCATTAATCCTTCGGCGAAATTTCGTTGCTTTTGTCATAAACTTTTTTGAAATATTTAGATGTGTACTTTTTGCTCAAAGTTAATTTCAAAACTTTCATCTGTGTTTATACGTGGCAATGTTTGTGTTTGAAAATAAAATTCTGGTTACTCGCCTTTCCTTGTTTGCTCGCATTGCTTTGCTTGTTATCCGGTTACAATGGTTTTGCTCCTTGAGAATCGAAATGAAATTCTGCCTGCAAGTATCTCTGGTTTGTTTAGCACGTTTGAAGGAAATTTTGCGAGTTGGTGTAAAATATACAACATTTATATTTTAATAATCCTAATAACTTCATTTAAAAAAATAAGAAATGGCAGTAGCATGAACGTTAATGCGCTAGGAAAAAGAGTCCCGTTAACTTTATACGTCAATTAAATGTTCCAACAACAATAAGATCGTTTTATACGCTGCTGCGTAGTTCACAATAATTTAAATCGCCATACACTAGAGATAAAAAAAGACTATTCAAAAACCGATAAACGACTACTTTTGTGTATCTCAGCGTCAGTATTATTTCTTAAAATTTTTCATTCCACGTATTCAGAGACCCATTAAGGATCCTTATAAAAGCTCGATTGAACTCGCTTTTGCAAATGTCGAACAAAAGGAACAGAAATGCGTAGAATATAAAAAATGGCTCTCCATTTTTTCAACGGACAGTGAAACAATGGTAATCCGTTTATCGATTAATCCGAATAAAAATTCATCCGAATTAAACATATAAAAAAGAGAGAAAGAGAGAGAACGTGAAAGAAGCCAACAACAAATATTATCAAAAGACAAACCAAGGTTAATCACGAGAAAAAGAAATCAATTGAAATCTGTGCTGCTAAGACGGAGCAAGAGGAAACATTTCATAAAGTCTCACAAAACACTTACAATACAAACGTGAAACTTCTCTACGGCAAGTTTACAAATACTTTTGTGAGCCCTTGAGGGCTATGATAAGAGGACGACTAAAACGCGTGGTTTTCATCGGTACAAGGTATTCAAACGTTTCAACATAGTAAGTACATCGCGCTAGAGTACAAGGTTACGAGGAAAACACGAGGCCGTTTACGAGAGCCACGTAAAAACACGGTGGAAGCCCATTATTGTCAAACGTTATGTAGCATTGGAGCAGCCGTTACGAGAGGAGAAACGAGGCGGCGAGCGTGAAATTTCGACAGCGGCTACACGAACGGCGTTATTAATTGGTTGGCTTCGAATATTATGTTTTGCGTATTGCGTGTTTCCTGCTACGCGTTTCAACGTCCACCGTGAGCGCCGCGGCGTTTATGGTCTCGCTTGTCGTGCTACTCGCTTATTAAAATCCTACGCTTGAGCTGATAGCGTCGTTTGACGCGTCCCGCCGCGTCGTTGTATCACGCGCTCGTCGCCGCATAAATACGAAAATGTGCACGCCGCTGCACGCGTGTACACGAGTTTCCGAAAGGTATATCTCGTGCGCGCTCTTCCCTCCTCTCACCTGGTTGGCTTTTTCGAAATTCGCGCACGCAGCGATAGCAATATGTCATCGTGCTAGTTGCGCGGTTCCTTCCGGCTGGCGCGATCTGTCCATGACTCGAGCGCGACATATTTTTGGCGTGGCCATTTTTAACGATTTCTGCGCGAATTGACATTCGTAGCCTGTGTGTTTTAATACTCGACGACTTCCTAATGGCGTTGGCCGATGCCTGTCGGACACGCGTTGTTTCAGATGCGACTTTTAGCAGAAATGCCGCAACAACGGCTCGCTGGTTATTTATTTCGACGTCCATTATCGGAATCCAAACGCTTTTCCCGTGGATGATATTTATGACGGTACTTTCGTCGATGAAACGTGCGCTCGCCGTTGACACGGCCGTCGGAAACGCGCAATGATTCTCTCAGAATGAACACATCGAGTTCCGAATTTTGTGCGCGAGTAATATCCACAATTCGACGATGCTTTTCTGCAGTGCATAAGCTGCGTCTCAGAGTCATAAGGCGCCGCGAGTAATTAGAAACTGAACGCCGTTTTTAGACTTTTCGTAAGATCAGAACAAAGATCGACAAAATATTTTATATAATCTCATGTTATGATACGATAAACAAAAGTTTTCTTCTTTCGAAGTGTGGAAATTACATTTTCTCTTAAAATTGAAGGGTGTTTATAGAAAACACTGTACGTGCCAAAATTGACACATTTTGGTTTTCTATTTGAAAATGTTATTATATACGTATCAATGAAAATGTTAATTAATTAATATTAATTAATTTAAAATAATATAAAATGTAGTACCTTTAACTTAAATTTTACTTCTTAATAATTTAAGTGCAATCTCCCTTTATAAATATTATTCTAAATATTATTAATAATGCTAGAAGAGAAAACACTGTAAGTGCCAAAATTGACAAATTTCGGTTTTCTATTTGAAAATGTTATTATATACATAACAATAAAAATACTGTAGTATTCAATTTAAGATAGTAATATTAATTTAAAGTAATATAAAATGTAGTACCTTTAACTTAAATTTTACTTTTTAATAATTTAAGTGCAATCTCCCTTTATAAATATTATTCTAAATATTATTAATAATGCTAGAAGAGAAAACACTGTAAGTGCCAAAATTGACAAATTTTGGGTTTCTATTTGAAAATGTTATTATATACGTATCAATGAAAATATTGTAGTATTCAATTTAAGATAGTAATATTAATTTAAAGTAATATAAAATGTAGTACCTTTAACTTAAATTTTACTTTTTAATAATTTAAGTGCAATCTCCCTTTATAAATATTATTCTAAATATTATTAATAATGCTAGAAAAGAAAACACTGTAAGTGCCAAAATTGACAAATTTCGGTTTTCTATTTGAAAATGTTATTATATACGTATCAATGAAAATATTAATTAATTAATATTAATTAATTTAAAATAATATAAAATGTAGTACCTTTAACTTAAATTTTACTTTTTAATAATTTAAGTGCAATCTTCCTTTATAAATATTATTCTAAATATTATTAATAATGCTAGAAGAGAAAACACTGTAAGTGCCAAAATTGACAAATTTCGCTTTTCTATTTGAAAATGTTATTATATACATAACAATGAAAATACTGTAGTATTCAATTTAAGATAGTAATATTAATTTAAAATAATATAAAATGTAGTACCTTTAACTTAAATTTTACTTCTTAATAATTTAAGTGCAATCTCCCTTTATAAATATTATTCTAAATATTATTAATAATGCTAGAAGATGGTGTGGCAACATTGTCTTTATAGGAAAAGATATAACTGACAATAAACATTAGTTAATTACTTTCTGGCTTTCGCCTATCCCACCTATCCAAACGAGTCGAGTTTTGTTTACAACTGAAAAATAACGTATATAGGTTTTTCTAGAGGTATGTTTATCTTTTTTAGGAATTTGTAAGACTACTTCTCCTCTTGACAAACTTAATTATTACAGTGTTTTCTACAAACACTGTTTAGTTGTGCCTTTGGCTGTGAAAAAAACAAAAATAAACTCAACGTTGATCCTGTTACGTTTTCATTCTATGTTTATCGAATTTTTCTGGTCATGGTAATAATTCTATTGTGAAATCTTGAAAGCACTTTTTTGTAGTGGCGGCTGTACGAATGGAAGCTTTGTCTCGTTAAAATAAATTGTCCCTTTGTCTTCTATTCCGATTATGACAGACAATAGTTCTTCATGTAACATATCCTGATATTCCATAGCGTTCAATTTACATTTTGTAAAAACAATTTCAATCAACATATCCAGGCATGATCAATGGAAATATTGGAAATATCTAAGATCTTGGAAATAAGAGAATAAAATAAAAAATGTGTTTGAATCCATAATTATTCTCAGCACTGCCTATGGATCGAATTATGCCATGTTCGAAGCAATACTGAGAAAAAATGTTTTCTCAGAAAAGGATAGATTAGAGTGAGGGACACAAATATTCATACACTTGATTCGTCGTTGAAAGAAAAGAAGAAACATATCCTATATTGTTAAATGCACTCAGATATACATAATATGTAAATAATTGTATAGCATACACATTTACAGCAATTAATACACACAAACAGACGTCGAATGATTCGGGAACTTATAGTGAGACAACGTTCGCGCAATGGCAACATTTTATCCAGACAAAAGATATTAATGGTAGAAATATTCTGACTAAAGAAAGCATAACGGAATATTATTTTACTATACGAAAATTCAATTCAGAATAATAATATAAAAAGAACTTTCAACGATAGCTTACTAATTTATTTTGAATAAGTTTATTCGATTTTGCATATTTCTAATCATATTTCGTCGTGATCTACTTTACACCTCGTACCTATAGCAGAGATTGAACATTTTAAAACGAACAGCAATTTATCGAGACAAAAGGTATTAATGGCAGAAAATATTCTGACTAAAAAGAAAACAGTATATAATCAGCATAACGGAATATTTATTTTATTATACGAAAATTCAATTCGGAATAATAATATAAAACGAACTTTCAACGATAGCTTACTAATTTATTTTGAATATTCATATATTCTAATATATTGCATATTTCTAATCAGATTTCGTCGTGATCTACTTTACACCGCGTACCTATAGCAGAGATTGAACATTTTAAAACGAATGTGCAGTTACGAGACGCGATGTAGTTTGATGAGAGAGGTCACTTTGTAATTCGTATATATCATGCAATTAACTGGAAAATGATCTCGTGTTGAGAACGCTTTTTCTCAGCTTATATCCTGGTCGATATATGTACGTATACCTTCTTACTGCCTTATTGCCTACCGATTCGATAATTAATGAGTCTTTTTATTCCATTCATTGAGTGAGAATACTGCGGCTTGTTAAATGCAGCGAACGGCTTCTGTAAATCTCTTGTGTGCAATTGACCGTATTAGAAGGTGGCAAACAAATAGACGAACTTCGTTGCTGTTTGCGTTTAACGGCTAACGCAATTATTCATGTTGTAAATTACTGTAGAGCAATGCAGGATGTTGAGAAAATAGGAGACTAAAACTTTAACAGCTTGCAGTGCACGGTAAGCATACAATGAAGATTTAGAAATCTAATCCGATTATAAATTCTTCTAAATATAACTTCTTAAAAAATACAGATGAAATATCTGAAAGATAGTTCACAAGACAATAACATGCACGAATCGTGAATGTCTATTAGGATTATTCCACGAATTAGTATCTTCTATTTATTTATCGTTATTACAAAATAAATATCTTTTTTAAATTCTATATATTATTTCTATATATTAATTAAGCACTTCGCGTTTCTTTTTGGCGACCACTATAAGTCGTTAAAATCCAAAACCCTCACTTTTCAACGTTTACAATGTAATCACTCGAATTGCACGTGATAAAGCACGACTGTATAATCTGCGTTAAAATCAGCGTAATTGTTTTGGATATCCAGTAAACTACCGCTCGAAGCAAAACATATCCGTTTACATTGACATGTAAATGTAATATTTGGCGTTACAGATCACAGGGTGATGAATCATTAGTGAGATAATAGATCAGAATCATCGTTTATGCAATAATTTTTGCAAACATTGATCTGTACAATTTGGAACACGTATCTTGACGTTCCCCAAATTTTACTAGCAATTCGTTGAATTTGTTCAATTTATTCGTATATATCATAATTCCAAATTAAAAAAAAATATGTTTAAAAATTTCATTTCGTGCATACTACATTATTCTAGAATCTTTATTTATTAGTTTATTTAAAATTGATTAAACAGGTGTTGGTTAAACAGGAAATAATGGTTGATTAACGTGAACTAAATAAAACAACGTACTATAATTATCACGACCGTTCGCGGAGCGACGCGATCACGAGGAAACGCGTCAGCGAGAGGCGTAAATTCTCGCTACGATTTTGATAGTCGACGACGCGAACCAGTCGTTCCCCTGTTTCGATTAGGATAACAGAGGTAATTCAAATGATTGTAACGCTGAATTAACAGAGTTAATATAAGCTTCTATTTTTAACAATATTTAAAATTATAATTCGACTCGACTTTATGATATTTCTCGATGTATTCGTTTGATTAAGCGATCTCGATTTTATTCCTCTCACCTTCTCGATGCATTCGGTTTGAATTCTCATTTGCCACTGACTGCCCTTCGATTTTGTCCTTTGTCTTCTCTTGGAAACGACCCCCACCACGCTCGGGTCTCGCAACCGTTCGCGTCTATGGTCACGTATGCCACCTTTTTTTGTGTAGGTAGAATAACGGACCGAAGGCGAATCGATGTTTTTTAGAATTCGCTGCTTGACGACAGCTATGCGCTTATCGCTACGTTGTGTATACTCGCCGGTCATGTAAGACGATCTGTCTACGAAACCGTAGTACCAAGGGAGACGGTTAGGAACACGGCCTATGGTAATCCTCGGAGCGTAACAATAATTAAGATAACTAAATAGTTAATTTGAAACTCTCGTCACCACTGTTCCAACGCTTTCTCTCACGCGGGCCACACTCTCTCAACAACACTAGCAACACTATCTCGACAACGCAATTCGCACTCTCTGACTTCTCGATTCACACTCTCTGACTTCTCAACTAATATTGACTGTTAATTCGTCTTTGTCCCTTAGCATCCCTTTGTCGTTTGTCTTAGCCCCACCACGCACGTGTTTCGCAACCGTTCGTGGCCAGAGTCACGTAGACTTTCTTCCGCGCAACTGTTCGATTGAAGGACCGACGATACATTGATGGGCCTGTCGACACTTAGGCTTTCGCGATATTGTTTATGGTTCGCCCGATATCTCTTAAGCCTCTCGTGCGATACTACGTTATAAAATATAATAGTTATTTTTAGAGAAAGAAACCAGATTTTCGGTGAAAGGAAATAAAGTGTAATTTTAAATTAAAACGCGTAATACTAAATAGAGGTCATTTGTATCGCACTACAACGATTCCAATCGAAAACGCTAAGAGCCTTAATAGACGCACCTTGGTATGTTACCAACGAAACCATCCATCGCGACCTCAAGATACCTACAGTCAAAGAGGAAATAGCAAAATATAGCGACAGATATAGCAAAAGAGTCAACAAACACCGAAACCCCCTAATCACTGGACTACTCGATACGACGGACCAGATTCGCAGGCTGTAGAGGCACTACCCGCTAGACCTAAACGTTAGATTCATTTAATTATCCAAATTAAGCATATGCACTTACTTATAATACTTATAAATTATACCTATCTATAATAAGTATTAACTTATTGTAAATAAACAGCCATGTCACTGCGCCACGCCAGAAAAATTACTGAAAATTCTTAACGCGAGAATTGATTGTAATTTCAACAAATAAATAAAAAAAAAAATTTGTATCGCAGATCATATTCAGCAATTATTTACGGTCTAATGAATTCGTACTGTGCTGCGATCTTACAGTATAGAACAGAATTTTCTCTCTTTTTGTAAAGTAAAAAAAAAGTACAAAAACAATTAGATTTAAAATATAGAACGCTACCTGACACGTATAAAATATTGACTTTTATATTTTACATATTCTAGATGATATGGAATTAACAATAGACAATCAGATAATAGCGAGGCATTTTGCATCGTACGTTAATTAATCATTAGACAAATTATTTATAGGGGAAATGTTATGAAGCATTGTTACCTACGTCATAGCTTTTGTATAGAAATAATATGACAAAGGTTAATATTATCTGTAATGAGAAATCATTGTACATTGGGTAAAAAAATACAATGTTTCACTGGAAACTATTACTACATACACAGTATAGTCTGTGATTAATGCCAGTAATCGAATTCGTCCTTCATTTATTTATTATTATTGCATTCTAATATAATCTGCTATCGATACTAATATCAATTAACAATTCTGTTTATGTTCGCGCCGTAATAGATATATCTACGAAAATCTAATTAATCTAATTTCTAAAATTTAATTAATCTCATTATTGTAAAACGGTATTTTAGACGTTTAATATTTTTATTTAATTTCTAATTGATTTTGTAGATAAAATACATGTTACAAATTTAGTTGCATTTCACATAAAATCTATCATATAATCTATTTATCATACGAATCAAAATCTATCATATAATTTCTTCAACTATAATAGTTATAATGAAACACTATTTTGACCAATTTTCAGCCAAAATCTGTAATCCTATTTTATGCTATGATCGTCTTGATAAGAGTTTCATTAACCCTTTCGAAATCGAATCATTTTTCATCTGTAAGAAAAATTGTCTTTTATTAATTACAGAAAATAGGAACATTTTATCGGATGCTTTTCTTAAGAAACGGATTTCTTTCATATGTTAAATATTGTACCAAGAAGTATATATTGAACATTTCAGATATTTACGTATAGTATGTGTAAGCATATAGACTTTATGCATTTTTACATCTTTAAATTTCGCATAAATGCATAATTTAATCCTAAGCACTATCGCCACATCTGCTAATCTCGTACAAAATTTGCTTATTAATCCAACGACTGATCAATTGGAATTTTTTATTCATAAAAAATTGTGGATTCGATACACGTAGCGGAAACTTATTGAAACCATTTGCACTTGAGCAACACGGTATTGCATGCCACGGCATGAGACAGAAAGCATTGTTCTCACTATCGCTGCAGCACATCGAAAATTGTTTGACATTAGCTAACGGAAATATCGATTCATTCGACCAATAATAGCACTTAATGATGCATCAACTTTTCACTCTCTCCTTTCTGTTAAATATGGTCGATCCACTCGTGAAAATCGTACAGTTTAAAAAGGAAACAAACGCCTGGGTGAAGTGCGCGTTTAGAATCGCTTTGAAGTGTATAGCTCTTAGTAAAATGTGTAAATTTGCTGGAAATTGAAACGCACATGAAGTACCTAAATCGCATAAAAGAAGCGCATTTTCATTGGTCACACATCGGTTCGACGATTCCACAAATAATTGGATACTTTAGGTTGATAATGAGCCCGCATTTGGCAATGTTGCCAGAGAATGGAAAACGAAAAACAATATCATTACGTCGAATTGATTGTCTCATTTCCCAGTTGCGAATCCCCATTAATAATGTATGGCTAATGATGAAGCAAAAGTATCAAGGAATTCGCGTATTTCGAAATTGAAAGCGTTAATTCATTATGTATATTCGAGAGATAAGATTGTTATCTGCAACATACACCGAAATATGGTAAAATGTTTTCAAACCGATAATCAATAATCCAGAGCATTATCAATTATTAAGGGAGCGTTCTAGTTTGGAACATCACTTTTCGGGCTTACTTTGGCATCTCTTTTCTCAAAAAATCCATAAGCATTTTTCGCTCACATCAGTTTTTCTAATACTTGTAAGTTAGATAAGACGGTAATTACAAACTCAAGTCGAAGAGGTCACACGCGGACAATCAACGAGGACCGTCGGCTATCCTCTATAAACACATAAGCTCGAACTTTATTCCGAATATACTTCAACATCATTCACCTATCTAGTATTTTATTTTTCTACTGCTCTTCTTCGCACAGAACTTCTCAACAACTCACTTTCCACGTTTCCATCTACTCTTAACTCGTCTTGTAATCAACAAGATACATATCCGAATATTCTACTAAGTTTCAATATCTACACACGCTCTTTCTTCTTCAACAACTAGTCTCTTCTCAGTTAGTCTTATTTCCACCAATAATCTAAAAGGATTAATAAAATTACGAAGCGATTAAGCTTCTTGCGAACGACAATCGAACAAGTTTTGTTCTAAATTATGATCGATAAAACCAAATTAAATCGAGCCAAATCGAATTAAAAAAGTATTAGAATTGTAAAATTGTTCTACACAAGACAATTACACAAATCAGTTCTATATTATGTATTATAAATACATCTTCTATATTACGTACATACATATATATTCCCACGAGATAATAAATAATTTAGAATAGTATTGCGTATACTGAAGCTTCTTCAAGCTTTAGGCGAGACTAATGATGAGAAGGATACAGGTTAAGTAAATTCACAATGTCAAAAAGCAGAGTTTTATAAATGAAGAATGCTTGTGGGAAACACAAGTGACAAGAAGCTTTTTAAAAGGAAAAGGAAGCTTATATATTAACGTAGTCTAAATTCAATGAAAGAATGTATTTATAGAAAAGCTTATATACGTTATCTCTGATTTGTGAAGAATTGAATATTCTATTCATTTAGATAGATGGTATATTAAACAGTAGTCTAAATTCATGAAAAAGAAAGGTGTATTTATAGAAAAGCTTATATACGTCATCTCTGATTTGTGAAGAATTGAATATTCTATTCATTTAGATAGATTAAACAGTCTAAAAGCAATTGATTAATGTTTATCGATAGTTATATTTTTATCTATACGTTTTAATAGCATCTTCCAGCAATCTTAGAAAGGGAAATTGCCCTTAAATTATTAAAAAATAAAATTTAAGTTAAATACTATATTTTATTATTATTTTAAATTAAATATTGTAGTATTCTCAGTGGTATGCAGAAGATTTTCCAATAAAGAAATCAAAGTTTTTCAATTTTGCCACTTAACAGTGTTTTTTACAAGCACTCTTCAAATATAAATTGACTGAAATTGCGAATGAAATACACGTTAACGCAACGTTGGCCCTTGGGCAATGAGTTAACCAACTATCGTTAAATAAACCAACGTAATCCAATATAATCGACATTTGGCGCTCCCATCAGGTTTCGTGAATTGACTAATTATTTCCTGTAAATCTTTCCGTCATTTAACATTACAAAATAAAATGAGATAACGCAACACGAAATAAACACCACGCTACGTTGCTGGAATATTAGCAAAAGAAATGCAAATGCGATTGGCTATGGCGCAATGTAACCAATTTCTTCCATGCAATCCTTAACAAAACGCATAACTTTCTGGAATCTAGTGGGCAGAAGTATAGCGAAGCTTCGATATTTCACACGAACAAAATAGTATTCGACAAAATCTATTTCAACCAAACTATTACGAATCATCGTTTATCATCTGTTTCTGCAACGTGTGATAATTTCTGACATCTCGTATCTACCTACGTATCAGTCGTTTATCATTTCTAATTCTGATAGAATCTAGCAAAATGTTCATCATTTCACATGGACAATGTAACATCGAGTAAATTTTATTTCACGTTAACCATTACGAATCATCATCCACCATATCTTCTCTAATGTGTGGTAACCGATGACGTCTCTGCCCATCTACCGATGCATCAGTTGTTTGTCATTCCTAATTCAAAAATGGGACACACGATTCTGGAATGAAAAAGAGGATAGACGTGTACGGTAAAAATAGCACGATCAAAAATTGCTATAATATAGAAAAGGTTGAAAGAAAGGAAACATCCAGTGGACATATTCACCGTAACAACGAGCTAATTGACAACCTTCGATAACTTCGATGGGAAGCTAAATGGGATGAATGTTTTCCAACGTGAGTAAACGAGCGACTGAATAATCATTACAATTACAGGAAACAATGGATAATTGGACGAAAAAGATCCTCTGAATAAATGCACAGTCGTCATCCCCACTACGAAAGGAAGATTCCCCTGATGCACCACGAAGCTCGATGGCCGGCAGCTATCGAGTGGTATAACGTGATCCAATGTCGGATACCTCTGAGACAATATATGTAGATACTAATTGAAGAGTGAAACATTTTTATATTTGATTTTTTTGAAATTAAACTTTTACCGACATATCCGTAAAATTTTTCCGATAAAAACAAGACCAAGCACGATATAATTTGAATTATGTTTGCTTATCGATATGTATTTAATACGTTCACGCCGGCGTGTACCACCGGTGGCTCACGTTCGAATCTCCCATCAGGTAGCGTGCACCATCGGTGACTCACACTTGAATGTTCTATCAGACGGTGCGTACCACCAAAAATGTAGTTCGTTTAATAACTAGAAAAAATTGCCATATCGTTGAAAGTTTAAATACTGGAAATTTAACGTAATTAATTGAAAAAAGTAGGATTTATTTAAAAACATAACAATTCAATATTATAAACTAATTATAAACATGAATACAAGCGCCGCATCACGGCGAGAAACACAAATAGTAGCACCAGCGTGAAATATCATTTATCAAGTAAACAAATATGCCGCAAATTATATCGCGCTTGGTGTCATTTTAATCAGAAAAATGTAAGAAACGTGTTGGCAAAAGTTTCATTGATCGGGAAGCAAAAATAAAACAGTCTGATTTTTGAGCGGAAGGTGTCAGCTTGTCGCGAGCCTTTAATGTTCGCCTTTTTCTATGTTCCCCTTCTATGTTCCCTTTCTATGTTCAGCACGTCAAAGATCTCGGCCTTAAGAAATAGAATCGTTTCTACGTCTCCATAATTGGAAAACTTGGGTTCCGATTTTCGTGCAATCGGTGAATGTAGTTTCTAATATCAATAAAAGCAAAGTATAACTAACAAGGGAGATAAATAAATAAAAGAGACTTTGGTGCGTTACTTGGACGATTCGACGTCATCAGATGCCACGGAATTAGCTTGATCTTCCTTTAAAACTGCGATATTGTCGACGTTATGCGCGAACAATTTCTATGGTGTATACTGATAAGAAGGAACAGAGAACTTTGATTTAGAAGCAATTGAAATTTCGTGAATGTCGAGAAAGCCTGAAGAAATCGAAAAAGAAGAACGTAATAGGGCGAATGGAATGGAAAGACAGAAAGGATAAGGAAACGAGAATGTGTGTGTGTGGGAAATGTGCGGAGAAGAAGAAGATATAGTTACCTTAGGTTTCCAAAGGAAACTCGAGGAATTTCGAACTAACGACAATGCAATTTCGCAAAGTAATCTTACGGAAATAGTACATTCTCGCCGCGTTGATAGATACGTTTGTGTTAGTAGAAATTTGAGATAGAATAATTGATAACGACTAACTTTTGAGGACGATTTTTATATATATGTGTATGGCGTACAGCGAATGAATTCGATAACGAACAGTTTTTCTCGAGAAAATCAGATTTGTGAATTAAAGTTCATAAATTGTGCAGTTGTAAATATTTCTTAACATTTATTATGGGATCCACGATTATTTATGCAATCTGCTTATGACAAATAAGCTTGTAGTAGTAAATTAATTTTGTTTTCGAAATTGGCAAATTTATTTAAATTTGTCAATTAAATTGTATAAATGGAATTGATCGAATTGGTTGCGAAAGCGTCATTTGTTTCTTTTATGTATGTTGAATTATTCACATAGAAAAATGTTGGTACAATGTATAAAAATTAACTAAATTCAATATCGTGCCCTTACAAATGTGAAATAAACGCTTGCAAAGTATTATTGGTCGCATAATAGAAATACAAACACAGATAAAATAAATGAAAGCCAGCAAGGGTAAATGTAAAATAAAATAAATAAAGGCACAAAATAAACAATGTAGTATAGAATGATAGAATATTTAAACAATTCTTTCGACAAATGCAATATTCTATTACTCGTTATTATCATTTCTTTCAAAAAATTAAATTAAAATTGTAATGTCATACGAAATGCAAATTTTATAGCATCTTCCCTTTGATAATAATCGCTTCCTTAGTAAACAAATTCTCTTTCTTCTAATTGAATATTTTGATCTGATTTATTTCAGATTATAATTCATTTCATATATATATATATACATATTATATATGTATTAATTAGTGAAAATTTAATTAGTGAAATAACACGTAACAGCTTTATTGTCCCTAGTTGGTAACAACCTACATTTTACAAGCTAATTTAATTTTGGCTGACTACGTAATAAAACAGAAATATTTATAATATTCTATCCAGTGAAGTTGAAATTAAACATAACAAATTTATAATTACGTAATCAGCTTTTTTATCAACACTGAACTCGAGCATTCAATTTTATAATACATAATTCTAGCTAAAATTTTATGAAAAGTGCAACGAACCATGTAAACGTGGTTATTCATGGACGAATTCGCGGAAATTAGCAATTTTCAATTTGAAGTTGAAATACCAGCACAAACTACAAATGAAATTTATGGCAAGAGTTGCATGACCAATTTCGAAATATTAAAGTCTATTTGGAAAATTCTTATTCGGAAGTTTGCCACCAGAATGTAAGCGCTGAGTTACACTTCAAAACTTTTACATTAGTTAACGAAGACAGCTTCAAAAAGAATATGAACAAATAGACTCTGGATATTACAACACGCGCTCTTGAATTTTGATACTAGCAATTGTGTTTTCTTTATTTTCAAAATTTGTTACAATAGAAATTTATTAGAATAATAATAATAATAATAAGAATAATTGAAACAGTTTATTTTTAATTTGAACATGCCATAAAACCAAAAACATTTCATTTGCTGTTATTGAAATATTCGATTTTGAAATTTCTTTTCGAATTATTCTGCTGGAAAAAATGAAAATTCATTTCGGACATACATATGCATTGCGGAGCAATAGAAATATTTATATAATATGGAATCGCAGAATCAGTATCAAACACAATTTTCGAAATAAAATGAAATTTTTCAGAATATTTATTTTATTATTCAACTTTGAAAGTCTGTTCATATCTTGCAATCTAGTGCTTGAAAAATCTTTCGAGGTCAAAAGAAACATTGTTGACATACATTTCAATTTTATGCTAAAGTGTTTCGTAAAATATTAAAAACGTTGTTGGTTTCTTCGAAAAAGTTTTGACACGCGTATTCGAAAACTGTAGCAGAGTCAAGAATATAGAACGACGTGTAATAAAGAAGATCAAAGAAAACAGATTTGAATAATAAATTCAGCAGATTAAACATACAAATTATACAAAATACACGGTCGTATGTTAATACACGCGAATGTACGCTAACGTTGTTAAAATTCAAACTTCCATAGGAAGGAATAACAGTGACAGTTATAAATGAAATTTCGCAAAAAAGGAAAAAAATATTCGTTTAATGCCTTCGTGCTGCGTAACTAGAAGCGGGAAAGATTTACAGAGAATCGCGCGAGGGTGTGACATAAAGATCATTTGTATGCGCACGAGTTGTTTGCTACGTCGCACAGTTAATTCGCACGAAGGAAAAATTGCCTCTGATTCGAGCCGATGTAGCGTGTAACGGTTTCACAAGGGAATTTTGTACCTGTCAAAGCCATTCCCTCGAGTAGTCTGTCAACTTTGCGTTTTATCGATTGCTGCGACAGGGCATTATTCCCTCATGAATCCAAACGTGTGTCTGTAGTATGCAACGAAGAGGATGATATTTCGTAGCTTTCGTATCTGAAAACTGCCGGCTTCCGAATTTCGTGCACCGGAACTGCTAACTGTTAATTGAGCTGTTGAAAAAGCCACAGCGATCAACCGCGTAAATTGAACGTAGAAAAAAGTGACGACACTGGAAACAATATAGGTTAGCTATCATTTACAATACGTCGTTCGATTCGCTTCCGTTTTCTTCGTTTACGCTGTTCTAATATTTCCATTCTGTGCCAATAATAAAGCGATTAATTGTTCGAGACAGATGGTGGTTAACAAAAACGAATATTTTCGACGTGCTCGCCCATTTGACGAAAATGGTGCTACAAAATCTTGCATGGGAGGTTCTCCAGCATTCTACTCACCTCGTTCCAACGGATTATCATCTTTTTCGCCTCCAAAACGGCTTAAGCGATGTTTCCTTCCACAACGATGTGCAACTCCGAAAATGGTTGGAAAATTGGTTCGTTTCGAAAACCGCGGAATTCTTCAAGCGAGGAATCCAAAAAAGTAACGGAAAATCCAAAAGAGAATAAGAAACAAGAACGTAAATAATGGCGGAGAAAATACATGGTGGATGAATTTCTATGAAATATTTAAAAAAAGAAAGAAACAGGATTTTTGATATTCGACAAAACTACACCAACCTATGGAGCAACCTGATACCGTTTTTTAAATTTACATTGCGTAACTTGCAATGTGCTATTACCTGTGGTACCTTCTACTAACGAGTAGATTCAGGGACGTGAGTTGTTTGCTTTTTGAAAATTGAACATTAATCGTGTAGCTTACGCCAACAAAGTTGAAAAATCGATAAAAGGTGAAATTGATCAGTTTAGCTCCTGAAAAGAACAATTCGTGATAAATGATCGATACATGTATAATGTATCTGGCGAATATTATCGCTATCGATTTCGAAATTTATGGTTCTGCCAAGTTTCTGTCAACTGCTTCATTGATTGATTCAGTACTTGAGCTTTCAGTGGCAATATACTATGTTACAAATTTTTAAGTATACTCAGGAGCTTCTTAACCTGATGTAAAGTCGTGATGCTATAAACGTAGGAATTATATAGAAATTGTAATAATCTTTATTGTAACAGTACATTGCTTCTTATAAATCTGAAATCACCCAATACATTGCCATTGATATATAAACGATTTATCCTTTTTTTTTCAAAAAGAATTGTTTATATTTTATGAAAACAGCTAGTTTTCCATAACTATAGAAACAGAGAATATTTTACTATACAGAAACTAAACTCACTAAAAGGATACACTAAAATAAGAGTACAACAATAACTTTTATAGGTCTATAGAACTATTTGATTTTGCATACTATTAAACCAATTCCATTGTCTTGTATTTCGTACTTTGTATCAGAATTAGCTCTAATGGTTTTATTTATGGTGACATGGTATTTAAAATTTGTTTAGTGTTTAAATACGTGTTCTTTTCTTACTAAGAAAAATATTTTTTAAAAATGTCAAAAGTAAAATCAATTTTTATCCTAAATAAGAATGGTTGGATAAAATTGGGGTTCGAAATTAAATTGTTTAAATGTAAAACATCTAGTTCACCGTTACTAGGGATTCTTCGTTCTTGAATTCTGCAAATAAATTCTTAAACGCGCACAGTTCTCAGGAGTACGTAACGTAACACGAAAACAAGTCTACACTTTGTTACAGACTCCTGGGACCCACCACCTCGCAACGCAACGCAATCAACTGTGATTCTAGCTTTGGACCTTAGCATCCCGCAGCGAGGTCAAGCAGATTTTTTAAACCAGTGGCCCGTGAAGAACGTTTGAACTTTCGAACTGTCGGTTGAAATTTCGTTAAAATCGTCAAACGTTCGTTTGGAAACGGAACCTGCTTTTCCAAGTACCCTTATGAGACGTACCTTATGGGCTATAAGATGAAAATAACAAAAGCTATGCTTGATCCTAATTCATGAGTACTAATTTCATTAATAAATCTACTACATTTAAAGACAAGAGTTTTCATTTCAAAAATGTCATTAATAAATCTACTACATTTAAAGGCTCTTTCATTTACCACGATGAAGAATTGATACTTTGAAAGGAGAATACGATATGTTAAACCGAATTTACACCATTTCACGTTAGAGGAACATTGCGGATGAACGCTGCTTTCATCTCGCTGTCTTCACATATGAGTTACATTCTATACTCCTCGCCAAAAAGATAGCCCGGGTGTGCTATCTTTAATTTCTCAATGACGCGTGTAAAGTTTTTCGTCTGTAACGTATAATATCAAAACATTATGAGCTGAGAATATGCGGCTTGCTGGAAATAAGTCACAACGTCGTAGATGTTTGTATACAATAAAGAAAAACTGTTCCATTCTAATTCTAAGTCGAAATGATAGCACACTCTGTTAATAATATTATTTTTACGATTATAAATTTAAATAACAAATCACTATATTTCAAGACAATTCTCTTTCTTCTACTTCGACGAAGAACCGATGTTTTGCAAATGGGATGGGACATGTTGAACCGAACTTACACATCATCCGCATACGAAAGAAGGATGAAAGTAGCGTTCATCCGCCGTGTTGCTCCAAACAGCCTAAGTTCAGCTGTAGAGGTAGCGTATTTTCCTTTGAGTTTTTTTTCGACGTCATAGCAACCTTCGCCCGTCCTTGCAAACGAGAAAACACCGTGTTACCGATCAGCTGTATATGGTAAAACCAGCGACGTGTCTTTTGAAACAGATAAGTCCAAAGGGACTGTGCCAAAAACTATGGCAATTTAGCGCAACGCAGTTTGGACTGACTGAGCTTGGATTGACTTAGCCGCAGAGAATTTCTAGCTTTAGCCCTACCGTAATTTATGACTGGACCGAAGGCTCAATAAGGACTTGGGCAAGGTGCTTGAATGAATGTTTGGGAAATCGATAGCCTTCAGGTCGCCGGGCTATGAGGAGTCGATGATATGACTGTTCAGGGAATTATTGAGATAGTTTACCAGTGGCAAACGACGTTGCATTGTCAGAGTAGAGACTTCGTTTAACGCTCAAAAGATCTGGCCATGAAATGGATAAGGCAGAGATGCCTTTTCGATAAGCGAACTGTGAAAAACGACACTTAGCCCAGAACTTGGAAAGACCTAAGTCTTCTAGAAAAGGTTACAACAGATACGTAATGTAAGAAATTTGTTCTTTCCCTTTTTACATACACATTTTAAAGTTGTATATGTTGTAAACGTACATATGAACTGGTTTATTATACGTGTTGGTTTATTAAAGAGACGAGTGAGGAATTCGTAATTGTCAGTTATATTAAAATCACTTTAAGTACAGAGATAGTGTATGCTGGTCGCACTCGTCGCTCGCTCAATGCTACTGTTCAACTATACGACTATTCGACTGTATATATGACTCGCTATATTGACTGTCTTAGAGAGCACGTTTATCTATTTATAAACACAGTTGTTGTTATAAACAGTTGGAACGTAACTCCGATTGATTACAAATAATATTTTGTCCGGAGTTCGTTTACCTTTGAACTTAGCAAACCAAAACAACGTTGGTATTCCAAGGCACAATAATATGAGTCTCTCCCGATTCAGATCTTCCGTTGACTCATACGCCAGTACACATACATTGTGTGGGATAGTGTGATATCAGGGAAGGACGTAGCGTGAGGGGTAATTGTTTATTAGCGTTGTCAAGATATGTTGACGTTGTCAAGGAGTGTTGTGAGCGTTACCAAGGTATGTTTTGGAAAAAGTGAGCATGGAAAACATTGTAACGAAAGTTGAGAGAGTCAGAGTTGAATTTATCGTTGTCGTGTGAAGATCGTTGTGTTGTTGTGTCGTAGGAGTAGTGAGTAACGAATACGTGAGACGGGGTATTGTATTCGATTTCGTGTGAGTGTAAACGATATTGTATAAATCATACTGTTACCTACAAACTAATAATATAACATTCCTACAATTGTAAAATTGTATCGTGTAATAATTATCCTAATTTTGAAGTTATTTAATAACCAGAAAAATTACAGAAAAATGATGGAACTAGCGCAGATAAATTACAAATGAGTTCGAAGGAGAACAAAGATCGATTAAGAGAAGTTTCGCGGGGAGAACGTGCTTGTGTTTTCAATGTCCTTTTACGACTCCCATTTCTCCGCTTGTTCGTTCCCTTGTTCGTCTTTTCTTTCCGTATGACATTGTCGTGAATCCTAAAAATTCTTGCCCCAATATATCTTAAAATGCACAAACTTTTCACTTACTCAGAATGATAATGTGCAAATGGTTAGAATTTCTAAAGAACTCTTTCTTTTCTCTAAGAAAGTTCCTTGAAAAGTATATCAAGTTTCTTTGCGTTTTTTAAAGATTTTTACGTGTCCTGTCCTTCTCAGAGATAAAATTTCTTAAAAATTCAAACTATCTACTAGTTATCGATTTTTTCAGTGTCGTATGAGTCTTATTAAGCATAGTTTTCACACAAACATTTCGTACAAAATTATACCTAAAAATTATTTTCTTTCGTTCCATGTTCTCATGTGATTATAAATGTAAATAGGTATTCAATTTAGAAAGAAATAAAATATGAATATAATAAATCAAATATAAAAATTGTATGACGACAAGGATTCAAAAAATCCATAATAAATTCCAAGAATAAATTCGTGAAACATTTCATTTTAGAAGCAAATCATCAACTTTTTAATCACAGTCTACAATATAATTGACGAAGGATAATATTTTTAGTAATTTCTCTTTCAATCATTTCGACAATCGTTTCAGAAGACACTAGTAAATGTAAATGTAAAATTTTACATTGATACATTCGTATATATATGATAAGAATTAATATTTTGAATGACATAACAAAGGTAATCGTAAATCCTTTTATTAATACACATTTGAATTATCAAATTGGCGGAAAGAGACGTAAAAGTGCTTCCTGACTGTAAAGGATTCATTCTTTTACTATATACCCTTTGAAGCAATAAAATGATAGAATAATTTTCAAATTGAAAGTGATATATCGAACGATTTATATTTTACATAACGTTCATTAACATTATCGAGATAAGAACTTTACGTAACGCACTACTTGCACGAAGAACAACACGAACAGCAGACTCTTCCAAAGGAAAAAATCCAACATTCTTTAGAGATTCATATCGATGTCAGGATAACTTTAACATTTTTCCCAAGTAAGATGGACCAATGTGTTTTCCAAGAAAAACGTCGACTGTGCAATGCGCGAAGGAAAAAACGATCTCAACTCCAAGCATACACAGTTCCACGTTACGCTCGATAAAAGTGGACAGCACGGGTACTAAATCTCTATCTGAAAGCGCGCACGTACATAGAAATATCAAAATGTTTACACTGAGATCGCTTCTTGCAGGAAACTGTTCGCTATGAAAGAGAATCTCAGCGCATTTATCTCGTGATGCATCTCGTCGATTTATTCATTTTTAGTATTAGTCGAATAGGAGAGTCGAGTCGAAATTGACACAACGTGAACGTTCAAGTTAACTCCTCTGTTCTGCTCATTTCGTCGCGTTTGTGTTTCATTAAATATCTTTTTGTTTTGGAGTATTTTATTCATAAAAGATGGAACATGCAAAAGATAGTAAAATTATATTGAGTACTAAAACCAAGTATTTAGAAATTGTCTATTATATATTTTATGTTATAAATTATATTATAAAATACTATAAATATTATATATTTATTGTATATTTTAATAATATCCATCGAAATGTAACAATCATTTCGATTTGTATACATCTGAGGAGAACAAGAGAATTATGATATAAATCAGCACAGGATAACAAAAACGAGATTACGTCCGATTACAGCATAAACAGAAATAAAATAAAATTTTTATTTTTATATTGATTAATCCTCTAATCAATTCTGATTAATAAATATCTGGCAGAAATATCCTGATTCGACGTTAAAAGTATTTACACTATTGTTTATAAGTGTCTGGAAACTCGAACTGATTTGTATACAAATAATAACACATATAGACTAATAAGGAACAAATGATTAGACGGCGGATTTTTATGGAAATTCGTTTGTTTGAAGATATAATTTAAAAAATAGAGAAAGAAAGAGATAGAAAGTATCCGAAATGTGACTGAAAGTATCTAAAATTTGAAACGCGACTCGTCGATGTTTCTCATATTTTAATTTTATTATCACATAAGATTAGAAAAATCTTTCTTAATTGATCGGAACTTTGGAAACTGTATACGTAGATAATATGAATAATATTTTCGTTACAAATTTTACTCACGAATCGCTGTATATCGTTCCACAGGTTATTTCAAATAAATAAATTTTAATGTATCAGAATACCACAGTAAAAGTAATAACACAGAAGGTAAACACTATTTATCAGATTACAAGTCTAACCCAAACAAGATTTTGATGCATGCACGATATCTGATGCTGCACTTCGTCCATCTGTTCATTCCTCTACCATTTTAATCGAGCGGAAAAACGAGACTGACGCAACATTCATCCCCTTAATAAAATCGAAATCACACTAGAAGCATCGAACGCATTGTCGAACACGCGCCGGTACGCGGTAAACGATTTGCAATTTATTTTCCCCTCTAATAAAAGAGAATAAGTTTATTTGTCGTGGAACATGAGGCCGGATCGTGTGTCGAGCGAGCGAACAAAATGTTTTATATTCCTACGAAGGGATGTCTACAAACCCGATTCACGTTTACCCCGATCGTGGAATCATGGATCGTACCGGTGTTCATTATTTGCGAAGAGGATTGTATTTGCGAGGAACACGGTTAAATTGTTTGTACGAGGAAAAAAAAGGATTGAATAACACACTGTATTGATAGCTATTGATGGGAATATATTGGAAAGAAAGAAAAAAAGAAGAACCGAATGAATGCCGCGTTTTATTCGACTGCCTGAAAAATAATGTCTTGCTCAATTATTGCCGATTCAATGGAATATAGCATCGTGAAGGAATTGATACGTGAAAGCACTGGAAATAATAAGTTCACTTTTACCATGAAATCCAATGAGCAACGTAAATATTAGCGTTCCTCTTAAAACGCGCATGTACGTGTTTCAGATCACAGCCTGTACAATTTTTTAATACTTTCGGGAACTTGTTTTTAATTATTTTAATGACAATCGTTTTTTATGGACAGATTATTCTTTTTCATTTTTCTTATTCTAGTCAATTTATACGCTTCAAGTAATTTCAATTGTAAATTTAGAATATTTCATTGTTGTGAGTTTTATTCGTGTTTTATCTTATATACTTTGTTTGGATTGTTTAAATCTGGAATTTTGGTAGAATTGCATTCCGATATTGCGTAAACAATGCAACTTGTCTCCATTAAATGATACGAACAGTTTGTTTCATTTCATAAAGAAGAAAGTTCCTTTAATTGAATTTTTAATATATTTTACAATACATGTAAACAAATCTTAGAATATTTCATTGGATTACTCATTTTTAGGAATTGACGCTACATTTGGGAATTTCGTCGTGTGAATAAAAAGAATTTATTTCTGATCGTTCAAATGCAAGAAACAGAAGAATTACAAGCCTTTATATGATCTGGATAATATTCACATTCATATTCAATAATTAAATTCACGTAGACAGTCTTTCTTAACTTTTTCGAGGATAACGCGACTGTAGCTGTTAATGTTCTTTTTACTAAAAGCAACATATACAATATCACACCATCAGATATATTTCTATCATACTATGACGAATTTATATCGTATTAATCGATATAAAAAAGTATTTGCGAGTTTTGAAATCTTGTCTAGTTTTATAGACTACACGTGTGATTCTACGTGCCACTGTAATTTTACAAGCGTTCACGAGACCGTTAAATTGCTTTTCGTTGTTACATGTGACCAAGAAACTGAGAAAAATTCACCTCAAATGTAAATAACCTGCAAAGTCCACGTACATCTGCAGATAGGTTTCACGTTTTCCCAATATGATCGTATCTCGTTACAGCGATAGCGGAGCCCGAAAATGTTCCATACGACGCGCATAAAGGCTTTCCATGGTAAGTACTCAACTATTTTCGCGAGGCAGTGTAGCCACCGTAGAGACGAGGCGGCTGTAAACGAATGTAACAATTCCACATGCGCGTACGTTCGTCAGAGAAGTTCAGCTGCAGAGCATTTCGTACAAAGCAACGGCTTTGCATAAGCACTCGTTGCCGCGGAAATCGCGTGCTAAATTGTACAAAGAAAGCTGGACTCGACTAGGGACAGAGGCTAATGATCGGACTTGCATTCTGACGCAGCACGGTGCGCCGTATCCCGTCGTTAAGGCAAAGTTGATAAAAGATACACTGTCAGAGCGATTACCTCTGACGTTCGACTCTATTCATCCGGCCAATTCGTTGATTCCCCTAACTCGGTATCGGGGCTTCCACTTGAACAAAATTCGAGCAGGCAGCAGGCCGCAACGAAAAGAGCAGCGACCCCTTTTAGCACGCTCGTTTTATCCCCGATTCACCCTAGTCGAGCGTCCTGCCATCCATGACTGTCTTTGCCAGCCTGCTTTCTTCTCTGGCCACCACGAGGCATTACACCGGTATTATTTTTCATTCGATAGAAACTCGAAGCCTTAAAACGACCGTCTAAGAATCCGTAAGTGGATTTGCACTTACGCGTTTAAACCCTGGCGGATCTAACTAAGGCGAAATTGGACGCTGTCGTTGTTTACACGTGATTTTCATAGCTTGTAACTGTAATTCCTTCGATTTGACTTTCTTCTGTCAATTTAGGATAAATTTATTCTTGCTGATTGGCAATAATAGATACCTATGGTTTTGTTAGAAAAACGTGATGTTTCTTTTTAAGGAAAAGCACTAACGTTTGATAAGTTTAGTTAACGATCGCAATGGAGTTTGAGTTTGACTGCCACTTGGAATCGCGAATGCATTTGTCCCGAATTTGTTTACCGATAGAAACGCGACGATCGAGTGTCATAGAGGCGCCGATGAAACGTCAAAACGTTTCCTACATGACACGTAAGATGTTTATAAAATGTATGTACAAGAGTTTGTATATACAATATGATAAGAGTGCAATACATTCCACGTAATGGAACCTGGGAATTTCATAAAACCACTAACGAAATTAATTCGTCGGCCAGGTTGAAATATTACGCTGTGTACGTTAAATCTATGTTGAAGAATGGAGCAAGAGGGTAGAGACGAGAGCCGCGTCTAACGACCTGCGATTGTTTACACTTATGATCGAAGAGCAAGGAACAGGGATTCCGCTTAAAGCGAGGACTGAAAGCGTCGTCGTGCTCGCCCTTTCATTCTGGCCTCTTGTCGAACCGCCACAGGCGTTTGCAAAGGGCGTACGTGGAGCAGGGTGTACTTGGTGAAAAGTAATTTAGATACTCGTAAGGCGGGTATTCAGCTGGAAAATTGCTGCGCGGTTGCGTGCAAGCGAAAGCAGTCAGAAACGTTTAAGACCGCATGGTTGGTTCGTTTCGCGGACTCTACTTAATCCGTTCTTTGTTGCAGGATTAAAAGGTTGGAATTATGGGCCCTTCGAGGAAACACTCTGGCGAATAGTATCTTCTCTAGAGCTCTTTCTACCTGCAAAATCGGCGTCAGACATTTACAGACGACCGAGAGTTCCATCAAGAGGCGAGGAAAAACGCGAGCAAGAGTGGAGAATACCTCATTGTCTCTTTTTTTTATAATACAGAAACCGTAAACGCGAAGAAAATCAGAGAACGTCGCGTGTTCTTTCCTTGCAAATACGTAAGCCAAGTTATAAGATTGAAGGTGGTCGTATTTCTTCTCCTTCCCAGAGATTTTTATTTTAGAACGATACTACGTAGCTAAAGGAATATTTAAAGTAATGGCTTTTAAAAACCTTGTTGCAAAAACCGGACAAACCAAGATATTTAAAGTCGTGGCAAATTGAATACAATTGAATCAAACACGATTTGTTTAAGAAATTAATATCTTGGATTTAGAAAGGCGTTAGGGTGACAAATTTTTTTTTATTACTATTTCATTTGTAATTTACAATTTGTCCAGCTGGACATTTGGTAAATTACATAAATAACACGTGGATGACTACACCCAGCGGGATACCATCTTCGAGTTTGACAATTTTATTTCTTTAGTGAGGTCAGTGAAGTGTTTTCTTTTTAGTCTTCAAGGGTGACAAATTTTCTTTTTATTATTATTATTTAATTTGTACTTTACAATTTGTCCAGCTGGACATTTGGTAAATTTTTCTAATTTAATTGCTAAATAACACGTAGATGGATACCCCCAGCGGGATACCATCTTCGAGTTTGACAATTTTATTTCTTTAGTGAGGTCAGTGAGGTGTTTTCTTTTCAGTCTTCAAGGGTGACAAATGATACGAGAAATAATGCTTCTTAAATTTTGGAAAGATGAACCTAGGAAATCGTTTTCGATATTTCGACTTGTCTGGTTCTTGCACGAAAATACTGGGAATTTAAAATGGAGTATTTTGTTTTCTTTATTTCTTTATTCATTATCACAATCAGTTTCCTGGATAAATTACTGACATTCGATTGGTCGTCTCTTGTTGGCTTGGCACATATTTACTTCTCGATGAGATCTCGACTGATCTGGTCCTTATTCGTCCGAAGACATTTCGAATTCACGAGAAGGAAGACATGCGATTAACAGAATAGGTTTACTGAACATTCGAAATACTTTGGATAATACGGATTAGCTCCGTCATTATATTTTAGACACTATATTTTAGAAGAAAAACCGGAAAAGTTCTGGACATGGCCGATTCATCTTCCCAAAAATTAAAAAAAATTGTTATGGACGCATTGGACTTGTCTGATTCTTGTATCAATCGACCGGCGATGTAAAAAATATATAAAACTTCAACAAGTACAATTTTTGCGAAAGGTGAACTTACTAGATTTTTTTCACCATGTTCTTTGACTACGCTGCAAATTTTTCTGCATTTACGAGAGATTTGAAGTAGTCACGTATTGCAACGAATGAAATAGTTGAGGTGTATATTAAACGTGTCGATTCGTTTAATAAGGAGGCGAGTGATAAAACTTTAATAGTCGATTATATTAAAATCACTGTAAGCACAAGTACAGAAATGTAATCGTAATCGTCGCTCGCTCGAAACAATTCAACTCCTCTACTCGCTAAGTACTCTACTATTGAATTGTCCTAGACAGCATGTTCGTCTATTTATAAACACAGTTGTTATTATAAAAAGTTCAAATGTAACTCCGGTTAACGATTACATAAAACGGGAGTAATATTTTGCCCGCAGTTCGTTTACCTTTGAACCTAACAAACCAAAACAACGTTGGTATTCCAAGGCACAATAATACGAGTCTCTCCCGATTCAAATCTGTCGTTGACTCATGTGTCGCTACATAGTAATAAATAAACAGTGCTCGAGTATATTCACACTTATACGTATTTATACGTACAAATAAACGCCACTTACGATCAATTAACACGTTGGTCGCAACGTCACCCATATCTATGTGACGGGTTTGCTTCCGTGGGGGTCCCGTAACCCAAATATGGGTGACGCTCTTCTTGTTCGAGTTAATTAAATATAGGATATTATATATGAAATATACAACATAAAAATATCAAAAACACATTATACCATACTTTTTATTAATTTATGTTCTGGATAAAATATTACATTATGCTATGTCGCATGGTATTCGTTAAAACATTCCAAACACATTTGGGGTGATTTTGAACACTTTGAACAATATGTTTCAGTCTTTTTTGCGTTTTTTCTCACTTCTTGGCGTGCGACAATTTGCCTCTTTTTCTCGTAATATAGGGTGTACATCCTTTTTATAGGCTTGCCCTGTTGATTCTTACGAATCTCGAAATGGTGGGACACCTTCTTCGTTTTCTTCCAATGGTTGTCAGCCACAGTATTTTCTGAGGACACGTCGGACCATTCGGAGACGAGAATTTCTTAGCCGAATTACACTGGGCGACCAACGTGACAATACGCAATTTTGAAATTAATGTCAATAAACACTCGGTCAGCGTGAAAGTAGTAAAGTAAAAAGCGTGCACACGTCTGTGATAAATTAACCCTTTGCCCTCGAGAGGCGACTCTCAGTGACCACGACGTTCCGTGCTGCAACCCCAGTGGCGTGCGAGAGGCGACAGTCCCTGTTTATGATAGGTTTCGACATTCCTAATTGATGAGAGTGCAATATTGGTTCGTAAATGGGTTCCTTAGTTCTTTGTGTTCTTTGTTAGGAAGTGTAAAGTGTTAGAATTTAAAATAGAGATAAAATATTTAGTCCCATATCCCCTCGAAACTATGGTTCTGACAATGTCTCCAACGTTAGATCGGATTCGACGATCGTGGTAAAAGTATTATAGTTTAGAAACCCCACAAAAATGGTTTTCAGAAGTAAAATTAGTTCAAATGAAAATGAATTTGATTTTGAACTGTTGAAAAATGAGATTCAAGAATACATCTTTGGTCCATGGTTTATAAATTATCATACAAAAAAAAAAAAAAATGCACAAATTAGTATTACAAAATCATATTTTTAACGATGTAAATATAGATAAATTATTAGAATATAGTATTTTTGTAAGTTAATTTGTATATAAAATCATTTTACGTTAGCTGTAAGACACGCGTCACGTATACGCTAAATCATCCGGAGTAGCTGCTACGTCCGATCAAAAAAGTCCTCAAGTGCGAAGGGTTAAGGCCGTGGCGAGGGGAATATATTTACTTAAAAATAGTGGGATAGAAATCGGGAAGCGGTTAAAATAATAGATAGGAGCGCTGGTGGTGAAGCGAGGACTATGTCTGCGCGCGAAGAAAGCTCCTGTGTCAGCGGTGTACGAGAAATGCGGGTGATGAACTATCGCGTTTTAATAATCTGCAAGAAACGATCGCTGAATCGGTAAAACTGGCCGCAAGGAAAAACGTGATATATCGCGACGTCTGTTCCGTTTGGAACGAAAGGACGTCGGAAGAAGCAGTTTGGTTGAACGTCAATTTAAAACATCGAACGAAGGTCGGAGAAATCGACGAATGAAAGGCAGCAAAAATAGATAAGGATTATTTCTGCTAAGAGAGTCAGCTAAATTTTTAATAATATATTGAACAGCCTTTGCAGACAAAGCGAAAGAATCAGGAAATTTCATATTCAGATAGTCCACAACCCTGAAGAAATGTCGTACATTTTTTATTACGACGAGGAAGCAAGTTAAATACGCAATGAAATATATTTGATAAGAAAATGTTAAATGGAAAGAATTTGAGAATTTACAGATATAATTATGGGGAATGTTCTGAATATGATAATTATGGGGAATATGAATGATATAACAGCTTTTAAAAAACATTAGAACGATGAAAAGTACGTGATCAATTTGCAAAATAATCCTGTAACTGTATAATTAATTTAAAAATTGAAATGTACAAAGAATTTAGTAAAAGTAACTTTTTAGAAGTTAGAACTACCATACCAATCAAATTTACAATTTTATTTTAAAATTCCTACTTCATGTTATATTTTTTTTCCGCAATGATGTAATGACCTTCGCAACGATAACTAAAAGAATAATATAATGAATTTTATTTTGTTTTTGACGTATTCAAACTCAAAATAATTTTGCATCAAAGCTACTTATACCAATAGCAGTTAAAACGACTGGTACTTGTGAAAGTGTAAAAGGGTTTTGCAATCTGTTTATCGAACCCCAATTAATCAGTTTCCTCGTTTTCTACAACTTTGCACACGTTTTTAAAATTTTTACTGCGTATCATTCGATATGACGATATCAGTTATCAGGAAAATTCCGGATCGATCGCTAGATCGCTAACACTAGAAATGCCACACCAATCAAATGACTGGTTCTACAATTTTATAAATGTGTCAACCCTCGTTTAGGGATCATGGTCCCAGATGAATTAAGAATACCAAAAATGTACTACATAACATGGAATTGCTTCTGTAAGAAAGTAATAAATCAATAAATATAAAAATATTCTATTATTACGTATTTTTTAACAATCAGTCATTTTGACTGGTTTTGGTAGAAATAGCTTCGTGTTAACTATCGGTGGTTCTAGTGTTAATTCATATGTAGTGTATAATGTCCAATATATAATATATAGAATAAAATTATACGCTACATATGAATTAATAGCATTTACAAATAATATATTGATATCGTATTTACGTTTATTGTGTAGTACGGTGTTTTAATATAAATAAATGTCCAATATACAATATATAATATATAGAATAAAATAATACAATATAATAATGTAAGTGTGAGTATAGTAATATATATAGTATGAGTATAATAATTAATTAACCAACCCTTCGAAGAAAACTGTACAGAAAATCATGTAGAATTTACGGCAGTCAATCAAATTTCCTGTTTGATTTGCAAAGTTTGACAATCTTACGCGTCGTCGACTCTTCTCAAATTTTGTTGTAGCACGCGGTTGACATTTACACAGTTCAGATAATCTTTATTAATTTAACGTATTCATCGTCGGCCTCGACTCATTACGGCCACATCTAAACTCGTTACTTCAAATGCAACAACTGGAAAGCCAATAATTTCATTGAAAAGTAGGTAACGTATAGAGACAGTAAACTACTACAACACAATAGACTGGAGTGGATGAGTATTTGAACAGCTTAAGAACCGGTTTTAGTAAATTTCATGCAGTTCTTGTGCTGTGCTACCGAGCCACTTTATCTCTCGTCGGTATATTGGTATTTGCTGATTAAATGTAAATATCTTTTACCTCCACCTAGAATTCTGATGGATTGTTGAAATTAATTTGGATCAACTATACAGTAATTTAATTTATCGCCTGTGTCAAGGTTGACACAAGCATCTTTAGAGAAGGAGTAACTATGTACTTAAGTAAGTACTTGCAATACTTTGACTCTCAAAGTTTTCTGCAAATCCAATCGTAACTTTGATTTTTCAGTTGGAAATATTTTTTTCACAGATATGACGATGTAGAGTACAGAGGTATAGTCGTAGCAAGATAAACCGGAAATTAAAACGATTCTCTCACGGTATAAAAACTCCATTTTATTCGCATTTTGCAAAAAGCATTTTCAGTTCAAGCGTATGGTCTATATAAATCGAATTTACCCAAAAATCGATGAATACTTTTCTTAGAATAAAAAGTTGTAATTTTTAATACATTACTTTATGGACTTTTGAAGAATCTTTTTGAAGTGTCATGTTCGTCAGTAGATTTTACGTGACAAATCGATTATACAATTTTACAATTTTTTATATTATCCACAGGCTAATATCAACAAAATAAGAGGAAGCAATTAAATCATATCTCGACTACAGTACATTTACGTATTTAATAAAATAATATTTGTTTCTTATTATATATAATATCTCCTTTTACCATACTGTTATTAAAATTCATTGGGATCAAAAATCCTAAAAATTAAAGGCAGGTATACAAAACCGATAAAAAGAAATTCATATACATACTTAACTCATTTAATTCATACAGATACCTAAGAATCCTCGTGAGTTGTTTAAATCAATTCCCTATAGAAGTTAATCCCGAGACATAATTATAGAGATAGGAACAAAGCTGCGGAACTTCGGATCGACCATCGAATGGCTGCGCGTGTGGAAAAGCACTTTCCGAAAATTACATTGTGGCAACTTTCGTCGTGTTGTCGTTTAAATAAATTAATCTTCCCCCAGTTTACTTTTACCAGGAGGTTTAATTAAGCAGGTTGCCAGAAAACGGTCGTTCGAGAGTTCTAAGACAATTTCAATTCACACTTTCTGGTGACGCCTTTACTGCGCTAACTATGCTTACGATATCGTAGATAAACTGCGTACATCCAAACTATCCTCCAGCATTTTCCTTTAATGGGCTAGAAAACAGTGCTCTCTAAGTAAATGCGTTTCAGGCGAAACAATTCGCAACAAACAGTTCGTTTTTATTCCGTTTCCTCCTTCGGATAAACGTTTTCTTGAATAAACCCACGGCTGATAGTTAGAATTTTCGAATAGTTTACGAAACTTTAATTATACAGAAAAGAAAACGGCTTATTTACTAGCGCAAATATATTTCCAACAGTTTCTGCTAAATTCGACGGTGGTTTCGAAGTTCGATGTTTTTCAGAATTCAGAGAAATTCTTTCAAATCGCACGTATACCGAACACACGAAACAAATACAAAAAGATAATCAAGATTTTCATTTATTATTCAGTAGAATAATAATAAATGTATGTAACTATAGCTACAATTGGAAATCGTGAACAAACCAAATGTTGCTGAGAAAAGCGTATTTATACTTTATACATATGTATGTATTTACCAAATACTTTCACCCAGCTATGCTTTGTTTGTTCGCTAGCGAATAATAAATGCAAATTTTGATCATATTCTCTGTATTTGCTTTATATCAAACAGATTTAACGGTGTGTGTATTTACGACACGTTACATCTGGAAAATTTTCATACTTTCAGTCAGCTTAGTATTGACGCGTTTGATTGAAAACTTATTGCCAAAAGTGGTACGATATTTCATATTTCTTGGCCGTGGAAGATTTCACCACTCGATTAATTAGTTCTGTGATTCGACATGTTAAATTTACTTCGATGACGGACCAGAAATCCACCACGGCAAAATACGAGATGATGCGATCGTTTGTGAAATGTAAATTTTCAGTGATTGGTTGTGATTAACTTAATTAATCCATTGGGTCGGCCAGGGACGCGAATCGAATTTTGTTCCCGCGTGTATCCTCTGTAAATACTGTGATATATTGGTCACTGGGAAGAGTCGATATTTCAATCGACGATTTAAAAATTTCCAAGAATAATCCGATAGAATGGTGCACAGTTTGCTGGGATAGAAACATTTTCTGCTTTATGCTGCACTTCGCGTTTCAAGTTACCTTAATGCCTTCTTTTAAATCATTTTTACTTTATTCGGGATTTTCTAATTCCTTCGAATTAATTTGCAATCCGCCACAACAATTGCGTCGAGTGAAAGCGGAGAAGATAAAAAATGTGGTTTGTTTAATACGTGACGATCGATTTTCGAAAGATGTGAGGGCAGAAAAGTGAGTCAGATGTAAAAAATTTGTTTGTGGTTTTTATAATTAAATTAAAATAGTTTACCAATAAAAGATATTTCAATCGTATAACATCTTCTCACGAAATTAAGAATTCTTTTTTTTACCAAATGAAAACCTCATTCTCTCATATATATATTTTTTGCTCTGTGTGTATTAACTTTTACAAAACATTGATTACAAATCTTCAATGGCAATTATACAACATTTCTCAGATTAAAAAATCGTCTCAGTTTTCGGCAAATGCTGGGGAAGCTTTCGCGGGAGCAGCGAGACCAACAGTCAAATCAATAAAAAAATTAATACGTATACAAATTTAAGCAACTTTTTAACGATAGAAAGACGCGATAGTATCGAAAATGAAGCAAAGAACGTAGGAGGGCTAAGCCATAATCAAATGCTTTATGTCAATTCGTATTAAAAGAATCTTTTCAACTTAAACATTGTATGTTAATTAGCTAAATCTATTAGCTAAATAAATAAATTCACTAAAAAATAAAAATAAATAAATAAGAAAACTGCAATACAAGCAGCTGCACGTATGTCTCTCGAATATTATACTCATACAGGTTATCCTCGGTTTCTGATATCCTTCCTCTATCGTATTTCACTAGGAAAATCTGACATAACCCAATGTTAAAACATGGTTACGATAGTTATAAACATCGATCACTGTCGTTATCACGACTTTTATTCGGAAGCGACTTGCGAGTTGTGATCGCTGCTGCTATTGCTCTTCTGATCCTTCAGTTTGCTAGAACGCACGAGGCTGAAAACCGGAAAACCGTTGCACGAGCTTTACGAGATCGTATAAATGACTGTAGAGAGGGAAGTCGACATATATATATATATATATATATCACATTGAATTCACGGCAGCTCTTCGTCATTTCGTCGGTTATTACCCGATAAGCTTCGATAAGTTTCAGAATCGATTTTCGAACGTCAGCCTGGCTGACAAGGCTGCGTGGCAAACGAGACGATAGCGTATTTCTCTCTCTCTCTCTCTCTCTCTTCTGTTTTTCATGACCTGTCTCTGTCGAGGGAGGACTCGCGATATCCACCTTGTCGATTCGATTACGATCAACAACTTCACTCGTGACGAACGACTGGTTGTGTTTCCGGTCGATTTGAATTCCATCGTCTGTCCCGAGTCACTAGAGTAAACCACTATTCTATGGAGATCACGCTACTTAACCGTTCACGATATTTCGATCGTCGTTTATTCATTGAATACGAACACCGCGTTTGCATTGCACGCCGATTTTCTTGCAACTTGCTCCTTCTCCTTCTTCGCCTATTTCTTCTCCTTCTGCCTCTTCTTCTTCTTGCTGTTGGAAGTTTCGCCTGGCATAGGAAACGAAAAGCTTTTATTCCGTCGATACACGATTCTTATCAGGATCGAATCGATGAAAGTTTTCAACTAGGGCCGGAGTTCGAATGTAAATTCAGATGGAAACTGGACTGGCATCAATTTGGATATGAAAGAATAACTCGTTTGAAAGAAACTTTGTCATCGACGAACAAAAGTTATTACCGGACGAGATCAAAGAAAGCGAGTTTCAATGCGATTCACCGGGTCGCTTCTATTTCTTTCATTCACCGTCCGTTCATCGTCTTTTTTCTTGCGCCTCGTGCCACGCTGCTTTTCTCCTTTTGAACAGGATACAATTAAGAGCGAGCTAAAATTGCTAAATCGAATACAACCGATGAATTAAAATTATGAACGACCGGCTACGATGTTAGCGATGAAAGGCTATTTTAATCAACAAATACCATAGCGATTGTTCTGTATTGAGGTTACGCACTAGAAACTGAAACTCTGTTTTTAAGCCAACATTTCGATTGTTTCAATATCGTATCGAACGCTTGGTACACACTACGTTCCAAAAGTACCCGACTATTCTGAACTTTGTATATATCGTACGGCGCAGCTGAGTTTAATCGAAGGCAAATGATATTTAATATACTTGTGTGTCTGTGTACATGTATATCTCATATGTGTGTGTTATATAACACAGAATAATACGTAAAATAATACAGTAGAGCACCTCTTATCCGAACGTCTAATATTCAAATATAATATGATTATACGAACGTAATATTTCCTGGTGACAAATGCCTTTTCTCGTTTCAAATATGTAGACATCTTATTAATGTTCGATATATTCTTTCCTTTCATACGATGTATTTTTTCCTTTATTCGATCGAGTGCATTCTGATTAGAAGAATTTACTATGAAACTATTGCATTAAAAATAGAATTATAAAAATAGAAAATATAAAAATATAAAAAAGATATAAAGAAAAATAGAAAAAATAGAAAGAATTATAAAAATAGAATATTAGATTAAAAATAGAATGAAGAACTCGAAAGTGACGTAGGTGGAACAGAATTGGTAAAAATACACTGTGTTGGAGAAACCACGATCACGGGCGTTGGAAAACAAAATGGCATTGAAAATTATACGAAGCACGTAGATTTTTCTGATGTTGGAAACAGTATAAACCCCCTAAATATACCGACATGATGAAAATTTATCGCAACACAGCCGACAATAATGTCGATTTTATTCAAATAGAAACAGCAAACGAAAGTGCTAATGAAGACGTGGTATTTGAAAAAGAGCTTCGATGGTTCGAAATGCAAAAAGAGTGTAACTCTATGCAGTTACTTATGTCGACAAAATTCTGTGATTTGGCAGCCAAAAGGTACGGTAGCCAAAAATATTTCAAGAATCTATGAGTCAATTTTAATTTGTATTTTAATAAACGAAATTTCATATCGGTAAAATGATTGTTCTATTATCCGAAAATTCCATTCATCTGTAGAGGATGGTTTGGTCGTGTGGTTTAAATGACGAGATAACTCGATGTTAAAACCGTCAAGTGTATTCAAAAATAATTAATAAATACGGAGAATGTTCGTTAAGACGCTCGATACAAACTGATTCGCTAAAGACTGTGTATACAGGATGGTTGGTAACTGGTGGTACAAGCGGAAAGGGGGTGATTCTACGCGAAAAAAGAAGTCGAAAATGTAGAATAAAAATTTTTCGTTTGAGGCTTTGTTTTCGAGAAAATCGACTTTGAATTTTCGCTCGGTACGCGTGCACTTTATCGCGTCTCGCTATAACGGATCTCACTGTAGATCGTTGTCTCGATGGAAAAATTAAAAAAAAAATTAAAAAAGAAATTTTTATTCTATATTTTCGACTTCTTTTATCGCGTAGAATCACCCCCTTTCCGCTTGTACCACCAGTTACCAACCACCCTGTAGATCGCTAATAAGAACGCTCGAGACTGAGACTAATAAACTGATCACCTTACGATCGCGTTCTTTTATTTATACTGGTCAGGGAGTACTGGAAAATTTAAATTTGACTTTGTTTGACGGTTGCACGTAGCGGCGACGTTCTTTTGCCCGGAGTTTATTTATTATTACATTATGTATGTCCTAACGATGTTGATACTCCGAGGCAAAACAACAACATGATTGGAATTGTCCCCTAGCTCATGTGCCGCTACACATCAAGCAATCTTGTTTCCATATTAGTTCGGATAAAGGAAGCTCTACCGTAATTATAAAACTAGTATCGCAAATATTTTATTGTAAAAAAATTGAACTCTTCCATGCCGAAGTATAGTAACATAACAAGGAAATAGAAACACTGTTTCTCAGTGTGCATTTGCGTATAGTATACTTTATTTGATGTGAAATAATAATATGAATCGGACGACGATATACAAGGATTGGGCATTCTGAATTAATATTATTTCTTACCTTTTCTATTTTTTTCTATTTTTTTTTTTTTTTGTTTTGTTTTTCTAACGATACAAATATTTTGAGGAATCTATAATAAAGTACAGCTGGTAGGACAGATTTATATTTATTTATATAGATATCTGTCCTGCTATTTTAACAAGACTCTTTCGTGCAGCTGCCTGCAAAAATTAATCCTGGTAATTGTTTGGAGTTAACTACAACAGTATCCATTGTTTGAACATTGGTATTTTAAGCGCCGGTTTACAAATGCTGCCTAAATTGCGTTGAACTGTTATATCGCAGACTAAGTAGAGATTCATCGACAATGAGAACCTACTCATTTTCTCCCGTTGAATTCTGTTCTTTGTATGGATGGAATGAAATTATTCGATTTAATTAAAATTTAATAGACTATTGTGCCAAGGAACGGTTTTCAGAGATGCAAATCACTACAGCTGTATTATGAGAAAAGACGCGAAGATAACAATCAGTTAATAATATTTTCTGTTATTATGATATCTCTAACAGCAGCAATGTTAATAATCTACGTGACGAACTCTTGAAGCTTGTTATGCATATTTTATAATACAAATTTGTTCTTTTTTTTAGTATTTCTATATCTTATTGTTAATGCAATAAAACAAGTAAAAGTAAAACTAAATTTTTTCATTTTACTGAACGTTCTTCGAAACTTGTTAGATGAGTATCTTATTCGCGAAAAATTCTCGACATATTCGGGAAATTTTCTGTTAAATTTCCTTCTATTAAATATCATTAAGAGATTTCCTTAAATAGAAAATTTACATAACGTTTCCTACATACGTAAATAACAATGTAAAGAAATCATATAAAATCTTAACATTTTATATTCACATCGCATGCTGCATTTGACAAGCTGTATTTTGTGGAAGTTTATGTAGAGGTTGGTTGGTTTGTTCGAATAACGAGATATCTCGCTATTAAAGACCGTCAAGTATATTTAAAATGATAAATAAATGAATACAGACAATAATCGCTCGTACTAACAAATTCGCTAAGACAGTATATAATCGCTAAAATAATAGCTGATAACTCGTTGGTAATTGATAGATACTCATTCGAGCGACTAACTGATAACTGATAACTCAACTCCTTAGGATCGCGTCCGTTTATTTATACTGGTCGGGGGAGAGCCGGAAAATTCAAATTCGTCTTCGTTTGACGGTTGCACGTAGCGGCGACATTGTTTTGTCCGGAGTTTATTTATTATTACATTATGTGTATCCTAACGGTATTGATACTCCGAGGCAAAACATGATTTGAATTGTCCTGTAGCCCATGTGCCGCTTTTTTTTACAATTTTAAAATTATAAATACTTTAATACTTTAATATTTAAAATTATAAATACGTAAGGTTTGTAATAGCCTGCATAAACACGTGTCTCTCTTTAATTTAAATAATTTACTAACTATAGTATTTAAAAAGCAAAAGGAATAAGGTAATAGGGAAAGAGGGAACATTACGAATGTACAAAGAACATAGATTTTTCATTTAAAAGGACATGACCAAATTCAATCAAGTAGGTAAACAGAAAATCGAAAACACGTTCTCCACGGAAATAATGAGTGCACGTAGGAGAATCGAGGAAACGTAGTGGCTAGAAAAGAAAGGAAAAGAATATAGGTAGATGGTCGATGGGTTCTCGAAACTACAATAAGTTCGTGTCTATCAGAGGGTAGTTTCAAAATCGAATCTCAAAGTAGCTAGCTTACTTCGTTTTCTCTAGATATTTGCATTTTGAAAATATTTCCTATTTCAAATTTAAGCTGCTGATTTTCACTACATACCATGGATTAAAAAAATGTTTAAAGAATACAATTTATAGGAATATAATATTTCGTGTTTAGACGGTTTTATTAAAATCGAAAAATGATACTGCACGTTCAAACAAATGTGCTTTTAATTCATTTCAATGTGAGATATTTGAAAAATAGGTAGAAGAAAAGTTCGTATTTATTACGTTTTGTAATAATATTTGTATTCGAAACAATTTAACAAAAATCTGTACGAATTGTTTGTTTTACAAGTTTGAGTAGTAACCAATAATTTTTATAACGTTTTTTTAAAATCCAATATCTCTCACAGTTGCTTTAATATCCCTATGGTTAAATAATATTTCTCTTAGAGGGAAGAATATATTATTTGTACAAAATAAATAAAATTCCACGTCCGTTAATAATTTCCATTGCCACGTGCTCGAAGGAGGAAAATTTCTATTATGCAGTGCGACATATCACGCACAGGATGTCCAGAAAATCGATTTTACGACGAATATAAATTTCCGCGAAAACTGCAGGCAAATGCGTAATCTTGTTAGAAAAATGCAGCGTTTCGTGAAATTGCACGGTGGAACGCGAATGTTTCTCGAAACGATCATGATCCGATCGCGATCTCGCGTTCCACGATACGAACACGAAAGCTCTATAAAACCGAAAATGAATAGCCATCAAGTACGCGGTCGCCTAATTTTTCCCGTTGGCTATTGTTTTCTTTGATGGATAGGCTGGACGTCTAGGCAAGAAATAAAAAAAAAAAAGAAAAAGGGAACCGAACGAAAAAGCGCGGTGCATCGACAATTCGATACACCTTCAATACACTTTTGAATAAAGGCCAATACGCGGACGTATTGTTCTCGGAAAAGCCGTAGCTCGACTGCCGCGGACAACAATGAGCCGCGGCGTTTTTTCTCGGCGACGAGCATTTTTTCACGCGCCAGCGCTTTCGCGCTTACTTTTCGCTAGGAAAAAATTGGGCGAAACGAAAAATTCTCGCGTGCATTATTTAAGCGTCGGCTGCGAAAGCGGCTTGGAAAAAACCGAACGCGTTTATTCGTTCCATCACCGTCGTTTCCAGTTCTCTGCGTTTCCGACGCAATGTCCGGACACATTGAAAAAAATCGCACGCCCCACGGCACTTTGTTAACGATATCGAGCTCGCCATTATTGAACCTATCCCTGCCCTTCGGTTTCAAGCGTCAACGAAAAACGAATAGCCCGACAACTCGCGTTTGCAAACTACCTTTCCATCGGGATTATTAAATTCCTTCCTACATTACTGGCCGAGAAGAAAGCTTCGACAGAGGCGAGTATAATCTTGCCGCTAACCTGCACGCCCGCGTTACTCTTCAATCTTTTTCCCCGAGCTTCTTCTTCCCCAGACAAGAAACGCTAGAGGACGACAGGTAATAAATACTTCCGGACAAATTGCTCCGGCTATTTGACATTTCCTGTCGCTTCGGTGCAACGACCTAATAACAATCAGGTACAGGAATGTGCGGCATGTAGATCCACCGCCTAGCAGCTTGCGACCCGCCCTCCTACGTCCTTTGACCTGCCCTTCGTCGTCGATAAATGAAAACTTGGCTTCGTAATTACATAGCAAATACGTTACGAAAGTGTCAGAACAGGGTGTCTCAGTAATCACGATAGAACTCGAGGCAAAAGGGCTGACTTTAGGTGAAAAAATGAATAGGAAACATAGATCTTAGAGATAGATAGAATAGGAAACACGATCTTTTCGTGGGACCATTCGTTTTCGAGAAGCTCCAATTTGCGAGTTTGTTAACACTAGAACTACCACACCAAATTGACTGGTTTTACAATTTTATTTTAAAATTCCTACTTCATGTTATATTTTTCCCGCGAAGATGTAATGACTTTTGCAACGATAACTAAAAGAATAATATAATGAATTTTATTTTGCTTTTTATGTATTCAAACTCAAAATAATTTTGTATCAAGGCTACTTATACCAATAGCAGACAAAATGACTGGTACTTGTCAAAGTGTAAAAGGGTGCTGCAATCTGTTTATCGAACCCCAATTAACCAGTTCCCTCGTTTTGTACAATTTCCCACGCGTTTTTAAAATTTATACTGCGTATTATTCGATATGATGATATTAGTTGTCAGAAAAATTCCGGATCGATCGCTAGATCACTAGATGCTAACACTAGAAGCAGCAGTCAAAACGACTGGTTCTACTATTTTATAAATATGTCAACCCTCGTTTAAGGATCATGATCCCAAATGGATTAATAATACCAAAAATGTACTACATAACATTGAATTCCTTCCGTAAGAAAATAATAAATCAATAAATATAAAAATATTCTATTACTACGTATTTTTTAAAGATCAGTCATTTTAACTGGTTTTGGTAAAAATAGCTTCATGTTAACTATCGGTAGTTCTAGTGTTAAAGATGTCTAAACTTGGCTGATTCGTGATAATAGTACGATTGAGCTATCAGCAGATGTTAATTTACACGAGGAAATAAATAAGAAATATAAAATGAAACTTTCTTACAGGCATTTAAACTTGGCTAATTCTCGATACCATACAAATGGACAATCGGCAGATGTTACTCTAAGGAAATAAATAGAAAATGTGAAATGAAATTTCGCCTAACAGGGCTTCGTTTTCAACAAACTAGAGTTTGAACGTGTTCAGTCAAGGATTAACTTGATAGACGCAGTCTCGATGAATTTTTAAATTCGATTTTCTCGAGAACTGTGCTTCAAGCGAGATAGTCCCAGTCTGCAATTCTTTACTCACTTTCATATGTATTGTAGTTTCTATTCAGCTGAGAATTAACCAAGGTTCGCGTATGCTTGTTACTTTTCGCTTACTTCCATATGTGCAATGAATAGTTCTTCCTACTATCCGTTTCCGTGCAATTGACAATTAGCAAGTTCGTGTACGAGCAAGCTTGTTAATTTTTACTTCTTCTCACATATGCGACAGTTTTCTCTCGGACGATCCGTCCCTGTCGTGTCTCAAGCTCGCGTGTGACTCTCAAGTACACAGACAAATAAAACTCGACTTTCTGGAAAACAGAACGTCGTAGGCAAAAGATCTCGTTTCACATTTTCGACTTATTTTTTCGCTTAGAACCGTCGCTTTGCCGCTTATATTTTTAAATAACAATTAAATGGACCACGCTGTGTAATCACTCGTAACTTCCGCAGACGACGATGAATTCACGATAATGGCTCCGCCGAGCTTAAGAAACGATCGAAGAAAGAGAGGAAGGGAAGGAAGTCCGAGCGGAAAGGAATGAAATTTTCCACACGACAATTCCGCAATTCCTGGGGTCAGGTTTGGTCCGACGATGACGGCAAGCGAGCGGGCGGTCTTCCGAGGCGCCATCGATCCCTCGATCGATAGAGACGGCCATTGGCTTCCGACGTAAATTCCAGACAGACAAACCCCATTGGATTCGGTACATAGCCGCGTATCTACGTACATGCAAGCTCTAGGAGCTTCGATAGCCGCTACTTCGGCACACAGTGGCCGTGTGCGTTCGAAGATATCTATGACCGCGCACCAAGCCTCCCTCGTTCACAGAACGCCCTTGTCCCTTGCTAGAACCTACTGGCCGTACACGGTATGTAAACAATTAATCCACGCGATTTTGAGGGTCGAGATTGCCGCTCAGCTTTAGGGGGAATCGCTACTTTCTGGGTGCACACCGATAGCCTCAAGTATGATAGGTGTACGCGATAGTTTGCGGAGGGTAATGGCGGAGAACAATTGGATTTATGGCTCGGAAAGGTAAAATTGCCCCAGATATGTACATATATATGTATATAAATGGCAGGCATTTTTGCCAATATAGCGATATTGCGGATATTGAAATGAAATTCGAATTTAGGCGCAGTCGAGTTCGTGTTGGTTATTGTGTGTTGGATTATGTCAATTTAAATTTCCGTTCTTGTTTCATTCTATAATCAATCGATCGTTGTGCAATAAATATCGTAACTGAGTGTAAACTTGTTTCATGAAGGAAAATTTGTGATTGAAGAAATTAGCTGCAGCATTTGGAAATCTTTTTTGCGATTGCATATGTTTGTTGATCGTAGTTGTGTAAAAGCTCGGTGTTCTTGCGACGTTAGGTCAGTCTGTTTGTTAAAAGTGGCCTAAAAGCAGAAATGTTGTACGTTGTATATTAAAAAGAACTTGAATGTACAATAGAATATTGATTGTCTGATGTTTGACAGTTTCCTATGGTGTTTGTAAATTTTTTATGTTAAGTGTTCACGTACTTTTGTGAACCAGAGAAAATTGAAAGTCGAAATTAGAAACTTCGTTAAGCTATTAACAATTAATCAATGGTTTATATTTGGTAATTATTTTTTATTTATTTATAGCACTTTCTTAATACTATTAATAAGACGATATTGTCACTTTCAAATATACAGTTTCTTTCAAAAGTGAATTGTCCACAATTATCTGTTTGACATTGAAAAATAAACCTAGCGGTTGATCAGCTATCTTTTATTGATTGAACGTGCAGGGTCGTGGAACTACCGGTGCATACTAAATTCTATCTATAACTTCATTCTATTCTAATTTTCCCAATTGCTTTATTCTATTCTGAATTTAAAGATGTACAAATTTCAATCATTTAATTCTACCAGTTTTTAAATATGCTTTGTGTTGAAGTAATTATTTCAGGAAAAACTCTACATCTTTTCTTTTGTATATCTGTGACCTGGAGACCGCTGTTACGAAGAGAATAGAATTTAGTGAAACTAAAAGTTCGAAATAAAGAGAGGACCATATTATTGTGGCCTTGAATATAAATTTTGTTTTGGGTTACAAAGTCTAGAAACAAAACAGCTATAAGTAGATTTCTATTGTTGTTTCTTGTAGCCTTTAGCTATAGCTACATACCAAGGTTAAATTTTCGGTAATGTCCTTTGCTACAAATATATGAACGTGGTCCTCATTCTTCTTCCTATTGTATTCTAACACTGTAGAAGTGAGCATCTGGATTAGCATACACTATACTTATACCTATACTTATTTCAATATATTTTTCTATTACAAATCCATCTACTAGTTCCTCTATCAGTCAACCTCAACACTTTGGATAAATTTCATTTAAAATAGAAAATAGATATTACGCAATATAAAAGAGTCGAATACCTAGAAGCAGAGCAAGTTAAACATGAAGGGCGTGTTAAGATTGAGTAAACGAATGAATTTACTGAATTTATTAGACTTATTATAGGTACAGGTATTATAGGTGGATTTTAAAAGTAAATAAATTATACTTTTAATTAAAAATACCGCGAATGACAATGTTTATAAAAGGAAAGCAAATTAACTTTTGTATAATAAATTTACTTATCGATATCATCGATATCAAAATAAATTTCTCTAAGTATAATTTTGTCTACTAAAAGCTAGGAAATTTTCAAATTACAATTTTGAATGGATGCTTAATCTCTTTCACGTATGTGGAAATATGAGATGTTATTAACACACACGTACCACATTTTAATGTTTAATATCGTACTTCAAACAAAACAAGAACGATTTTAAGATAATATTTCCAGTTAAAAATACACGACGGAGCTGTTCAGAGTGTAAACGTTGAAATAATGAAAACGTACTAACAATAAGCGCACTTAATGCAAGTCTTCCATCTCTCGCGAGAATGTACGATTTATTTTTCTACAGATTTGCATGTAATGAGTTAACCGCTTCAGTTATCTCGTATTTCATTTCATAAATCCGCGAGGAATAAAAACGAGCAGCGCTGGATGACGGTAAATTTGAAAAAATCATCGCTTCCACTTGCAGTTTTAATAATCTTGTTGGACACAATTGTTTTATTCGCACAGTCAGTCACAAAAATCTGTCGACCGAAAACTCCACCGAATTGTATATAATATACGACACACATGCACATCTATCCGTTGAAACTAAAAACGCACTTTGTTACAGAATTACGTACTTACAAATCAGCGTGAAATGATTAAATTTCCTCGGTCTGTTAACGGATTTCCAGGAAAAATTGCAAAAATGTAAAGCATGCGTGTACGTAGGTCGACAAAATGTGGAAAGGAAAAGAAAACCATCAACTACGAAATAATTTATCAACGCCAAGAAACTGTGTCTATTACAGGTTTCCACTACGAGATATTAATATAACGTTAAATCTACCTCATTTTTATCGAACTTTACTTCATAATTTTTACGTCTTGTTTGTACGACGTCTGTCTTTGTTATAATGTGTCACATCGAAAGGATACAGGACAAAATGTCCAAATTTCGTGCCACGAAAACGTTTCTGTCATTTACCCAAAACTAAAACTAAACAAATGATTACCTTGAAAGCTTAGTAACGAAGATCTGTAACCGTCTGTTTTATAAAACTTCGTGCAGATTAAAAAGTATATACATAACAGTATGCGTTCATCAGTCGGTGAGAAAAGTGTATCTAATTTCCTTAACCCTTAGTTTAGTGAGGAAACGTTTATATTATTAGCCTTTTATGCGCATGAAATCTCCCGATCTATACAAAAATCAAATACAAATTTTTTCTCTATTCGTCTATTTCTGAAAAACTAAAAACTTGTTGCTAATTTCGTCCTCGGCAATCTACGTCGAGAGACGAAACTGGGCACAAAGGCATTTTTTAATATAATTGCCATTTCTAATGGAAAACAGAACGAGATGGCCACTTCGAAATACGAAAATAAAATCAATATACTACGCTCCATCAAAAATAAACGAATCGCGTACTTCAGATGTTGAAATAGAATTTCGAATATTAAGAAATAACGTAGTGTCCTAGTCGCGAAACAACAGAGCGTTACAGAACACTCCGGAAACGACGAATACTTTTGTTTATGCTGTCGCTCAACAAGCGGCATTTCTATTTTAAATTCCAACTGCCGGACATACAGACTGGTGCACTTAACAACAAAGATTGGTCAGGGAACGAAACTTGGCCCGCTTATCCCGTGTAGACTTGTATGACCAATTGTATGTCGATAAGAGTTTAATGGATGGAAATTTGATCACAACGATATTCATGGAATAATGCAGAATTTTCCATTTATTAAAAAACTTCTGCATGGTACGCGTAACAAGTAGATCTTGAATTTAATAAATCGTTGAAAACACAACGGAACTACTGTCGTTTTTATCGAAACACGTATCGTATTTCTCTTCCACGAGTAATCAAAGTTTTGTTCGACAAAACAAAAAAGAAAAAAAAAAAGAAAAAAAACAGAGAGAAAGAAATACAATTATTTTGTAGTGCTCGAGCGAACACGTCGAGTTTCCGTTGAAAGTGCTCTTTCGAATTCGTTAGCCGAAGAAGTTATTCACGCCCAAACGAATCACGCGAGTACACGTATCGGTCTCAAACGCTTGACGCCGCTCTATTTTACATGGCGCTTCGATAGAGCGAATTATTTTCACGCAAGAAGAAACACAATTTCGCTTTTACGCTATTTTCTTTGAACTTAAACTCTGAACACCGTTTTAAGCGATCGTTGCAAGTTTCAAACGGGGCAACGAAGGCATTTCAACCAACGGAATAACTCGCACGAGTAACGCAAAGTAAAAGTCGTGGCGGCGAGAAAAACGATATGGCGACTTAGAAAAATTGCTTTCAACCGTCAGAAATCCTTCCCTCTATCTCTCTGATTTACTGACACCGTTCGCCCTGGATAACGTTCTACGTGTTTCTTAAACTAGCCGCTTAAACTTTTCATTACTTACCAGGTGAAAGATTACTTTTTCGCTTTGATAACATCTTAATTGCTTGTGTGTATTGTACGTTATCATCCATAAGTATTTGGACACCGACAAACTATTACAAGTACAATAAAGTGTATCAAAGTGAAATTCCTTAATCTAACTTTATCCTTTGTAGTGAACAATTTCTGTAACGTTCTTACCTAATTTACAAAGAAATGAACAATCCCTCCGCAGGGATGTAGATGGATAAACAGATTGTTGCGAATTCTCGACTAAAGAACAACCGGTCAGGTCAAACCGATCGGTCGATATCGCGTACCTCGAATGAATTAACACTCCAGGTGGAGGAGGTTTAATAGATCGAGTGTTAGAGTAATCCAGCACTGTATTTGCACTTGTTGTATATATTGAGATATGTATAATTTTATGTGCTAGACTGGATTAGCTGAGTAGTAGTGATACATGTATGTGAATATCAGTGTGTGGAAGTATGTGTGTGCGCGGCGTCTCGAAAACAAAGAAATGTAAGCTGTCCAGTCAGTTAACAGTCTGGTATCGATGAATATCTTTGAAATCGTTTATCAAATAACTATATAACTATTCTAATATAAATGCTAAGTATAAATTTAGTGTTCCTATACCATTATTTCGGCTATTAAGATCAAAAATTCTCAACAGTATAAAGGTAAAGTGTGATGTTATGAACACGGCGGTGGTAAGATCTTGTTGCACGGTACGATGTCTGATGATGAACAGGTTTTTTACCTGACCTCGAAGTCATTAGGTTTGCAGCTCGAGGAGGATATGTAATTCGGAATTTCCTAAAGAAGGGAATGACCTGTCCGTGGCATAAACGGACGGTCACCCAAAATTCCGAACACAGATGTACTTTCAGAAATCATCAAATAAAATTACTTTGCAATTATTCTTTATCGGAGGAAGATTTTCAAGGCGCAAGTTCGTTCGCATAGTACTATGCATAAGATTATTAGAAATATATAAAATAAATCTTGAAACGAAACTTTGTAATCTCTCGTGCGATTTCAAGTTCCGATACCGATAGACAGAAAAGTGGACGTGAATCGGTGCAAGTAAAAGGGCGACAATGGCAAACAGAACGAATGATTTAGCGAAACGCGGAGAAAAAGGCGGCAAAAGAAAACAGCACGCCGCCGCCTGACAAAACAAACATCGCAGGAAATCGCGACCGATTTGAATTTCAAACATGACGCTATATATATTAAATTATTATTCCGGTTTGCGTGGCGTTCGTCGTCGTAACGCTTGGGATCTACATTTTAAAACGGCGGCTCTCCGTTCCTCGATTGTCTAGAAAATCCTAAGGGTATCACCCTTATCACAGCTACATACACAATCGCTGTCACTCTTCGAACGAGAACGCGCGCAAGGATCCGGACAGAAATGGAATATCAGGCTGACGAGATGGACGGATATTCAGAGGCAAGCCAGCGCCGAGCCGGAGGATCGCAGAAGGATCAAACACGGACGGATACAAACGGGGCTGGGACCGGCTGGGAAACTCGCAACGAACGTGGAATCGTAACAAAGAGGGAGTAACTCGGCTAGAGCTGACGCAAATCGGTGCGAGAGGGAATGCGGACAGAGAAGAGCCAGGGAGAGAAGGAGAGAGAGAGAGAGAGAGAGAAAGAGAGAAAGGGAGAGAGAACGGTAGGGAGGAGGCTGGGCGCAAATTACTTGAGGTTTCCGGCAACTGGCGCTAATTGAATTCCCCGATGAATCGAACTCTGCATAGTGCAGCCGAGCGGAATATTGGCTCTTTTCAACGGCGCTTCAAATGGACGGTCGCCGACGCGGCCATCGGACCTCGCTTTACTCGACCAACCCTTCTGTGTTTCAGCCTTTCGGAGACCAGCAGACAGTCGAACGGTCGGATACGTTAACCGTTGCCGATCACCCTGATGCGTTCGATTCACGATTCTTTATTTCCTGCCTGTTTCTACGCCTGCATTTGCCTCCAGAGTACCCGCGTATGATTGAAATCGGCGGATTCGGAGGAAAGTAATTCTACGTTATCGCTATCGCGCGCTAGGCAACGATTGCTTTGACCGACGCTTGGTATTGGAACGAATAATTGGACCATACGGTTAATACGCTTGAATTAAATTAATTAGAGATAATTTGTCTGTTTCGGAGGTTGTGGATGGGCAAGTTATTGGTTACGAGCAATAAGTTAGAGAATCTAATAATTCTGATTGTAATGATTGTTTACTTTAATTGATTTTTATCTGAACCGGAGATGTCGATATTTCTGATCGAACCCGCAAAAACTGATCGTTAATGCTAAACAAAAGAAAAAAAATATCGGCGTCCATTCATACTAAATAAATAATTGCCTTTTCCCTTTTATATTACAGTCTATGTATAACAAAATTCATTTTCGATATGTTAAATAATTTTTGTTCTTTCGTACTACACACACGCACACGCGCTCACTTCTCATAATAATTTAACAGGAGTCATATGATAAGAACTTCGTGGTCATCGTGTGGTCATCATAACATCGTGTCTTTTCAATCGAGCGAATTCGGATTATAAGAGTTCCCAAGAATTTAGAAGGAAAAGAAAAAACAAAGTACGACATAATTAAAGAAACTCGAAAGTGCTGCAAGTGCAACGGAATTGGTAAAAATACAGACACTAAAAATCAAAAATTGCAAATTATCAAAAGCTGATTACCGATATAATGAAATGGCTTCATCGCGACACAGACGACGATAATGACGATTTTATTAGAATAGAAACAGCAAACGAAAGTGCTAATGAAGACGTGCCTTGTCATAACGAAGCATTCGTGGCATTTACAGAAGGGCTTCGATGATTCGAAATACAAAAAGAACGTAACTCTATGCAGTTACTTATGTCGACAAAATTGTGTAACTTGGCAGCCAAAAAGATGCGGCATCCATAAATATTTCAAGAATCTGCTAATTAATCTTAATCTGTGTTTGAAGAAATAAAATTTTATAGCAGAAAAGTGATTGGTCCTATTATGGAAAAATTCCATTATCCGAACAGGTTTGTCTGTCTATTAGTTCGGATAAGGGAGGCTCTACTGTGGCACATCAACTCTTTGTCCTTCGACAATTTCACATAAATGGAGTTCTACTATATTTGAAATTTTACAACGCAGAGTTTATATATCGGAAATCTATGGAAATCTTTAATTATTCGTTGCTTATATTGCTATGAACATCACATATTTATGTAGGAATGTTTATTACAAATTAACAGAAAAGAACAGTATGATAAACACAATATTGTAACACTCTCGCAAAATTGAATATAATATCGCACTTCACGAATTCGCTTAACACTATTTCTACGTCTCAGCTACACGATGAACTTCTCTCGACCACGATTAATTCAACTCTGACCATTACCATTACTGTAACAAACCCTGGCAACGGTCATAACACTCCTTGACAACATTAACATATCTTAACAACGTTTATAAACAATCAACCACGTCTTTCGCTAACGTCACACCATCCCACATTTATTTATGTAGATCCTTGTCCTGTCTAGATATATCTTTGTCCTACAATAGGAAGGAGATGAAACATATAATTTTCGATTAAAAGATGTAAGAAAACTACACAATAATTATTCATAACTTCTGATCACAATTTCATGTACAAAATCAAAGCTTTCAAAGGATAAAAAGATCTCCGAAATAACCACGAACAGCGTATAACCGTCTCGTTGACGCATGATCGAAATTCCAAAATTTAATGAAACGTTCAAAACTAGAAACTGCACTCCACAGCGGCGCACTCGCCTGCGCTACTCCTTTTTTTGCAACGAGCTGTAGGTAGTTCTCGGTTGAAATTTCTTATCAGAGGACGATGCGTAATTTCAGCAGCTGCATGGATTATGCGGACTCGCGTCGCTCGGACCACGGCGATCACGGAGACAAACAGAGAGAGAGAGAGAGAGAAGGGCGAATGTCGCAAAAGCGGAGCATAGTCGCGTCTGCGGCATAGCAGATAAAGGGCCGTCGCCGGATAATTACCTCCCCTTTAGTCGGTAGCGAGCGTAATCCTCGCCGGGGTTGGGAACGAACGACCATACCCGCCATGCAGCTTGACGTTCTTCGTTCATTGCCTGGATATTTCGCCTTCGTTTCTCCTTCGTCGTACCATCGGCCATGGCCTCTGCTCGTCTCTGTTTCTTCTTGTCGTCGCTGATTCTCGCAGCTCGACGAAATTAAATGAACGTGGGGCCCCGGAAGGATCGCTTTGATGTCGGCCCGCGGACGCAAGTAATTTATTTTCCGCGGATACGGTCGGTGGGAAACGCGGCAACAACCGGTGTGGTGGCATGTTCTTTGATTACATGCGTTGGACACGTTAATTTGCGCCGGGGCCAGTTTCGTCCAGCGTCAAACTCAGACCGGGATCCTGTCGCCGGCAGAAAAGCCGGAACCGCGTTTTTTGGACAATTCGTCGCTGGGTGACGCGTGCGTGGCCCACGCTCCACCTGCATCAACCTTTCATCGCCTGAAATTTTTCTCACCGTGACACCTTTTCCGAGAAGAGTGACGGATGTTGCGCGTCGCTTTCGTTGCTATGAGTTGCGATCCGCAACTGTTGCAGATGTAACGACTACCGGACGAATTAACGCGATGGAATTAGTTTCTGGAATTAATCGGCCAACGAGTTCACATTGGCATACTTTTGTGCTCAGATTTTTTGAAATCAAGAATTTTAGGTGAATTTGCAGAACTGTTCCGTCCTCTCGGATTTCAATGATTTTTGAATATGTTATAGAGATCGACATTTTGAGCAACTTTTTCCTATATATATAACCGTCGGTCTCTCTTAGTTTCCGAGTATTCACAAAAAATTATCGGTATCACTGCAGCGTGTTTCTGACTATAGTTGTGCGTGAAGACATGTCTGTTATAATTTGTAACTCGATTAAAAGACGATCGTTAATGTTAACGCTTAATATCTTTATAATTAATTTGTTATTATTTCACGTGGGCGTTTTTTGCGATTTAAAATACTAGCCCAAACCTGAATCCAATACATCGATGATACTCATTTTTTCGTAAATTATAATAGACATTTCTTGCAGTTTCGCATATGCACGTTGTGCACGGAGCCTTTAAGCTCACCCAACTCTCCCTTTTAAACGGAAAATAAGCAGCGATCGATACTAATGCATACGTTGTAACAGACGCACAAATATGAGCAGACATGCACCATAGCGGTACCTGTAGTTTTTCGCATATATCTCGGAAACTAAGCGATACCGACGGTTATATGTATAGGAAAAAGTTGTGCAAAATGTTGATTTCTACAACATATTCAAAAATCATCAAAATCGGAGAAAATGGAACGTTCGTACAAGTTTAGCGAATTTTATTTTAAACGGAAACAGATTGTACGTGTTTGTAGATTTATCGAGAATTAAAATAATAAGGAACAATTTTTAAGAATTTTTATCTTTAAGCTTCTAAAGATTTTCATTAGAAAATAATACATATCACATTGACGTTTTCATTATTAATTTGTGCGAGTTTGTTAAATCCGGATGCCGTGACTACAAATCGATTAAAATACCTGAATACCTTTGAACGATAATGTATACTTATTGCAATGCCATAATTCCAAAGATGTCTGTTATATATATATGTGTCATATTATATTTGCCAATTGTATCTTTACATCGTGACGACTACGCGACGCGTCATATTAATGAAATGTAACCAATTTTTATTTGTAATACGGTTATCGGTGCTAAGGTAATTGTGAGTTTATCGGGTTAACAGTAATCATGAATTATGTAATTCACATGGGAGAGAATTTTAGCGTTGAAAGAACTGGTTTATTAATCATAGTAATAATACACGTGCATCGATGATAACAATAATTTGCTGTTGTGCTAATTTATGGAAATTTTTAGAGCTAAAAGAGATTTAATTGTCTTGTTTAATATTAAAGCAATGTCTTAGGGTGGTAATATTCAGATCAATAGATCAATATTCCTCGGTAGCCATATTGTCGTCCAATATGAAGCATTGGCTCTATGTAGATAATTATAATCATAGCATAAAATTCAGAATATTTTATTATTTTAATATACCATCAACATTTATTTGTAATATATTCACTGTAGAAATATTAATCTTCAAAATGATTAATTATTATGGAAATGAAAATTTAATGTGAATGGTTAAAACGAGTGACCGACAAAGAGTTTCGGTGCTAAAAATGCGAGGGACAACCAAATGCTTGAAATTAAAGTAAAGCAGATAAGGTAAAGACAGATTAAAGTAAAGTAAAGGCTTATTATAAATAATATTGTGTAATTATAATTTCATTATTGTATAAAAGTATAAACGTGCCTTTCCATCTTCCCTTTCTGAAGATAATTCAATAAAAACCTCAACATTATACATAAAATTTTGCGACAAAAAATACTGTATTGTTTTCAATAAATCAATTTACTCAATTCTAAGGAATAATTAGCTAGAGTGTCGCGCGTACATAGAAAGATGCTTTCCTAGAAGATCTGTATTTTTCAAATTGTTACACCACTATAACAAAAAGAGGTAAGGTAGATTTGTTGTAATTGGGGTGCACGATACCCCATTGTACAGAAAATTAGGGAGAAGGCTTTATAGCTATGTTTTGACGACCGCAGAAGGTTTCTTAATTAAGTGGTTACTGCCTTTCTTGTCAGTAGCCTGTCTTGTCGCTGTATCAAGAGAAATGAAGAGAAGTTTTTAAGACATTTAAGAATATACGGGCTCAGCTGTTTGGGATAATCTAGCAGATTAATGACACGGAAATTCAGCAAGACATGCACGCTAATAAATAAATAAATAAATAAATAAGTTGTCGACTAATGAAATTGACGAAACGCAAAAAATTATGAAATATAACATCCTTCGTTCAAACTTTCTTAGAACTCGCAATTCGCGAGTCACTTCACCTTATGTACGATTTCATTACGAATAAATTAAAAAAATAATCTTTCCATTACTGTACCTCATGATATAAAATCAAATAAAAATTCAAATGATAAATTAAAAACGAAGGAACTATGCTAATTAGGCACGTGTGCAAATTTCTAGCTTTACCGATCAAAGGAAAATATATAGCATTAATTAAAGCCAAACATCTCTGTAAATAACGTTGGTAAAATCAAAGGAAATTGAGGAACGTTTTACATAAATATTTTAATCGAGTAAAAAAGCGAGAAACGTTGGAAAAATTGAACAACTTTCTCCTCAAAGTCGAATGACATGCTTCGAGTCAAACTTGGAGTTTCTGTGAAAGTTAACAATATATTGGGAAGTTCTTTAATGTTGGCAAAGGAAATATGTTTACAGCTTTTTCTCGGCTGTGCAAGCTCTTCTGATTTTCATGATCAGAATTTTATTGCAAAATGCGCTATAAGACATGTACATAGATATATGTAATTCTCAACTCATAAATTTACATATTGATCCATTTTAATTGCGTTATAAATAATTGCAATGTAAGAACCGTGTACATAGAATGAGTAAAACTAATTATCGTAATAAGTATCGTAGTAAATTATCTTTTGATACCCATCCAAAACTTCTTCTAACAATAAGAGAAATAAATTCTTTGACTTCATCGAATAGGAAAAATAATGTTTTATGTATATATCCTACTACAGTTATTTACGGTGCAATGATATCAACTGAGAATTGAATTGTAGCATACCGTAGGTGACTGACTATACACAAACCTAAACTACTGACAGTCACGTTCGCAGCTAAAACAAACAGCTTTCAGTCCAATAAAGTAATTTAAAAATTTCCATTTTGAAGAGAACATGACCTCCAATTTTATGTGTATTATTAATAATTAATAACAGAGAAACGGTTTCTTTTACGTTTTTGTAAAACGTTCGGTTTTCGGTCGATCAAAATGTCGCTGCTATTGAACAAGTGTAAAACTTAAATAGGCTGGAAATTTGAATACTATCTGAAACTTTAACACCATCTATATAAAACTTTTGCATAAATTTCGACGTAAAACTGTCTCAGGAATGAAGATACAACACGATTATTTGATGTTTTCATAAAAAAAAAGGAAATAGAAGATTTCGAAAGAAACATAAAAATGGATATTCGTTGCCCACAATAGAGTTGAACACACATGAGCAAACGCAATCTTCGCGTTCCTCAATTATGATAACATATTTATTCATTTTTATATATAGGGTAGTTAGTAACTGGTGGTATAAGCGGAAAGGGGGTGATTCTACGCGAAAAAAGAAGTCGAAAATATAGAATAAAAATTTTTCTTTTAATTTTTTTTTCAATTTTTCCATCGAGACAACGATCTACAGCGAGATCCGTTATAACGTACCGCACGCGTACCGAGCGAAAATTCAAAGTCGATTTTCTCGAAAACAAAGGCTCAAATGAAAAATGTTTATTCCATATTTTCGACTTCTTTTTTCGCGTAGAATCACCCCCTTTCCGTTTGTACCACCAGTTACCAACCACCCTGTATATTTCCGTAAGTTCAATCCATTATAAAGCAAAAACGATGGCCTATTAAATAAATTCCTCACCACGAGCCAAATATTATTACGAAACAGATGCTGAATTATCAGTGACTCGCGCAACGAACAACGAAACAAAGACGAACCGGGTAAAAGTCGAGTCCAAAACGCGTTCTTCTTCAGAACCTGGAGTCGGATAACGATACGAACGCTCGAGCCACATGCAAAAACACGACGACAGATCGCGACGACAAATGATTCGATAACGGCATCGTTTCCGACAAAGCTAGCGATTATTAACGGGTCGAAGCGGAACATAGGAGAAATAATAACCAGCGGAGAGAACGAGACGAAGAGATTGGTAAGAGGAAACGCTAACGGTGGACGACTGCGACAACGCGCGAAGGCGCAGTATGACGAGGCATCGGTGGTAAAAAAGCATAGGAGAAAAGAAGGGTTACGGATGAATGGGAAGGCCGGGACTTTTCAAGCGATCAAATGTGATTGAACAGACACGGATGCCGCGTATTATTGAGCGAGCGACGCATTATCCAGTAATACGGCCGACTGCATCCGGCATTATCGGAAACTCGTTGCTCTGCCTCGACGAAGCCGTATTTAACGGGATCCTGAATGAATCTCCCGGCCAGAAGCCACATTCACCGACGAAATGACAGTGCGCAAACCGGGTGACCGATGGATATTCGAACACCCGTGCGCGTCGTATCACGTAGACGAGTACACATTCGAAGACACGAACGATATCGATTCCTCAGGAAGCGTATGTAAACTGAATCGATACGCGTCCTTGTTCGATTAACAGACTCGCTGGTAGGTAGTAAAATACGAGCTAATTAAATGGAAAATGGCACGCCTTGTGAATTTCGTGGACCTCGATGTATATTGTCAAGGTCAGCGTTCTCAGTAATTTAGCTTGTACATACGTACCTATACAATCGCAGCTTGGGTCCAGATTTTGAGATACGGAATTTAGTAGAAACAGATTTTGTTAGAAACAGATACGGAATAAAATTTGTTCGGTGTTGACTAATTCTACACTGAATAGGACTAAATAATTGATAGCGGATCGTTCTACGTGTAAAAATAAATCGAAAGCGTAGAGTAGAATTTCCTCGCAAAACGTTTTGTTTCCGAGAAAAATAAATTTATAAAAACCATGTATTAAGTCGTCCGAAAAGTTTCTTTCGTTTTATAAGGAAATAATGGATGCACAACATTTTTCGTTTTATATTATTTTATCGAATTACGTATGATCCACTTTGTTCTATCAAAATAAAGATCACAACGTTCGACAGATTTGGTTTCATGTTTGATGTCTTTCATGTAAAAGACGTGTCTATAAAAGAAAGACACTTTCCGGACAACCCAATACTAGGTCGATTCGTAACTAAATATGTTCAAACTCTATTTTCTGGATCCTTAGACGGACAAATTTTATTCCTAACCCACATTTTCGACTTATTTTCACACGTACTATTATCTAATCTTGCCTAGTCCGCGATTAGCACGTTCAAGAATTCTTGATAAATTTTCAAACTCGATTTTCTCGAAAACTAAGCTGAGAATAATAAATTTCATTCTATAGTCTTCCTTTAGTTTTCCACGAGGAATCACGTGGTGCCAGCTTTTACGTGTTATTCTGTATGTATGTAAAAGTATTTTTGATATTACAGTAGAACTCCATTTATCGGAAGCTGTAGAACAGACAGTCAGTTTATACTTTTTTATATATACATAGATTTACATATTTTATATAGATATATTTACATATATTACATACATATATATATCTTATATATGTAAATTCTATAAAATTCAAACTACCCGCCAATCGAAATTTTTACTTTTGCTTTGTTTTACCGCCAATCATTTTGCTGAATAGATTAGATCACGAGAGAAGAACAGTAATTTAGGACTTAGAAAATCGATTCTCAATTTTCCAGATAAAATTTGTAGTAGATTTGTTATTAACTGTTATTGTATTTAATTTCATTATTCCCAAAATAAACTCGCTTTTTCCTGAATCGATCGTCCGATTTACTCTAAGAATTTACGTTATTATATATATAATTAGAGTTCATTGATTTTCCTCGCTACTTATTACTTTTCGTTTATATAATACCACGTAGTTATCATTCAGACAAATCAATTCACTGTTGTCGACGACAGATCTTCGATTAAACAGAGATTAACTAAAATTTCATCCCAATAAATGGAGTTCTTCCGTGCAATAGCTTTTAGCATTAGATTCAGGTTTGGTTTGAGTTTGGTAATGGAAAAAGAAATTACAAAGGCAATTACAATTTACATGGAATTCTATGGTAATTATACACAACAGACGCCTATTTTTGATGTTGAATTCTTCTTTTCATTAGAAATAACTTTATTTCAAACACAGTATTTGTAATCTGCATTTCCTTTGTATGAACAGGCGAGTGATCAGCTTTAGAAATACGAGATGAACTACGCTCTATTAGACAATGATTTATATTACAGTGGATGCGTGTTCTGACAAACTACTCTTTTCGTAGAATGAAATACCTGAACATCGAATTCCATACATTCATAAGAATTTATGTATACTATCTACCGCGTAACTGATATGAAATCAGAACTCCTCGGCGATGAGTTATCACGTACAATGTATAGAACTCGATTGTATGTAATAGAAACGACTCAGCATTTTGCCGACGTTAAAAAAAGACAACGCAAGTGAACAAGAAAGAGGTGGGAGAATCGGCTGGGCGAAAGGAAATATATCGGTCAGACAATGTTAATGCAACAATGGAACTTTTTTGTTTGCAATTTTTGTCGAATAAAACTTTCACCAATGTAATTGGCAGGTTTGTCTGAGTAAAACAAGACCAAACACGATATAATTTGAAGCATATTTGCTTATCTACTGACATTAATTTATTTTCTTTCGTCTATTAAGTATACATGTAAATGTGATTTAAACTATATCCCCTTTGGACTCATTTTAATCAGAAAAATCTCACAAATCCGTTAGAACAAGTTTAATTAAAAAAAAAAAAAATAAAAAAGTTTCTTCGTTGTCTCGTGGATGATTAGTAGCTTGTCACGGACGATTGAATTTGCATCAGGTTACTCTACTCAACCATCGTACTTTGCGATGTATCAAAGAAACGATCGATCAATTGTGGGGAACATAGTGACGAACAATTTGCAGAGAAAATGTTGTATGCGTTTGATTTAATTCGTCAGAATAATAATTTGTCAGAACACGCATCTGCTATATCCATAGCCTTATCCGAACCGTAGTTTACAAGCATAATTTCAGTTATATGATCACGCGTTGAATGCGGTACAGAAACAACTGCTCAACTTCAGTTTTCCGAACATCAGCTGCTACTTGCTCGAACTAATAATAAGAGCTGCAGGTTATAACTAATAAACCGCTACCATAGGAACTATTCCATCAGTTGAACAGTTCTGCCTGCCAATTAATCCAGGTAAAGCACGTTCTATCCTAATAATATTTCTCCCAACATTCTATCCACTATCCTATTTAGTTTTTTGACCAATTTTAAAATGTAACAATTGTACAAGATGCAAAATTGACTAAGAAATTCAGTCGACGCACCACATGCGTCAATAACAGCGAATGTATTAGGAAAGCTCGTTGAATTCATCTATTAAAGAAAATTCTATCTTTCGAACTTATTTTTAAAATCATAGAAATCTGAGCTCTTAAACCCGGCCAATTTCGTATGATAATTTACGCAAATATTTATGTCAAACACTATTTTTATTGGTCACTAACAAAAGTTTATTACAATCGCTTACGCAGAAGGTAAGTATCACATGTAAAATTCAAATTAAATACGGGGGCAAGTCGTAAATTCGATTCGAAGTTTATACGAAAAGTTATTTGCCAATGCTGTAAAAATTTCTACGATAAATTCTAGTTTTCGAAATGGAAGCTAATATGTTTTATGATCTTGACCCACTTTTCTTCGATGGAAAGTATGACTTTTCGGAAGAATCATGTTATAAATGAAGCAATTAGTTCACAAGATCGTTACAAATGTCAATTTTATTACGTTTCAAACGCTGATATGTTCTTTAATATAACAATAATATTTATGCTTTAAATGCAGCTTACATTTTACAATTTGTGGTCAACGTGGATTGCACTTGAAACTGTGATCTATACCGCGACGATATAAATTGTAAGAAAAAGAATGAGATTACTAAACTAAGATTCGCTCCTGGATTTTCTCTTTGCCGGAAGATTAATGTATCAATTGAGTTGTCCAGACTATCGAGTGTTCCGGGTTTCCGATTTTATTTTATTTTCCCAAGTTATATTGGTTTCCTTCGAGTTTCTCTATCTGAGCTTTTATTTCTTTAGAAAATAAGAATTTACAGTTACTTTTCGTTAGATTCGACTTTATTTCGCGATATTAATCATTTTTAAGTGTCGATTGTTACAAGAGGAATTAGAAGATTTAGGCGAGATAGACGACGCGCGCGTTTCCGAAGTAACCGACACATATGACGATCTTGTAGTCCGAATACACACCCTCATGGATGATACACCAGCATCGTCGTCGAAATCACAAGGCTCCGAGTCGTCTAATGTCGCCGAGCCGACATCAGTTAAACTGCCGGAAATTCACCTGCCTACTTTTGACGGTGCCATCGAAAATTGGCACTCCTTTTACGACTCCTTCTTATCCACTATCGATCGAAGCGAGCGACTTACATCCGTGCAGAAATTTCACTACCTACGATCCTCTTTGACCGGAAAGGCCGCGCGAAGTATACAATCGTTAGCCATCACCGAGTCAAACTATGCAATCGCCGTCGACGTGCTTAAGGAAAAATTCGACTGCCACCGTCAAATCTGCATGCGCCACCTAGACTTGCTTTTCGACTATCCGAAAATAGTTAAAGAGACACCCGAAGCCATAGACGACTTTCTCGAGACGGTCAAGATAAATATCCAAGCGTTAGAGAACCTCGGTGACCCAATCACATCAAACACCGTTCTTCTCAAGTTACTTACATGGAAGCTACCCCCAGCCATCATTCGCAAATGGCAATGCACCTTACCAGACAAGAAATTGCCGTCATACACGCACTTAATAGACTTCTTACAAACAAGGACAAACGGCGATCAAACGAACGCTCCAACACCAATGAGAAAAGGGGATACCTACCAACACACTCGTCACCGACAAAACGTACGGCATGAACGAACACATATTACAGATCGGATGTGGATGTGTCCGACCTGCAAAGGATCTCACGAACTCAGATATTGCAAGGTGTTTAAGGCCAAATCGGCTACAAAACGCCTCGAAGTTGGTAAACAGGAGATCGAGGGTTCGTATCCCTCCGGGGCCTCCATACTCCCCCCGTTGAGAGGGTACCGATCAAAAGTTCTGTAAGGTAAAGTTAATTGGAGCTGCCGCCCATCTCCATGTTGATAGTTGATGGCCCGTATTCTGCTGGATCGACTTGGCTCGATGGTAGGACGAGCTGCGTGGCACCTCGATCCAAGATGCTCCTTGCCGTGTGAACAACGGCCGTCCGGATGATGCTATCGTCCCCAGGGTGAACTTGGCGAAGGCCCGTTGCCTGGATGGCACGTTGTCTCCCTTGTAGTCTAGATCGCCGTTTTCCTCGTCGATGCCGAGCGATTTCCAGGTGAAATTCACGACCCAAGAAGTGTCGTGAATCTTGCTTCTGGAAGTGTCGTTAAACACCTCGGCCCAGGAAGTATCGTCGAAGGGAACGTCGGTGATGCTTGGTGAAGATTCATCAAGCGCGGTGCGGAGGTTTGAGGTTGATTGGGAGGCTGGACTCCCCCCGATGACCCGCTCGAATCGCATTCTCTTAGTGATGATTCTTGGTAGAGGAGAAGCGTTGGGCGTCGTGATTTGGACTTGTTTTGCCATTGGAGAGTGTGGTAGCGTCGTTGCAGCCAAGGGTGACTTCAGGGAGAAGTCCGTGACACGCGACTTGTTCGGTGTGGCGCTCTGTGAACTCAGTAGAGAATCGTTGAGATCAGATAGAATGTTCTGTAAATTACCGATACCATTTGAGTGATTAGTCATGGTATTAATAATGAGGCAATGATTCTGAGTAGGGCCAATTGCAGGCGTAGCACATTTCTGAGGTGGCGAAGGAGGAGTCTTCGCGTTACGTCTCGAAGTGTGACTGTCCGATGCAATGTTTCTAATCTCGGGTGGTGCAGATGACGTGATGTAAGAGAGATGATTGGACGTCGATACGTTGTGTTGGACGTCCATCGTGTAAGTATTGGCCGAAGAAACACTGCCCCTGGATGGTTTGTTCACAGTGGATTTCGAAGCCTTTACAGTAGGTTTCGACTCGACGTTGACCTTGTTGCTATCCTGGATGGGATTCAACCCGTTACTATCTAGGTTGTGGGCTGCGGTTAAAGAGTCATGAACGTTCGATGCTAATGTGGTTGTCGTCGGGCCGCGTTTAGGTGACACGTTGCGAGTGTGATGCGATGAGCTTCGCGTGTCATGCGATGGGATCGGTGGTCTCTGGAACCTGCTAGGAGTTTTGTTGCTGCATTCCGGAGGTTTTGGATTCGCTACTCTCTTGGAGGCATCCGTTGAGGAAGAATTAAGTTCGATGAGAGCGCTCAATCGTACTACCAGATCCACATAGACATCGAGTAAGTCCACAGGTGCGATGTCGTCGAGCTCAAGTAATTGGTCGTTGACAATGTTAAACCGTTTCCAAATGTCGTCGACTTGTTTTCGATAAGTTATTAAGGTGGCCTTGTAGTGCTGACCAGACTGTTCGTATTCGTCGAGTGATTTCGATACGGCCTGGAATTGGTCGCTTAGATTGCTTCGCTCCCGATGCAAGGAGGTGATTTCTGTTTCGTTTCCGGTTGCCATTGTTTGTTATATAGTTGAGAGTGGAGTGGTTATAACTTACTTCTGTTGACGATTGTCTAGTTGCGGCAGGAGGCTGCGTGGTTGCGTTTCAACCACCGAATTATACCTCGTCAAGGGTGACGATCCTTGACGTTACTGACCTCGCTGGGGGGTAACGCTTCCGCTGCTGGTTATGTTGGATTCACGTGGCACTGTATGATAGTGGGTGTCACTGGTATGCGCTTTTCACTTGACGCGTGATGCGGCTTTGAGGATCGAATGATTCGACCGGTTACGTGTCCACACTTTTCACTTGTCACTGAATCCGGCTCGAAGGACCAAATGTTTCGACCGGATGGGTGACAAAACTATCCACTGCCACTGATGATCCGGCTCGAAGGACCAAATGTTACGACCGTTCGCGGAGAGACGCGGTCGCGAGGAAAACGCGTCAGCGAGAGGCGTAAATTCTCGCTACGATTCGGTGAATCGACGCCGCGAAGTAGTCGTTCCCCTGTTTCGGTAAGATAACAGAGGTGGTTAAATGAGTATGACGCAGTAGAGTAAGTTATATTTCACCGTTTATTCCAACAACTTATAACGAAGGCAGTTACGCTGGTGCGTATGTACGAGATGAATGAGTGACTGATCTGCGGATGTGTATATATCCGGTTAAAGGATGTTGACCGTTCGAAGGATGTAAAATCAGTACTGTCTTGGGAGACGATGCTGTCTCGGAGGAAAGCTAAGGATGGGTGTGTCTAGCACACGGGACCATCGGATTTGTTGGTGCCGATGTTAGTTAAGAGAGTGAGGGAAATAGGCTTCGTTGTTAATTGGTTAAACGAAGGGTCTTAACCGCCCTCGAGAGAAAGTGGTTAGTGGGAGGAAAGTTGCAGCGTACGTGAGAAAAACTAACTTTCCCTAGTTAAGCCGTGGTAGACAATAGTCTTTGGAAATTCTTCGGAAATAGACGTTTGTTTGGTTTGAAGGACCTTTACTAGGAAATCTATGAGATTTATGGAAGGTACTTGAGGTTATTGAGGGTACGCAGTGAGTATCCGAAGACATCTGGTTGCCATCTTGCCCGTGGTGTGTGGCCTCGGCTCGGTAGTGTTACGCGACGTAACAGACTCACTTTGTCATTTAAATTTTGAATGGTGTTTGACAGAATTTGTTAAGAAGAAACGTTTATATATTTAAATATTTTATCTATTTCGGATTAACAGAATGACATATGTACTTTTGTTATTATTCATTTATATTTTCTCTTATATCATACTATACGTACTAGTGCAATATTTAAACAATATTTCATTTCAAAATCGTTTATGGTGTAAATATGGAGAGGAATATTTCAAACGCTAAAATATTAAACGAATATAGAATATTAAACGAATGGAAGGTATTTCTTAAACTAAATTTTAGTCGATCAAATAAACGATATGCATACGTAATTACTTAAAACCACACGATTTTAATGAAATTTTTTTAATAAATAGGATACTCTTGAAACTTTAAACGAAATCTTCTCAACCGTTTCCATGTTTGCAATATGTTCGACACAGTTTCGTATTTCTGAATATTTAAAAAGCCAAGTTTAGTAAAAAAAAAAAAAGAAAAAAAGAAACTTTATAATGTAAAAATAATGAAATGGTTTTATATTATATTTTTTACATCTTAAAATCTTTGTTTCTAAATTTATATTACATAGATCATTGAAATACGATAATTTATGATTTTCTTACAAGATCATTTCAGAATTGAAATTGTTCGACTGCATTTTTTGTTTCCGCGAAAATCAAACTTCTATAAATTTATTTATCGCAAGCAAATTATACAAAATAAAATTTTCGAATAAATTAAACAAAATAATGTTTGTGCTATCATACGACTTTTTGTACTTTCCACTCTGCAAAATTTATTAGCATCGTAAGTATAGCTAATATCGCTGGCCAAATTTGAAATCGTTTTCAAGCCAAGCGTAAGACACAATTTTATATCAAATTAGTCTCAAACGAAAGAGACATCATTTGTCTTTCACGTACATAAAATATGTTTCTTTATACATTTTCGATTACGACTTTAATCCCTTGTTGACTTCTGGTGATGCTTTCTTCAAAATACTTGTTATCGGCGATATTAGAAGCATTGTCTCATATGTGTGTTGCCACAAACAGCAATACATTAATTTATAACATTTTATTTCTCCAAATAGTGCCACCATATAGCGTGTGTAAATTTGTAAATCTATCTTAATCTATACAGGGTGGGGCGTTAATCGTAGTACATACGGGCAGGGGTTCATACTACGTGAAAAAATAAGGAAAAAGTTTAGTATAGCATTTTTTAATTTGAGATTTCGTCTTCGAGAAAATTGACTTTGAAGATTTGACAAAATTTAATTTAACTTAAATGTTTTAAATTTGTTTAATTTCGGGCTAAACAAGAGTAAATAGTCGACAGGGATTTAAAATGTATTTGAAAATAAATAAGATGCTTCATTGCGAAAAAGATCGAAAGTTCGAAAATGTATCATGCGCGTGTACGAGATCAGTTCGTAATTAAACATATTTGAATTTGATTTGCTCGAATATGATGCTTCAAACGAGAAAGTTTTATTTCACATTCTGAACTTATTTTCACGTGTACAGTAACCCCCAGTGGCTTGTTCGCCTAGTCGCCTCTTAGCCAAGTTTAAAGCACATCCGACGAATTTTCAAACTCGATTTCCTCAGAAACGAAGCGTCATATGAAAAAATTCTATTCTACATTTTCGACTTATTTTTTCACGTAGAATCATCCTCTGACCGATTGCACTACGATTACCGTTCCACTCTGTATATGTAACTTGGTCAATCTCTTACTCCTCTTTCTAATATATCTGCAAACTGCTACTGCTGCTTCCTATACATAAGAATATTTACAAATTTGGGAAAATAACACCACACAAATATATCATAATTCGGCAAACAAGAAATAAATCAATAGACCTTTGAAAATCATCTAGCCGGCAGACGTTTCCAGTCCAATTACACGCGTACGTGCGGCGTCGTATTTGAATACATCGTTAGAACGTGATTGACGCGTATTCGTGAGCGGGCAAACGTTGCCCTTTGAGTGATCAATCGTACACAGAGGTGGTTGCAAACAAGTCTGCTTTCAAAAACCATACGTACGCCTGTACCGGTACGTTTTATTAGCTTTTTTACGCGTTCGACGCGGCGCGAATATCACCAACGAAAAGAAGCATTTATTTCGAAGAGCAAACCGTTCGTTGCGATTCATCTCTGACTCGACACGACAGCGCAGCAATTAGAGGAGAAAACACAGAGAAAGAGAGAGAGGGAGAGACGATACAACTATATCCTCGCCTCGGTTCCAGATATTCTAATGTTCTACATGTCCAGCATAACGGTGACACCTGTACAGCAGAGATCGTAACAGGTTAATTCAGATTGAAAAGATCATAGTGTAGGATCTTTATTACACTTTATTTTATTTACGTTTATTTACAATAAATGGATTAGACAGATGTTGGTTAAACAGGAAACGATGGTTGTTTAACGTGAACTCTTAACTTTGCAACTCTCGTCACTACGGTTCCAACGTTCTCTCTCACGCGGACCACACTATCTCGACAACGCAATTCGCCCTCTCTGACTTCTCGATTCACACTCTCTGACTTTTCAACTGACACTGACTGTTAATTCGTCTTTGTCCCTTAGCATCCCTTTGTCGTTTGTCTTAGTCCCACCACGCACGTGTTCTGCAACCGCTCGTGGCCAGGGTCACGCAGGCCTTTTCCGCGAAACTATTCGATTGAAGGACCGACGATATATTGTTGTAGTGCCTGTCGACACTTTGGCTTTTTGGCGACATTGTTCATACACTAACTTCAATTATAAGAGCCCTGCTCTAGCGTACATATCTATCTTATCTTCGTGCGCTAAGTTATTATCTATTTATCTCTGCTCAACAGTGTAATCTAAGTGTTGGAAATACATAATTTATAATTCTGTGAACCACAGTGTTATACAAACTAAATCACCCCTATTATCTCAACGGAAATCAGGGGATCGGTCAATTCGTGGCGTTGATTGCTATAATCTCTTAGGTCTCTCGTCCACGATACTACAATAGTATACGTGAAGATTTTGGCTAAGAATAATCATTATAAACGACAAAAAATGCAAGTCTTAGTTTGAAGAATCCAGCAAACAGTTTAAAAGTTATGTAAAGTTGAGCGTTTATGGCGTATCTGACGGCCCGCTTTACGTTGGCTTTTCCACGTTAGCTTTTCCACGATTCGCCCAATGAGCGCAGAGACCTGGCTAACAAATGCACGTGGATGTGGGTCACTTTGCGGCGGAATTTTGAATTCTGAATATTGGATTAGGTTTGGGTTATGTTTTATTCTCCGGTCATCCTTACGCTAGGTTCACTTCGATATCAGTTCGATAGAAGCAATATCATACTAACCACCAAAATACGCTTAAAATGCTGTTTCACGTGTGCATAATTCTCGAACCACTGGATTCCTAAAGTTAAAACTTGCACTTTTGCATTCTGCACATTGAAAACTGTTAAATTGCAATAAAAAGAGGCGATAATTTTATGTCCTTCAAACCGAACTCTAATCAAAATTTTATTGGTTATCGGTAACCATAATCGATGTCAGGATTCTTTTTGGTTACCTGTTACCATTATCGATAATGAGATCTTATGGTCATCGACAACCACTATCGATGACAGAATTAATATACAGAATGGTTGGTAACTGGTGGTATAAGCGGAAAGGGGGCGATTCTACGCGAAAAAAGAAGTCAAAAATATAGAATAAAAACTTTTCGTTTGAGGCTTTGTTTTCGAGAAAATCGACTTTGAATTTTCGCTCGGTACGCGTGCGGTACGTTATAACGGATCTCACTGTAGATCGTTGTCTCTATGGAAAAATTAAAAAAAAAAATTTTAAAAAAACATCTTTATTCTATATTTTCGACTTCTTTTTTCGCGTAGAATCACCCCCTTTCCGCTTGTACCACCAGTTACCAACCACCCTGTATATCGTACAATACGATGATTAAAGATGCTTCTAAATTATCTTATACAATTCAAGCGTTGTTAATTTACTGTTGCCGGCGTATGGTACAAATAAATGGTCAGCTATGCGCATCTGGTTCGGTTGTATGGACAAAACAGAAAAAAAATGCACTGTTTTCCCTGGAATTTAATGACTAGAACGTCTAATATAAAAAGAATAAAATGAGATTGTAATTACAGTGGAGTCTCGGTTAACCGAAGTTTCGTATTATCCGAGGTGCATTGGGCTTTGTCATAACCTCATTTTTTTCGAAATTTTAATACGAAGCGTAGACAAATGTAAATAGTTAAATATCGCGAGACCAGTTAGCAAATGTTCGATCAGTTAAATAATTAACTCAGCCTAAATACACGTACGATATTACATTATCAAAATGTTTTCTACGATTTTATTATACGATTTACCGACACTAATAGACTTTTCCGTATTTTTGGAGCATTCGATTATCTACTGCATTATTTTTTGCCGAATATTCTACTGTACGGACGTTCATCCATTTACGGAAAATTTCAAGGTAGGAAAATTTGCAGAATACGCGTAATGGTCGAAAACATATAAAACAATCTTATAAAATATACAATACATAGACACATGCAGCTTACATTCCTTTAATTACGTGCGGCTAATTACCAATTACGCACAGTTCAAGTGTTCGACGATTTAATCGTCCAGACATATTATACACGTCTGAGTATGAAACTGCTCTATTACCTGTGCAAACTATTTACAAGTACATAACGCCATTGATTAACTAAACTCTGAACAATGGCCCTCCTCAAATATTAAAGTCGCCGCAATTATATTGAACGGTTTCGTTCGATTGATACGAACGAGGTTTAAGGACGTTCAATTCCCTGGAAAGCAGATGCAGCTGCGCCGTTGCCACGAACAATCGGAGCTTGGGAGAGAAAATGGGATGATGGCGAAAACAGCGAAGAATGGAAGAAAAGGGGAGACAGTCGTGGCGAGCGAACGAGTGACGCGCGAAAGGTAAACAAGCGCGCGTGCAAATAAAGTAACAAATCCGAAACGGTGGCGGATATGGGGGTGAAAAGTGGATGAAGCCGGAGGACAGGAGCGTTGAGAGAAAAAAAAGCGCGAAGGAGAAGGGAGAAACGAGGGAGAACAACGTTCCTTCCTTTGCTTCCGCTGGAAAATCCGTTTCACAGCTTCGCTAAGATATGCGGTTTTCTAAGAGGGGGAAAAAAGAAGAAGAGGAAGAGAAAGAAGGAGAAGGAGAAGGAAAGTGGCAAGACCCTTCGGTGGAAGGTTCCTGCTTCCCCTAACCGGAACAAGAAAATGCCCCTCTTCTCTCTTTTCCTGCTTTCGCATTTTTCGCGCCTTATTTCGTGTCGTCTTCCTCAATCTTTGTTTTCGTAACAGAGATGGACGTTATTCGACTAATTGCAAGTAAATGCAGCGAATAATTGAAATAAACAGATAAATACAGCAAAATTGCCTTTATTCGAATAACCACTATCAGAATAAAATTTATATATTAATATATTCTATATACTATATTATAATATATGTTGTTATTTTTATACTCAGAGGTAAGAGCAGAATAGTTATTATTTTATTGAATGGATAAATCTATCACACCGTTCTGAGCCAAAAAAACCTTTATTGCATGCGCTTACAAAAGCTGGGGATAAAAACGAAAAAGCATCTTAAACCTATCGATTAAATCTATCGATTGTAACTAAGATCATCCTCTAGTTACTATTTCTTATAACTAACGCATCTGCATATGGATGGCGAGCACGAACTCATTGTCATTTTCAACAATATAACTATATTATATATAATTATATCATATTATTAGTATAGTTATATATAGTATATTATAGTTATATTATATATACTACATAATATAATATAATATAATATAATATAATATAATATAATATAATATAATATAATATAATATAATATAATATAATATAATATAATATAATATATACTATACTATATAATATACTATATACTATATTATAATATAACTATAATATACCATATATAAGTATACCAATAATGTAATATAATTATATTATAATATAGTATATAGATTACAACTATGATAATAATATATTTTATTGTATATTATAATATAATTATATACTAATACTAAAATATTCGAAACCAAAGCCCAACATAATATACGAATGTTGTATCATTCGAACACTTTGCTATCCGAACATAATGTTTTTCAGTACATACAATACATATTTAAATAAGTACATATTTTATTAATGTCTATATAAAACGTAAAAATTCTATCATTTTTCCGATTGAACGAGTCCCGGTCGTAATAATTTACAAGAATGTACAAGAGAAAGGAGAAGCAAAAGAGGACGTAAATAAAAAACTTGGAAGTGTAAGTGCAACAGTATTGGCAAAAATACACGATGTTTTGAAAGCCATGATCACAGATATTAAAAACCAACAACGCGATATTGAAAATTATGAAAAGCAGGTAGGTTTTTCAGATGCTGCATACAGTAGAGAAGAAACCCCAAGTATACTGACGTAATGAAATGGCTTCATCGTGATACAAACGACGATAACGACGATTTTATTCAAATGGAAACAGCAAACGAAAGTGATAATGAAGACGTGCCTTGTCATAACGAAGCATTCGTGGCATTTACAGAAAGGCTTCGATGATTCGAAATACAAAAAGAACGTAACTCTATGCAGTTACTTATGTCGACAAAATTGTGTGACTTGGCAGCCAAAAAGATGCGGCGTCCATAAATATTTCAAGAATCTGCCAATTAATTTTAATCTGTGTTTGAAGAAATAAAATTTTATAGTAGAAAAGTGATTGTTCTATTATGGGAAAATTCCATTATCCGAATAATTCTCTTTCTCTATTAATTCGGTTCTAACGTAATTGCAAAGCAATAAGCAATATACGTTATCTAACATTTTCATATGAAGAGTGTTACGCTAAGAGGGTATACGATAAGAAGGTCGGGACATTGCAAAAGCTGAACTAGAAGGGGTGTGGAAATATCTCGAAGAAAGGAAAGGAAAGGGAAAGTGCCAAGGGTAAAAGCTCTGACAATTTTGTAAGTGAGTCGTAAGAAGGATTTTGTGCCAACAACTCGAAAAGACCAGGAACTTCCTACGTATGATTATACATATACGTACGCAAGCGAAGGGCCAGTTATGTTTGCCGAAAGTGGTATCGAGGTGTTGCCTAAGCTGTATATATACACATAGAAGCTTCTTATAGACAGTATATTTTGATGAAATGATTATTACCAACATTGGAAACCTCCAACACTACATATCTTTCAAATATAAAATACCAAATGAAAAGTTACTTCGTTTGATAGCTCAATATGAAACGATTGGAAGAAAAGTCACGATTATTTCAAAATATTGGTTTGGTAACTGTCATTTATTTTTTTAGTCATCTTTAAAGTCATTAGGTGGTATTGACAAAATCCCCAATCACTTAGTTGTCAATCCAATAGTACCTAAATAGTCGAAATAAACAATATTTATTTTATTTATTTATTAAACTTAGTCCCTGCCTTTCGGCTTTGGACGACTTCCGGTTTACATACTTTGAAATAAACAATATATTCATTACATAATTTTCTTCTTAGGTATTTTATTGAAGTAACTGCCATGTTTGCTGGGTATTTTATGCTTCAAGAATGATCAATATTATATTAGAATATCCAAGTTTCATTATCTGAACAATATTGCGCGGTAACGAAAAACAAATATACATAGTAGAATTTCGATTATCAGGATACCTACTACTGACGGAATGATTGCTTTCTGTAACATCGAATAACGAAACATTCGATTATCGAAACAGTGTTGCTTAATAAGTAAGGGACAAAATTATGTATTTAATTATGATTATACAATATCTTAATTTATCTTATTCTTTCTGCGTAGGTTATAATTCTTTCTTATACAGGGTGGTTGGTAACTGGTGGTACAGGCGGAAAGGGGGTGATTCTACGCGAAAAACGATCTACAGTGAGATCCGTTATAACGATTTTAAAATTCAAAGTCGATTTTCTCGAAAACAAAGCCTGAAACGAAAAATTTTTATTCTATATTTTCGACTTCTTTTTTCGCGTAGAATCACCCTCTTTCCGCTTGTACCACCAGTTATCAACCACCCTGTATATTTCACAGTATTTTAATTGAAAAGATCGTTTACTATATATACTTCAAGGAACAACTTTATAGAATTTAATTTAATATATATTTAATATAGAATTTAATTTAAGAGTAATTGAAATACAAATAGTTGTTTTCCTAGAACGTATATGAACTTGTCAGCTCCATTGCAACCGAAACTTTCCATATAGTTCAATGAATATCGAACAATTGGAATTGGCAGCCATCTGGAATGTTGGAGTTTAAGGCGAAATTATCTAACGGTTTGAACAAATCGTCTCGTTAAAACCATAGGTAAAAAAAAAGATTTTACCCCGGATCGTGTCAAATCAATTAATCACTTTTCCTCTTTACACATACAAAATCATATTAGATGAATGAACAAATCTTTTCCAAAATTAACTTAGGAATCGACTTGATAATTAAATCTCAGACTACAAATAGCTGGAAGTATTTAGCTAAAACGTATGAACGATTGAAATTTGGAAAAAATTAATTGTCTTTCCTTGCGATTGCACAAATTCTTTCGCAATAGATCCAGAGAACATTGGAGAACATTGGAATTCTGCCAAGATAGAACGTTTAGACATAGAAGAGAAGCAGAGAGAATCACTCACCAGTGCGTGTGGCCAAAAGACAAATTGCCAGCAACGTCGCGAGCTTCTTGGAAAACCTGCAGGCAAAAGAAACGTGTTGATTATTGATTGAACCTTCAGTCAGTAACAGTGGGCAAATAAAACAGTGACCGTACTATAATTCCAGTTCCAGTCGAAGATTAATTGTTTGATTTCTTCGAAAGTATTTGCAATTGATGGCTAGATTCTGTTCGGGCCTGATAAATTACAGACAAACTTCGTCTACCTCGAAATAGAAAGGTTAAGAACGTAGAAAATTTATCTGATTCAAATAAAGATGCAATACGATTCGAATTTGTACAATCGATAGATACAATCAAATATAAACATAATTTAGAGTGCTATTAAATGTTATTAAATGGTAAAGAAATAAAAGCTTGATAAAAATTTGTTTCATCAGCTAAAGATTGGGACAAATTATGGATATTTTATATATTTTTCCTATTATATAAATTCTATATTGTGCCTTTTTTCTTGCTACAGCAGCAGATGAAAGTCCTCGGCCAAGTGGGAAGAAATCAAATTTGGAGTTTCCTTAGTGTAATCTTTAGGCGGTTGGTTAACGTTTAAGGATCGTAAGTTATGAAAGCATTTTTATCTAAATAAATTGACTCTATTATGCGCTATACTATATTATACTATACTATAGTGTATCTATCTCTATACCTCTCTATACATTTCTATACTCTATCAAATATCGAGAACTTATTTTTAATTTGCGCAACATCTTCGCACCTGAAATCCTCCGCTATAATTTGCAGAAAAAAAATAACTGTTAGAAATATCGCTCGTTTAGCGTAAGTCTATGGTTGGTCAACGTTTCGAGTTGTAAATTATAAAGGCATTTTATCCGGATGAGTTCACCCTCGATGTGTATAATGTACTATGCTTTAACAGAAATGATACTGAAATATAAATGAGTACGGGAGCATAATGTCATACTTTACTGTGGAGAATTCTTTACGACACAGCACAACGCAGTAGGTACTCGTCTGCTGCAGGAAAACAAGTCTGAAAATACAGGCAACTGTCGTGGTGCATGCAATGAATAAGGTACATAACTAATCAGCCACACGAGACCATACAGTCATGACAAAAACTGACAGGAAGACTAACAATGAGACGATCCACGCTTTCCCTGTTAGTATCGCTTTTCACCTCGTTTATTCAAGACTTGTAAACTAGTTGTAAGTACCATTCCTAACGCGTGTTGACGAAATGTAATGAATGAGGTTCGCGTGCAAGTTAATGATGTTCCATTTATCTACATCTCGCTATAAAAGAGAACCTCAATTTGGTAAAGCAAAACGCTCCGCGCTGAACCAATTAAATAACATCGGTGTAGATATTCGACAATTAGAATTAACAAGATATTTAGCGCGACTATAATAATTCGTGGATATCATAAAATTATTTAAACAATCAATTAATTACATTAATTATATTAATAAACCTTGATGTTCAGTCGGGCCGTGCTTAATATTTGCACTTGCTTAAGATCGCTGTTTATGCTGTATATTAATTTCTTACTAAATATATGTTGGCAATAAATATTCTGTGATTTCTATGTACATTTTCTGATCGGTTTTAAACTTGACTAATCATGGCGGTCGTGTCTATTTCGTAGAAACTACAAAATTATTTAAATAACCAATTAGTTACATTAATTTTATTAATAAACCTTGATGTTCAGTCGGGCCGTATTTAATATTTGCACTTGCTTAAGATCGCTGTTTATGCTGTATACTAATTTCTTACTAAATATATGTTGGCAATAAATATTCTGTGATTTCTATGTACATTTTCTAATCGGTTTTAAACTTGACTAATCACGGCGGTCGTGTCTTGTTCGTGTCTATTTCGTAGAAACCACAAAATTATTTAAATAAGCAATTAGTCACATTAATTTTATTAAGAAACCTTGATGTTCAGTCGGGCCGTATTTAATATTTGCACTTGCTTAAGATGGCTGTTTATGCTGTATACTAATTTCTTACTAAATATATGTTGGCAATAAATATTCTGTGATTTCTATGTACATTTTCTGATCGGTTTTAAACTTGACTAATTGCGGCGGTCGTGTCTTGTTCGTGTCTATTTCGTAGAAACCACAAAGTTATTTAAATAACCAATTAGTCACATTAATTTTATTAATAAACCTTGATGTTCAGTAGGGTCGCATTTAATATTTGCACTTGCTTAAGATGGCTGTTTATGCTGTATATTAATTTCTTACTAAATATATGTTGGCAATAAATATTCTGTGATTTCTATGTACATTTTCTGATCGGTTTTAAACTTGACTAATCATGGCAGTCGTGTCTATTTCGTAGAAACTACAAAATTATTTAAATAAGCAATTAGTCACATTAATTTTATTAATAAACCTTGATGTTCAGTCGGGCCGTATTTAATATTTGCACTTGCTTAAGATCGCTGTTTATGCTGTATATTAATTTCTTACTAAATATATGTTGGCAATAAATATTCTGTGATTTCTATGTACATTTTCTAATCGGTTTTAAACTTGACTAATCATGACGATCGCGTCTCGTTACATGTTTCGTATAAAACGTAAACTATAGTAACAGTTGAAATATTTTCGTGAGTATAGCCGGAATTTATTAATTATAAAGGTTCTGTTTTTTAACAACACGATGTCGAAAAACGTATTTGAAGGATTTTACTGTTCAAAAATAACCTACTTAAAGGATGTTATTGTTGCTTCAAAAAATTTTCCAGAAAGATTTCGTGAAGCTAGCCGACAGTTGCCAAAAATCCTTGAAAAATACTCGTAAAACGAGCAGCTGTCTTAGAACATCTCTATGAACTTCCCGTGTGATCTCCGCTACGTCACGCAAACGCTCAAACGAACACAATTACCACGTACGCAAGTATGAAATTCGCGACGTTAATAGCGCATTTCCTTCATCTGTTTTCCTTACCAGTTGATGCTGCAATTAGCAACGTCATCCAATCAATTAGGTCAGGAACCGAGCAGGACTCGCCTACTGCTGCTTACCATTGCATAGTACGCAAGCGAAACAAAATTCATGCACACAATTGGATTCGCATACGAAGCAACCCACGTTTGCCAACATATGCACCTAGCCAACCTTGCGGATAACTACGGATCAATTACGTGACGCTGGATGTCGTGGATGCATCGACCGCGAGTGTACACGAGATCCACAGGGTGTCTACATCGGCACTGTCGCCATTTACCGCAAGGAAACAGTTCACTTCCGGCTGCATTCCGTTACGAGGCGTCGCCACGCTATCAGCGCTGTTCTCTGTCGCGATTTCTCGCGATAATCCCTTCGTCCTCGTACGTGATTCCCGAAGGGAGAAACGTATTCGGTATTCGTAAAATGTTTGAACAAGGTTTTATGCACGAAGGACTGCAAATGAGATTCTTTGAATGTTTCAGATCGCATGTACGCCTGGAATGCTTTAATTCTTAATTCTGAAGCAAATGAAATAACAATAATTAAATTATTCATTCAATTACTTGTTAATTACAACCAAAGCGAATGGATTTGACGAAAGTAGCTGCCAACTTTATTTGATTTATTGTCTATCTTGTCTGTAATTTCGTAATTTTGAACATGTATATGTATATTAATATCCACATGTACATTAGTATGTATATATATGTCGGAGATGAAAGAACACCGGAGCCTTTGGAATTTTGGATAATCCCGCAACATTGTAACCTAGAGTCTACTATAGCTGTGATTGAACGATTGTAGTTATTCAATCCGATTGTAATTGTTCGAGAGTTGTGATAATGAGCTTGAGCTCGAGGCGACAGTCAGTCGCCGAACGTAGCCGCGGTCACGGGATGAACGCTTTGTCTAACAAAGGCATGGAATAATTCTATAGCTCTCCTTAAAAAGGAAATATTTGTAACACTCGACAGTAAACATTCCAACGGTCTCTGTCCCGTAGCTCGCCACACGCAGACCCTATTCTTCGAGTAAGATGATTGCCAGATGTCGATGCGTCTCCGCAGTACATGTTCGGCTAGCCCGAGGGCCCGTTATAAATCTTAAGATTTAGTCAACTAAAGTCCTTCAAACAGACAAACAGTCTTTGTCCCAACTACGGGAAAATAGGGGAGACCTATTTTTCAACGAGCGGCGTCTCCCACTAGCAACTTTCCCTCAAGGGCGGCTAGCATCTTTTTCTAACCACCGATATGGAGATTGACCAATTAGCAGCAACGCCAATTTCCCTTACTTTCTGAACGAAGGCTTTTCTCGACGAATCCGATGATCTCGTGTTCTTAGACACACCCCATTATAGTTTTTCTCTGTGGCATCATCGGGACGGGAAAGTCATTCCCGCTCGCGATCTCATCGATGAAAAAGAGTAACTCCTTACGACCAGTGAATATTACGCGTCCGACTTAGATTTTGTGAGTACGTTCATCTATCATCCCGTCGACCGCGGATTCGTTATTGAACCTAGGATCATTGTCACTAGTTTCTCGAATACCTAACTACCACGGTTACTTGTCCGGTTCTATAATAATCGTATTTGCACTAGTCAATGTCTTTTCTATTGCACAACGACAACGTGTAACCCAAACGAAGATTCGTTTCAAGCCCCTAACCCTAATTCTAATGTAAACCCGACATATATATATATTAATTAATTATTTATTAGTCTAATTATAAAGATATTAGCGTTCTATAACATAATTTGGTAATATGGAAATATCGTCGATAATGATTTGGTATACCTTCGTAATATCTTTATTTCTATAGGCAACGAAAGACTGGCGAATTATTTATTAATACATTTCGCGAAAATGTACGATCAATATTCTTTTCATCTGTATATATGGTGTTCATCGATGGCATAACATGGTCTAAAAAAGTCCAACATCGTTAGTATAACGATGCAACTGACGATAATGCTCGTTATCACGGTGAGACGGACATGGTGATATTGTCGGTGGAAGAGGCGATGTCTGCCATTAAATCGTATGCGAAAAGCTTGTATACACGTGTCAGAGAACCAAATTAGCTGACGTTGAATATAATGGTTACATTGGAGTCGCGGCGGCCAAGAAGCACCGGAACACATTTATCCCGTGATATCGTCGAAAGACACATCAGGCTGATTTACGTTCCAAATGTATAATTATAATTTAACAATACTCGAAGAAGCGAACGCCGACATCGTAATTAATAGCGTACGAAATGTAGTGGAATTATGATGAAGCGGTTAAATTCGTCTTCCTTTAACAGTCAATTGATGTTTGTAAAATGTTTCGTAATTATTCTCCGTGGAAATTAAACACACATCTAGTTAAATAATATTTGACAACGATCTAATTCCAGGATATATAAAAAATAAAATTCAATTCGTAACAAAATTGTACCATTTCGTACCTATGGCGAGTACTTGATGAAATAATTTTGTTGTAATAATTAAATAGACTTTCGTGGTAATCTGAATGTAAAAAGATACATTGAAATTTATAATTTATATTTCTGGCAGCAATTAATTTTCTCTCTATATTTATATGTTCCATATTTATAATTTAATGAAGATACGAAGCTTCTTCTTCAATGTCGCTTCTAGTAAATAATATGATACGCTTAAAATATCGGAATAGCTAATAACTCCATTTAACTACTATGCAACGACTAATAACACAGATGTATCTTCTACTTCAAATCACAAAAATCCGCTGTTACTTTCTTCGTTATTAGTAACGTCACACGCTTTCTTCTTCTCGCTGTAAATTCTTAACGACGACAAAAATTAACTCGTACTATCCAACGGTTGATATTCATGTCCTCGCTCCGAAAGTTCGATGTTAAGTTCACCGATTAATATATCTTTGCCCGTCTAACGTTTAATGTAACCGAGGCCAGCATTAAAAGCGCTAGTTTTCGTTTTCTCATGATTTATGGAGCTTTATTTCGGTGATGGATGGCCTGCGGTCGCTTTGATTCCGGTCTGCGATAATACCAGGCATTGCGAAATGGAAACCACGACACACCGCATCGACGCATTGAGCAGCGTTCACTATCAAAACGCACGTTGAGGTCGATGCATTCCAGTGGCATCAGTCTGCGTATAGCACGCACCGCAGGACGTCAGTACTATGTATGTATGCGACATACATATATACCTATACCTTATACCTAATGAAATCAGTAAATGTCTGTCTGTCGTTTGCACAACTCGGAACATCCCACGTCTGATAGCATTATCAAAGCAATAATTTTCATGGAAAAAAGGGGAAATCTATGTTCGCGTTACATCGTGTCGTAAAAACAATAGAAATTTATGACTTGCACTACGAAAGGAAGACGAGAGATGTAACTTGTGGCGTACAGATATATTTGTTTGCAAATAAATTTCAGAATCTTGAGAAATTGAAATAACTTTATGATTTAATTAAGTATATAATAATTAGTAATTTAACAGGCTGTAATTGAAGTGAAACAAACTCCAGAAGTTTTTGACGAAAGACTGAACAATTGAACGAATGAACAATTATTTTCAACTATCATGACCACATAAATTCTTCGAATTTAAGAAATGTGCTACTCTCTGAATTAACCATTGAATCGTCGCTGAATCAATTAAATCTGTTGAATATATAGTACATTTGTATTGCGCGTGCGAGAGTGAGGGAACGTGGAGCGAAAACACACACAAGTACGTATCCTCTGCTTGGTACGTATGTGAGTTGGCATGATGGCCAAGGCCTCCATTGAGATAAAAGAGAGAAGCGCAGTGTGAAATCTCGTACCATAGGCCTGCGGCTAGTAGCCCACGTGGCGAGCAAAGTTATGCGAATATTAGAATAAAGTTCTTTGTAATGTCTCTCCAAATGCTCTGCATACTTTAACAGAATCAACTGAGACGAACGAAAGAAACTATCGATCGATGGCGTTTCAAAACTAAAAATACAAAGTGGAAGATGGAAATACGTCTGATGCTAATGCGAATTACAGAACAGGAAACTTTTATTCCTTCGCATTATAATATCAAAAGATTTATTTAGAAACACTTCACTCAAGAACATTTCGAAACGCGTTTAATGTATTAATATATTCGACGCTTTTAAAACGCCTCCGCTTCAGCCATCGACTTCGTCATTCGACGGTAATCCTTCAATTCCGTTAAATGACCAACCTATAGCCGAACATAAACAACGGCGGATGTGCATCGATGGGACAAACAATGTTTGTCGTCCAATTGCCTGTGAGAATGGTACCACAGCAACTATAGGATCAGTCCCTTAATGTAACCACGTTTGCTACAACATCAGTTGTAAATAGGGACCAATTCATTAGTTGACAAACTGTGTCATTGTTACATTGATGATACTTTACAAAGGAGAATGGAGAATGTATTTATCGTTTACCGGCTATACACAATGAGGACACACTATAGCCTAGTTAGTGGTATCATTATCGCCTTGACAAAGATACTGTCTTATCTGTCGTTTCAGCAATAATTCCGCGCTATTGATCAACACCATACAGTTCACGAATTTCATAGCTATGTTGCGCATTGTATTGATTATGCAACCTATCGATTGAAGTCTGTTTATTTACTGCTGGATAGTTATGGAAAGCAGAAGTACTTTTGATGTAATTTTTAAAGACATTTCTATGACTCTTTACCTTTATTCGATAAAAATTATTTTATGATATTAATCTTAGAAAAATTGATCGAAAATTAGTTTAAAAAAATTCAAATTGTCCTACGTGCTTAATACGATTGAGTATAATAAAGAATCTACTTCTGACAACAGACACGAATATAATATACATACTTAACACTCTCGAGACGGGCTGCTCTGACAAACATATAGACTGAATTCCCAGGTGTTTTTGGAGCGATTGAAAAAGATTCAAAGCGACCAATATTACATCTAACATACTGATAACGGTTTCGTATTGTTCAAACAATTAGTGTAAAACACTTTCATAAATTTTCGTTTATAGCATTCATTGCTTTTTTTACTGTTTTATTTAACAGTAGTTAAAATTTATATAGGATACCGCATGGAGTATGAAAGACGCGAATTTGCGCCTCTGGCCCCCAGAGTGTTAATACGATTGGATATAATAACGAAAAATATTTCTAGCAGTAGACACGAATATAACATATGTGCGGGTATATTAATGCAATTGGGTATAATAAAAAATCTATGTTAGAATATGCATAATTATAATTTTTATTACAATTTACTGTAATTATATATTGATTATATATGACAACATATAAATACAGATACGAGTATAATATACGTAAGGGCATATTAATACAATTGGGTATAATAAAAAATCTATGTTAGAATATGCATAATTATAATTTTTATTATAATTTACTGTAACATATAAATACAGATACGAATATAATATACGTAAGGGCATATTAATATTATACAATTGGGTATAATAAAAAATCTATGTTAGAACATGCATAATTATAATTTTTACTACAATTTACTGTAATTATATATTGTATTATATATAACAACATGTGAACACAGATACGAATATAATATGCGTACGGGTATATTAATACAACTGGGTATAATAAAAAAATCTACTTTAGGATATACATAATTATAATTTTTATTATAATTTCCTGTAATTATATATTGTATTATATATAACAACATGTAAACACAGATACGAATATAATATGCGTACGGGTATATTAATACAACTGGGTATAATAAAAAAATCTACTTTAGGATATACATAATTATAATTTTTATTATAATTTCCTGTAATTATATATTGTATTATATATAACAACATGTAAACACAGATACGAATATAATATGCGTACGGGTATATTAATACAACTGGGTATAATAAAAAAATCTACTTTAGGATATACATAATTATAATTTTTATTATAATTTCCTGTAATTATATATTGTATCATATGTAATAACATATAAATACAGATATGAATGTAATATACATTAGCTGAATGTAAAATTTATTGCAAACCAAATTGATCGAAAGTATAATCCGACATTCTAGGAATCGACGTTTCGAATATGCATAATTTTAATTTTTATTATATTTTACTGTAATTATATATTGTATTATATATGTAAATATATTTACAATATATATATTATATATGTACAATATGTAAATACAGATATGAATGTAGTATACATTAACTGAATGTAAAATTTATTCCAAACCCAGTTGGTACAAAGTATAGTCAAATATTCTAGGAATCGACGTTTCGAATATGCATAATTTTAATTTTTATTATAATTTACTGTAATTATATATTGTATCATTTGTAATAACGTATAAATACAGATATGAACTTAATATACATTAGCTGAATGCAAAATTTATTGCACACCAAATTGATCGAAAGTATAGTCAAACATTCTAGGAATCGACGTTTCGCGAACATCAATTGGTAACATTTGGCCCGTTCAAGTTCCTGATAGCTGAGTCGATCACCAAGAATTTTCGATCAGCAGTGCTACTGCAAACTCCAAACTTTAAGCAACCGACGAAAGTTTAATAGTTTAAGATAGAAGCTAAGTAGATCGAGATAGTAAGGTAATTAATGCACGCAGTTGGTTGGATCAGTTTGTAGTCGTTAAGTAACAATGACTAGCGTGAGCGAGACGAGGAAAGTGGATGGCAGAAATATTGAAATAAATCACTGTAAAGTGCAAAATAATGATGAGGAATTAATTGTAGTTGAACAAAAATATACATTGCACCGATAAATAAAGTAAAATTCTACATAAGCTGAGATGTATGCCAATGTTTCAAGACATGTATCAACTTGAGTCAATTATTCGAAACAGTGCTATAATTTTGTATTATGTATCCTGCGTGCATGATTAGATGCATTTCGATTTATTTCTTTTACACGACAAGTTTCGAATTAATATCTCGATAATGTTCTAAGAACATTAAAATTCCATCATCAGTGCACCTACTTGGATTCTTATCTTAATTCTGAGCTAAACTCAATCGTAGAAGTGAGCAGACAAAAGTTTTAGCTACATAACCAGCTTGCAAAGTATTTCAATATACTTCGACAAAATTACCGCAACAATGTATGGACCTTAAAATTACATTAAGCAGTAAATCAAACTGGCTATAAATAACACCCGCAATGAATCTTCCTCCCAGTATCTGTAACAACATGTGCTCTTCGGCAACATGCAGGACAGATATTAACAAAGAAAATGCAAAACATATGACAACTCTAATTAACGTCGCCCGCACATATTAAACCCTTTCACTATGCGCAGCAGAGTTTAGCCGTCAGTATCCTGTCGCTGTGCAGGACACTTGTGCTGCTGGTCTATATTTCACCGTAAACAGAGTATAACAATATGCAAATTGAACACAAAAGTCTGCAAGTGTGAAGCTTTCCAGCGCAAGATTTCGACAGACGATTAAGAACATTTTTAGCTCTACTAATTCGCATTTAAAATTTAAGATAAAATCAAATGCTAACTACCGACACACAGTTAACAAATACCATAAAGAAATAAACATTCAGGATAGATTTTTAAAGACGAGTGGCCTGCAGTTAGAAGTTTTTGTGGAAGTTTCACTTCGCCAATTATTTGCCGAATTTGTCTAACGGTCACTCAAATAAAATATCGAGTTTCACTAAGAAATATGAGAAATAATAATAATAATAGTCATAATATAAAATAAAATAATAATACAATACAAACGATGAAATAAAAATAATAATGAGAGAATACACCAAAGAATTCATTACGTAACAAGCAAATTGAGAAAAGATAGTAGAAAGCGAGAAGAGATAATTTCATTTCTTCGCGAAAGAAAGCAAACGAAAATGTTCGCACAGACCTAACAGATAATCCAAGTTTGTCAAAATAAATTTTAGCGATAGGGTTAAACTTGCAACAATGTCTGCGGCATAATAACGAGAAGCACAAAAGCTTTGAGCAAAGTTTTATCGAATAGGCGCATCTTCCACATAGATCGGTAAATGACCGCGCGTTAATTAGTTAACGCTGAACATCGCAGCTACATCGCCACCGATGCACAAGAGAACGTACTCGACGATGTCACTGCACTGTAACGGCAGTGCTTCATCGCGATATGACTAAGCTAACTTCCCTCCTAACTGGACATGTTTAATAAGGCCCGAGCTAATTGCATCAACTATTAAAGCCGCAGTTACCTGGACAACGTGGATCGCATTAATGTTTCGCAAGGGTGTCGTCACCTGTTCAACTTCTATCCGCAACTAAATCATTCATTGGAGAAAGCCAATCAACTGGAACACGTCTGTTCATCGATTTCAGGCAATCGTAGATCTCGCCTTTAGGCAATAAATTTGTCTCAGCTTAGTCGTTGACATACTGCGCTTAAGTTCTCTAACTATTTTGCAAGAGGCAAGTAAGCACACTGAAGAAAAATAGTAATTAATAATGTATTTGCATGGGATGTACGATAACATCTTAAAAGGCAGTGAAAATGAGATACGAAATTATTTTTCATTGGAAATTGAAATCTCCGTATAAGAATTATCTTACTGTATACTATACGTCATATGTTGCGAAAAGAATTACATTTACGAAATAGAGATGATTTTTTTATATCATTAGGTTACGACTTTTAGAAAATGAATAGATAAAATTGCATTTGTAGAGGACTTGCGTAGGATGTTTGATCGTGAGATTTACTAGACGTTATTGCTTGTTGAAATCGTCGAATATATTTAAAATAATAAATTAGTATACAGACTATATTCGCTGAGACGCTCGTACAGTGTATAAGTCATAAAATAGGATTGCTGATAACTCGTTAATTAGATCGCTGATAATTCGTTGATAACTGGTTGATAACTGATCGACAACTGACTGTAACTCATTTCCTTGCGATCGCGTCCGCTTGTTTATACTGGTCGGGGGAGAGTGGGAAAATTCAAATTCATGCGTCAAGGCGGTGTCAATGTCCCGAGGCAAAATAACAACATGAGTTGAATTGTCCTCTAACTCATGTGCCGCCACACATTTATCGCTGTAGTAGATTACGCTTACATTTCTTGAATTAATTATTCGGGTTATTATAAGGAAATAGTCGCTTTGATTAAAAAGATTTATTCAAGTTACATTTATTGAGTCGCGTATTATAGCAATTCTTTTAATATTTGTATATTTTAGCACGTATAATTTTCACAAAAAGGAATATTAAAATTACAATTCACTTCATAGTTGCTTAACCTCGTGGCGATTAATTTCCAGCGTACATGTCCGAATACGCTGTACGATGATCAACATTTAGCACACTTTTATGTGCACGTATCTTCTCGGTAATTTCCTAGCTTCGATATGGTTATTAATAAATATAAGTTTTAGCAATGCAAGCTTTCATAATGGAGAGTTGAAAAATCAACTAGCAATTAAAATCAACTCCGCTCGATTAGCTTGCGACGATGTTACCTACGTCATACATCACTGTGCCTTGAGACCAGAAGGTTTGGAAATTACTTAAAGTTTCGGGGACAGCATGTTTACAGCAAGTTTCAGACACGTAGTTTATGCGTGATGGAGCACCAGTCCATTTTCATTTAGACAACACGTAGGCGGAAGCTCAGCTGCAAGATGGATTGGACAATACATACTTCTCGATCTTCCATACTCTTTCCTTTCAGATTTGTCTACGGTTGTAGTTAAACAGAACTGGTTTCACAGTTTCGAAGACTAGCGTGAAATTAGAAAATGTAATATTTAGTTTGAACATCTCACATGTTACCACAATGAACTAGTAATATAATTTTCATTTTAATTCGATGGAAAATAAGACTTGAATAGGCCAAGTCGACTTCTCTCTCTAATTAAGAGATTTGGATACTTTATAGAAAAAAATTAATTAAACAAATAGTTCCTTGTTGGGAGTAAATGAAACCTACAACGACACTCTTTTGTTTTACCATCTCTTAAAACCTATAAGTATTCTTCGTTACTTTGGAAATGAAAATCATCAATTTCTAAGCATATCTGTGAACAGACATTTGCATATTTTCTACAAAAGCTAAATAAAAAATGTTTCCTACCCTGGAACTTCTTCGATTGCTTACTCTATTCATATGCATATTTTCCAAATAAAACTCGTAAATCTATAGACGTTCATTTTCTATTTGATTATAAACTACAGTTATCTACGATTAAAATCATTTTACCTAAAGAATCAACATATTCGTTAGGAAGATAATGCAACCGAACGTGTATAGGCTAACTCATACAACGAATAAACAGACCCTGGGGATACATTTTTGTCGATAAAATGTGTAGTCATTGGATCTTTTATCTAAATTTTGGAACGTTAACTTTCATAGACGCAGCAAAACGGAAGCAAGGGTGTGAGAATATCTATTGTAGTCATTGAACCCTTAGCATGAAACGCTGTATCAGCAAATACCTTCAGCACGAAGATGATGAAGAGATACTATCTAAGGGTAGTTTCCTAAGGTCCGAAGCTAAGTGTTCGCCAGCATTGATCCGGTGTATCGAACAGCACTTCACGTTCATAACGCTGCGCTGTTAGGGAAGAATATTGGGATGGCAACTAAGTGATTGCGGATTTTGTCATTAGGCGGTATTGACAAACTCCGGCATAGATCACCATAGATCACTTGCGTTGTCGCGTTCGATGGCGCAAAGATAACTTTGGCTAGTCAGTTCATTTTCGGTAGAAAACTGCTTCGGATTATGACAGTAGAAAAATAAGAGAAAGGTAAATTAAAAATCTTTTTTACGATTAGGTATTAAATATCGGGAACCAAGTTCGCACGGATGTCCGTTGGAAAGTCTCCGTGACCCATGTATCGTCGTTCGTCCAAGAAAATTGACAAATTAACCCCTTTTTGAGTAGTGAAAAGATCAGTTAATCGACTAAGAACCGAGCAATCGTTTGTCGAAACGTTGTAAATACTTCAAAAAAATATCTAGCGACATTTATATCCTGTGAATGGCATATCGTAACTGTGATTCGCTTTCGCGCAAGACGCTCATTTCTCTCGTATGATGTGTGCAAATCGAAAAGATGAGGGCCCTGTTGCGTGTCAAAAGTGAAATTTGCGGCAGGCGGGAAGGCTGAAATGCAGACGTGAATCGCGGCACTGGACAAAGGTACGCGTGCAAGGAATGTATACGTTAGAAAAAGCATTAAAGTAGCGAACAATGGACAAGTTCGTAAATAGAAAAGGATAGGATGTGAACAGCCATTGTTGTATCCTTTTGTAATTTCTTTTTCGCTAAAACACGTGTCTACAGTGCCTGTTGAAATTTCCCTCTATTTAACAGAATATTAATCTGATACTTGTCAGAGAGATCGTTGCGTTCTTGCGTAGGAGTATGAAGAAAGTGCGAGATTTTAAAATTCTTTTCAGATCTTATCAAGAGAGGGACTTTAACGTTAACGCTCGATTTTCATATCTGTAATTGTGATTTAACATGGGGAAGTTCATTTCTATGTCTATTTGTACAAAACAGTAGGTTTCAAGAGATCATAAATATTTTCTTTTTTGATTTTTATTTGTATTACAAATTTTATTACAAATTGTAAATTGTTTTATTCTTATCACGCGATTTAGCGAACAGCGAAGAATTTCAGTTCTATGATATTGCGTTGGCAATTAAGTGATTGCGGATTTTGTCATTACCACCTAATGACAAAATCCGCAATTACTTAGTTGCCAACCCAATAGAAAGAAACAATTGGAAGACGAAAAAAATAAAAAATTTCGCCAGCAGTATTACGATCTAACATATTGAAATAATTAAACTAGAATGATTATTGCGTAAGAACTGCGCAGTTAAAATACAAAATAAGTTTATACGAAGAAATGTGAAAAAAGTAACAAACTTGAACAAATAAAACATACGATCGAGATAATAATAAAACAAAGAAATGATCATTTTGCAAGGCGTTTAATATTAAAAGGTAATTTGAAAAGTTTTAAATTGTAATCGAAGCGAGGTATCTCGATAAAGTAATTATTCTTCAATTTCTTAAGACAGTAGAATTTCAAATTATAATTTCAGATTAATTATAGAAATAATATTTAAAGCGCATTTAAACGCTAAATTAAGTTGAATACGCTCTTGGTTTCTTTATAAAAATTGCAAACACATACAGTACTTAATATACTGAAAGAAGAACTAATTTACTTGCGTTGTAACAACGCACACGCATAGACGTATTACCAGAATTACTCGAGCAAATTGTACAGCAAAAGAACCAACTTTTATCGTTCAGTTTCTTCGCGTAATATGTATGTGCTCCAAAATAAAAGCGTATGACGAATGATTTGAACAATAATTGTGACGGGAATCCATTAAATTGTAAAATACGTTTCAGTTTCCAATTACAAATATCATTCGGTACCACACATTCCCCTCCGATGGAAATGACTGCGAACTTTGCTAAAAGCACGTAATCGTTCGTAGCAACAGATTTTGTTTTCAATGTGCGTTCATAGGCCAGAAAGAATGAACTCTGTTTAACGTAAAAACGATCAGCAGAGTCAAAAAGGTTCTAAAGAAACTGAATTCTGAGTTTGCCAAATTTAGCTTTTCGACAGTTGTCAAGATTTTCTGCATTTCTGGAATTTTGGACACAAAAACTATGAAAAATGCCTTCAACTTTTTATAGGAAATGCGTGTTATATGCAGACAGTCGCAAAAGTATTCGTGCACTATTTAAAAATGGAGTAACTTTTTCAAAATTCAGCCAAACGACTTGAGCTTCTTTGAGAAGCTGGAGCGACTGGTTCACTGAATGACGCGTAAAAGAAATTTTGAGAAAATTGAAACTGGTAGGAACGACGATGAACATGGTAGAGGCCATCTTGTACATTTTTTTTTATCTGGGCTTGTAGTGAAAACAACAACAAGCTTTGAACATTTATGTCAGTCATATACAAAATTTCACAGAAATCGGTGAACGTTGCTATGGGCTACGAATAGTTAAAAATGGTAAAAATCACAGATTTTTGCGACTTTCAGTCTATATAACCGTAATAAATTCAAAAATTTAAATTACATTTTTCCATGTGTGTCGCCTGTTTTTTCATCAACCGATTTTGATGAAATTTTCAGCATGCATGTAACTGGCATGTATGTAAATATACAGAACGTACTTTTTAAATTTTCGCTACAGGTTTGGATGAAAAAGTTATGCAAAGTGGCCATGCATCGTCATTGCTACCAGTTTCAATTTTCTCAAAGTTTCTTTTACACATCATCTAATTCTAAAATAGTTCATCCAATTTAATGGGTAAACGCTGTTAAAATGTTAAAATTTTATTTGATTATTTCATCATCGTACACGGTAGTTCCTAATCTGCATATCATAAAATATATCTACTGGCTGAATATTCTAGCTCTCCACGATGTATAACGTCTACGACTAAAGAATATCCTTGCTACCAGCTATTAAAAGTAGATTTAAAAGATCGGTGATCAAACTTTTATACGCAATAAACGAGTTATGCTTGACTTTTAATTCCATTGCAAATTTAATGAGCATTAAATTACCTACACGTGATTTGATCCTCACTGTGGCTGTTTCTCTTTTAGATCGCGAAAGAAAAGAGATGTTCCGGTGAAAATATCGAATGACCAATACTCGTTGATCAAGCGGCTCTAAACTACACATTCCGTATTGACGTTTCAAGCGGCGGACCACGTTCTATTGTGAGCGATATAGGTTCTGACCAAAGTGGGCATGAAGGCGATGGCTTCAGCTATTGATATCAAGCTGAAAAGGTGAAAAGGATGGCCTTAACGTTTTAAGATTTTTTCACGTGAAAACGCGATCGGACAAATGATTTTTTAAATATGTATATCATATTTAAACGCGTTAATTTTACGTTTACATTTTAAAATTAGCAGAATCGCTGCACATACAACGTTCGACCCATTCTTTTTATTTTTTCAATATTTTTATCGAAAAAGAGACGCGAACTTTCACCTGTGGTATCTTTTAAATGTTAATTAAAGAAATATCAGCAACCGTGGCGGATGAAAAGGTTCGTGTAAATTCGCAGAGACCTGGAAAATTCGTAAATCCCAGTAATTTTTCTTCCGACACTTCAATTTTCCAGCTCGTACAGACGAGACGCGCATATTTCCCCGGAAACGGAACGGTTCCACGTTTTAACGAGTCGTTTAGACGTAACGAGCGCATGCCGTGATTGCGTAGGAGAGGCAGCAGGCCTCGAGTTTACTTATCAAAACCACGGTTCCTAACAGCGGCACATTAACCCACAGCTTAAGTTAGTTTACTACGAAACAGACAGCTTTAATAAAGCTCTATGCGGCTTCTGTATATTATAGACGTTACAGCTGCTCCAGCAATGCGACTTTCATTACTCAGGAAAATATCTGCTCGAGATATCTCACAAGCCGGGGCGAAACTTCGCGTTTACCGCTATGCTTCTACCTGCACAAATAATAGATCGTTTACGGGTAAACGCATCTTCCAAGATGATCAAGAGGATAAGTAATAATTGCCGTGTTTTGCAGCCTGCTATTAGAACGTATGCAAATTTCCGAGTAACGTATTCATGATGAGCCTGAAGAAAGTACAAAGGGAATAGGATTTGATAGAGTAGAGAGAACGATGCTGCAACAAGCGGATTTTATTAACGAGCATCAGAATGTTATAAAAGGAACAGATGCTCTAACGACTAATGCGGTTTATCCTTTTCCTGTGTTTTAGATTGTACGGATTGTAAGTGTTTTATACATTTTACTTCATTGCAATTTATTGAAACAGTGAAGAGATTTTCGAAACTTTGGCGAATACGTATATGATTAATGAATAATGTATTTCTCGCAGCATTCATAAACGAATTGTAATATGGAAATATCCATTAGGTGTCTCATGAATAAAATATATTACACGTTCGACGATATATTGATAGAAATGTAAGGCTATCGTAATTAACATTAAATAACAAGTTTATATTAATCATTATAACACACATGATACACAATCATATTCAAGCCGCGGTATAAATTGTTCAATATTAGCAGATCAGTTATTCAATTCGGTACGCGATTCAGATTATTTCATCATTGATGATGCTATTATATATAAAATTCTAGCGCAATCGAGTATTCGAATTTAACACTTTGACTGCCACGCCAAAATCACATGTTTCGCTCAGGACGCCACGGGAGTATTTTTATTATTCAAAGTATATAATGGCAAAATAATAATAAATTGATGATGTAAGGCAACATTCTTCCCCAATGGACCGTTTATCTTATTGGTGGTCACGGGTGACCACTGTGGCGCCTTGGTAACAGTTGATAGCGACATAATATAACAAGGTTTCGTTTATTTCAATAAACAATTCGCATTCGTTATTTCGTCATAAGCAAAATGTCCAAAATATATTGTTGAAACGTATAGAAGATATTAGTAAACAGTATTATGATTATTTTTATGATTTCGACGAAACATTCGGCTAAAACGGTAGAAGTCCGCAAAGAAATTATGTTTGTGATAAACCAATGATGGTGGTAGATTACAACAGAGGAAAATGTGCTATAGATTTATCAGATCAAATGATAGCATATTCTACACCACATAGAAGAACCTTCAAGTGATATATAAAATTAGCTTTAGAGTTATTGTTAATACATCAATTTCAAACGCGATGATACTCTATAAACAAGCAACGAAAACAAAAATCAGGGTATCAGATTTTAGAATGGCACTCGCAATGCACCTTACACAGTACCATTCACCAGAGCCATCAACTACACTTATTCGATAAAGATTGCGACACGAAATGCAGAAGAAAGAAGGGTAAGCGTACCTGGCACGAAAATTTTGCAGAGAGCACTATAAAAAAAATGTTAATCAGTTAGGATCAAAAATTGCTAAGAATCGGACCAAAAAGATGACCACCTATTCTCCAGATTGTATTGATGAGTCACATTTATGTTTAAAGTGCTTTAACACAATGTAACACCGTTAGATGCAAGAGTTGTTTTCTTTTTTTTTATTGACGTTCTAATAAAAATGTTTAATTGTTCAATGGGGCACTTTTTATTTCAAAGTATCTTCTATTTATCGGTTACATTCAAAATGCCCTAACTGTCAATTTTCATTCAATTTTTACAATTGTAAGAAGTTCAAGCGCTCCGGTCACCAATGACCACCGTGGCGTCACAGGAGAAACCGTGGCTGGTCATTTATGACCAACGTGGCAGTCAAAGTGTTAATAGCTACATATCAACTTTCAAAATTTGATTATTTGATTACTCCGCTACGCATGAACGTAACATGATCATAAATAATAAAATTATTGCCAGTTCACAAATTTCTATCTCTTTAAATTACATCCTGTCGAAGATAAGCAATTATTTATCTCTTGAACGAAAATCGATATAAACTTAATTGTTAGTTTATCGTTTCTAGGAAAAAAAAAGGAAATAAAAGCTTAGCTGACGACAGAAATCCCATATTGCCAATTAAGGGTTGACTAAACGTTTCAGCGTACGTACATTGTACGTACATACACGCGACCATTCTTGCTGAAGAGAGCATATAAATTCTGACGTGTTAATTACGTTACCCTCGCGATTGCATTAGCGTTGGTGTACACAGGAGACAAGAGGGCTTACACGTTTGCATGCTGGCAATGAGAGGTAAGTAGTAATAGCATGTTCCCGCCGCACGCTGCACTTCGCTCGACATCGTACAACGGCATTCAATATAGCTTCGATAATTGCATAAATTATTGCGCCCGCTCGTGAAAATACGCGTCTGCCTGAAACGAGTAGTCGCGTCGTAATGACTTTGTGTGTGCCGATCGCGATAAAAATGCTAAGGAAATTGTCGGTTTGCTAATTCTACCTTACAAAATCTTAAACATTGCGCGATAGTATCGTTACACAGTGGATGAAAGGACACTAGGTATACAGTGTATTGTTGCAAAAGCTGTGTTCCAAGCTGACACACGAAAAGTAGCTCTGTTTAAAGTTAACAGATAACGAGTAACTTTGTCGCAAGCTAACGCGTAAAAAGTAGCTCCGTTGCAAGTTAACAGATGAAAAGTAAGTCTGTTCGAAGTTAACGCATGAAAAGCAGCTCCGTTCTAGTTTAACGCATGGAAAAATAGATCTATTCCAACTTAACACATTTGAAGTTAGAAAAAACTTGCAGTGAACGATAATTTTGTACTGCTATTTTTAATAATTCTGTGAATAAAAAGAATAAGATGAGATACTTGAAAGGGTAATACTTTAGGGGATATTTAATCTGTATCTTAAATTTGGAATAAGTACGACATGTTAAACATTGTTTCGTGCGTTTCTTGATATTTCCTATTGTGTTATAAATATTGACATGATTTAGCTTTTACGTAATTAATTTCAGGGTATTAAGTTGTTTAATCATCCGATAAGTTCTGCACTTCACTACCACAATTTATGAATTTAGATATAAATTTATTATTGGATACGATCTTAGAATCTGAACAGACAATTGACGTTATACAACACTTCGATTTCACCAAGAGTTAGCAATATAAAATACATATCAATATAATTCAACAATTTACGTTCAAATTTGGAAACGAAATTAATCTTCGCAAATGTATTCGAAAATTCCGATTATTCACTAAAATTTCTTGGAAATATTTCAATTACACAACTTACGTTTCTTTAATATCAAAAATAAATAATTTTCGGTATAATCTTTTTACACAAAAAATAATAAAATCATAGAGTTGTTTATGTTAATAGGTACTCTTTTCTTTCTGTATTTTATTTGTGTCCCTTTTTCTTTAATATTTTCTATTTCTAATAGGCTAATACCGTTTCTAAAAATTACGGTACTGCACTGTGCTTCTCTTCCTCCCTCTAATTTTCACATTTTAATGGTTTCTGTAGCTTCCAATATATGCGTATTTACTTCCACTCTGAAACTGTATTATAGTTATAGTATTCTCCGTCCTAAAATCACAGAGATCTTATTATAATGTTATCGTTTCTTTACATTTGGCATAAAATGGCTAAAATATCAGTTATCTTCCTGCGGACAAATTTTTTAATAGAACGATATTATGATAATCGTATGAAAAGCAATTTTGACTATTGCGATTTCACTCTGAATATTTCAATGTGAATGGCATAAATGATTTTATCCTATGTACACGAACCGTCTACTCTTTTACCTTTTGATATGCATCAATATTTATGTATTAACATATTTTCCATCAGGTGTGTAATTATCACATTACTGATACGTTTTAACATTTATTTACTATAATATATCAACAAGATATCAAAGCAAAATCGTGAAATTCATTCGTGGTTTTTACACATTGCAACTCTCGATAATTGCTTTCGAATCTGCCTCTGATATGAGCTGACTTCATTAACATTACACTGATCGTTCTACATTACTAATTAGCAAATCGGACTGATTGTTAAAGGACTATTAATCACCATTATAATTACATCTTCTCCTCCATATTATTTGGAATATGTTTATGTTATGAAACGAAGAGGAACAACGGTGTTTAACCTTCGTAGATCATTCTAACACGATAATTGAAGACTTCTTGTAGACAACACTGTAAGTGTCAAACATTAAATTTTTTAGGAGAGAAATAGTTCTTCCGACTGAAAATTATTTTCGAAATTCATTTGTTTTGATTATCATAAGCTTATAAGCATATAATAGACCAAATGTATAATAGACAAAGTTTTCTATTTTTTTCACTAGTGTAGTCCAAATTCATTAGAAAAAAATTGTATTTATAGAAAAAGCTGTACGTGCCTCTTAGTTGTAGAGAAAACTGAATGTGCCATTCGTTTAAATTTGCAAACACTGTACCGATTCTGTTTGTTGCTATACGTTCATCAAGATGTTCTTTTTATTTTTATTAGAAAAGTGTGTTTTATAACATTTCAAGTAAAATTGGTGACATTTAGTGTGCAACACGTCTATCACTCAATAGCATTTACATCGTTTCATATACAGGCAATGTAGGAATACTGGTGATTATTTACAAACGGAAATTGCTCTTAAATTCTGTATTGCAATATTCCCGTTGGCATAATATATAGGGTGATTGGTAACTGGTGATACAAACGGAAAGAGGGTGTTCTACGTGAAAAAAGAAGTCGAAAATATGGAATAAAATTTTTTTTTGATTTTTTTTTAATTTTTCCATCGAGACAACGATCTACAGTGAGATCCGTTATAACCAGACGTGATAAAGTGCATACGTACCGAGCGAAAATTCAAAGTCGATTTTCTCGAAAACAAAGAATCAAACGAAAAATTTTTATTCGATATCTTCGACTTCTTTTATCGCGTAGAATCACCCCCTTTCCGCTTGTACCATCAGTTACCAACAACCCTGTATAATAATAAAAAACATTTAAAAATTTTATCGCTTATAGTGTCGTTCACAGGAAGTCTTCAATTATAGCTTCATTTTACTAAAGACTGCTTGTAACTATTAAACGTTTTTAATATTACAAATAATAATGGAGCAAATAATACGTACGTCTTTTTACGCTTTTTTAAAACGATTCTATTACATATTATTACGGTCTAATAAAATAGATTAATAGTTCCTTTATTAACAAAAAAAAAAAGATCAGATACAAGAATAATTAATATGTCCCAATAGTAATAGTATAACAAATATTCCAGTATGGTAATCTGAAATATTGCAAGCCTGAATGAAACTTCCTAAACAAAATACACAGCACGCGGAGAAACGTAATGAATTATTAAATATTTCATGATTTTCGAATAATTGGAACAAGTTCTCTTCGAAGAGCGACTTTGATTACGCAACAATCTAACGTCTTACCAGGTTTTCGCCTATCTCGATAAATAAGAATATAAATAATTCTTAAATACTAATTATACGTGATTAAATTAATAGAGGAATACGATACCCATAGACGAGCAAAACCATTACATTCCGAATTAAATTCTATTCATTAAATACAATTAAAGTTCGATTAACTAATGCGAAGGTAATGTAATTCAATGAATCGATAGCAACATACAGTTGCATTACACTCAACATCGGCTAGAAGTATTTCTAATTAGATCTTCGGATAATCAGAAGTCACGCAGGCAGAGTTCGTATAATTGAAATCTGGTTACGAGGCATCCCATCCTAATTGTTTTCGTTATAATTGCAATCACATTCCGCATCTGCAATGATGCACAAGACAATCTAAACATGTAACGACTGTTACGACCGGTGCCGCAGGATTTCTACTATAGCCGGAGGGTTTCTACTATCACCGCAGAATTCCAGCTTCCACGTTGACACTATATCTAACTATCGATCCGTTGGAAATCACCTCCGTTCTCTTAATATACAGGTTCGTTCCTTAACGAACAGCGCGCCCAAGAGACGCCGTGAAACGTAATAAAATGACTGAAAATGTAAACAAAGATTAATTACCGTTTTATTCGAGAGACCCAAGTTGGAGAAGTTTGGTAATGTAATTACGCTTAGATCCACTTTAATCGAAGTGGTCACTTTTTCTGACTAGTAGCCTGTTTTACGTTCATTTTGAAAGAAATTCGTATCGTTGTAAAGTAAACAGGTATAAATATATATTCAGGTAAAAATTTCCTTTGTATTATTGTGAAAATTTTAGCGGAGTGATAGAAACAATTAGCAGCGTAAAATTTCAGTATTAATGTTAATTGTACTGTACAAAACGGCTGTGGTCGATAGATTGAAAAAGTTAACAGGTTTGGAATATTCGTGATATCGTCAGAATGAAAATCGATGTAAAAAATGCAGAATAATTAAATGCACGTCGTCAAATTATTGTACTTAAAAATACTTGTTGATTCTATTTAAAAATATTAAAAAATGTACGTCCTCTATGAATAATCTGGATCGAATAGAAATTCAGTTCATTGAATTCATCGATCTGTCTCCACTTTACATAAATCAAGTTGCGCAGCTTGTTTCATCCTTAAATGGAATAAATTACGCGTGTCGGCAGAGAAAGTTTGTCTATTTAACAGACCGCTACACTTTCCCTTGTAGATCGCGATTCATGGAAGTTTTATCGAGTGTTGTGGTTCCAGGTGTAAGCAGTTAGTATTGTCAAACGAGAGGCGACCCAAGAATGTACTAGTTGAAGAAACAGGCCTAGAAACAAGTTGAAATTGATCCACTTACACGTACTTTATAAAAACGGAGAAAACACAGCGAAAAGATCGATTCTTCTTGCTTGTATTCTTTGATATCATATTTTCTCTGCTTCTCGCGAATTTTAAAGCAATCTTGCTTCACGCGCTAGTTCGTTTCTTTATTTCCAACTGATCAGCTTTTGTACTGTTTCTAATGGAAGAAGTTGATAAGCAAGTTGAAACTGATTCACTTTGTTTTTAAATATCGATTCTTATACTTGTATTATATTTTTATTTAATTCTAGCAAGTTTTCCCATGTTTTACAAATTTGGACGCAATTTTACACGCAATTAGGCTACATATGTAGAATAACACACGTAACCGAATCACATTAAATAGTCTCGCAAGTAATAAATGTTACCACGAAAAATTCAAACGAATTTCCAGTGTTTTATGAAATATCAATCTTCTATTGTATATAGCATGACAAACTTTCCGAATTTGCAAGTGTATTCGCCTTTATTTGTTCTATGTCTAACAATTAATAAGATGTTTGCGAGGACATTGTCCATGATCTCACTGCTTCCCGTAATTACCTTAGTTACAGCTGATGGTCAAAGTGATGTCCATCGTCTTTCACACAGCTATGCAATTTGGTCATACAGCCAACGCTGCAAGTTCAGTTGCGTCCATATTGTTGCACAGGTTTAAATCGTTTGGTTTGTTGTTTGTTTTATTATCACTGGCAGTTCCACATACGTTTAATTTCACATTAGATTCTACCAAACATAAGATCTGAAGGTCCAGAAGAAATTCAAATTACATGCGTAATAACAGTGAAACTGTACCCGAATGGATATTCGATTATGCAGGCTGATTCAATAAAAATTATTATTTGAAATAACTCGTTACTCATTGGTTTTATCGAAAAACGTCTTAAATGAATTACGTTGTATTTCAAGAGACTCGTCGGATTAAATGGTTCAGAAGTTCATTTTTGATAACATTAGTCGATCCAGTTGGACATTCTCGACAAAAAGGCATCAACTTATTTATACCGAAAAACCACTAGTTTAGCAGATATTTTAAAATGACATAAAATTATAAAACATTGACATTACTATGAAAAGGCAAAATTCCAGCCATTCGACTGTTCTCGTGAAATACGACATAATTCATTTAAGACGTTTTCTGATAAAACCAATAAATAACGAGTTATTTTAGATGGTACTTTTTATTGACACACTCTGCACATAACAGACACGTAAGTCAATATTTCTGTAGAAGAAGGCATCTAACGTAATTATTATATTTAACATAATTATTATATTATATACATAAGTAGAATATTGGAAAGTAAAATATTACGTCGTACCGGTAACAACTTTTCCCAATTGAAACTCAAACACATGCTAAATATTATCCTACGCAATAATTGAAAGCAGAATTCCAAAGATCTGTCTTTGTCCTTTTATATCCGTATCCCTCTGCAACAACGTACACAACGGTGTGGCCAAATAAGCGAAATAAATCAAATTGCAAATACCGGGACTCATAACGCCGCACCCGTTAATTATACCATCGGGTTTAACCGGAATTAATTCCGAGACAGCGTTAGCCTGGTCGCAAGCGAGCAACAGCAGGTCGAGAGAGTTTCTGGCGACAGTGAGCACGAGCGAAGCACGTTTCATCGTACCGTAAGTAACTACCACGCAAAACGGACATGTTTAATAAAGCTGTGCGTTGATTGCATAAATTATTAACGTTACTGTTGCCAGCCAAACATGAGATTACTCTAGCCGCCTGCATGCGTCTCTGCAAGAGCGAAACAATCAAACTTCGCCAAACTTACTACACCAAATTTTCGGCTGGACCACCGCGTTAAGTGCAATCGATTATTGTTACGCGAAACTTTTCAGAGTTTTCTAATTTCGGAAAAGAAATGAGAGACACAATTTAATATTGTTGGTAATGATATTAGGTTGTTCGAAAAGTTTCTTTCGTTTTATAAGGAAATAATAGACGCACAATATTTTTTGTTTTATATTAATATAGTAATATAAATTGGTGGGTATTATTAATTGAATTATGGTGGGTATTAGTTTATTGAATTATGCACGAACATAATAATAGAAATAGAACGAAATAGATCATACTTAATTCAGTAAAACAATATAAAACAAAAATTGTTATTCATCTATTATCACTTTATGAAACGAAAGAAACTTTACGGACAACCTAATATTATTGGTGAAAATATTTGCGAGATAATTGGATATTAAATATTACGAGTAAGCAAGTAAATAGCAATATGACAAACACTCGTTACGTTAACATATGGCTAGAATCATTATAATGTAAGTTAAAATTCTGATAACTTCATTTAAACGCGTATTTTATACTTTTAATTTCGTTATACTTTTATCATACTTTTCATACTAATCATACTTTTAGTTAGTCGACGAGGTTGTAAACTCTGTGTGAAGATGATGTTTTCGTGACTTGGAAGAATGTAACGAATTTCCCCAAGGATCAAGGTTTTTATATGTAAACTAAAAATTATCCAGATTGAAATATGTTCATCATAAAATAACTGGTAGTAGATTACTCGATCTAAGTTCCTCGACAGAGATACAAGAGTCCATGATTTAAATGCAAGAGGGCCTTTTGCACGCATGGTACTAACTGCTATCTCTTATCGGATTTATTCTACTAGTAAACGTAGCTCTTCTACAATAGTAAAGATCGAGAAATCTAATCGCCTTAAGCCAGGAGAATGAGATGGCCATATTACGGAACCACATTGTCCAATCTGCGTTCCTTGAAATTGCCTATTAGGCTACGAAGTAATCGTTCTGTAACATGGTGGTGTTACATTTTATTGCGATCACGTTTCAACTATTAATACAAAGTACATATCTTCTAATAAAATTATATTTATTATCACCTATTACTGTTACTGGTAGTCTTAAAAAAGCAAATAAAGGTTATTCATAGATTACGTCCGTTTGTGTATTTATGGGAAAGTCAAAGGTGCAAACATTCACGGAATTCACATAACACGCAAAAAGGTATACTATAAAATATTCGAAGCACTCCTTATAATGTTACTAACATTCAAATTAAATATGTTAATGTCATCCTCTTCAACATTTAAATTAATAATATTAGATACAACAAATATTAATAACATTAATTATATGCAGCCTAATATCAAATAATTTCAACTGATCTAATGACAAGACTGTTATCTTATTTTTATAAAATTATTTTTACAAAATTACTGACAACGAGTGAAATTAACGTCTACCAATAGTTTCCATTTCCCTGGCAGTATTCGTCAAAATATAAATTTGCATAGTAATCCAATACACGTTCGTGTAACGATATTAATAATAAGAATACATATTCATGTAGCACATTTGTTACATTTTTTATATTATTAACGTCTATTTCCCTTACGTTATCTTTAATAATCTTATTTTTCATATTACATTTATATTTACATCTGATACATATCCTGATTTTTCATTTTCGACCAGTAAGAATTGTCGGTGTACGTGAAAATTTCTAATATATTTCACATAAGAATCACAAGCCATACATCATGCCAATCTGTCTAGTATATAATATTGGATATGAAATTTGATATGATAGATGTGTATAATTATTTATGCAGCTGCAGCTACTGTCTAATATATTTATATCAACAAAGACTATGGGATTCGGATAAGAACAAAATTGCAAAATCTGTAGCAATAGAATCTGTTGAAGTTTAGAATCGAAACACAGCTATTTCAAAACAGGATAAGCAATCGCTATTCTATTATCAAATGTATCATAGTTTTTTATCGTTTCATTCGACGCTTCACAGGTCGAAATCCAGCCGCAATGCAACATTCTTACGGTTTCACGTGCTCGTATACAATTTCAACGTCACTGGACAATTTCAAAAATTACCACCGTCATTTGTCAAGCCTGGGCGACATTTCTCATCACATTGAGTTAAAACCCGGAGTTTTACACGTGACTTTAGTAGAACAGTGTACACGTGTACAATGTACAAACACATGAAACACGTTCGTATCCTAGCGCGCACAGATGGGCGTGATTCGCGTCATGGAAGGGTTTAGCCGAGCTTCCGCGACGAAAGTAGCTACCGTGGTGAAACGAGTTGCTTCAGCTGCCACTCTGAATGTTGATGATTCTTTTCAGAGTTTTGAGCGACGCCGCGTCGCAAGAGGACTCGGCATAATTTAGTTGCGATTACACGCACTGCCTTGTTTACAGACGACAACTAGGAACACTTTTCGACGCGAAAGTCGGTCTTGCTCCAAGTTGACTAAACAGAGAAAAAGTGCCACCGTCTTTTACATCTGCGTCCTTTTTATTCTTTTTCTATTTTTTTTTTTTTTTATGTATTTAGTAGTAATTAGAAGCATCACAGCTAAGAACAGGGAAGATTCGTGGCTCGACAAGGTCATCGAAGCGAAACTCTTTTATATGAGGCAGCGATAATTAGGGGCGTGAGACGATCTGAAGACTTCTTTGCAGACAGCACCGTAAACGTCAAACGCAAAATTTCTTAGGAGAGAGATGAAGCTTCTCTGGTTTAAAATTATTTCCGAAATTTCGTTTCTTTTAATTACCATAAGATCTTAAGCGTACAATAATCCAAATGCATCACAAAATTTTCTTTTTTTTTTGTACTAATATATTAATCAGAAAAAGAATTGTTTTTCTAGAAAAGTCTTTATTGTGCCTCTTAGTTGCAGGAAAACTGAATGTGCCATTCATTTAGATTTTCAATCACTGTACCAATCCTATTTGTTCTTACGTAACTTGTATAAGAACAGAAAATATACTTCTTCCGGATGTTCTTTTTATTTTTGTTAAAAAAATATATTTTATAACATACCGAGTAAGAATTGTTGTAAAATTGATATTTAGCGTTGGGCGTGTCTATCGCTTAATGGAATTTACAATTTTAATATTTTATAGAGGCAATGTTGCATTATTTACAAATGGCAATTGCTTTTAAATTCTACATTACGGTATTCCTATTGGCATGTAGGATATTGTTATATATTAACCCTTTGCACTCCGAATTTTATTTCAATTTTCCAACGCTTTTAAGTGTTTTATATGAAATTTACTTTAACTAAAAAATAAGACAATCTAAATAAATGAAGGAAGAAACAAATTCACTTAAATACCAGTTTTATTCACACTATTGTTGTATTTTGTAATTTTTAAGTGTATGATATATCTTGAAACAATTTCCAGAATTCAATCCCTTAAAATAATTCTACTGGCTCATTGGCAGATATTGCAACTTAAACGTGCAGAGTAAAACAATGCTATTTAAAGCCATATCAAGACCTATTTGGACCTATGGGATCCAACTATGGAGAACAGCAAGTAATTCCAACATAGAAATTCTTCAACGACTCCAATTAAAAACTCTAAGATCCTTGATAGATGCACCTTGGTATGTTACCAATGAAACAATACAGTTAAAGAAGAAATATCCAAATTCAGTAATAGATATAACAAAAGAATTAACAACCACCAAACCTCATTAGTTACTCAATTACTTGACACGACGGATCAGATCCGCAGGCTAAAAAGACATTACCCTCTAGATTTAAATATTAGATTCAGCTAGAATCAAACATACGATAATCACGTTATAGTGTCACACTAGAATAATTTACTTATGGTTCTCAATGAGAATTGATTGTAAAATTCTTCCAAATAAAAAAAAAGGATACAATCCTGGTTTCCTTTCGTAGGTTTCACAAAAAAAGGTGGGGCTGAAAAAATGTCGAGTAGGACTCGACAAAGGGGCTCCTGAGATAAGAACTGATGTCGAGTCACACTTGACATAGGAGTCCAGAGGGTTAATAATATTCTTTAATTTTTGCATTTACGGTATCGTTGACAAGAAATCTTCAAGTCGAGGTAATACGAGCAAACCAACTGTGGACATTCAAAGCAACAAAATTGAGAGAAGTTTGACAAAGTTGAAGAAGTGGACGTTCACAGTCCAAGAAGAGAACACATTCTGCTCTCGCAGAAAACTCTATTGGAAAATCTGAATATGCGTCTAGTTAACCTTAACGTTATGCAATTATCTGTAATAATCGATATTGGCAAAAAATCGTATTACAGATATTTTCTAAAACTTATGGAAATACTATCAAATAAATAAAAGACGAATATTAATTATTAATTTAAAACTTATTATTAATTATTAATAATATTCTGCTAAGCTCTAATATTATCGGTATTATTCGCCCGTATTTTTCAAAGTTCAAAATCCAGAGAAAGTTGGAAATTTACTGATCCTGACACTAGAAGTCACAGTTATCCTCTCCTCATCAAAACGAGAATATGGCTGTAAGACTCTTAGATGATTGTAAAGCCAGATTTTTCTTGATAATCGCGTTGTATTCGGAATTATGCTTACAGCCCCCGGACGACTGTGACGGGTTCATCTTGACCCAATGTAATGATATTTGCCAACATGTCACGTATGTAAAAATCATTACATTTACTTCGAAGAAGACTACGTTACGTTATAGTAACTGTGTAGAAGTAACACCGTTCACTTATATTTTGCTTCTCATTTATTCATATTTATGATTTATTGGAAAATGGTGTAGGAAGATATTGATTTCTATTTCTATATATTCTTTCAAAGAAACCATATTCTTTCATTAAAAGTGAAGATATTGGATATTATTTAAGCACAGAACCGCGTACAAAAGTGATACATAAACGGGGAGCACGCTAACTGGATCCAAAAGTACCCATTTACGCAACTCCACGTCAGTAACCCGAGAGTTAAAACGCATCGCCTCACTTTCTATTCTCGCTAATTACTTCTATTTCTCTTCTCTTTCGCGTTCACTAGATGACATATTTGTGGCTCGTCGTGTTTCAATCGTATTTTCGTTAGTACCTTCGTCCTTTGTTCCGTCGTCTCGTGAACGTTCCAGAGAAATCTGAGACAAAGACTCGAAAGGTTTCAGACGAGCAAAGTGAAACGTCGAAATAAAACACAACATATCAATAAAAACACGATTGAAACGCGAAAAACCACAAATACATATATTTATTTATTCATTCGTGGGATAAACCCTTTGACATAACTGATACATCAACATAAGAGAAAAAGTAAAAAGCAGCAGAAGATGCATATGTACGAAAGAGGAAGAAAAAGAACGAGAGTAGACATGTAAGAAACAACGAGACAGAGACACGTTATAAAAGTAGAAAGAAAAGTTTCAACATAACATTGTCCTAGAAAACGCTCGAGAGAATGTCTTGAAGATACTATAGATTGGTCGAAGATATCTATGCTCGTGTGGCAAGAGTTTACATTAACATTACATTGACCGCACAATTTACGTAATTATAGTGTGGAAGACGATTAAACGTGTTGGTGTATATAGTGACGAGACGCGTTGTTACTTAGTGTAGTCAAATGTATTTAAAACTATTTGCAGTACAGAATTAGTCGTCGTTTGCTCAGTGTTGCTCGATATGCGTATACAAGGTAATGAGTACGTTCGTTCGATATTAACCCCTTGGCCTATAATCACGCGCGAGACTCGTGGTAGGGAATTTGTGCCATAAGCGAAAACCACGAGTCAGACTCGTAATAAAGAATTTGTGCTATAAACGGAACCCACGAGTCTGACTCATAGTAAAGAATTTGTGCCATAAGCGAAAACCACGAATCCAACTCGTGGCGAGAAATTTATGTCATTTATGTCACAAATTTATATATTCACATCGAGTATCTTTCCTTGAAATGTAAGTGTTCTGTTGACTGTCACGCGTGTTTTCAAAGAAATCTCCGCCAGGCCACGCGTGCAGCAATACCAAGCGTCCTCTGCTAGGTGCTCCCATCGATATTTTAGTAATGCGAGTCGCCCAAGCGGTGGTCTCAAGAATGATCTCTCGTTTCGTTTGTTCGCAACATTAAAACCACTAACTGTTGCTGAATATAATGAAGAAAAGTGTGGTATAGATTATTCCGACCAAATGGTTTCTTATGCCACCACAATTAGAAAAGGAATCAAATGGTACGGAAAACTTGGCATTCAACTCCTTCTGAGCATTTCTGTTGTAAACGCTTTGACGATTTACAAAATTGCAACAAGGAAGGATGTAAATATTAGAATATTTAGACAATTATTAGTTGCAAAATTGTTAGGGTTGTCTGAAAATACAAAAAATCCTTGTCTTCGACGGAGTCAGCATAATATCGCCGTTCGGAAAAATAATTCCGGAAGAAGCATTAGACGCGCATGCAAACTATGTTATGCAAATAAAAGACGTCGAATAGACCGAACAAAGGCACGAAAGAATTTGAAGAAAACAACTTATTGTCCAAATTGTCCCAGCCAACCTCAGCTGTGTATAGAACGCTTTAAAGCTTTACATTCTAAATAATTTTTTTAATAAACCATTTTCGTATTACTTTTATAACAATTCCATAGTTTTATTATTATGAAATAATATGAAATCTTTTCAAATACCTACGACGATCCTTCGCAAGTAGTCAAATAAGTGACACCCGAGCATGGGTTACGCGGCCTGACCAGAAATTTTGCTGACACCCGAATACGGGTGTCGTGGTAGTCAACGTGTTAATCAGTGTTTCTTCGACCAATCGCGGGGAGACGTAGTCGCTAGAAGAGACGTCAACGGGGGTCGTAAATCCCCGTTACGATTATAACAATCGACACCACGAATTGATCGATCCCCTGATTTCCGTTGAGATAATAGGGGTGATTGAGGTTGTATAACACTGTGATTCACAGAATTATAAATTATATATTTCCAACACTTAGATTACACTGATGAGCATAGATAGATAGATAATCACTTATCGCACGAAGATAAGATACATATGTACGTTAGAGCAGGGCTCTTATAATTAAATTTAGTGTATTAGTGGACGTAGCACTATAAGATATTTAGGAGAGGAAATGTAGGCTCGACAATACCGAGACCGACTTTCGCGTTATGCTTAGACTGCCCCGATGGGCATTAGCGGTATACTTAGTAGTTGACTTTTCCAACGATGTAGAAGAAGTGAAGTTGAGTGACGATGCTGTGTCGGAGGAAAGCTAAGGATGGGTGTGTCTAGCGCACGGGACCATCGGATTTGTTGGTGCCGATGTTAGTTAAGAGAGTGAGGGAAATAGGCTTCGTTGTTAATTGGTTAAACGAAGGGTCTTAACCGCCCTCGAGAGAAAGTGGTTAGTGGAAGGAAAGTTGCAGCGTACGTGAGAAAAACTAACTTTCCCTTGTCCCGCCGTGGTAGACAATAGTCTTTAGAAATTCTTCGGAACCAGACGTTTGTTTGGTTTGAAGGACCTTAGCAGGCAAGTGACTCGGGTTTATGACGGGTGCTTAAGGCTATTGAGGGTACGCCGTACGGAAGAGCGGACATCTGGTGTCCGTCTGGCCCGCGGTGTGTGACCTGGGCCAGGCAGAGAGTCGCCCGGCGTAACAATCAGTGTTTTGTTTTTATCATTTGTTTCTGACGACATTGGATCGTGGCGGCACTCGACACTAACTCGTGTCGAACGACGGCAGCGCAGTGGTTAGCGTCTTAGGTTACGAACGTTCGGGACCCGGGTTCAAATCCCGGCGACCGTAGCCCGATCTTTCTTCCGCGATTCTTAAATAGGAAGAAAATACAGCAGTACTCCAGCAGCGACATCTACAGCCAGCAATATACTACCACGACCAGTATAATTATACTACCACGGCCTAATCACCTCAGGATAATCTCTTTAATTCAGCATAAGGCTTCGTTACGTTCACATCTTTCAAATATAATTCTCTAGAAAGAAAAAAGAACATTTAGACCCATCATGTCAGCAAAAAAAGGATCTAATGTTTTGATGGTAATGTCGAGAAGTGTGGTACTATTGCTGATTGTGATTCGATAGATCCTTTTGAATATGTGAGTGAGGAGAGTGATATTATATTTCCTGTAAGAGAACGTCAACGAAGATTAATAATCGAAGATGACTCCGATGATGAAGACAGTGAATATAATATAGACTTCGAATAGCTAAAGGAATATTACAATCTGTACCATCGCAAAATTATGACAGACAAGGATCATTATCGAACAGGGATAATACCAATGAGGGCTAGAGTCGCAACATTGAAGTCACTTTCCGAAACATATAGATCCCACGCCATTGAAAAAAAAATCCAACAAGAGCTTGCAAAGTATGTATGAAACATAAGAAAAGGAGTGAAACAACGTGGGAATGCAAAAAGTGTCGAGTTGCGTTATATGTACCTAATTGTTTTGAAAGATACCATACAGTTGAAGATCACTAATTTTCATTAAATTAACTAAATATTAATTTACAAATTACTAGTGATTCATTATTCACTTTGAAATAATAATTTGTTTTTGTTAACTGATCGACTGACGTTGACGATTACGCCCTAGACGTCTTAAAAACACTATTTGTCCTCAAACGTTGTTTATTATTTCATAATTCCTTTTGTAGCCCCTAAATATACATGTCATAAGAAGTATACATCTTGCGCCAGTTCGGGCACACGTCTGAACAGATAAATGGCACGGCACGCGACCGAACTTCTTGCTTACTATGGTTCGCGTAATCGGCAGATAGTGTGTAGGCCAAGGGGTTAATTAATCGCTATAAGAAGGCTCGATACTGTAGTATCGTGAACGAAAGGCCTAAGAGATATCGGGCGAATTATAAACGAGCGGTTGCGGAACATGTGCGTGGTGGGGCTAAGGCAAAAGACATGGGGCTAAGACAAAAGACAAGGGGTTGCTAAGGGACGAAAACGAATTAACAGCCAGTGTTAGTTGAGAAGCCAGGGATTGTGAGTTGAGAAGTCAGAGTGTGCGAATTGCGTTGTCGAGAGAGCCTTGGATTCGTGGTGACGAGAGTTGCAAATTAACTATCTAGTTGTCTTAATTATAATACGTTATCGTGATTAGTTCACGTTAAACAGCCATCGTTTCCTGTTTAACCAACATCTATTTAATCCACTTATTGTAAATAAACTAATTGTAGTAAAGATCCTACAATACTGACTAACTGATGGTCTTAACGATCGTGTTCGTTTATTTATACTGATCGGGGGGGGGGGGCGGAAAGTTTAAATTCTATTTCGATTGACGGTTGCACATAGCGGCGACATTCTTTTGTCCGGAGTTTGTTTATCCTTACGTTTTGTACGTCAAAACGGTATCAATGTCCCGAGGCAAAACAACAACATGAGTCGCTCTCGATTCGCATCGTCCTCTGACTCATGTGCCGCTACAATAGTAACCATGCGATGTGCGATGTTATTATATATGAAATAATACGTGACTTTTCAAGCTTCTTGATGGTACATTGAGGAAGAGCAACTGCATGATATCCAGACAGCCAACGATACCTTTAGCTATTTTGCTAATGAAGATTGTATTCAGATATCATCCTTCTCTTGTTCAGTGTGAAGATTTAAACTGTTAAATAGTGAGATAATAGTGAGAATCAAACGGCGCCGCTTGTTCACTATATTTAGCAGCCAGGTTTAAAAATTAGTGGAGAACACTTTCGATATTACGGCTGTGAGATATACAAGATCATATGTACAAGATATACAGAACATATATATGTCAGAGATGAAAGAACGGGGCCTTTCTTTTGCAACTTTTGGAAAGATCCCCAATACTTTAGTCTAGATTTTTTATTATAGCAGTACTTAAATAATAAAACTTAGAAGTAGTTGTTTTTTATTTAATCCGATTATGTTTGCCCGAGATTTGAGACAGTAGGCTTGGGCTCGAAGTGACGCATCTGGTCGCTAAACGTAGCCACGGTCACGGGATGGACGTTTTTACCTAACAGAGGTATGAAGTAGTTGTATAGCTCTCCTTAAAAATATATGTGACCCGAGGGATACAGAAAGGTACAAAGAAGAATATATAAGTGCAGTGCCACTTGGACTGTGGACCAGTAAGTTGAATTCTACTTGTACTGTGGACAAGTAAGTTCAGTTCGACTTAGACTTTGGAAGAAAGCGCATTTGAAATCCCGTTGACCGTGGATTCGTTATTGAACCTAAGATCATTGTCATTAGCATCTCGAGTATCTAATTACCACGGTTACTTATCAAATTGTGTAATAATCATATTTGTACCAGTAAATATCATCTATATTGTATAACAACAATGGCTAATTCAAATGAAGATTCGTTACACGTCCCTAATTCCAATGAGAACTTGACATATATATGTTCTAAAATATTAATGTAAATATACTTCATACTCTAAAATTGGTCCGACAAGGTGGAAGTGTAGCATTCTAAGAGCGTTCGTATTTTTGAAGAACTTGCAGGAGTCGAAGATGGTATCCCGCTGGGGGTAGCCATTCACATGTTATTTAGCAATTAAGTTAGAAAAATTTACTAAATGTCCAACTGGACAAATTGTAAAGTACAAATTAAATAATAAAAAAAAAACATGGACAATTGTACAATTTTAAGACAGTGTATTCGACTTTTACGTTGCTCAGTGGAGTGGCGCAAACGTATTAATTTCCAGAGCGTAAGAGAGGGATGAAAATAGACGTTATCAGCGCGGAATGACAGAAGCATGGAGTAATGAAAATACACAGTGAGCCTGGATAATTGGATCATCGTTCTCGCATCGGTAATCCAACTACTCGGTTCGTCGTGAGGATAATTCATCGGGTCCCCATCGAAGCTGACTTGCATTAATCAGCGTCTAAGTAAAGAGCGTTCGTTGTCCTACGGCATGGGTTTCAGGGAAAGACCGGCTTTATCAACGACTTTATCAGGATAATCGAATGGAGTCGGTCAACCGAACTCTTTGGCCAGGATGCATCACCCTGACGAAGTGCCGGACTGTGGAGCGACGAACTTGACGAAGTGACTATTTCCGTGCCTGTACGTTGCCATCGTAAATCACAATCGACAGAGCCAGCAATTCGGTAGCCGTAAAAATTGCTTCTTTCACGGCGGCCGTGAGCATTGTTTGCGCCTCACCGCGAGAACAGTGATGGATGGCGTTTTGGCGTAGAACACCTTTGCCGTATAATTAAACCGAGACGTCAATTACCAGCAGTACTCTACGTTTCTCTGTCGACCTAACAATTCACTAAAGCAATTATTTCCCAGATTTGTCAAATTTTTGAGATTCCGCCTTGATATTTCCGATATTTGAAATTTCAAAGTATCTCGGTCGATCACATTTTCGCCGCGTTATTATTTTAAACTATCCGAAACTGATAATTAGGTATTGCGACAGGTTTAGCTCTTACTAGGTCGTCGTTTATTTTTCATCAGTTTAACGTTCGAATTACTGACCTACAATGTGAATTTAAACGTATTATGTACACATACTAATTACAGGAACTGGATTGTTTTCATTCATTGTTATTTAATGTTTTATTCTTAAAACCTGTGATTAGTAGCTATTTGTAACTTGGCTCGTCCATTTTCTGAATGTAAACAAATTTAAAAAGGTTTTTTATGAAAATGATCGCAATCATATTTCTATGACAATAATAAACAATTATAAGTGCAATAGCGCTAAAATAAACCATCCGAACAATATCTTAGATCCTGATGTTTTTTTTCGTATTCGCTACGTGAGAAAACGAGGTGAAGTACGAACTGAAATGATTTATGAATTAAGATATGAATGAACAAAGATATATCACGATAAAAATAATGAAAACAGACAAGCAATTACGGTGATCAAAATAATTTAAATTGTTGCAGTACAAATAGTATTTTTTTAAATAAAAAGAATGCTTGATTCTCCAATTTTCTTAAGAACATTAAACTAATTGTATAAAAATATCTAAAAATGTTCAACGTCTGTGTGTGTATGTATAAGTCTACAAAAGCTGTACATTATAAGCATATCTACTGCAGAAAATCAATTACTGCAATCGTAATCAGGTCTTAAAAAATGAACATTTCATAAAGTCCTTATCAATTTTTAACCTGCACTCGTTTCTCAGTTCTGCATGTTAGTAATATATCCCTCGGTGTGAATTTGACACAATGGTGAAAGTCAGTGAAATGGGACGACAAATAATTCATTTCGAAAACTATTTTATTGGGATTTCGCACTTTTCGCAAAAAAAAGAAAACAAATAGAAGACAGAAAGTTTCAGAAAAATAGTTCCACAAATGCGTAATATAATTTTTCACAAGAAAAGTGCGCGAAACTAACACGAGGGACATTCAGGGATTAAAAGTTTCGAAATAGAATAGGTAATATTAAAATCGGCAAACAATCGATCGTTTCCAACTATACGTTCGTGCCGGCAGAGAAAGTTGGAAAAGTTGAAGAAGACCGACATCAAAGTCTCGCAATTGTCTCTTCATCAGGTAAGCACGTCAGTCCACGTTTAAGGTTCCCCGACAACTTTATCTTTTTACCGCGGCACACGCTTCAGAAAGTCGTTAAAATAGTATTAAAAGCGGACTTATTATTCTTTCTCTTTCCTCGCGCAGGGAGCAAAGTTTATTATAGTTTTCCGTCCGTCTCGTGCGGATCCGGTACTGTGAAAATCTCGGCATTATACGCGTTTCTTTGTAAAGCACTTCAGCTCATTAAAGGATTCTTCATTTCTGCGGCGCATCGCGTTTCCTCTATTCTTTGTTCTCTCAGTCTATTATGCAGCCGGATTATATAATCAGATATTACCTTATCCCAAGCCGCGCGCACGTACGTACAATTCCAGTACGCAAATTGCGACTTCGTAGCTCTCATTTTTAACGCGGCGGAATTACCTTAATATGCCTTCGCCAACCTCGAAATTAGGCATCGCCTGCCACCCGTTTTGCGATATTGGTCCACGAGAAAAATTTCATCGCGCCTTTTCGAACAGAGAAAATAAATTTCGTTGCGGAATGAACCGACCAGCTGGCAGGATGATATACTGTGTAACTAAATACGTACGCTTCTCCCGGGGAAAATTTTAACTCGTACGTTACAACGGAATCGTCAAGGAGAATATTTGCGAAAAGGTAGAAAAAGGGTCCTCAAATTATACAAACTTGTAATCAAATTTTTCAAATAAGCGTGTTCTACTAACCCTTTTACAGGAAAGACTTAAGTATAATATTACAAACGTTATATGTTAGATGTTAATGTGGTGTCAAACATGACCCTATTAAGTATTTATTGAACTCTTTCAACATGATGGAAAATTGACTTAATTTTTAAGTTTAAATACTTTTATGATTTCTGAGAAATATATACTTCTATCTTGTATAGTATAGCTACGTAAATATCTTGTCCATTTTTATTTATTTTCAAACATACTTCAAACCTGACCAGTAAAATCGTGGTAGTCAAGTCTCATAAGAGTATCGATAAAATTTCTGACATTTCACAAAACCATACACACATGATATATCCGTAAAAGGTGTCTGCAAGTATTAGAAACTTTCGTCAGCCTGTGTGGAAACAAAACTCTAGTAGAATAAAATTATCGTTCCATGTAAAATCTTTTCCTTAGAAATAATACCATTTTGAAAGAATTAATATACAATTGATATGTCTTCTAAAATACCTGAATACGATATTCTACTTTAAGACAAGGAACATATACGAGCACGTATATTATTCAATAAGTTATTACAAATTCCTTTCAATTACTAGCTCTTTTGTTCAGTCTACTCTAGTTGCATAGGGCAAGCTTAGTTTATTGCTGCTTGGTTAATCCTATTGGTAACTTGTGTCACCTCCCTTGTAAGACGCCTAAAATAACACAGCTCCGGGCCACAGGCTAAGTTTCCTACTTTGAAACTATGTTGGTAATCGTCGAGCCAAAAATTTAGTTTAGCCTTAATAATACCGTATAACTTGAAAGTTAAATATCCACGCGTTTATATTTCAAAAATTTTATACAGTACAATTTTAGTTACGTTTATCGTTACGCTCACGTAGCCGTTGATAGAACGCTGGAAGTTTTTATTTTCAAAGAAAGCCAAATCTTTGATCTGTCAATAACCGCGACATAAATTTCTTCCCGCGTTTAACTTAAAGAAAATGCGTTTAACTCGAGAGAAAATTTGCAGCAATCGTCACGGATGAAAATATCTGGAAGAAAGACTTTGGACACTGAAATTTCTAATCACTTTTTATGATTTTTATAAATTTTGTTTAGACTAACTACCAGTTATATGGGACCAAACCTTTTCGGGATGTAAATGTAAGGTTCAAGTACAAACGTAATTTTTTTATTTCAATTTTTCTCCTCTTTTAACAACATTTTTAACTGCCACGTTTAACAGTTTCATAAGCTGGCGCGCGACAGCTAAAAAACTAATTGATTAATCAATTTCCAACGAAGTTCATTCATTTTATTGCAAATTTCTTCACTGATTGAACTTCGAATTTTTATTTCATGATCTATTAGTAATATTTTTTTAAGCAGTATAAATTCAATTTATCTATGAAAAACGTACATTTTTTCTGAATGCTAAAACTTTCCAATTTTTCATGTCTTTCTTCCAAAACCTAGCGCAAACTAATTACTTTATGAAACTCTCTTATGAAAATTTCTTAGCTTTCGGCTAATTTTTTTCTGATGATTATGACAAATTCCGTGCAACACGCCAACAATGGATCGGAATCAGAAATACAGTGGAATATTCACGGATGAAAATATCTGGAAGAAACACTTTGGACACTGAAATTTCTAATCACTTGGCCAACCGCTTTAAGCTTCCGCAGGCTGCTCCGCTATAATTTTTCCACACGATTTTCTCTCCAAGTATTTGTGCCGCCTCGCTTGATTGGTCGGTTGAAGCATGATAAACCGCTTTATGTTTAAGTACAAGGGTCTTAATAGTTCCTTTGAGTACAAGCCCGAGGTGGTGTTTCTCCATAGATTTAAGAAAACTCCACTCTGATTGATGCTATTACTGGTTCAAAGTGATTTATTTATTATTTTTTTTTTTTGTAGTTCCTAAACTTTAGCGGCAACGCTCCTCTTCTCTGTTTTAATAACTATAGCTTCCACAAAAAAAAAGCTAACGACATATTACGATGATTACAAGCGAAACAATCCGATCGTCACAGTCTTGGAAAATAAAAGGTGGAAAGAAGATTTCTGAAAACGAGTCTAATTCGTATTTCGCTTTCTGTCGTGCACCACAAATCTAGCTTATTCGCGAATGGGAACCAGAAATATTCAAAATATAATATGTGCAACTACGTTTCGAGAGCATTCCACATATCCCAATTCCGTACTACCAATATCAAAACAAAAAAAAAAAAAAAAAAAAAAGGATAGGGAAAACGATTTATCTTGAAACACGATATATATATGCGCGCGTGTGTGTGTATGTGCGTGCATACTTCTACTAGATCGTAGCGTTGCAGGCACGAAATCTGTTTATAAATCACGCGGAATCTGTGCTTCGAAACCGAATGGAAAAAATGAAACAAAAAAGAGAAAACAAAAACGAGGGGAAAAAAAGAAAAGAATCAAACACATCAAAACATGCATACAATATAGGTACACGTGTCACGCAATAAAATTCGAATGCCGACCATCCGCTTTTACAGCGCGTTTCCAGAAAACGACCATTCTCGCGCGAAAGGATGCACCCGCACGAAAATACAATATGATTTATTTGCTCGGCGCCGATCGTAATTCTGCCATGCTCCATTCGCTTTTAACGACTAACGACATTTCCAACAGCACTTACCGCCAGTTTCCTCGAATTCTGAACATATGTGACACGATCGGAGACCTTGCCCTGCAAATCTGACGACCAACCAAGCTTCCTCGAGATTCGTATCTGGACTTTATTTCCTCCGTTTTCACGTCAGAGAAGACACACTGGCGCGCAAAAGTATTTGGATACTTATATTACGAATATATCGTGTTAGACGAAATATTTTTCGTTTTAGGAATTTTGTTAGCATTGTAATCAGCGGACTGCGGATTCTTACGCGAGTTCCTATTTTTATAAGTCCAATTTAAAAAATGAATCGTGGGCAGACATTTATTTCATGCTCTGAATGTTGAGACAGATACGCCGTACTTTCGATATTCGCTATTAAATAGTTTTTAATATTAAATTTTCTCTAAATGCGTAAATATCCACGGTCTTGTATAATGAGACGCGACTATCACGATTATTATTTTATTTATTATTAGAGTGAAACGAAATTATATGCGCTCTATAGACTATTTCGACAATCGAACTACGTGCTTTCAGATGGTCGTGATGGTACATGGACATTGTTTCGCTATCTGTTACACCGGTTAAGATATATCGATATTTTTTCCGTGAGCCAGGCGGAATGGAATAGCGGAAACCAGACTCGAATATCATTGAGATGTAGACGGTGCTGATCCTTATCGCGCGCGGTACTAAATTTACTTTACGGCTAAGCCCTGTTTAAATGGTGATCAATGTACCCGATTTACGTTGTCCTTTGGGATAATTTATCGCTTGTATCGCATGATTTTACACGAAATGTTTATTCGAGGGATCGACTGATTAATAAGAGAATAGTCTCAGCTTGTTCTTTCAAAGAATACCATATAACGCGTCGTTTTAAACGTCTACGCGTGATTATGTCTGTAAATATCAGAAGCGCGAAAAAATGTTTCAGATGAAAGTTGTTTGACTTTAATGGGGAAACTTAGAAAAAGATATTTCGATTTTTTTTTTGCATTCTTGTTTAAAGATATTTCAAAGCCAATGTTACTTTTTAAATCAAACTATACACTTTTTTTGATATGCTAGTCGACGCACTTTTTAATTCTCTGTGAAAAAGTATTAAGATATTTGTGACGAAAAATGACTAGTTTGAAAGACTTCAACTTCGATGTTGTGAAACTTATCGTATGCAAGAGAAAGGAAAAGAACACGGTGCTTTTTCGTTGATGCTTTCCTTGTCCTTCGTACGATACGTTTTGAAACATTAAATTTAAAACATCTTCCATTTAATTAATCATTTGTCGACCCAAATACCTGACTACTTACTTGTACAGAATTAGAAAGTGCATCGAATGGTGTGTAAAAAAGTGGATAGCTCCATTAAAATAAGTTCCATTAGGATCTCTTTAAATAAAAATGTAAAACAAGAAATTGAAATATCTCATTAAGTTTCTCTCATGAAGTCAAACAACTTTAATTTGAAACATTTTTTCAGGATCATTTTTCATATTTACAGAAATAATCACGTGTTTAAACGCGTTTAAAACGTTCGGTATCATAAAATCAAAACTACACTCGCAAATTGTTAATTATAACGAAATTTCAATGAGCTGTTGATGTAGTGTTATTTCTATTTGATTATTTCAGAAACTTTGCTATCACACTGTACATTTGCCAAAGTGTCGGACACTAAAATTCTTTCAAACAATTCCATACTATAAACACGCTTGGTACTTTGTATTATTATTTTCTAACGAATCCCAACACGATACAACAAATTTACGCACATTTTCTACTGCAAATAGTTATGTCGACCTTCGGAAAAATGCAATATGTTCCTCTTTATTCACGCAAACATATCGTAATCGAACTTGGAGAAATTAATTCAACAGTTGTAAATAAAATTTCGTTCGTTGATGCAGAGCGTTCCGATCGAGTTTCACAAAATTCTGTCCGAAATTTCAATATTTTAGGAAAAAATTATCGATGCACCAGCGCGTACAGTGGCAATTAAATCGCGTCCAAGTTCCGCACGTGTGAGCTCGCGAATTAATGCCACTAAATATGATCAAATTTTAATGGTATTTACTATGACCTGGCGAAAATACCACTTCCACGTTCTCATTACAATTTGATAATACCACCAACGAACGGAAACCGTACGCTAAAATACGTATAAACAACACATCAAATATGAAAGTTCGATTTTACGAGTGCCATCTGCTTTGCTCGTATCGTTTAAGGAGGCCCGTGACGGCGGTCTATCGTAAAATTTTTATAAACCACTTGTCCCGAGATCTTCTGCAATTGCATAAAAACGAGAGCATTATCTTTTTATAAACACTTCTCGATGACCCGGCAATCTATAAAAAATTTTATTCAGACGTCCTGCGAAATTTGTTAAATATTTCATAATTCGTAAATGTATCATAGCTTCAACAACAGAGAAAATAAATAATAGTTAGTAATAAGAATAAATAATAATTTTGATGAAATGTAATTAAAACTTCTGCCTCTAGAGAATTGATACGATTACGATTGAAGATTTCTTGTAGACGGCACTGCAAGTGGAAAAAATAAAAAAATTTTTTTCTTTGTCGTATAATGTGCCAATGGGAATACCGTAGTGTAGAATTTAGGAGAAATTTCATTATAATATAAAAGCATTATAACATATACTTTTCTGACAAAAATAAAAGCAACATTTTGAAAAAAACGTATTTTCTGTTTCTATGCAAGTTATTTGGGGACAAATGGGATTGGTACTTACAGCACTTGCAAATTTAATAGCACGTTCAATTTTCTCTACAAAGAGAAGGCATCTCATTAAAAGATGGCGTATGTAAGCTTTTCTACAAATACAATTTTTTTTCTGATGAATCTGTATTAGTGCGAGAAATAGAAAATTTTGTAATTAAAATCTTATGACAATCAAAACAAATAAAATTTCGAAAGTAATTTTAAGTCAAGTTTCTTCACTCTCCTAAAAATTTTACGTTGTTTTGAAGAAGTTTTCAATTATGTGTATCTAAACAAAACAAAACAAAACATTAGCAGACGTATCGCTTTCAAACCAACAACATTAGAAAAAATTAGAAAATGAAACAAAAGACATTAGGAAACCTCTGTCAGAGAAAATTAGCGAGAAACTGTTTTATCAAACAAATGTTTCATCCTGATCGATGGTCGTCGCTACTCTTTTTTTACCAAAAGTAAACAAGGGTCTTGCCTCATAGAAGTTGTTCAAGTTCAAGTCCATTTTTTCTTTGATTAAGCAATCGCAGTTAGAGTTTTGGCACGATTTTGCAAGGAGGGCACTTCAGAAACGCTACCCATCTTTGTTCTACCCTTGATTTTCCTAGTTTTGTCTTTATCTAGTCACATAATTTTCTGGTTTGATCACATAGATAATTCTCAGCTTTACTTTTTCTTCTTATTTCTGATTTACATTCCAATTAGCCTCTTTCATAGCACACAGTTGTCACGTGTAGTGATAAGTTTGTTTTTATCGCAACAAAGTCTTTTGTCTATCTTACCTATATTGTATTACTGATTCTCCTGCAGATTTTTCTTTGGTCCTTTTTCTATTTTTTATATATATTGAAATAATTAAAGGTATAAGTATAAGCATAATGTACAGGTTTATGCTGATTCAGATTCCTACTCTTTTAGTGTTATTAGACAATGAAATGATAGGGAGCAAGTTCATATATTTATAGCAAAAGGACATTACCAAAAAAGTTAAGCTTATAGCTTTGGCTAGAGGTTACAGGGAACATAAATAGAAATCTGTTTATTAGTTCCTTTGTTCCTAGACCTTGTAACCCAAAACATAATGTATACTCAAGGGTACAATAATATGCACCGCTCCTTATTTGGAATATTTCTGCGTAATGGCAGTCTCCAGGTCACGGATATACATAAATAAAGATGTAGAGTCTTTCATGAAGTAGTTACTTCAACACGATATAATATATTTATATTTTTCTCACACTTATTTAGCTAGAAAAGCGAACCATATAAAATATTGAATATACAGGGTGGTTGATAATTAGTGGTGCAAGCGGAAAGGGGGTGATTCTACGCGAAAAAAGAAGTCGAAAATATAGAATGAAAATTTTTCGTTTGAGGTTTTGTTTTCGAGAAAATCGACTTTGAATTTTCGCTCGGTACGCGTGCGGTTATAACGTATCTCACTGTAGATCGTTGTCTCGATGGAAAAATTAAAAAAAAAATTAAAAAAAACTTTTATTCTATATTTTCGACTTCTTCTTTCACGTAGAATCACCCCCTTTCCGCTTGTACCACCAGTTATAAACCACCCTGTATATAATATAACTATTATGTATATATTGTAGAATTTATTCGTTCGCGCGCTAGTTTTGCTCCTTTTTTCTATTTAGTTAGTCTCGAAAGTGCTCAGGATGAAAAAATTCAACGGTGAACACGACCAGATAAACCGATGCACAATTTAACGGATCCTCTTTACTCACCTCACCTTCACGAGGGTAAACGTAATTACTTTGCGGCCTCGAACCCGTCCACGGTCAGCTTCGAATTTCGTGACCGTGAAGAATGACACAAGTGACTGGCCAACCACCAACCTCCGCGGAATGTCTGCTAATTAGCGAACTTTTATTTCGCTCGACTTGATTAAGCGCGATGTGCGACCATTTCTATTTGAACGAATAGCTGTGTCTTTTAGGAAGCATCGTTTAGTTTTACGATCGAAGGAATTCGATACGAGGAAAACTATTATACAGGGTGGTGTAGAAATCAGTCGCTCCGATTTTTCAAGTAAACTTTAGGTTAAACTAAAGCTTGTCGTACGAAAAACGAGGAAAACGTAAAACGGAAAAGTACATCTTTTCCTGTCTTTCATACGACAAGTTTTCCGACATTAAAGTTAAAATATCTTTTAAACTAATCATTCTTCCGCCTAAGTACCTTAATACTTTCTCGCAGAGAATTAAAAAAATGAATCGAAAAATAAAAAAAATAGAGATCACCTTAACTTCTCATCGAAGTGGAATTTTTTTCAAGTTCTTAACACTGCAATTTGTAGCCGATCGAAAGCTGATTTAACTTTCGTTCGAAACATTCTTCCGCCGGAATCGTTTGATTATCTGAAGTGTTGGAAAAATCGTGGCGACTGATTTTCAAAAAGCAATTATTAACCTTAAAACTCCACTCATCTTTTACAATCTTTTGAAAAGTAGATTAAAAAATAAAATACGTGCATAATACAGGGTGGTTGGTAACTGGTGGTACAAGCGGAAAGAGGGTGATTCTACGCGAAAAAAGAAGTCGAAAATATAGAATAAAAAATTTTTTTTAAATTTTTTTTTTAATTTTTCCATCGAGACAACGATCTACAGTGAGATCCGTTATAACGAGACGTGATAAGGTGTACGCGTACCGAGCGAAAATTCAAAGTCGATTTTCTCGAAAACAAAGCCTCAAACGAAAACTTTTTATTCTATATTTTCGACTTCTTTTTTCGCGTAGAATCACCTCCTTTCCGTTTGTACCACCAGTTACCAACCACTCTGTATATGTTCATCGTAATTTTAATAATATCTAGTAAAGCTTATCATAATTATACTGCCTATTTTCACTAACGTAAACGAGTTTTTCCACTACATGCAAATAACTTCTTCCATTTTTCCGCTGTATTAAATTCAGAAAGATATTACTGCAATTGTAACTGGAACTACAGTGTCGAGGCTTTTGTATAGAATGTCTGACTATAGACGGCGCTATACTACTTGCCACTGCTGTCGTTTCTTATTCAGTTATTGTCAGCATCGTATTTGCATCTTCTAGTTTATACTTTTCAAAATATAAATTCAAAACAAACAATGAAATGTTTAAACGCAAAGAATAAATATTAAACGTTTTAAGCTCGCATAACCAATTAATACAAATTACTCTACACAGTCTTAATTATATCTGACATCGCATAACTCTCTTTGCACAGATAATTTGAAAAAAAAATCCACGATTTATGAATTGTTTATATAAAATGCGCACACCTATTTAATAATATTATTATCGGTTAATCCCCTATATCGAAGCTTCTAGATTCGTATTCCGACGAACTAATATTTCGAGCGGAGCACAAATGCCCAGATTCTTTTACATTTCCTCCATTCTAACAAAAGTTAATTAATTTTTTCTCGCAAATTTCTATCCTCGTGAACCATTGCCCTACTTTCCGGCAAGAAACTTCAAGAAGAACTTAATCTCGTGCCACGAAACAGCCAAAAATATATAAGCAAGCAGCATCGGTGGCATTAAGAAGATAGCGTTCCTTGCGGAAGAAAATCCAACAAGATCCCTGCCGCAAAGAAATCCCCTGAAGCGTCCGCAATTTACTTTACAAGCGAAACGAAGAGGTCCGGTAGCAGCCGTTTCGTAGCAGCGACCGCGTCGCTGCGATCGATCAATTAGATAAATCGAGACATTTGTGTGAAGCTTATGAGCCTTGACGCTGTTCGTGTAATACGTCTGAAGTTAGGGAAGCTTGCAGACTAATGCCTCACGGGGGAATCAGGATGGGCAGATTCCAGTAATCGTACTGTATCGCGTTGCTTAATTGATGCTCGTTAAGGTTATCCCTTGTCCAGTCTGTTGGTCATTTTCGACCCGGCTCTATTTTTCTAACGTTGCAAATGTTTCTGGGGTTACAAAACTCGAACAAAACGTACGAAGATTCTTATTGGTTCGTACGATTTCTCGTTTTAATTTCATGTCAAACGTGAATGCTTCTTGTTTGATAAAATGGAAGCAACGTTGAAGCGTAGAAATTCGAGGATCACGGAATTTCGTTTCGAAAAGGCGGCAAGTTTTGGTCGACTACTTCGATGTCCGGTATTTAGGAGAAATTCTATCGATTGTTCGGTTCCCGGTTTTTCAATAATTAATCTTACTTGTTCTAAATGTTGAACTTTGAATTATGAAAATTTGCAACCCAAAAAAAATTAAGAAATTATCGGAACGTTTAAGAATGATTACTTTATTCGAAACGTGCGAGTATAAAAATCATCTGCAAATGATAAGTCTTGATTACAATTTCTCTGAATATTCTCGCAATGGAATATTTTCAAACACCAAGGAGTTTGCTGTCTTTGTCTTGAAAATACGAGAATTTTTCGATACAGAATTATTAAACTCGCATCTTGCTGGCAGAAGTGTATGGATTCTAATGATCTTTTTTCGATTACAAAAGCTTATATTCCGTGCTAGGTTACATTATCTCGAGGTTTACGAGTCGCTTTATGGCTAAGAACCGCAATTAAGTTCCCAGCAACCGAATATCTTAAATCTCGGTAAGGTTATAGGTGGATACTTGAGTACATCTGCCGCTGTAACATTAACTTTGTCCTTCTTCCTGTCATTCTTTTCCTCTGCAAGCTTGAAATTTAATATTTAATTTGCTTCTATGTATTATCGTTACATATGTATCCATGTAAATTCCAATTTTTATAGCTAAGGCGGTACAAAGTTTGAAAAATCTGTTACTGAGGATATCTTTGAAAAATTTAAAAATCCCTTTAAGATTGCTCGATTTACAGATTATGTAAATTTAACAGATAATTCAAATTCCTTCGCGATTATTAATTCTTCATTAATTCGTACGAAGAGTTTAGCAAAATTTTCGTATTTTTGCAACAAATTGATTCGAGTGTGTAGATATAAGCGGCTCACGAGTGTGTCACAGAGGTTCCTGTATTCTGATTTTAATTGCAAAAATTATTAGAATATCAATTATCACATTTCTATAAACAAGAAACAATAAACGTGTGCCAACAATAGAAACATGATTTTTATAAATTGTGTTTAGACTTGTTTAGTTTTGTTTACTAGTCATATGGGACCAGACCTTTTCGGGATGTAAATCTAACAACAAATTCAAGTACAAACGTAAATTTTTTTCCAATTTTTCTCCTCTTTTAACAAAATTTTTAACTGCCACGTTTAACAATTTCATAAGCTGGCGCGCGACAGCTAAAAAACTAATTGATTAATCAATTTTGAACGAAGTTCGTTCGCTTTGTTGCAAATTTCTTCACGGATTGAACTTCAAATTTTTATTTCATCATCTATTAGTAATATTTTTTAAAAGCAATATAAATTCAATTTATCTGCGAAAAACGTACATTTTTTTCTGAATGCTAGAACTTTCCAATTTTTCTTGTCTTCCTTTCAAAACCTACCGCAAACTATTTACTTTATGAAACTCTACGAAGAATTCTTAGCTTTCGGCTAATTTTTTTCTGATGACTATGACAAATTCCGTGCAACACGCCAACAATGGTTACAATGTCAAAGATGATCGCAAGACTCGTATAATATACAAGAAACAACAAGAACTGAAATAAAAAAATTATATTTGCACTTCAACACTATCTATCCATTCGCCTAGTCTCATAGAATCAGTATTTATTTTAGCAAATATTCATAAAAATCATTTGCTTTTATTGTTACCAAAAAATGAATAAATAAATATTAATAATATATAATAAGAAATAATGAAATAAAATAAATATTTTTTCTAAAAATCTCGCCTCCACATATTCTTTTCACATTACGTTTATTATTCGAATGATTAAATGTATTTCAAATATTTATTCGACAATCTTAAACATTCGCAGCAATCTCTACGGTAATAACGAGAACGAGTCGTCAGGCAAATTAAAATCCCGCGAGAAGAAAAATTTTAATCTAATTAAAACGAATTAATTAACGGAGGAATTAATTAATTGACGGAACTAAGAATTGCATCCGCTTCGAATATGGTCTGTCATTTGATGTTATTAACTTCAATGTGCAGATGATTGCTAGCTGCGATATCAGGATTTATATTGACGCGTATCGCTGCGCTGATTTATCGTTGATGGGCCTTCGTTAGCATGAACGATACTCCTGTAAGGGAAAATGATTTTTTATTTCAAGGTCTTTTTCTATCCTTCTCAAGCTTCTAATCTTCGCTCCGACCATCGCTGTTTTAATATTCCACCCTTAATTTTCGATTTTCAAATTTTGAATTTCGAGAAACGTACATGTACATCATCTTCGATTCTTTAAAGACACGTCAGTATGTCGAAAACCATAAATTTTCTGCGTTTGATGAATTCACAATCACGTGTCATTTGACAAACAAAATTTAACCTTCGTCCTCTCTTACCTGAATATCATTTTTCTATTTTTTTTTTTATTTTATATGTTATGCTTGTTATAATTATCACTAGAACTACCACACCAGTCAAACTGACTGGTTTTACAATTTTGTTTTAAAATTCCTACTTCATGTTATATTTTTTCTCCGCAATGATGTAATGACTTTCGCAACGATAACTAAAAAAATAATATAATGAATTTTATTTTGTTTTTAATATATTCAAACTCAAAATAATTTTGTATCAAAACTACTCATACCAATACCAGTCAAAATGACTAGTACTTGTTAAAGTGTAAAAGAGTCCTGCAATCTGTTTATCGAACCCCAATTAATCAGTTTCCTTGTTTTGTACAACCTCCCACACGTTTTTAAAACTTTTACTGCGTATCGTTTATATGATGATATCAATTATCAGAAAAATTCCGGATCGATCGCTAGATCGCTAGATGCTGACGCTAGAAATGCCACAGCACTCAAAATGACTGGTTCTACAATTTTATAAATGTGTCAACTCTCTTTTAGGTCGATCATGATCCCAGATGGATTAACAATACCAAAAATGTACTACGTGATATGGAATTCTTTCTGTAAGAAAGTAATAAATCAATAACTATTAAAATATTCTATTATTACGTATTTTTTAAAGATCAGTCATGTTGACTGATTTTGGTACAAGTAACTTCGTGTTAACTATCGGTAGTTCTAGTGTTATATAATATGATTTTGATCGAACTAGATATTAATATGATTATAGCAAATATTAAATTAAACGATACGGGGGCTTATTATGGAAACTTGTCCGCGACATAGATTAGGAAATAAACGTAATTTCCTCGACGTGCAGCGGCAAGTTCATTTGCAGACGAAGTCCCAGATTCGCGAATTTTTTCCCGCCCGCTCATTTACCGGAACAGAAGTTTCTCTGGTAATTAACGACCGATTCGACTCCATCGTCGAGTTTTTGCTGGGCAACTTGCAACGAACTTTATTTTCAGGCCGATCGGTTATTTACTTTATCAACGGCTTGAAATTAATCCGAGGATATTCGCAGAATGGCACGCGTTTCCAGTTAATTTAATCTACCAGAATTTGGCGATTAATAATGCTGCCTGCCGTCAGATATTAAACGTTCTTACCGATTTAATTGCCACCATGTTTGTAACTCGTAGATTAACCAACGCTGGAGCTTTGCTGCAGCGTCTCATAAAAAACGAGATCGAAACAGGCCTTACGCACATCGTTAAGTACTTCAGCCAAACGACAACAAACTATGATGAAAAATTGTAACAAAAATTTCATTAAGAACTGCAGTAATCCCTGTAAAATTATTCAACGAACGAGCGAAATAAATGTGAAACGGAATTTTCATTTCGACGTACCTTCGGCGAATAATTGGCAACGTTTTATTAGCGGGAAATTTAATTTGTACTTTTTAATAAACGCAATATGGCAAACTCAGAATCGTTGTTTTCCAGCGAACAGATACTTCGAATTGAGGAATTGAAGTAGTGCAAAATATAGAAAACAGTCTTTTAATTGAAAATGATGTAAATTCCACGTGGAACACAGCGAAATTAATTAATTGTTTATGCATTTACGAGAAGTTTGAACGCGTAAAAACAGATGAATCGCGCCCAATGCGTAAGGACATACGAAATAATCAAAATACGATACTTGTTGTAATATTTGTAGAATTAATCAAATTTCTATTTAGTTTCTATTCAAGAACACATGGAATTTTCGAAGCAAATTCGACAAACCAGAAGTGACTACCCCGTTTGCCATAAAATTCTGAGATCGTAAAATAGCAGTCTATAAGCTACGATTTATGGCTTGTCAGTTCACTCATACGAGTTGGTAAATTATTGCGCAAAAGGATTCTAATTGTGTGAAATTGCAGTCGTAGATAACAGTTCGATATTAAAGCCATTGTAGAAACCAATCTACGGGACAGTTACTGTCGCGTACGAGCTGAATCTCTCGCGAGTATCTGGGTGATTAGTCTATGCCTCGAAACGAGTGTATTGCTCCCTAGATTCCAACTACGACGCAGTGACAAGCAGGTTAAATTGCACCGAAGCCTTTTAACACGTTCGCTGCGTATGTCCAGGATGTAGCAAGTGAATTGGTTGAGAATGCGCGTTCAGATGCAGCACGCAAATTAAAAATCACGAATTTTGGTAAATAGCAATCGAAGATTATTTGTAGACAACCGCTTAAGTGGCAAAAGTCAAATTTCTTAGCAGAGAGGGGGAGAGAGAAGAAGCTTCTCTGATTTAAAATTATTTTTGAAATTTCATTTGTTTTGATTTTCAGAAAATCTCAAATGTATAAAATAGCCCTGGAGCGTCACAAAAGTTTCTATTTTTTGCACTAGTATAGACGAAATTCATCGGGAAAAGAATTGTATTTGTGAATGAGTCTGTACGTGCTTTGAAAATATATTTTTTCAAAACGTCCTTTTTATTTCTGTTACAAAGGTATATTTTAGCGTTCCGAGTAAAAATTGTTATAAAATTGGTGATGTTTAGTGCATATGTGTTCGAACACGTCTATCACTTAATGGCATTCATATTGTTTTATGCAGAAACATATTGTAACGTTAAAAAATGTGTACACGTACGTTGTTGTCTACATGAAATCTTCAACTAATCATCCAGAAATGGAGCACGTAGATGAAGTTGCACTTGAAATTAAAATCGAATTAATGCAAAATATATTATCTACGTATTTGTTTCGAATCGCTTTGAAAGTATGTGATTGTTTTTAATTTTATTAAGAGACACTCGACAAATTTCGAAATATTTGAAATATTCGAAGCATTTTCAATATCTCGAATAGCGTAACGTATTTAAATCGTATAATTCTTTCAACAGATCGGTACATATAAATCCTTCGATATAAAATTTCACTTAAAATTTCGTATGTCTACTCATGCGCATGAAACACTAAGTTATCAAATTTATCGCTCGTGAATCGAAGAAATTGATGGAAGAAAATTTTTAAAGAGATGAAATATCCACCGTTCTTCAATCGATCAAAATCGATCGTTACGGTAACTTGAATAAAACTTTGGAAAAAATAAATTTCATAAAAGCAATCGCATATATAATCTTTGATAATTAATTACTCGTAACATTTTGCATTAATGGTAGATCGTATCAAAAATACACAGCTTTGTGATTGTTATGCATGTATACACGTATATGGATGAACGAAACATTTCGAATCATCCAAACTTACTATACAAACCAATATTAATTATGGTTAAACAGCTATCTATTGTTTAATAGTATACTGTTTGAGTAAACACGCTGCATTAATATGCGCGGGTTTCTGGCTAGGAATTGCAACTGTTATATTTAGATGACAGAGAGTATCTATATATACCGATTGTCAGTAATAACGCATTTATATTAATTAATTTGTAGTATATTAATATGGTAGTTCGGATAGATGTTTAACCGCATTTTTCAAAATTGCACATATGATCGTAACAGAAAGTCGCGATAGAAATGGAAGTAAGGAATGAAGCTCAAACTATAATTAAATTAAGAAGATTATACCGTACTATAACAGTCTCAAAGTAATTTAGAATTTAGAAATCTTCGTGAATAAAATCAAAGGAAATCAATAAATAAGTAACGATTAATAGCAAAGACGAAATGTCTTTTCAAAAATTTTCATTAAAAGTACCATTTAAATTATTTAATATCTCTTAATATTTTGCAACTATGTGTTCACTCAGAGTCAGATGCCGAATCAATAAACGAATTTCTAACACATCGTAGAAATTTCTATTTCCAACTTATTACTTTTCACATGACAGACGCTGGCGTTCAGGTAAACGAGTTCAACCGGCAGAAGTCCAGTTAATCCAGCATCGACTGAAATTTCGCCCCAATAAACGAAGGTCTATCACACGTACAAACGTTGCTTACCACGAAACATTTTCTTAATCCATCTACTGAAAACCAAATATATCCAGTCCAATTGCGTTCCCGAGGAGCGGCATCAGAAGTCACAACACGATAAAGGGACAGAACGATGGCACGGTTAACGAGAAATGGCTGATACGCCTACGCCTCGTCTAGGACATTCAAAGCAATCCCTGCAATTATCGAAATCCTGATTTGCATGTCGGCCCTGTCAGAAGTCAAAACAATGTCCAGACTACGACGATGATATAGATAGACGGAAAGGACTGTCATGGCTGTGGCTGACACTCGTCCTACAGATAACCGGCTTCCGTTTCGACCGTTTCCTGCCGCTCGACGAATGACGCATAATCCGACTCGAAATGGGGCCGAGTCTTCCTCCGGATAGAGATGCCAAAGCGAATCCTACGATACCAGCGAGGATTTGTATCCTGCATTGGACAAACCACCCTCGTTCCATCCAGACAGTTGTTCTTGCTGGCGAAAGCCAACTTCAAAAGGGTACGCCAGGCTTTTGACACCGAGAACCTTCTCGAATCTCCACGTGTTAAGACGTTTACGAACGAGTCTTGATTAGCAGAACAACGAAAAAGTGGGAAAGCTGGAGATGGCGTCTCGCAAGAAAGTTAGAATGCGAGGATAGAAACTGAAGAAGATCGTTGCATTTCCATTCGAAAGTTTCTATTGCTATTTTTAATACCAGTACTTGTAAGATAGTTCCTTACGAACGATCTTCTTTCGTACGAAGACTGGGCTATTCGACTAAGTTGAGATAATCGTGCGTGTAGTTAGTTTCCAGCTAACTTAACTTGGCAGAATTTTTTGCTAATTCTATTCGTTTCAAATTTTCTATACGCATTTTTATCCATTTCGTTCCATTTTCGAGTAATTACGAAAAGAATTCCTAATTTTCTAGAAATCATAACGAGTTTCAGGTTTCTACAAATCGATAGATACACTGTAAGCGGCAAGAAAAGAGTTTTTCCGGAGGAAAGAAAGCTTGTGGATTAACGCGTCGTGAACAATTAGAAACGCAACTCCATTTTCAGATTTTTCACAATATTGAAACAAAAATTGGCTAAATCTTTTATATAATTTCATATTGTAGTATAACACAAAACTGAAGTTTGAGAGCCATTAGATTTTTTCTTGAAATTGTACTTTTGCTTGCGGAAAGATGTAAACTCAATGTTAACGATGTTACCTTTCTATTCGATATTCAGTGGATTTCTGTTCATTTTTTATTACTTTTATCGATCCTTCAGGCATATTATCTACCAACTTATTTAAAGCTTCGTTTTGAATATCCGCTCACGCAGATTTTATTCATCTCCTAAGTTCAACGATATTTTCTATAGCTGGCTTCTTCCGATCGTAAACTTTTCTCCTTAGAATTTCAGGGTTCAAACCAGCATTTAACGTAGCTCATCGTAATAATTCCATTCCACGATTCTCAATGCTGCTCATCGAAATCCTAAAAGCATATTTTTGTATTGACATCTGTACGAATGGAAGCATTGCCGCGTTAAAAAATTGGTCCTTTGTCTGCTATCTCTCTCACGAAAGGCAATAATTAGCCATGTAACATCTCCTCATATCCTTTAGCTTTCAATTTACTTTCTATAAAAACAATTTCATTTAATCCAGTCACGATCCATGCAGATATTGAAGAAACAATGCGGAGGATGTGCTCGAGTCTACAATTACGTTTTAAGATTATTTGAAAAGTAATTCATTATTGAAATAATATACGTATTTTGCATAAACATCAATCGAGTCACTTATTACCTTACGAAACGTATTATTCGTTATTACATGGTATTTCTACTTGTTCTTTAATTTTGATCGAAATGACCGATCCGTAAAAATCGTTTGGAAAAATACTCGGTACCTAATTGACTTTTGCTCGTTTACTCAAACTTCTAAAAAGCGGAGGTGTCTCCTGATTGCAGAAACTCCTGCAATTGTACAATCCGTGTCATAAAGCACAGTCAGAATTATTAACAAAAATCGCGAACAACCGAACTAACTACTCGCGTGAAAATTCGAGAAGCAGCACGATATAACGTAACTATTACCGCGCCAGAAATATCTGACGCGAGGCTGAGATGCGCAGGATAAAGACGGAATCGTAGATTAAACAGATTAAGAGAGCTAGTAGGAAATAATTGAGCCGTTCTATGGAATGAATGGTCTCTTGCGTGACGAGATAATGTAGCGGACTATTCTTTCGGTACGAGCGTGCGCATGAATCTTAATGGGCGGTCGTACAATTAATTTCGAGAAGCCGTTATTGCGGGGGCGCGAGATGCTCTTCCGCTGGTATGTGGTACACGCATGTATCTGCCTGAACCACGCATTCCGTTGCAAAATTAAATTACCCGTCGATTTTCTAAAAATGGAGTCGTTAAAACGCGTACACGAACGCCAATAAGAATGTGGAATATCTGCCATATCTGTGCGCTATTGTATGTATACGACTAAACGTATTAGAATAGTGCCGCATTTCTATTTTACGTAGTGCTGTATTGTTATATTGGATAGGAATGTTTTATTACGAACGTGGATGTACCGAATTGTTGATAAGATGTAATACAAATACAGAGAGTAAGGATGAATGTTTGAAAAATTAGTGACACGAAGGAAGAAGAAGATTCTTTTATCGTAATATTATTATTGTAGGATCTTATGCTACAATTAGTTTATTTATAATAAATGGATTAAGCAGATGTTGATTAAACAGAAAACGATGGTTGTTTAACTTGAACTAATCAGGGTAACGTACTATAATTAAGACAACTAGATAATTAATTTGCAACTCTCGTCACCACGGATCCAAGGCTCTCTGGACAACGCTAGCAACACTCTCTGACTTCTCAACTCACAATAACTGTCAATTCGTCTATCGTCCCTTAGCAATCCCTTGTCTTTTGTCTTAGCCCTACCACGCATATGTTCCGCAATCGCTTGTTTATAATTCGCCCGACACCCCCAGGCCCCTTGTCCACGATACTACATTATTAATATTAATATAATTATTATTAAATTAAGTATTAACTCCATCGTAAACTAATAACGATCGATATGATAAAGTAGTACGAATAAACATAAATATAAATTTCAATTGTATTTCATAAATATAAATTTTGATTCTCTTTAGAATTAATCTTTGGGTAGAATTAAAACATACATTTATTTAATATAGTTCACTTGTATACTTATTTCAGCACGCTTTGGGCAAGTAGCTTCCATGAGATGACAGAGAAGCACAGTAGAAAAATCAAAGTTGCGTACACTCCTCATTGCATGCAATAGCTAGAGGGTAAACGAGTATTCAAACATATTTCACGTAATATCGTTTTCAATTTCTTTCAAATAATTCTCTTTCCCTGCGATATAACGATGCGAAGTTGACGTCGGAGTGGAAGTACGAATACAGAGAAACAACAAAATATTTACTTAGCCAGGCAGATTTCTAGGAATATCCTTCCACTTATATTATAATACTCCGATTTCCAGTCTGGCGTATTCAGATATGCATTAAACGTTCTATGAATAACAACAAACAACGTTGCCACGAATAAATCAGATATGATCGTATTGACGAAGAAAAAATCGATTTACCTTATCTCCATTTTACTTGAAAAATAAATTAGTTGCCTTTTTCTCTCCCAAATAAGGTTTGTACAAAATAAAAGTCTAGCACGAACGTGAACCAAGTCTCGACTGTCGTCAGTAACATAATTAATTTTTATTTAACTCGCAACAACAACGCACGAAACAATATCTAAGGAACGAAATTAAAGTTCCAATCGAATTTGAAATATTTTCCCAACCAGGAGAAATTGTATTTCATTTCGATTTAATTATCCGACTTAACATTTAAGAACATTTTACTCTTTTATAGTTTATTTAAAAATCTTAATTATCTATCTACATATATCTAATATAACATTTTTATTCTCGTTCTATTTCAAAATCGCTTACATACATTTCTTCGTTCCATGAAAAATTCTCTGTTCAAACAATTCTATGGCGGAGTCATCGCTTTATTCCATATGAATTCTTCAATTGTCGTCGTATTTCAAACGGTACTATAGGAACGCAAAATCATTTGTTAAATGCAGACATATTTTTACCATATATCTTTGCTTGCTTGTCCTGGCAAAATACCAGAACAATAGGATAACAGTGAAAAAATACATGCGCCGTTCTATAATGGAGAATACGTACTCGCTGTAGGTTCGTCGTAAATCAGTGGATAAGATGGATAGTACAACAAAGAACAATGAAATATAAATATGAATGACATTGAAATAATTCACGTATCACGACGTAAGCGCACTTAGCAAACTATAATTGCAACTTCTTAATTTTCTAATCCTGTTTCATTTTCCCCATCGATCTTTTAAATAATTTCTTTCAGAAATATTAGGACTGATAAGTTTTCTAGACAAAAATTCAGGTTTCAATTTTATGTAGAAAACAAGAAAAAAAATAGAGGAATTTAGAAAAGAAGAAGGACAAATGTACAATCATTCGGAAATAACTATCATAGAAAATTTTTATAAATATATCTGTCGCGCAAAGTTTTCTCAAATCTCAGATGCGCTATAATCATAAGCTTTATGAGACTATTTATATTACATTAAAAAAAAACTGAAACTAGTTTGAAAATGTATATAGAAATTACCAAATATTTGCTGCAAACGTACATTTCACCAAGATTTATCAAAGTATTTCATCACAATTATCGATCACATTAATAAACTATAATATTTAATTGGACCATATTTTACACTAATTTTTATGCTTTACTACGTTCGTGTTGCAGCAAATGACTTGCAACTTCTATATACATACATTTTTAGATCTGTTTTAAACTTCATCGACGTAACCATAATAATCATACTTCGCTATAGCGCAAAAGGATCTTGCACTGCTTTTTTTTGACAAACATAGTATATTAGTAGAACATTTCTACTGGTACATGTTCAAATACGTACTTTTTTAGCTTCTTAAATAGGTGCACGTGAGTAGCGTTGTTTGCCGCGTGGCCGGGGAGAAACGAGTTATTTAAATCTTTATTCGTGATATTTTACACGCTTTGATGTATGAAAAATTCTCGGTTCGTGGAATAATTAAGAAACAGAAAGCTATTCGTGGTTATAGGTATACTTTATATCTGTGCAGGATTTACGTCAATTTCAACATCATTATTTCCACCATCACAAAGCATTTCATTTACAAACATGAGTTCAGTTTTTGTTCGATACTAATAGTTTTTTGACATGCACAAATACGTTCATAATTTGCTATGAGGAATAGAATGACAGATCGGTTGATATGTTAAAAAAAATGTATGGTTCGATCAAAAAGAATAGAGTTGATCTTTGTTCGGTTTCATTCATTCACGAAGATTCAAAGTGACACGAGATTTGCCACACGGTTGCGGACGATTGCCAATTTTTCAGAGAGAGATTTAATCTTCTACCAGTTGGGTAGCAACACTCAGATGGTACACAACTTCGCAGTAATTTTAATAAACGATATGTATCTTCAAATATTTTTCTTTCGCCCTTCTTCGTCTCGAATCCACTCGCAATAGCATTTCCGTAATCAAAAATTTGTCTGTTAGTAGCTCCGACGTCGCGCTGCTTGTCAATACGCGCGCGACCGGTCACAAGTGAAAAAAAGCCCTAAAGCCTCTGATGCTACGGCGAATACTAACCAGCATGCTGATACGAAAGCGCATAAGCGCCATTTAACAGCGTTCATAATCTGAAAATTCGTAGGTCGTACGGCAAAACTGATGAAGTCGCGTATGCTTATACGACTATAGTACTTGAAGCGTTAATCCACCGTAAGAGAAACTGTCGCGCGATTAGTTTCATGAGTAAAAACGTGTTTCATTCCATAGTAATCTATACAAGTCCATGTAGAACAAGGGTCTCATGATCCGCGATAAAATCACGAGTGACAGGACATATATATATCACATACGCTCAGCTGGTAGACGCTCTTTCACGTTATATTCGTTGTTAGCCGATAGCTGTATACGGGCAGACTGGTTGCCAAGGCCGACATTCAGCTTTCGTCCGCAGATTGAATTGATTCATACCATCTGCAACTCAGCGAGAAACACTTGCATTCATAGCCGAGAGCTTTTTATAAATATTAAATGTCGCGAAGTAGACATTTTTTATGGTAGGATTCGTCAGATCGAAAGAATGTTTTTTGGTCAAAGCCCGAATCTACTTCGAGAGGCGAAGTCTCACCTCGAGCGTCTGCGTTTTTTATGTAGTATATTGTACCGAAACGTGACGGTACTGCGGACGAGTCAATACGTCAACGGCTTTGACGCGACACAGCTTTTAATATTCCTCCTTCGGATTGGATTCGACTGTGTGCACGGTCGGCATGGCACTTCGACATTTTTCTTGTTTGCTGGAAATACTGACAAATTCGACAGTATGGTGCACCTTCTTGCACGCGATTTGAACTCTCTTATTTATTATTTGACGTTTTTAACTGTATTTGGCTATTCAAGTTTCGAGTATCAGTGACATGGATGCTCTTCGCTTATGTTAGAAAAATCTCATTTCACGCATTCTACGTATTCTTCGAAATTATACTACGCCATTTTAATTCAGTTTTATCTTTGAATAATAAATAATAATGTGAATCAAACATTATTCCATGAAATGCTAATGTATCATAATTATACTGTGGCTACTTATGAAAATTCTTCCAGAATACCCATTTTGAAATAACAACGATACAAATGCACTTTAAAAAATATTCTTCATTCGTAACTTTAGTATATGTACCAAGTTATTTTACAATACAACCACAAGCCATATTCCAACACATATCGTAACGTTGTACAAGTTTTTGTATACATTTGTCATACACATACACCGTCAGCTCACGTAACCATCATCTCACGCAGTTTTTTATATCACCGTTTCTTGTGAAGCGCCATCGATCCAAAAACTCCTGATATTGTGCAAAGAAATGGTAATCTGGTTCGTTCGATGCGTCTATCATTTACAATGAAATCGCGGGCACGTTTCTGAGCTTCTCTGTGCTGAAAAGCGGATGGCCCAAATGCCTGCTATCCCATGCAGTTTGGTGCAGATCGCATCTATCGTCTTGCCAATGATTCATCCATAACTTTATTATCGTAAACTGCTGCAGTTCGATGGTGAATTCCTTTTGGAAGAATATTTTCGAAAAACGTAAAAGTGCGCTAAACTGCACTTCGTCATCGGCGGGACGTCCAATTCGCATCACCGTTTTAAACGTGCGATACAACGACGATATTAAATGTTTAAATAGAAAACTTAGTATGACTTATGTCCATATAAGAATGAAGCTGCATGATAAGCTTCTATAAGTACATTGCATCGTTTCATATGGCTTCTATAGATAAACCGGTAATATTTTTTGAACGACCCTATAAAAGCGTTTGTTCAACAACCTACAGCAACGTAAATTCAAAGAACAAAATTTGGAGCAGAAAAATTAAAAAACTATTTTAGTAATTTTATAAAACCAATAAATGAAGCTGCATGATCTTCTATAAGTATGGCTTCTATAGATAAACCGATAGTACTTTCTGGACGACCCCATAAAAGCGTTTGTTTAACAACCTACGACACGTAAATTTAAAGAACAAAATTTGAAGTAAAAAAATTCAAGAACTATTTTAGAAATTTTATATAACCACATGTATTTACTGGCAATGTTGCATTAAATTCTATATATTTTTGCATACTACATCTTATTTAATATTGGTCAATAACATAAACATTGATATTAATATTCCATCAGATTCAATAACGCCATTTAACGTTGCTTTCCATTTATCGTACCATTAAATCGTAGATTTTTTATCTCGTAGGCAGTGTCTTTCGTATAATACGGAAAGCATTGCGGTTATAAATTTTAAAAGCATTAATGATCTCGTTCTCTTCAAGATATCGACTTCTATACGTAAACGAGTAATACTTTCTCAACGACGCTCGTATTTAAGAAAATAATTAAATAAATGGAATATAGGGGAATAATGAAACATTACCGAGAGTAAACACTACACTTTGAATATGTCATATACTTTGACATATTACGTGCACACTGTGCACTTATACACTTTCAAGTTTCACACAAATTCATGCGAATCCGACGTAATAATTACGAATTAAATAACGACATTATCGTCGTATCGTTAAGAGTTAAACAACACGTCCTGTCTTTTTATTCGAAGAGCCACCTAAAATCATAGTTGCTGTGCACGGTTCGCAGCGGTGAAAGTCGATGGTTTTGACGCGACTGCTGCACGCCCCTTCAGCCTGTAACGGAACGCATATCAAAGAGCAGCGCATTTGAAAAACAAGCAACGTCAAGTGTTTACTCGTTAAATTCGCGGGCGAAACGACGCGGCGCGAAAACGGCGGCGATGTCTGCAATGGCGGCGGTGGTGAAAGTTCGGAGAGCGAAAACGTAAGCGCGACTCAACCCCTCTCGCGTGTAACCGGTTTCCAATTCGAGTACTTCCTGGAATTCACGGAACTAGAGATATTCCGCGGCTTTGTCCGTTCTTCCGCCCCCTCTTCACCGCATACTGGCGCTCTGCCGCACGACCTATCCACCCATTCACTGTCGCTCGCCGATTTCGCACGCACGAATTTAATCTACACGGAATTCCCGACCGGTACGCCGCGCACCTGCGTTCCATGGATGAATGCCTATATCAGATATCATGAATGCACCTTTGAACCGGTACGGCATAGCAGCCCGATTACCGCGTTCGATCGCCGCCCACACCCTTTGAATCCGCCCGATCAAAACGCGATTATCTGTCTCTCGTTACGATGCACCGGCTGCCTGTGTAACGTCGCGGCCATCAAACATTCAAAATCGTGCAGCCTTCTACCAGCGACCGTTTCATCGACCTAAACGGCGAGATTAAGTAGGTGAATATTTGTTGTTGACTAGAGATATGCGAGAATGAATGAATGACGCTAGTAAATGACAGGAAGATTTATTAAGAGAAACAGAAATAGAAGAAAGATGAAGAAAGAAGAAGAGAAGATATGCAAATTCAGAAGAAAGTCACTGTACAACTTCACCATTTTAGAAAACTCTTCGATACAAGATTTTATGAGACTAAAGGATATTGATATTTGTGGGGCTAGTTTTAAAAATAAGGTCAATAGTAACAATAAAAGTTGATTTAATATAATTATATGTTTAGGGAAAACGAAAATATAATCGCAAATCACTAAGTTTCCATAGAACCTACAAATTAAGAATAGAATCGCTATTTTAAAACACTCTTCGATTAAAAGTTTTATGAAACTAAAGGATATCATTGATATTTGTGGGACAATTTTCTAATAAATAATAACATTAAAAGTTGATTTAATATAAGTATACGTAAATTAAGTATACGTATTAGGAAAAAGGAAAATAAAATCGCAAATCACCAAGAAATTAAAGTATGTTGTTAATATTGATAGGATTAACTTCAAATTAATAATGACATTGGAAGTTGACTAAATATAAATACAGGTATATGTTTGTTATATATTATATTCTATGTACTGTAGATATAATTTAAAAAGAATTTCAAATTTTTAGACAAAGCCATTTATTTAAAGCATCTCAAAAAGTAATTTTCTTGTCACATTTTCCTGGTGTTCCAATGTTTTATTACGTAGAAAGCCGGGAGGACTCGATGTGTATAAAAAGAACACATTTCCATTTAAAAAAATAATATAATTGTTAAATGCATATGTATCATTGTCCTTAAAAAAATACATTTGTAAATCCTGCAAATAGAATATCCTTGTAATATACAGGAATATATCCTTGCAAAGTGCAAAATCCTATTCATCTTCTTGCCCCGATATTTTTTCCTAAATGCACCGAGAACGGAATTACAACTTGAAACAATTGCGTGGGCTATCCCGTATACCACATTGTACAAAAACCATTAAAATGTTTTGCAAGCAAATTCATAAATTATATTTCACTGATTGTTGATAGAAAATTCATAAATTATTCATAAAGTAAACTCTCTACCTAACAACTCTATTCTGCAACATTTCATATTTATATCTACGAATTACATATCTTCTGCCATTCGTTCTTACGAAAATTACGCATATTACATTTTTCCATTTGATAACATAGCTTAAATCAAAATCGGCTTTTTCATTTACGACAATACAAATGCCACGAAAATTCAATTTTTTACTCGTGCCGTACTCGCGAGATCAATATTTACTCACATCCGCCGATATAATACAATAAAATAGCGCTGTTATTTCCATCCGCGCGTTTACAAAAACAAAAAAGATAACAGTAAGCGCATAGATTAAATGCAAACGTAACCGATAACTTACATCGATTTACAATCAGCGGAAATGTATGCAGTTTGTACGCACATGTACACCACCGGCCAAAAATTCCGATTTATCTACTTCATTTGTATTCCAAACTTTAAATACAGACTGTAGCTTTTTAATATTTCACCACACCTTAATCCATGTCCATTTTTTCGATGATTTTACTGCGTAAAAAAAGAGGAATACAAGGCTACGTATATTGCGTTATAAAAATACACAGCTTCAACTTGATTTCTATAGAAATTCATATTTTTACGGGCACAACTACCCGAAATCAGACACGTAAACGGATATTTGTTTCACGCTGTAAACGTTATAACGAACAATATACTTTTGAATCTCATACTTTCCATAAATGCAAATCCACAGTCTGTTAATAAGAGACATAAAACATCACAGGGAGAAATAAAACATTTATGCTGCACTGCTGACGAAAATTTTTCATGTTTCGCACAGTTGCAAGGACGAGTAGCTAAACTTTTGACTAATAATGCACAGGATTTGATCATCTTCAATGAGTAGTGAAATCTCACATTTTAACACTTTGACTGCCACGCCGAAATCACATGTTTCACTCAGGACGCCACGGGAGTATTTTTATTATTCAAAGCACATAATGGCAAAATAAAAAATTGATGATGTAAGACAACATTCTTCCCCAATGGACCGTTTACTTAGTGGTGGTCACGGGTGACCACCGTGGCGCCTTGGTAACAGTTGATAGCGACATATCATAACAAGGCTTCGTTTATTTCAACAAACCATTCAAACGCCCAAACAAGCAAAACGTCCAGAATATATTGTCGAAACGTGTAGAAGATATTAGTAAACAGTATTTGCTTATTCTATACAGGGTGGTTGGTAACTGGTGGTACAAGCGGAAAGGGGGTGACTTTACGCGAAAAAAGAAGTCGAAAATATAGAATAAAAATTTTTCGTTCGAGGCTTTGTTTTCGAGAAAAGCGACTTTGAATTTTCGCTCGGTACGCGTGCGGTACGTTATAACGGATCTCACTGTAGATCGTTGTCTCGATGGAGAAACCTACAAAAAAAAATTAAAAAAAAATTTTTATTCTATATTTTCGACTTCTTTTTCCGTGTAGAATCACCCCCTTTCCGCTTGTACCACCAGTTATAAACCACCCTATATATAATAGTGTTACGCCCCGAGGCTTACTATAGGCCGTGTTCCTAACCGTCTCCCTTGGTACTACAGTGTTGCAGACAGATCGTCTTACATGACCGGCGAGATATATACAACGTAGCGATAAGCGCATAGTTGTCGTCAAGCAGCGAGTTCTAAAAAACATCGATTCGCCTTCGGTCCGTTATTTTACCTACACAAAGAAGGTGGCGTACGTGATCATAGTCGCGAACGTTGCGAGACCCGAGCGTGGTGGGAGTCGTTTCCAAGAGAAGACAAAGGACAAAATCGAAGGGCAGTCAGTACCATACGAGGATTCAAACCGAATGCATCGAGAAGGTTCAGAGAAATAAAATCAAGGTCGATTAGTCAAACGAATACGTCGAGAAATATAATAAAGTCGAGTCGAATTATAATAATAAACTAGTTGTATCATTGTTAAATCATTTGTAACGTGTTAATTATAATTTTAAATATTGTTAAAAATAGAAGCTTATATTAACTCTGTTAATTCAGTTGAACTACCTCTGTTATCCTAATCGAAACAGAGGAACGACTGATTCTCGGCGTCTACTATCAGAATCGTAGCGAGAATTTACGCCTCTCGCTGACGCGTTTCCTGGCGATCGCGTCTCCCCGTGAACGGTCGTACCAAATAGTAAGGTATATGCACACTTCTAACCAATTATATGATTATAAAGCAGCATTTACGATTATTTTCTAAGGTGTGTTTACAATAATATTCGTAGATTACCCCTCAAAGATATGGATGCAAACACAGTGCACCGTTGGGTGCAAGATTTGTTCTCATTTCTTTTTATTGATGTTCTAATAAAAATGTTTAATTGTTCAATGGGACACTTTTTATTTCAAAGTATCTTCTATTTATCGATTATATTCAAAACGCCCTAACTGTCAATTTTCATACAATTTTTACAATTGTAAGAAGTTCAAGCGCTCTGGTCACCAATGGCCACCGTGGCGTCGCAGGAGAAACCGTGGCCGGCCATATATGACCAACGTGGCAGTCAAAGTGTTAATGTAATTCTGTGGCAAGTACTGGAATAATCTATCGATTGCAGTTTCCACACCATGTTACCTACGCCATTCGGATTGTCAAGTTATTCATAAACAGATTTATCCGCTTGCAATAATACTTCTTGATGAGGGATGACGAGTATTCCTGCAAGTGCATGAATATAAGAAACGTGGATGTGCTCGTAGTTCGATGTGAAACTGGCTCGTTTCGATGCAAATGCAACGCGTACAACCAGCCGACAAAGTGGTACAAAGGGAAACGCAGGAACAAAAACCGACACGCATAAACGCATTGTACGAATTAAACGCGTTCTTGTTCTGAACGAATGAATTAGCGGATAAATATTTGGATATTAGGCAACAAGCCGCCATATCCGGAATTGTATAGGTCGTTCGGTATTTCGATTCGTTTCAATTTGGACCTCGAGCGGTGGAGGTAAATTGAAATTGTATGAAGAGACGTCGGCCGAGAAGCAAAATTTTTTTTAACGCGGATGTTTGATGTTTGATACCGGTATGATTAATGATGTACGGTTTTAGGCGAGTTAATCGAAAATGAGGAACGTCGTGTGACGATTTAGTGATTATTTGAAATTAACAACCGTTTATTCTACGTAATGTGCAAATATTCAATGCTTCAACTTTGCACCAGTTAATGAAAAAGTTTAGACGAATTGGCGATTATTTGAAATTAATTATTGTTCATCCTACGCAATATCTGAATATCTAATGCTTCAATTTTAGACGAATTAACGAAACAGATTAGATGAAATAATTCAAAATGAGGAATATTGTGTGGCGGTTCAGTTAGTGGTGGTTTGAAATTAATGACTGCTTATTCTACACAATATCTCGGTATTTAATATGAATGCAATAATAATAATTCAATGAATTAAATTAAACAAACAAATATTATATAAACATAAGTCATTTAAAGTTTCGTTTAAAAGTTGTAATAAAAATACGAAATACAAAGACAGCGATATTTTGGTCTCCAATGTCGTCTAGAATTTCATTGTACTTTTATGCGTGTGTAACTTTAAAACAGAAAGATATAACAATAAACAATATTAATACGCGTAGTGAACTGATACAAAGGATCGATTGGTAGAGACGAAGCAAAATTAAAATTTCTAGAATAATACTTAAATTTAATTTTTTATTGCTAACAAAGTAAGTCTATTATCGTTTCTTTCGCATTTCGTATTTTTGCTATAACTTTTCGTAAAGCTTCAAGTAACGTACGATTGTATAAGTATGATTATAGCGATAGAAAAGTTTCACTATTAAATTTGCAACGTCCCGTATAATTTATAGAGGAAGAAAGATATCGTATAAAGATTTCATATGTTTAGAAGTTTCGTGAAAGGTAGCAAAAGTCACTGAAAAAATCAACAGGTCCTAAAAACTCGAATAAATGTAAAATGCACAAGCCATAAATAAAGATACGTTCGAAAGATATGAGATGATATAGTACCTTGAAATTGAATCGTTTTCCTACAAATTGATTGCACTCATCGCTGCTAAATTACGTCTAATCCCTATTTCGAAGCAATCAAATACTATATATGCCTCTATGGAATGATCCGAGAAACTGGGCCAACCTGCATATCTATTTATATCAAGAGAAATTATTGCTAATAAATTATAAATATCTGAAATTTCAGAGCAAAATACACAGTACGCGATTGATCTTTCGAGAATAATACTTGCCAAAATTTCCACAATACTCGTAATTGCTGATTCCATTTTGGTACTCGTCACTGACGCACACGTAGCCTACGTTCGACGTTAACGAGATAATTAAAACCGAATTTTAGACGGCTGCATTATACATACAGCCGGGCATTATTATCGTAATTAGCCAGATTCGTTTTAATTCCGACGTGTGTCTAAACATCAACGGGATTAGGTTTCGAAATTCACTGGCAGAACTGAATCTGTAACGATTTGGTACGTCATGAACAACGTAATACATAATAATAATTAGCGCTCGCGTTTGCACGTTATCATTGAAAGTGTACAATTAGAAAAACTGTTCTAGAAAACGAAGAACTTTCCCTCGTGAATTGCTCGTGGACACAGCTATTCAAATTATATTACATTGATGGCTGATGATTCAATTTTATATTGCGATCTGTCCACTCGTTGGAATAAGAACAATTTTCATAATTCAATATTCAATGTTCGATGTTCAATGTTCAGCAATGTTAAAATTACTATCTACTAAGTTAAATTTTAAATATCTTGTTATAGACAATTCACAATTAAAACTTGTTACTACTTTCGGGTTTTGATTTTCTCTTTTTCTTTTTTTACTAAGAACATGTGGATGTTTTTGATAGAATTAACGTTCAATTTTATTCAGTTCAAAGTACGATTAAACACACCCATATTATCTTTGTAGACTTTGAACTGTAATTGAAGACCTCGGTGGAAAAATCGGGCAAGTCCATCTTTTACAAAAATTGTATTTGTTGAATTTTTTATTTTACATAATGTTATATTTTAACCGATTGATCGGTTTAAGAATCGGACAAGTCCAATGGATTCGTAATGTTCATTTTGTACAACGCCGGAAGTTAATTGTTCTACCTTTGATGTTTAAGAAACGACATCTACTCGAATTTATCATTCGCATTCAAAAATACTATGAAATTCCTCACTAACCTAATAGTTTCTCGATTTCTCAAAGGTAAGTGAACTCGATTATGGATAAATCGACGCTAATAGCATGTATGGCGCACCTAAGAGCATTAGCAGCGTACAATTGCAAAGGTTGCTACGTTTGACGCGTCATCGATACTGAAATCCATTAATTTCACGCTGTCGTTCCAGCAACATCATTCGACGATGAATCCTTTCTTACGAGGCCGTGCGTTTAATTAAATTTCGACTGACCACGCCAGATCGATATAACCTATCTGAAATTTCAATCGCATTTCCAGCGGTTCTGCGCGAGGAATGCGTAATCGTGTTTCATTTGCTGGAACGAATTCATTCTGCATTGGCCGATTCGTGTTGGTTCGTTCGTGCGACCCTCTATCTAACGTTCTACGCTTGAAATTGCATCCTATTTTGTACATCTTGCGAGATTTAAGATAGAATTTTAAGCCAGCGACACGATGCATTAGTGCAATTTTAAGTTGAATTATCGTAGGAAAGTGAAGTAACGTTTCGCTTTTTTATTTGTCTATCTTTTGCAGAATTTCTATCGCAGAGCTGCGTAATCTCCTTTCGTTCGACGTTTAAGAGATAGGATTATCTCGTCAATGATAATCTTTGCGCGACTTTCAATCCGTTAGCAATCTCCTCGTTGAACGGCAGGACATGTGATCGAATTCTTAAATGTAAAATGTAAAACGGATATTCTCCCTTTCTTTTTCTCTCTTTCTCTCTTTAACGACAAAAAGTTAATAGGAAGCTTTTGCAATATTTATCAGGGAAAATAATTTTATACGTTTTCAGACAATAAATAGGAAGTTGTGTTATTGAATTTAAAAGGAGGACAATTGATTTTGCTAATTAAACGTTCCATTCACGTTACGTATATTACATCAATTTTTCATTTCTTAAGGCAACATAAAGGGAAAATACGTTCAATTGAAAATTAAGATGATTGATGAATCGAGAAGATTTCTAATAACGTTGTGTACCGTTAGAAGTATCGAGTCTTTCGATATTCGGAAGATACTTTCGAGAAGAACGGAAAAATAGAAGAAAATAGAAAGACAGAAACACTGAATTACATGAAATATCCTTCGAAGCAACGAAATAGCCTTTTCGATGTTCAGAACCATTACGAACCATAGAGTATCGACACATTTGGAAACAACTTGGCTCAATATCACGCGCGATTACGTACCTGCACTATATAAAAATTAAAGCGACAACCATCGAATATTTACACTGTTTCTATACTATTGTCAAATATTTTGAAACCTTTTAAAACTGAATATATCGTGCATGTGCAACGTTGCTTGATTTCATCGTAGTTTATGGCGATGATCTACGATCTACAGCGCAGGATAGAACGCAATAACGGGCGCTGCAGAGTCTGTTAAAATTCGTTGATCGAAGATTAATCTCGTCGTTATCATACTGTCAAACAAATTGGTCGAGCATGAAGTAAATGTTCGCTTGACATTCAAATCTGCAGAAACAGCTTGCGAAATAATTAAAAACTACGTGTTCCCTCTGGCACAAAATATGTACGCATATAAAACGAGTAAATGTATGAAGTGAAAATATTAGTTTAAAATTATGCTCTTTCGTGTATGTATTTTCTTTGCTGAAATTATTATCTTAGTAAAACCATATTTTGTTTTTTAGCCGTTCAAAAATCATATTGATCAATCGCATACGTTAAAAAGTAAAGAAAAGCGATGGCTTTACAAATATTATTTAAACTTATAAAATGTGCTATTTATTAATTATAAAATTTGACAATTTACGCTATCTTCTCGGATTCATAGCAGAACCAAGTTATTTATTTTTTGAGAATTAAATACTAATTTTGACAAAACCGAGAATGTTACAAAAAGTGGAGCTGGTTTCACTAGTTTGGAATTAATTTAGCTTCTGAGAGACTCTCGTATTATATTCGCAAATATGATACGTTCCGAGTAATACAATATTTATAAAAGTACATTTATTTGGAATTTTGTGGATCGTACACCGTGCCTTCGTAAGTTACTAATGAAATGTATTTATTTTCGCTGAAGCTGGTGGCAACTTTTGGTAGAAAGTTACGCTATATCCTCTTTACAAACCAAGAACCGTTTTCATTATCATCGGTTCATAATCGGTTCATTCATCATCGATTAATAATTAATAAAGAATAATCTCTTCACATAGACTAATCGAATGCGATGGAGCTTCATCCAAACCGTATCCTCCTTTTTAATTTCTGCCTGCCTGATCTCTATACCCCATCTCTCTAAATGCATCCCATTTCCCGTAAAGAGCTCCAATGTCTTCGATCTACTTGATCGCCGTCAGACCATTCGCTTTATCTCCCTCGGCAACAACAACGACGAGGGCGATGACTACGACGGCGAGATCGACGTCGACCAAGAGGACAAGGAGGAGAAGAACGACAGCGACGACGACGACGACGATGTCGGCGAAGAAAGAGGACGATAACGGGGATCACGTGCCGTGTCGGGCTTGTGAGAAACAGCCATATCGATCGGGCATTGCGCATGGAACTCGTGAACATTTCAAATCATCGTGGACGAACAACCCTGGCCGAGTCTATCTTCCTCCCTCGCCCTACGTTTCTCTCGCTTTTCCAGCTCGTCTCTTTCTCTCACTTTCTCTTCTCCGTCCCTCTCCCCGCTCATTGCAACTCGTTCTTCCGCTTCCTCAACCGCTTAATTTCTCCGCCCTCTCGCTCACTCTGGCCGGCTCTTTCGTTAGCGAGAAAGGAAAGTTGCGACAGGGTTAGCCGGTTAACAATGCGCCAAACTCTGCGAGACCCATTGTGCGTTATTGCAAAACTTTTCTCTGCACCAACCTCTGAACGCTCTTCCTTGCCTCAACCCTTTTCGCGCGTCACGAGAAGTGGCGAACCCGACGACGTCGACGACCACCGACGTTGCTCCTCGAACCGAGAGTTATTAGACCGCCGTTCTAACGGCGTCGCGACGCCGCGCGCCGCGTCGGCAAGACGCGACAAACTCAGCAGTCGTCTTGCGCCTCGCGATTCCCGCGTTCCGTTTTTATCGCGCCATCTCCGCACTCGTGCTGCCACTCCCGCCGATTCGTTTTCCAACGACAGACGTCGCGGGAAAGAACGTTCGACGAGTAGGAGGAATACGATTAACTCCATAAGCATAGAAAAGGTGGCTGAGTTTCGTGGCACGTTTAATGGAAACGCCAGCTGAATGCCTTACAGATTGATAATATCGCGTATCTGCGATATATCGGGTTCTAAACGATCGTGAAAAATTTAGATTTTATTTGCGTAATAAGTACGGGATGAAGCTGCGATAAGCATAGAATAAAGTTGCGATAAATATTTATGTATCATATTTTGTCTGGACAAAATGTGATGTAAGGTATAAATTGTCTCAGAATGACGTTAATGTATTAGGTTGTCCAAAAAGTTTCTTTCGTTTCAATAAGGTGATAATAGATGAACAACAATTTCTGTTTTATATTATTTTATTGAATTAGGTATGATGCATTTCGTTCTATTTCTGTTATTATGTTCGTACATAATTCAATAAACTAATATAAAACAACAAACTTTGTGCGTCTATTATTTCCGTATAAAACGAAAGAAACTTTTTGGACAACCTAATACAAGGACTTTCAATTTTTTATTCTGTTATGTATTATTATTATATTATATATTATGTTATATCGTATTATTATTACATTATAAGGAAAATCCAGATTTTTCTTAGTATTTTAATCGAGAATATAATTTCAAAAATATATGTGCAAAACCCTATGGCTGGATTGCTAATATTAACTTATTTATTCTATTTGAGAGGCTTTTATATGAATAATTATTATTGGCACACAAAACTTTCAACGCGTTTTTATCAAATCTATGTTTTCTAACACGACGTTCATGATATTTTGAAATCTGCTCGACCAATTGACTCAAAATTTTGTATGCACCTTCAGCGCATGTACCGCTATAGCCTGAACTCGAATGAACTCGGTCCTTTCTTTTTTCTATTTTTCCAAGCCGTCAAAAGTTGAAAAAAAGATGAGAAAAATTGATAATAAATCTTCGTAATGCTGTTATCTTCTCAATTATCAAATTTTTTCTTTCTTTCTGGTACCTGCTATAGCCAAACCAATTTTAATTAACAATCTGTTTGAGGTTTTTATTTTGGATAAGTAGATCGGCCGGAGTCATAGACACCATGAGACACCATGCGTAGATGTAAAGCGCCGACACATGTAAAGCGCCGACACATGTAAAGCGCCGACACATGTAAAGCGCCGACACATGTAAAGCGCCGACACATGTAAAGCGCCGACATATAATACAGCATGGCTACGTCGTACCGCCGCGTATCGGTACCTTTGCCTAACATACCATTACAAAAATTCATGTTTATTGTGAATAATGTACTTAAAATCTGTATTTTCTGGACTCAATAAACTCCTTTGTAAAAAAAAAACCATGCGTAGGATAAAAATTAATGTCACCAATTTTGATTCTCTCACGACAAAAAAACAAAAAGGAAGTAACAAATGTTATTAAAGTATGTAAAAATGTAGCCTGAAAGTTTGGCTGCAAAAAGTGTCAAAGTTTCTTTGCAAACAAATTGGCTAAACAGCCTCGAACACGTGTTGTACGCCAGAATACATTCCTAAAAGTCATTTACGAGATAAAAAAATTAGCAATTACGTATCGATGCCATGATACGTTATAGTTTGTACGGCGATATCAATCATATGTTTAATATGTTTCTCACGATATAAAAATGTTGAAAAATAATCAATACCATCGAATCAAAGATGAAAGATTGTTAATGAAGAAAAGAGTACATAACAGAATTAATTTTTACGTCTTACTATTCTTATAAATTTGGTCGAAATTACCTACGTGTAGAACATCTGCGATACGATCGAACACTAAAAATCTGCATCGAAACAGTTTTAAATGCATTTGTCTATGTATCGCGCTTGCTTGTCGCTAGCTCGCATGACATCGAAATTGGAGGAAAAATAGAACTCCGTAAAACGTCAACAGAGAATACAAGAAGCAATTTGAACGTTCGATGGAATCCTAAACAACGTAGATTTAGGTCCTAGTAGATGGAAACAAGCGCCGGCGCGCTGCATAGTAAAATGATTTGCTCTGCAGCACGGAATAAGTGACAGTGAAATAACATGGAAACGAATGGACGAAGAATAGAAGTGAACAGTATCATTGGAAGTAAACACGTCGGACAAAATATTTTCGCGCTCGTGTTTGCACGTTATACTACGAAAGCGTATAACCGAATGAGAAAAACAGCCGATGAGATACGCGTCGCCGATTCGCAAATATTTCCAAGTTCTCCAGAGAAATAAAATGGCGAATAACCATCGCACGTGTTCATTCTCGTTTTCCTACCTTTTTCCCCAGATTTTTTCCCTTCCTTTCCCTTTACTGTTTACTCATACGATTGACCGATTTCATAACACGCACGCCTTTAAAACAAAATTTGCATTTTACACTGTCACTTGCGATTAAATCGTAGCGTATAGCGCACACATTGCTGCTTTTACGACAGATTGACATCGAGAAGACTTCGAGTCGAAATGAAAATATGGCCATCGAAAGAATTTAAGAAAATAAGAAAATAAGTGGTGATTTCGATTCTCTTTAAGTAACATGTGAATAATATGTTTCTTTAAAAAAATGTGCAAGGATGTGTAGACGATGTGTAGCTCGTGTGATTCGAATGACGAGATATCTCGCTATTGAAACCGTCAAGTGTATTTTAAGATAATAAAAAAAATAAGAACAGACAATATTTGCTAAGACAGTGTGTAAATCGCTAATAAGATCGCGGATAACTGGTCACCTTACGATCGCGTCCGTTTATTTATACTGGTCGGGGGAGAGCCGGAAAATTTGAATTCGTCTTCGTTTGACGGTTGCACGTAGCGGCGACATTGTTTTGCCCGGAGTTTATTTATTATTACATTATGTGTATCCTAACGATATTGATACTCCGAGGCAAAACAACAACATGATTTAAATTGTCCCCTAGCTCATGTGCCGCTACAGAGGAGGACTCCTACATATGTGTGTGACGAAAAGAATTTGCTATGGGAGCATTGTTTTGAATAACAGAAATATAATGATAAAAGAAAATAACAATGCAAAACTTGAATAAAAAAGCGACCATTTTGATAATACGATTAAGGACTAGATACGTGCGTCAAGAGTTAGCAGAGATAGTTCCGCATTTTTATTACAAATAGAAATGATAAAAGAAAATAATAATTCAAAAATTGAATAAAAAAACGACCATTTTGATAATACGATTAAGGACTAGATACGTACGTCAAGAGTTAGCAGAGATAGTTCCGTATTTTTATTACAAATAGAAATATTTATTACAAAATATTACGATATTAATGAGTAATATTGTCACCTTGAAAGTTTTACGTAAATAAACATTGTATTATATATATAGACCTGTAAATTTAAACTGTGATGTATGCCAAATAACCTCCGTGTAATAGACATGTACAATAAATGTTATTATATTAAATTATGCTGTCTATTATGTTCTTTCAATAAAAGATCAGCACTATTTAGATAGATGCCTTTTAGATAGTGCTAGTGTTATAAATTATAAATTGCATAGAGAAAAATTCAGTGACATTAAGTAAAATAATTTCTCATTAATAATTTACTTACACAATTTATAATATACAATAGACTAGACAATAAACAAAATCACTTAGACAATCACATTTATGGGTCAATCAAATTTATGACCACAAGATCAGAACTATTTAGATAGATACCTTTTAGATAGTGCTAGTGTTATAAATTATAAATTGCATAGAGAAAAATTCAGTGACATTAAGTAAAATAACTTCTCATTAATAATTCACTTACACAATACACAATATACAATAGACTAGACAATAAACAAAATCACTTAGACAATCACATTTATGGTTCAACCAAATTTATGACCAAAAGATCAGAACTATTTAGATAGACTCCTTTTACATAGCGCCAATGTCATAGATTATAAACTTCATAGAGAAAAATTCACTGACATTAAGTAAAATTATTTCTCATTAATAATTCATTTACACAAATTATAATATACAATAGACTAGACAATAAACAAAGTCACTTAGACAATCACATTTATGGTTCAATCAAATTTATGACCAAAAGATCAGAACTATTTAGATAGACACTTTTTAGATAGTGCTAGTGTTATAAATTATAAATTGCATAGAGAAAAATTCAGTGACATTAAGTAAAATTATTTCTCATTAATAATTTACTTATACAATACACAATATACAATAGACTCGACAATAAACAAAATCACTCAGACAATTATATTCCAGACAATATAAAAAGTGCTACAAGATTGATCCTTTGAAGTATTGAAAATTGTCTGAACAAACTTTGAATTTTGCCAAGAATGTTAATGGAGGAATCGGTCGAGGATTGAAATCGGAATCAATCGACAGTAATTGAGAATAGAAAATCGAATAGAGTAGAATGAAGAAACATGTACGAAGCTACGAATAGAGATATGATAAGTATGATGATACAAAAGAACGGAGGACGAAGCGAAGTATGAAAGATTTTTTGAAAAAGTATTTAAATGAAAGATATTTCAGATTTCTAATATAACGAATCCTAGACTACGTTACAAAATATTATACACGTTATTGTTCTGTTATTAACTTCTGAATATTAATCTCAACATGAGACAAAAGTTTACAGACACAGTAAAAGAAATACGTAGTTACGAGAAGAGTTTCGCGGGTTTGTTGACTCGTAACTATACTTATAACTTGTAACTTGCGAAAGAGTGCAGAAGCCCTTTTTCAACCTGCAAACCGCAACCAGCCGCGCGACTAACGATTAACATTCGTTCTTTCGACGATATTATTAACTTCTATCTTGAATTTCTTTATTATTTCTAAAATCGGAGATTTTCACATTATCCTTGCAACGATAGAATAATTTAGCTTCCTTTGTAATACACAAATAAATAATTTTCAATATTTGTGCAAAGATTTCGAAAAATTGTTATATTTTCTACTTATCATGTAGTTCACGAATCGATTGCCTTCAATTTATCGAAATATTGATCGTAGTGAGTTAAAATATATATCTCACTGGACCATTGTTATAGTAAAATTTAAATACGTCACGTAAGTTCATATCTGTTTCACTTTTTAATAAGCTTCACATACGAGTGTTTAATATATCAAAACAATTAGTTTCTTGTTATTACGAACATATTATATCAACATCTTTTATGTATTTACGAGACATTTAAAATCGCGACAATACGCAACATGCATATCTTTAATATGCAAAAAGTACATGAAATATCCAAAGTACAATAGTTGATGTAATATTTAATAGACGAAACAAATTCCTTTTTAAATACCATTTTCTATTCGTATTTATGTTAAATAAATTTGCATAAATATCTGAAGGCCACTCGTTATATTGCTACATTAAACGGTTTATTGTTCGTGTGGAATGTCTCGTTGCGATGACTATAGTGTGACTGATGTGACATTTAAACAGCGAACGTTGGCGATTCAATGATGTAAAATTATACTCGTAATTTGCAAATTATTTGTATTATACCGTAACGTCGTGCAATAGCGATAAATAACTCCCCGATTTTCTAATCAGAGAAAGCCGAATGCCAGCGTGAAATTCGTAGCCCCTTTGTCATTAACATTGATCGTTTAAATGGTTAAATATAATATTTCCGATAGAAAGATACACGGAATAAATCACAGACCAAGATATGCACGTACAGTAGCGTAAATTGCAGCAATCTAGAAATTGCGATCTTATATGATTAATGTGCAGAATGCATGCATTATGAACTCGTAGTTAAGTGAAAATGTCAGATAATTTAATTGTTATCGCGCAAAGTTTCTAAAACGCTGTAGAATAAGTCGACATACTTTGCACCAATTCCGTAAGAAGCTACTTTTTTATTCTCATTATTTCCACCATTTCTAGTATATAATAACAATCTATATAATATGCAATACTTTCCACTTATTACAAAAAATAAATGAAAACCGAAAAGAAAAATAAACGTTAACAACATAAGCGTGGCAATTAAGAAAATGGCACGAGAAATTGGATCGGGAATTTCATATTTCCATGCAATTTTATATTTCTACGAATGGAATTAAACAAATGGAACCTATATAATGACGAGATCGAAATTCGTCCTTTCTAAAAAATCGTAAACACTTTGAAATATGCAAAGTAAAGTACTTGTTATTATTTCTCTACGTATCACGCGCTTCTATACGTCTTTACGCTTTTAACTTTTCCATGAATGAGTGAACATCCGCTGTCTCAGAGCTTCTCTCGGGCTATGGATACGATTCCAAGGGCCGAAAATCAGCCTACGACGATCGAAAAATTATTCGCCCAAGCAAATGCGATAGGAACTCGTCGTGGCTTTCAGCGGTAACACGCTCGTTTCTCGAACACCGATAAAAGCCGGACGACTTTTAATGTCCGTATCAGTAGGAATCCAAACGTAGTTGGCGCGGAAATAACCGAAAATTGCTTCTCGTTCGACGAATTAATGCCAGAGTCGACAAAATTAACGTCCCCGCAGGATATTAATTTCGTCGTTTTCGTCGAGAAAAGAGGAAAGAAAATATTCCTCGCCGTTCGCCCGACGAACGAAGACTCGTTAAATGGACATGCTTCGAATACTCCGCCGCGGGAATCGCACATCGTTAACCAACAATTTCTGACTTCACGCGGTCAATCGTCCTCTCCATTGAGAAAAGCATTCCCATTCTCGCGGCAGCGTCTATTATTATACACGCGGCTGACTAATTGTCTACGTGAAGATTACCGAGAAAGGAAACGACGAGTCACATTCTCCATTTTTCTTTCTTTTTTTTTTCTATAGAGAAAGAGTTTCAAAATCCAGTATTTTCTCTATTAATCCTCGGATGGCGAATGCTTCTGCAGCGACGCCGAGGGCGGGTGCAGGGTCTGTATGACCCATAGAGGAAGATAGCTTCCCTCGTAGTGTTAAGGTGGAAATTCTAGTTCGAAGTATCATAGGCGTGTATGTATAATAATTATTAATGTCTTTATTATTATATTTTTTGTTAGTATATTGCGTTACCATATCGAAGCGGTTAATGTACATAAAATTGTTGTTCGTATTGCATATAAATTTATTACGTTCTTCTCGTCTTATAGTGCACTTTTTGTCGTTTGCTTACGTTCCCTATGTTCGTTGTACAGATATAGACGTAGTACAGATATACATATACAATCGAACAAGTATTTATCCAAATAAGAACTTGTTCGACAGTTTTTTTATTCGTGCAAGAATTTATCTGAATAAAAATTTAATGGAACAACTGATTCGATTAAGGATTTATTCGCATAAAATGATATATTACATATAGATATTTACGTGTTGCGTAATACATCGAGGATGGCCATGGTACTGAATGTGAGATATATTTTCAAGCTACATTGTCCAGTTGTAACATTGGCTTTCATAACTAGCTTTCATCGGATACCAAGTTTGAAAGTTTATTTCTGTTTGGTAAATTAATTATTATATTATTATATTATTATGGTACTCTATATACTTGTACAAAATTAAATGGCAACGAACCATTATTCGTATTATTATTCGAACAATTCCGTGGCCATTATTCGAATAAATATAGAAAATAATTCGTTACGGATAACGAATAATTGTTTCGCGGATGCGAATTTATACCGATAATCAACTTGGACAGATATTTATTCGAAACAATTGGCGCAGCGTCCAACTCTGACACAGCTTGATCAAAATATTCGGATGATTACGATAACGTAGCTACTCGCGTACTTGGATCGTAGAGAGCGGCAAAGACACGAACGGCGAACGTCATCTCCCGAAGCGATAGAATTCTCGCGAACGCCAACGCACAAACGAAAATGAAGTTTATCCTTAGCAGCGGGATCCATACGAACGATAACTGCGAACGGGACCTTTTTCATCATAAGACATCCCGTTTCTGCGAATATGAACGAGAATTGCATTTCCTTTATCGCGTGCTCGAGCAAAAGCCAGACGGTGCCGGCTCAATATTCACGCTCGATCGAAAACTCCTCCCGTTTAATGCGTCTACGAGCAAATCGGGAACGTTATTCCACAGATTGCTTATGCGAGTGTCTGCGTAGTCGCGGGACAACGCGTTTTTCCTTCAATTTTCCAGTAACCACGTTAAACGCAAAACGCCAAGCCGAGAGAAACTTTGTTTCCGAGCGGAGGATGGAAACTCGCTTGAGTGCGTTAAGGTTGCATTTCCATTTGGTGGCATCGTCCAAAGCACGAACAATACCGACGAAACCAGCGCGATGCGAATATTCGTTACAATAACAACGGAAGGTAACAAGAATATTTACGTAACAGCGCGTTTTAATCAGCTTCGTTTAATTCAACAAAGAAATATCTGCCACAAAACCCTGATATCTCGTTAGTCTTATTGGAAGTAGCCATATCGTTCCACTTTAATACGGCTGAACTGAGGAATTTTAACGCCGGTATCGAGAAAGGTATTTTCATACAAACGCGTGCACGCTCTTCTTTCTATTACAACCGAGAAAATGTCTGATTTTTCTGCACGGAATGGTACGCGAGAAAAAATTGTCCGCTCTTTGAAAAAAGGAGAAGGTTTCCAAACGTGAAATTGAAATGCGTTTGGGACACGGACAAATTACGCAAACAAAGAATTAATTCGCTAAAAGATAAAACGTGGCATAAGGTTTCGATACGACAGCATGTGGTTTGCATAAATTTAGTGCTTTAAGTATGTTTTTATATTTTTATTCGAAACGGAGGTTTTATCTTTCGTTATCGAGGAAATATTGAAATAACCATTTTGGATGACAACTGTTGCCCAAACATATTTTGGACGAACGGAGTTCTAATTCTAATTAAGCTGGAAAAATAATAAATAGACTGAAGAATTTTCCTTTTATCTGACTATTATTCCTATTATTACTCCTTCCTATTATTATTTGACTTCAGTAGTCGATAGCCCACAGGAAGAAAAACTAATTCGAAGATAATTCCAGCAACATCGTTTACCTTTAATTGTAAGAAATTGTAACTTGCGCGCATGTGTGATTTATAATGTCATAATTAAAATTTGCAATTGAAATCAGCGTGGATGTTGAATACCTATATGCGCGATTTCTTCTCGCAATGTGATTTTTTCCCCAGTACAGAAGTCCGTTACGAACGATATTGGCAGAAAATAACCGAGCAACGTTTATATTTCATGGAAAGCTTTGTTCAAGGAAACTACATGAAATAAAAATACATCGTTGCTCAACGGTATGGGTTCATTTATTTTACGAGAAGGGAATCCTTTAATGGAAAAAAACGTGATTACATGTCTTTGCGACTATTAAAAATGAAGCAAGATGGCCAATAATGAATTTCTCGTATCTTTATTATAAACCTTCTTAACATCCATTGCGTGCATTTAAATATAGGAAATCAATTTGTAGCAATTATTAATCTGCAGCAAACTTAATTTAATTTTATTATCCTATAGGAAATTTCTTCTTTTTCAATGAGATTGCGTGTATTTATGGCTACTAAATATCAAGCAAGATGGCCAATAATGAATTTGTCGTATCTTTATTATAAACCTTCTCAACATCCATTGCGTGCATTTAAATATAGGAAATCAATTTGTAGCAATTATTAACCTGTAGGAAATTTAATTTTATTAATCTACAGGAAATTTTTTCTCCTTCAATGTGACTTACGTTTGCGAATGCGTTTGATAATTTACAATAAAATAAAATATAATTTATAATTTTTGTATCATAAGACGAAAGCTACAAAGAAATCACAACGAAATGACAGATGCGACGTTTGTTAGGGGTAGTGAAAATTGAAATGCAAGGCCTGAAGATTGAATTGAAGATTCAATCAAAATTGATTGATTGTCGTCTTTTATTCTTCTCGGCAGAAAGGACTGTGTTCGATCACCTGTAGTAAACTTTACTTTTTTCTTTTTTCCCCGAGCAATTTACAAGTTTCCTCACATTATGAATAAAATTCTAGCCAAGAGCGTTATATAAAACACAGACATTTTATAATGTGCTTGCTTCGGCTACCAACGACATTACAAACGGGATCGCATTTAATCATCGCACGAGCATACGCTTTGTCGCAGGAACGTTCAAAATTTCCCTGTGGACCGCGGTGTCGAGTGATTATTGCTTTCATAAAATGTGTACGCCGTCTACTATAACAGACTATCACGGACGAAAATGTAAAAACTGTAAAAACTACCGCCGCGTACAACTCCGAGACATTTCAGCTTTATGCATAGATAGTGTACCGCCGCAACAGCCACTAGTCGCGAATGAAAGATGTATGCAAATCTAACCATCGTACGCGCTGAAAAATTCTATGCATTCCTGAACGATCGCGATGTTCGCGAGTTCCTTCGCCACTGCCTTTGTCTTTATTAAAATCTCTTATTGATTCGAAACGATCAGGTGTCGGATGGGCTCGACAGCGTTACTTTCCCATGACGAACGATGGGTGTCGTGAAATAACGTGGAGTTACGTAAAATGGAGTTTGCGTGTTTCATTGGAATTCAAAAGAAAATGAACTCCGTGGAATTTAAAAATATATCGATCAATTCTAGTATTGATATAAAACTAACTCAATTTCGATACCTTTCATCAAATTCGACGCAATGTTTCAATCTCTTGATCGGGAACGCGTCACGAATTTTTGAACGTGACACAACGCCGATAATAAAATTGTAGGACGACTCTTCAACGATCCTCAAATTTTCCCGCTTTTCAGATGACGACGCATTCCAGCACTCGGAAGCGAGAGTTGTAACACTACAGAAGAAATGTATGAAAAATAGTGATGGTGGAATGAAAATTTATCTACAAAATTTACCTACAAAAATAATCTTCGTTAAGGCTGTATTTTTATTACTAAAATTCTGTTTAGTAACATTAATAGAGAAGAAACATATTAATATTTTCTGTTACTAAGATTTTGTCTAGTAACATTAATAGAGATGATGAATAGTGATATTTCCAAGTGTTCCATTATTTCTTCTATGGTTAATGAATGAATATTCAGTTCAAGCTACACATTGCTATGGACTATAGCAATCTAATTTGGTTTGTCCTTGTTTCATCCTGAAAACAATTTTCGTCACAAGATTTACGATTTTGTTCTGTTACGATTAGAGATAACATCCACAACAATTGTACGATACGATGAACAAAAATATTGGAATAAATAAAATATTGGAATCTACTAGAAAAAATGCAGATGCTAATGTTGCTTCATTTTAATTGAGCAATTTTCAAATCGAGTTCGAGACATTAATGCAAAACTCGGGCAAGTTCACATTTTCGAAAAATTCCACTTGTTGAAGTTTTATAAGAATTTTTTGATCTTTGGGAAGAAGAGTCGGCTATGTCCAGAACTCGCCAGGCTTTTGTTCTAAAATGTAACGTCAATGGTGACGTTAATCTGTCAGCCAACGTGTTTCAAACGTTCAGTAAACCTACTCTGTTAATCGCCGTGTCTTTCTTCTCGTCGATTCGAAACGTCTTCGGACGAACAAGAATCACGTCAATCAAGGGGAAGTAAATTCGTGTCAATGAGAGAAGATCTCAGTGATTTATTTAGGAAAATCAAGGAAGAATAAACACGCGAGAAAACAAAATATTTCATTTCAAATTGCCGGCATTATGATGCAGGTACCAGGCAAGTGGAAATATCGAAAATGATTTGCCAGGTACATTTTTCAAAAATATAAAGAGTATCGTTATATCATTTGTCACACTAGTGTCTTACTAAGTCCAAAATTTCAGCGTGATTGCTTGAACTAGTCGTAATTAATTCAGTTACGTCGAATGCCCCGCAATTTCTAAGATCAGGACTTGCCCGGTTTTTTCATCAAGACCTTCAATTCGGATCTCGTTCAATTGCTCCATAAATTCACCGCCAAGGGTTGTATTAAAAAAGGAACACGCTGTGTGCGTTTACGTCATAAACACGACGTACCTCTAACACTTTCGCTGAATTATGCATCATGATGTACGAGGATATATTATTTTCGATATTGCGTGCAGGTGCACGAGGGCATCTATCACGAATAAACTGTCTGAGTATCCACGAATACGCTGGAAATTTAATTACGAAGGTTTATTACGAGAGGAATGTTTGGCGAAATTTCACATACAGGTAAAGACAGATTAAATGTCAAAGGGAAAATGAACGTATTGAATTGGCGCACAGCTAGTGAGTATTATCGATTAAACGGAAATCAAGAGATTCGCGAAAGTTTCGGGGAATGCGAATAAGTTGCTTATGAATCGAGATTGAAACCCGAATCGAATCGCGTTTTAATTAAAAACAACGAACCTTGCTTGATGATATCCAATACGATCTTAATATCGCCGATAACAAATGGGAAAATCAGATCATTCGAAACGTGATAATACACTGAAATTATTCGTCATAAGCATAACTTGATACTCTGACCATGCACTAACGTCGCTATATATATATATTCACGAACAAAATTCTATAGCAGATAAATAAGATTAACGTGAATATAATACACGTCATCATTCATAAATATTGAGATATCGATTTAATTGATTTTTAATGACAATACTTTTCGATCGAATATGATATAAAGCATTTGGGTGATACAAAATATCGAACAATTAATAATTAGAAGGAACACTTACTATCTTTTTATGAATTATAAATTTACATTATCAAGAAACATATACAGGGTGGTTGGTAACTGGTGGTACAAGCGGAAACGGGGTGATTCTACGCGAAAAAAGAAATCGAAAATATAGAATAAAAATTTTTCGTTTGAACCTTTGTGTTCGAGAAAACCGCCTTTGAATTTTCGCTCGGTACGCGTGCGGTACGTTGTAACGGATCTCACTGTAGGTCGTTGGCTCGATGGAAAAATTAAAAAAACATTTTTTTTTTAATTTTTTATTCTATATTTTCGACTTCTTTTTTCGCGTAGAATCATCCCCTTTCCGCTCGTACCACCAGTTACCAACCACCCTGTATAATATAGTACGTATCTCATTCCCCTCATTTTCATGTTTTTTCCATTTTCGATATGAATTTCGATTTGGATTTTTCGATAGTTTTGCGTTTTCGAGTAATTGTTCGTAAGAAATAGATTCGTATTGTTCACTGGCAGGAAGCTTGGAAATCCTGCCAACTATGCTACAAGTTCAACAAATATGTAAACTTGTTCAGAAAGCGCTATCAGCGTTGCGTCTTTTCGACAGCATACACGTTACGGCACACCGCTGATGCCTGTTGCACAAGTTTTAGTTTCTAAGCTTTTGATCTTGCCAGAACTATGCGGATAAACTGTTTCACTCTCATACATATACAAGCTGACGGCCGCACAAACTTTTATTATCATGTTCCTATTAGTTTGCATTTACATGTGTAGATTTGTTTGTGAACGTAAATAAACATATGTAATACATCTTGCAGTCATAAAATTATATACATAATAAATTAATTACATAGAAAGGTAAGTTTATTCTTTTTACAAGAACTGTTACAGGATTTGAAAATTAAGCTAACATCGTGAATGATTATAAACTCAATCCCATTTTCATAATATTGAAACAAAAATTGGCAAAATCTTTTATATAATTTCATATTATAATATAACATTTACAATTGAAGATACAAAAAACACAAGTTTCCTTCTTTCGAAGCTATTAAATTTTCTCTTAAAATAGTGCACCTGTTTATGAAAAAATATAAACTCAATGTTAATGACGTTACCTTTTCGTTCAGTATTTAGCCGGATTTCTCTTTATTTTTGATTACTTTCATTAATCTGTTAGCTACACTATCCACTAACTTATTTAAAGTTTCCTTTCGAATACTCTTTTACTTTATTCTCTTTTTGAGGTCCAACGATATTTTTTTATAGGTGGCTTCTCCTGATCGTGGAGTTTTCTCGCTAGAATTCCCCATGGGTTATCGATCGAGTTCAAATCAGAACTCAGTGCTGGCCATCGTAATAATTCTATACCGAAATCTCGAAACCACTTTCTTGTAGTGGCAGTTGTATAAATAGGAACATTGTCTTGCTAAAAAATTGTCCTTTTGTCTTTCCTATTTCCGTTACGAAAGGCAATAATCTGCCATGTAACATCTCCTCACATTCTATAACGTTATATTTATTCTTTACGAAAACAATTGTCTTTAACGTGTCCAGGCAAGATCAACAGTTTCTTGGAAATGTAGAAAAATTAACGCGCCAAATGTGTTCGAGTCTACAATTATTCGCAGCGTTGTATCTGTATGGACACGTTTTGTCGATTCGTATTAATAATATACGAATGTTATTGAAATATATGAATCGATGACAAACTAATGATCGGAGACAACATTTACTATCTAGCTTGTGGAATCAAGAGACGTATGTATATCGTATGAAATACGATTTGTTCATCGGAAGCGTAATTAATGGTATACTAAAATTAAATCGACATTCATCCAAGTGTTAAAATTAATCATGATGGTCTCTTTGTCCAGGTAGAATACGTATATTCATTCAGATATTTGAATATTTCTCAATATTATGATATTCATGAAATATCACTAATTTATATTATAAGGAAATAATAATATTTTTTAAATCAATTATCTCGCTAGGCATCGAATATATTTTAAACCTAAATTGAAAATAAAACCAGAAGAAAAATCTTGTACATTTCACAGTAAATAGTAAAATTAGATACAAATTAACTTGGTATGTTCAAATGTTTAAGAATTAATTTAGTGTATTATTACTTGTATATCGTTTACATGTTTCTTACGTTTCTATTTCGTCTGTGTTCCAACATCTTAGTGAGTGTATTAAATTTTTATAGGAATATATCTTCAGCCTAAGTTGAAAATAAAACTAGAAGCAAAATCTTGTACATTTCACAGTAAATAGTAAAATTAGATACAAATTAACTTGGTATGTTCAGATGTTTAAGCATTAATTTAGTGTATTATTACTTGTATATCGTTTACATGTTTCTTACGTTTCTATTTCGTCTGTGTTCCAACATCTTAGTGAGTGTATTAAATTTTTATAGGAATATATCTTCAGCCTAAGTTGAAAATAAAACTAGAAGCAAAATCTTGTACATTTCACAGTAAATAGTAAAATTAGATACAAATTAACTTGGTATGTTCAGATGTTTAAGCATTAATTTAGTGTATTATTACTTGTATATCGTTTACATGTTTCTTACGTTTCTATTTCGTCTGTGTTCCAACATCTTAGTGAGTGTATTAAATTTTTATAGGAATATATTTTCAGCCTAAGTTGAAAATAAAACTAGAAGCAAAATCTTGTACATTTCACAAGTAAATAGTAAAATTAGATACAAATTAACTTGGTATGTTCAGATGTTTAAGCATTAATTTAGTGTATTATTACTTGTTTATATATCGTTTACATGTTTCTTACGTTTATATTTTGTCTGTATTCTAACATCTTAGTGAGTGTATTAAATTTTTATAGGAATATATTTTCAGCCTAAGTTGAAAATAAAACTAGAAGCAAAATCTTGTACATTTCACAGTAAATAGTAAAACTAGATACTAATTAACTTGCTATGTTCAAATGTTTAAATATTAATTTAGTGCATTATTATTCGTATATTGGTTACATGTTTCTTACGTTTCTATTTCATTTGTGTTCCACCATCTTAGTGAGTGTATTAAATTTTTATACGAATCACTTACCCTTTCGAACATGTATGGTCAAAATGGGTTCCCGTTTGGGTTTCTCGTTGCGAAACATTACGCTGCAACCACCTGCAAGGCAAATATAATTAACTATTAGAAAACACTAAAGTAGTCGTACTAGAAATAGAATAGTAAAAGTAATGAAGTTAAGTAGATACAATGAGTGGAAAGTGCGCTTCAAACATATCGTCTACATTTTTACCATTTGTATCTAAAGAATAAAAAATGATTCAATTCCTCTAAATTTTCAAATTAATCGATCGGAATTATGTGTTCGTACAAGATAACTGTTCAAGATATGCAGAGAAAAGATGCAGACAACAATGAATTAACCAATTGCGTATTGTTTCTTTCAATACTTGAGCTCAAACTCCACTGACGAAACATTGCATGAATAAATAAGAAAGTCAGCAAAGTGTAAAAATCTGAATCTGACTCGCGAAGTTACTTATGAAATACGCGGAAGCAAAATACGATAAATGCGAATAATATTATAATAAAATAGCCACTGGCGAAGAAAAACGAATCTAGGTACTTGCATCCCGTAATTTTTACAATATACGTGTACATAATTTAATATTTAAAATTAATGGAATCCCTATATTGTAATGCACAATACATCAATTCTTTATATCGCAAGATTACAAGCAAAACGGTGTCAAAGTTAAATAAATTGAAGAAATGCCTAATGATTTCGTTCATCTCAATTTCCATAAATGTTCTAACGTTCACGTACACGTCTGATTACACAGATTTTACATCAGAGTAATAACACACGGCGCTCTCTTTCAAGGAAACAAGGGCGAGCTTATCACTCGATGTGACAGATACGGCGATCACAGCGTCTAATCTGACGAGCAATAAACTGGACAGTTGGTACGTTCAGTCTCGTACAGTCAGTTTACACGGGTTCGTTTAATTTTACGTCATCGCCACACGCTACATGCCACTCGCGTGCTCCTGTAATTTCATTCTCAACACTCCACCGACCGTTTAATCTCGCGGTAGAGTAGCAGCGAGTACACGGTCTGCCATAAAAGTTTATTGTTTTTACACAAGCAAGGAAACCATTGCGCAACAGTAAATCAACGATCCGCGAGAGACACCGTGCACCTTGAGACTTGGCGCGATCGTTCGCAGTTCTCGTCGGGCAGATTCGGCGCGTGAAATCACGCGTAGGTGTGCGGAAAAAGGAAAATGTATCGGTATTGCTCCTGCAAGTCGAGGAATAGGCGACGTTAGATCGCGTCTGAACACTTCGCCAACTGTCCACCACTGAAAGAAGTAATATCCGCGTCTACGTTTTCCTTTTCTATGTTGTACGCGTATTGACAGTTGCGAGAAATTAATTTCCGTAGAAAGCCAAGATTTTAGATTAAGATATCGAAAGATGATATTGCGACGGCAGTAGCCAGAAATGAATTTTCTCTAATGTCGACGATTCGTTTGCCGGGTCCTCTGACACTGAGTAATTTACCAACTAATAATATTGAGTAGCGATTTCGGTTTCGCGTGTACCTAAAATATACGTCTACGCGTGTAATTAATATATCCGCGTTTTAATCCGTGCGCTTCTGAATGCACGGCTGCACGAATATTGAAGTACACGGGTATTGAAGTACACGGGTACACGTATATGAAAATGCAGAGGCAAACGGATCATAATATCTATATATATTGTTAAGAATTGTAGATCTTAATTGCCGAAATAAAAGTAAAGGAACACTAAGGTTACACTTAGAATTCATATTAAAATAGTTTTAGATTTATATAATAAACGATTTCCAGAATCTTCGTCGATATACATTTGCACTCTTTGTCTCACCATCTTCCATAACACATTGCCAACGGAACACAGTTCCATTCATCTGTTTTTCGAGACGCTGTGCACACACATACTTCCACACACTCATATCCACATACGTGTGTCACTACTACGCGGCCAATCTAGTCTAGCGTACAAAATTATACGTATCTCGATATGTATAATATAGTATATACATGTGTACCGAGGTTCACGGATACACATATTGAAATGTATAATATCCAGTGTATTAACTCGTATCCGGCGTTTCATTTCAGAATTAAATATCGAAATATTTAGATATGAAAATTGTTTATGAGACTTCATTAACCAAAACTGTAATTTTTCTTATTTTCATCTGAAAGCCAGTAAATTAAGTCTTAATTAATTAAAGTAAATTGAGCTTAATTTATTAACTTTTTGTATTCAGATGAGCTAAAGTATCAACATTTTGTAGGAGTAACAGGTTTGTTTATTTGTTATAATATTTTCAGTACATAAACAGCACCGTATCGGCATGGCCGAGATTGCTGGAATTGTTAAATATTTTTTGGCAAGTTTGAAAATTGCTAGATATTTGTTTGCCCTAGTTTTCACCATTAGCATCACCATTCAAATGATTTTAAATCCATAGCTGAATAGAAGCGTAATTATGGCTCGGTCATATGTGTTTCAGTTTGAATATAAACATCATTGTTATCGATGATGTTGTCATATAAAAATTCAAGAGCAGATTTTTCATGTGATTTTAGTACATCCGAACCTTGAAGCAAACGTTTTACATCTTTCTACAAATTATTTCTTTTACGTCAGAGCTTTCGTGCTCCAGATTTTTGTATCATTGGATCAAAAAAAACCGGATATCTGGTTTAATGAATGATTAAATGCCATCTTCGTTTCATTCAAGTCTGAAACGTCTCATAATTTCCGAAATTATAGTTTTTTTAAATATACACAAAACCGTGTCATCATCATTGCTTACACTTAATGGGAGATTGGCTTTCCACAAAAAATGTTGTTATAATATTCTTCGTTGTTTTTCATTCATTTCCAGACATTATGTGTTGTGTACCCTTGTATTAGTAATGACTCTGTCTGCAATAACATTTGATATTACACATCTGTTTCTACATAAACTGTCTAACATGAAATACATGGCGTTCCAACGTGTAGAACAGCTTCGTATTAATGTGCTTTTTGGCAAAGAAATCTGTTTGTTCTTGTTTTTGTTCTAGTGCATGTTTCGCAACACTTGAATGTTTAAAATGTCTTGCCATTTTACTGCAAATATCGATTATTTGTTGCATGGTGTTTTCTTTTAAATGCATGGTTTACATCTAATTGCACAGTATGTGATGCACATGTTACGCTATAAATTTTGGTATCGTCCGATATTTCCGATAACAATGAGATGGTATTTACCATATTTTTGGCGTTGTCTGTTACGATGGCTACTACTTTTGAAGTAATTTCCCATTCTGCCAGAGTTCTGTGTAATTCATCTGCGAGATTTTAGGCGGTATGGCGTTCTTCCATTTCGTATACACCCAAAACAAAACTGTCTGCGTCCCGATTGGGATTAATAATACGTACAATTATCGTAATGTACGAATCATATGCTAACAATGACCAACACAGATGTATATGCTACGTTTTTAACAGCGTTTAATTGTTCTTTTATCTTTGTCGCGACAGTACTCTTTAAACTCATTAATCTTTTTTCCACTGCTTCGCCCTTGCATATTTTATCATTTCGCTGCGCTATAGACGTAAACTCTTGAAAATGATCGGATAAACAGAAAGAAATAGATAATTGTCTTCTTTTTTTGACAATTAATTTTGCTGTTGCCTGGTGTATTTTTTCATTTTTCGCAGTCGCGTTTTCGCATTTTTCGTGACGTAAACGAATGTTTAAAGTCTGCCAGTTAAAAATAAACTGTTTTTTACGTTACGTTTTTCGCGAAGAGAAACAGAACTATATTTTCTTCCACGCGTTCTGTACATACGAATTACGTATTTATTTCTATCATTCATTTATTGTCTTTCGTATTATGATATTTTAACGTTGGTACTTATCGTTAACATTTAACGAGGTACTTTCTGTTTAAGTATTAGTGCTGCTAGTGGATCCTGTTGTTCCACTCGTATACGAAAATTCATTAGTAGTTTCTTCATCACACAGATTATACAAAGCTTTAAGCTTGCATAATCCCATAGCCAACTTTTACGTTTTGCCATTTGAAAATTGTATTTCAAATCATCGATAAATGTATAACATAAGTATACATGTGCTTGAGTTAATTATAGGTAAAATTCCTTTTTATTTTTATAGAAAATATTACAATATTATTTAGTATTATGATTATAGTATTACATAACGCTACATATATTATCAAAATATGTCTAAAGCTTATGGACTTGCTCATTCTTCATTTTCCAACATTCTTGCATCTAAAGTAGCGTTTTGATTCTAAAAGTCAGCACGAGCACAGCTCGAAGGGATGAAAATCAGACGTAACGAATATCACGAGTACACGCGATGTACACGTGTATTTTCAATAAACGTTCAAAATCAGAAACTCTAATATTAGCCCATTAAGGATTAATTACGAGAAGCGTAAAATGTAGTTCGTGAGAAAATTATACAACATTCGATCAAATAAAGTAGCTCATTTTTCTATCAGTGCAAAAAAAGTAGAGGCGAAACGAAAAGTACAGTCCTCGGTAACTGGAGCCTCGAGGGGATAGCTAAAATCTTCGAGTTTCTATCGAAATTTCCGAGTAAACGAATGCTTAACGAACGAAATGTTGACATACGAATGCACAATTACGCCCACCTTTGCAAAAAGTGCTAGTATTTTAATTAAGCTTCTTCTTCGAACTCATTTTACTCGACCTGCATAAATGCAAATGTTAGAGACGCGTTAAATTACGCGTTCGACCGGCGAAAAACGATCAGCTTTTGCATGGATATGCAGGTGGTGGAAGGGCGAAGAAGCATACGGCTTGTACCGTCTTACGTTATTCGAGACAATCAGTCTAAGTTGGAAACAGTTGGAAGAAAGACGACAATATCGAATGGTTCTCACAATTTGATTCCAACTTCCAGTTACACGGGTAAAATAACATCCGGACACGTGGTACATGATTCGGGTTAAAGTAAGTTTTCTTGTAGTCTTGTAGAGGTTTTCGAGTTACAGAGGCTCGACTATACTAGAAGAATACAGCGATAACAATACCGTGATATTTCATCGTAGCAGTTCGAACAATAGGTAAATTAAAATATGTTAGTGCGGTGTCTAACCGCGCGAGTGAATTTAGGATGTCTTGGAGTGCATCGAACGGTACGCACTGCGTGACCGGAACTCGATTACGCATTCTTCTAAATACGGAACGAGAAGCCGTTAAGCCTTGCCTCGCTATATCGACATCCACACGCTCTTGATTCTCATCGACGGCTCAGCCAGTCGCCACGGAAACCTTCTTCAACGTGTATCCACGGTGGAACATTTTTGAAATTATAATATTCACTTGGACTAGCAAATTTTTGGCTCGAACGCAATTCGTTATCGTATCCAACTGGGTTAGCGACTGAATGGAACTTTTTTAAATGCCGAAACGAATACTTTCACGGCTGCTTTGCATTCGACCGATTCTCATTTAATTGGGGTTATGTAAATTCATTCATTATACGAAATCCCAAGTTTTCTTACGTTCGCCGTCTATCCACGGCACCGTTAAATTTCTGACACAGTTTTGCTCCTACTGGCAAACGTCTCGAGGAAATATCGTCTACGCGTTTCCATTTGCATTGCATGATTTCTTTAATTTCCAACCTCCTTCGCATTAGTCCAACTGCTTCAATTCAAACAGGATTCTTAATGAAAACTTGCTGAAAAAATACTTCATGAAAAATATAATGAGAAGCAGTTTTGTACGTAATATGCTGACTCGCGAAAGTATGTTTGAATATTTACCATACAAAATTACCTATGTGTATATTATAAGTATGTACATGTTATACAACACATTTTGAGATTTCATTAGCATTGTAATAAAACAATACATAAAGAATACTTGAAAGAATCTCGACTTGAAGACTTGACAGCATGTTTTTAATTAAGCAGAAAATTCACATTATTAATAAAGTAAATCATTTGCAATAAAGCGACTTGACTAACAAATATAAACGTGGAAATTCGATAGGACATCTCGGGTGAAAAAAGGTTTATTTAAATAATTGTCATAGCACTTTAAAGTTTATTTTTTTTAACGCATTTTTTTTAAACCCGCCAAAATTTTTAATTTCACATTTTTTTCTATCATTATTTAGTTCACTTAGAGGAAACATGTGTAATAATTTAATCCTTTTTTGGTTTTTTGTTTCAGTCAAGAATTACGAGGTGGATCTTTCCCGCTGATTGAAGACTGCGGCGACAAGACGCCCATGAAATAGGCTTAGAAATCTGTTATAATTTTTTTTTACTTAAAAAAAATTTTTTTGTATTCGTTAAATATATATATAACCATACCTTAAAGTTCAATAACTTCATTTCTTTTTCCCTTGTAAAAAAAGTCTAATTTAGGACACCCCCTTAATAAAGTAAATCGTTTGCAGTCAAGCTACTTGACTAACAAATAAACAACGATCGCACGTTGGTGAAATGGTTGCAAGTTATATGAGATTAAATTGCTTAGAATCTAATAACTTAACTCATCTGTACGAAGCTTCACGGTGGAAACGTGAAACATGTTTCAAAATCATTGATAGATATTGGACAAACGCGACGAGTAATTCGTGAAAGAATGAAAGTTCGTTGTGTTTTATTAAATTTGATCATTCGTATAATTGAATGGAAAATAAATTAAACAATATACGTATGTGGAAATGCTTGTTTGCCACTATAAAGGTAAAGCCAATTTTCCTGATTGAAACTCAAATATTTGCAGTGATACGATAAAAAAACACTGTTACGACAATGGATTTATCGAATTGCCCGGAAATTTTACCGCTACATTCTACCTTTACAATTTTCTGTAGCAATCATCGCAAATCGCAAGTAGTTGAAACGTACGCGTATGTATATGTACATTTTAATCATTGAGATATGAGCTACGAGAGGTAATTGGGTTTATAATTGAAACAAATATTTTTGGGTTATAATAGAAAAGTAAATAATTAGGTTTATAATAGAAACAAATTAAGCGAAGACTGTCACCTGCTAATGGTGCAAAAGTTGATGCAACGTAAAATACAAATTAAATAAGAAATCAGCAAATGAAAATTAGCAAATTATACGCAGTTACAAATTAGATGGACTCATCGATAGTTTTTATATTGCATTAACGTTAATAAAAATCTGTAATATCGATACAAAATCACTACCTATCGTTAATCATGAACCAAACAACTATGAATGTAATATCACTGAGAAAATGAACTGCTATTGAGAATTTGATCGCTGAATACGTTCTATGATAAAGCGCAATTGAGGCATTATTTTTGTATGAGTGACGGATAAAGGAATTTGCAATGGAGGTAGCTTACGCAGTATCTTTTTGGTGAATTGGTGAATTGGTCGTTAAATCCGTAAAAAATTTGTTAACGCGAAAGAGATTCGATATAGGATCAAACTGTAGAGACACCGACAGATTATTTTTGTAACAAAAGCGAACAACTCTGTGGTAACAGAAAAAATACATTATAGAATAGAAGACAGGTACAGATTAGAATGCATATTATATTGCAGACTAATTAATACAAATTTCAGGGAAAATCACTTCATTTAATGATAAGTTAGTTAAATAATTTTTAATAATTAGATTATAGGAAAAGAAATAAGAGAGCTTCCCAATCGACTTGATATTTTTATACGATAACATTTAGCAAATTTTATCAATTGTTATTCCAATTATTAAATACCACTTTTGTACTTCATCGATCTACGTATTATCATCGATCTATTCATCGATCTATTAGTCAACGTTGTTATTTAATGATGCAGAATATCTTTGAGAAGCTAGATATGTAGATAATTTAGAATAATACGGTACTGATATATCTTATTTAGGCCAAAAAGCTAGATATAATAATCTATGTTTGATGCGTTGCAAAGTAACATATTCATGGGCTTTCCTCTAAATGCATTTTATCAATCCTGGATATTTAAAAATTAAAAGCAATTACGAAAAGATATATTACGAATATATTTTCAATCTTGTTTCAGTCCCAAATGGTGTTTCCCTAGAAATTGATTGAATGGTTAATGCCTCTTTATATGCAAATTAATCACTTCGATCCGACGAATACATCAACAACTTGTGATTCAACATATCATTTAACGTATGCAATTTGTAGATTGAAAAATTAATAAAAGTGCGTGCCAGTCTGAAATATAAATTAAATAATTGAAAATCAAATTTCGATAATTACATACGTATGTATTTATATTATTTGCAATAGAATAAAAAGGATGTACGTATGTGGAAGTTTAACAAAAATATAGATTAAAATATCGTGTGTCGTATAAAATCGTAGAAAAGGCTTTAACAATGTGGTTTTGTACATGTATTTAAATTGAATTAATTATTTAATAGATTGGAAGTCTAAACTTAATAAATTTAATAAATTGGAAGTTTATTGTAATACAGAAAGGTTTAAACACAACAATTTTCGTATTTTTCGTTTTCATCTTATTTTGGCTCGTAGCATCTTTTGCCACGAATAATAAATTATTCATAAAACTATTCGAAAACAATTTACAATCAACCCTTTAAAAATGAAGATTGACTGCAATTTAAATATTCACGAATCGACCTCGCTCTCTCTCCAAAGTTAAAACGAGGACTAAAGAACAAATGAGTCGTTTCAAACCGCTTTTAATGAATAGAAAAGTGCTTGTAGACAAAACTGTATCAGATATCAAATATTTTATTTGCTTTTATTAACATAAGATTTTAAACGTACAATGATCCACATGCATCACATTTTTTTTTCTTTAGAAAACTGGATGTGCCATTCGTTTACACTTCCAAGCACTGTACCAATTTTCTTTGTCAATATTTCTTCAAGATATTCTTTTTCTTTTTGTTACAAACGTGTATTTTATAACATTCCAATTAAAAATTGTTATAAAGCTGACGATATTTAGTGTAAAGTATGTCTATCGCTAATGGCACTTACATCGTTTTATACAGAGGCAATGTTAAAATATTAGTAATTATTTACAAATGGAAACTGCTCTTAAATTCTACCATATCCATTGGCAAGTGGGACATTATACGATAAAAGAACAACATTTTTTAATTTTTGTACTTACAGTACCGTCTACAAGAAATCTTCAATTGTCTAAGACGGCGACGAACAAAGTGTAGCCGAATACCTCGATGAACCGTGAACGGTGTCCCGGTGCAATAAGGTCGTGAACAAACAGGGAAACTTCAAATGTCAAATTCCGGCAACTAACTATTCCCGAGTTCATCGTCGGTTATTTACCTCTTCCGATGCGCCTGAGCCGCGTCGACTCTGTCGAAGAAGGTAAAACGCGGACCAATTGATTGCACCGCTGGATCGATCGCTTTCGCGCTCTCCCATTCTTAATCCCAGCGGAAAGCAGATCCTAAGGGAACGCAGTAAGCGTTTCTGCCATACGCCACGATTGAACGTCTCGACTCAGCCGCTCGAGATAATCGGTCTTATTGTTACTAAGAGAATTTCGCCGCCAGTTTGGAACTGGAAAGTTTCGCCGACTGCGAAGTTGCGCGAGCGACGATTTCAGCCTCGTATCTCGTACGTGGCTCGGCTTTCGAGCACCCGTAGAAAGTCTTCGAAGGAACAGCTGTACGAGGCCGGTAGCTAGAGTCGGAGTAAACCACGAGAAGGCTGTGGGGTGACGATGCTTCGAAAAGAGAGAGAGAGAGAGAGAGAGGGTGAAAGATGGGTAGATGAAAGGAAGAAGCGAGAGAAGCGAATGAGGACTCGGGAAAGCGTTTCCAGGTCCCCGGGAAAATTCGTTATCGAGAACTGAAAAGTCCTAGGGAACGTGCGCTAGTATCTAAATGAAACGAGGTACAGGAAAATACGTGTTAGCTGGCATTGTCAATCCCCGCGCTCTGCTACCCCAAGGCTTAGCGAAGCTCCGAAACCAATGAGGAAACCAGAAAGTTTCGACGAACAAAGGGTGGCAGAGCGAGAAATCAAGTGGAGCCGGTTCTCGCGTCACGTGGCAATTTTCTGGTCGTGAGTCGATAGTTTCGTGCGGTGTGATGTATGAGAAAATGTGTCGTAAGTTTAAAGAAACAGAAGCCGAGCGGCGAAATAATTTTTCGGTTAGAGAGCGAAATAAATATTTTCCTGGGGTGGTCTTCCTCTATTGGATAATAAATTGTTGCGACCGACGTATATTTTTCACCCGTTTTAATCCTATTTTTAAGTTTCTTGCCTTTCTGACAATTGCTATTAAGTTCTTGTGTGTATTTGGCGCAGCCGAAAGAATCATTTATAGCAAGCTTTCGCCTATCAACGAACTGCTGCATTCAAACACACCGAAACGTGTGAAATTGGTATGTCGTCGTGGAAGAACGTTGAACTTTACGCGTCGTCGAACTCCGCTAAACATTTCACAGTTCATTCGTTTCTTTGTCACGTGTAAATCGTATAGATCGTTCGTTCTTGTCTTTTCTTCGAAGTCGACTCTAGGCACTTAGAAAAATTCCTTGAAGAAATTCATTATTTGACTTGGCAAACTACTACTTAAATAGCAGGAAATGTACTGACGCAAACAGTCATTTGTGAATTCTAATAAAATTAATTAAGCGGTATAATGAAATATCTCGTGACAATTAATTTTTAGTAATTGGATCGAGATTCGTGCTTTGATCTACTTAAACGTAAGCAGAGCGTAGGGTAATTCACGGAAGATCGAGTTGATCTGCTTGAAACATAGGAATTTTGCATTTACGCTGCGTATAAGCTGCGCTGTTGATCGATCGATGTCTTCTTTTTCTTCCCCTGTGCTTCTTTTGTCCTCAGAAATTTTCTGCAAAGTTTCCATCGGGCAAGAAACACCGCGTTCGGAAACAATGGCGAGAAAAGAAAGAAAACAACAGCGAACAGGGTGAAACCGATTCAAGTCTGAAAACGAATCTCAGATATACGCTCACTCTTCATGGGCTGCACCAAAGACTCATTAATTAAGACGACCCGACGATAGCAGCTTGGATACGCGAGACGAAAATAATTAATGAGAGTAATGAATGCTCGCACAATGCGAGGAATGGGACGAATTCATTAAAGACAAAAGAATTTACGGCCGAAGAATCCCTAACAGACACGGATGATAATTAAAATAACGTATCGAGTAATGTAGTACCAACTATTGTCGCTCGAGAGTAACTCGTCTGCCGAGTAATTTTGTAAAATATTTTTTCATCAATTAAAGACGTTTTTACACGGTGCACTCGACGACAGATGGTAGAGAATATTTGAAAACGCCGTAGCAGAAACAGGTCTTGCCAAGTTTCGTGACTATTTAGATAATAACGCGTTTTAGTAATCAGAAATGAAAATCATAAAAAGTGATTAACGTACTGACTCATCGTAGAGTGACAATTTACAGAATCTTTGAAAACAACCTTTGTGACGAAATCTACGATTTAGGATTTATTGAAAGAAGCATTTATTTATACTATTTATATTTTCATTTTGTTTTAGCATTTGTTTAGATAGGAAAATCTTCGAAAGCATATTATACGTGGATAACTTCGCTACCAGAGCCATATCTCGGAAAGATTCTACAGGCCCAAATCCACCAATCACAATTTTGAAAGCTGGCACGGATTTCGGGGAACGAATCCTCGTTCGAATCGAAGCTGCTCACTTCGAACAATACCTGTAAAAGTTGCGGATTATAACAACAACTGTGTAAATCCAGGCTTAAAGTTCTTCGTTTCTTTGGACGTGTGAACAACCGGTACAATACGAAAACGAGTGTAACAACAAATAATACGGACACGCATATATTTAGACGAACTTTGTGTCTTATTTTGCTATACTGCACAAATTGCAGTGCGCCTTCTAAATTGTTCAAATACTCGGAACTTTCGATTGTATAGTAGGCGAAGGTGAAAGTAATATAGTAAAGTAAAATAATAGGAAAATAATGTGCGAAGTTGAGTGACTAATTAAGATAAATTTGTATCAGGTTAGAATTTCAACGATTTAGCAATAACTCAAAAGGAGATTAAGATAACCTCAAAAGTATTTATTGCCTAATTGATGAAACTGTAGAAAAGCAAACTAGCCCCCGATCTCGATGATTTTGAATACGTTGTAGAAATCTATATTTGTGAATAACTTTTTCTTATGCGTACACCAGGTGAACTCGGTACCATCGGCCATGAGGCAGAAATTTACCGTAGCGGTACCTGCAGTATTTTGCGAATATCTTGGAAACTAAGCGAAATCGATGGTTAGATGTATAGAAGAAAATCGTTCAAAATTTGCAGCTTTACGACATATTAAAAAATTATCAAAATCGAAGGGTAGTTCACTTTCTTACAGTTTCAACTGTTTAGTTTTGCAAGCTAACTCTTTTATAAGCAGAAAGATTTCTTTTGGTATACTGCAAAGACAGAACTGGTTCCTAGTTGATATTATACGATACGATCCCGAATGACGTATGCTCCATTCAACGAGTCGAGACGTCAACTATGAAGATAAGCGCGTGGTAGTATTTAAATTTTACGACACGGGCGTAGTCGTAGTTCCTAGACATCGTATTTACCACTTTACGTGCGGACAGAGTACAAATTGTGACGACTAACAAACCGTCCCTGATATAAACAAACTACTGGTGTTTGACGATAAGTGTCAGCCAACAGTTAGGCTTGCTGTCTCTCTCGCCTGCCTCAGCACGTGAATGTTTTGTTTATAGCTGCTATGTCGATTCGTTGAATAGATTTTTAAATCATTACTAACTAACTATAACTAATACATTTCTAATTACTTGTCGCGGTTATCGAAGATTGCAAACTTCAACCTCTTACCGATCTTACATACTCGCTATACAATCTCCCATCTCGTGTACTATGCAGTAAACAACTTTACAGCTTCTAAAGAGTAATTTATTCGTCTGTTGTATCATCGACACGAGTACGGTGATTTTCTAATAAAACACAAAGACAGAGTCTCATGCTACTGTCCTTGTAGAAGGTGCTCTCTTCATGTTAAATTCAAGCCAGCGATCATCATTTCAGAGAAACTGGTGCTAAGCGCTAAGGCGGGTGTGGAAAATAACCATTGCCTTTGTTCCTCTTTGACGAAAATTTCACACACACACACACACACAACATGTCGAAAGACAACTTTGAAGCGATATAACAATGTGGTCAAATGGCGAGTAAAAGCGTCTAGTCGAAAAGAAAGGAAGTGGAAAGGAAATGATCGTGGCGATCGAAAATCGTAACGACGCCTCTGATTGGCGATGATCGCCGCTCGAATCGAACGAAATAAAGGGAAACGAAAGGTGTATCGGATTCGAGAATCCGCAGTCGTTCGTAGTTCGCCAGCGACGTTACGTAACGTGTTTCTCCTCGGGCGCAACCCGCCAGCGACATAGACACGCTTAACATTCGAGACGCGTAACAGGAAGCACGTAACACAAACTTGCGCCGATACTCGTGAATTTGATCCAGTGATCACCGTTTCGGGACGAAACAACGCTGGAGGCGAGGCAACCACCTGCCCCCGGATGAGTCGTTTCCTTTTCACGACAGGGCTATCTCGAGAAAAAGGAAAACCATCGCCCAGCCTCGGTGAATAGAGAAGAGTCCTGATAATAACGACGCAGCTGCTAATAAAAAGTGAAAATACACTGAAAATACACAGGCTACCAGGAAAGTAACGTCGTTATGCTCGAGACAGAGAGGACAAAGAGGTGGAACGACGATGGGGTAGAATGGCAGTTCTGGCCAGCAACAAATTGTGTCCCTTTTCATTCAGGTAGGCGAGAAAAAAATGGAGCACGAGAAGGCTAATGTAGAAATATAGAGTGCTTCTAGAGTTTGGATCAAACGTCAGGAGCTATTGTAATATTTACCAGAAGCGAAAACACGTTGATAAACGTGGGTCCAGATATTATTGAAGTTTTAGAGATGTAAGACGCTTTCAACTATGAGTCTGTAACAGCATAAGAAACTTTATTACGTGAAGAAGCTTTTCTGGACTACAGCTATATTATATAGCCAGTCCTATAAGTATCTTGCAACTGTTATATACATTTCCAGATTCTTCCAAGTTTTACCGATATAATCATGATAGTGGTATCTGATTGCAATTTTAATAAAATTTCAAAACGTATCACCTAAAGAACTTCATATATTTACAAGAAGCTTCTATTCTAAATGTTTGCACCCATTTAGAACGTGTATGTTGTACTTCAATACTTAAATTTTTATTTGCATATTATATGTTATTATTTATATCATATATTATATATCATATAAATTACATTAACCAATTTTAAATTTCTTTCAAATTGTAGAATATTTCATATACGCAGAGTGTATAATATATTCGTAGAATGATTCTCAAATATGTACTTTCGTGAATACGTTCTAAGTATTAGGTTGTCCGAAAAGTTGCTTTCGTTTTATCAGCAAATAATAGACGCACAACGTTTTTTGTTTTACATTATTTTGTCGAATTACGTACGATCTATTTTGTTCTGTTGACATAAACACCGCGACATTTCACAGACTTGGTTTCACGTTTGCATGAAGCTGCACTGTTGTAAAAAACACGTTTGCGAAAGAAAGATACTTTTCGGACAACCTAGTATATAGAGCCGATATATGCTCCTAAAGCTTGACTCTACATTTCAGAAACAACCTGTTCAAGAAGGCACGCGAGTAAATTCACGCGAATAGATTCCTATTTACGATAATCTTCGTCTATGGTCGTTCGTTTCAGTCAACTTGCTTGTTTATGATTCGTGCGACATTGGGAAGTAAAATTGGGAAATAAAATCTATATAGAAATGCTTATTGTCGAATTATGCTTGATCAATTTCGCTGATCAAACGAAGCGTGAAAAGTATTTCCGCTGCTGCCTCGCATTCTCTGATATTCTTCCTTTCGGTCGTTTGCCTGAGAAACGAATCCTTTTCTACGGGTAGACACCTCGCCCTCGAAACCAGCGGCCGAGAGACACGCCGTGTGTCTTGCAGCTCATTCTCGTACACTTTCATTACCGCCGCCACAACGCGCCGTGGCTTCTGCTAAAGCCTGGCCTTGCGCACATTGCGAAATATTTGCCAGTTGCACGGTGTACGAATTAACCCGGCGTTGCTACTATGGGGATGCGATAATTGAGTTACAGAAGCTATTTCAGGGCGCGAATAAGAATCTCTGCTGAGAAACAGGCAACGCAAGAAGACGTAGAAGAAGTTGGAAGAGAAATTTTTGCGTTGGAAAGGTTTCACGAGTAACAGAAGCAGAACTTCAAGATGCTATCATTCGTAGAGGCTTTAAATGCTGGCAAATGTTTGAGGGTACACAATACCGGAGACTGATAAAGTAATTGTACTTTATGCAACCTCTCCGCTACAAAACACGCGTAACAAAATGTACGACAAGGAGGAAGTTGAAAATTGTTTGCTGTTTAAGGTATTTATAGTACTGCGACAGATGTAACATAATATTTAACTATGTACAGAGAAGAATATAATACTTTGTTGAAACTTCTTCCTTGTTATGCTATGAAAGCTGTTTTATGAACGAAATATGTCAAAAGACAGTTGAAGGAAAAAATAGCTACTGTAGAATTACAGTGTAAGAGGAGAACATTTTTCGTACAGAAAGATAATTGAAAATAGGAATAATGATATATAATGATTTTTAAGATAGATATTCAATTTGGATAACGCTCAAACTTGATTAAAATTAGTTTTTAATTTACGAGGTTAATATCATACATGAATTTTTGTACGTAAATGTACATATACTTGTTTCAAATGTTGTTAGTATATATTTACATATTGTAATAAACCTCATTTTAATATAATTTATTTATTTAGGGACAACGAGTATATCAAGCCTGTGATACATTCGCAGCTTGCAATTCCCGAACGACTAATTTCCAATTCTATAAACATAAAATTAAAATAGCCGATGGCAAATGTTATTCTATATGCGAGAAGGATTTAGAAAAACGTAAAGTCATTAAATCTTGAAATACGAACGCGACGAGAAACAACAGCGAATAAAATTTACATTTGATCAGGGAATTAACTTTCCAATTAATTTTCCAGCCCCAAAATAGCCTTCAATCTACACACTAACGACTCTCACATTAGTATTAACACGCACACAGCCGAATATAATGCCATCGTAAACAATATTTTAATCCTAGCTTAATCCAACCTCTATCGACTGCAATATCGCGTTAGTATCCAGAAAACGCAATTACGCGAAACGAATTATGCTAGGATAGAAATGTGAAAACAATTCGAGAAAAAGTTTCTAAATTAGCAACTGTGGTGGATTATTATACATGTTGGTTGGGCGTGATACGAGTAACAAAATTGTAATATTCAGTATATATTAAAATCACTTCAACACGTTGACTGACACGCGTGTTTTCAATAAAATATCCTTCAGGCCACGTGTGCCGCAGTACCAAACGTTCTCTGCTGGGTATTCCCGCCGATATGTTAGATAATTTAAAATCTTTGCCCTAATTCGTTACAATGTCAAAAAGAAAAATGGAAAACTTATTCTTTAGTGAACCAAATAGCAGTGAAAAAGAAAGCTTTTACGAGGCTTACACAAATTTGGATAGTAACAATGAGGAAGAAATCAGATTTCCTAGAAATAAAAATATAAATAGAATTACATCGTCTGATTCTGATTCGGATATTGATAAGTGCAATCATAGTGATACTGAATGTAATGAAGATACTGTCGACGAGATTTTACAAGAATTGGTCACTGAGGGAGAAAGAAGAACTGACGATACCGAGGAAAGTACAATTCAATTTGGTGAATGGAATGAATTTAGTGGTCGGCAGAAGTCATTTTCTTCTCCCGAGACAGACGGCCTCATTAGGCAATTACCTGGCGATGTTAATTCATATGATGCGTTTGAGCTGTTTGTTGATGACGAAATAGTAAACTTATTTGTATCAGAAAATTACAACAGGGAAGGATATAAATATTAGAATATTTAAAGAATTATTAGCTGCAAAATTATTAGGATTGTCTGAAAATACAAAAAATCCTTGTCTTCGATGGAGTCAGCATAATATCGCCGTCCGGAAAAATGATTCCGGAAGAAGCATTAGACACGCATGCAAACTATGTTATGCAAATGAAAGACGTCGAATGGACTGAACAAAGACACGAGAGAACTTAAAGAAAACAACAACTTATTGTCCAAATTGTCCCGACCAACCTCAGCTATGTATAGAATGCTTTAAAGTTTTACGTTCTAAATAATCTTTTTAATAAACCATTTTCGTATTACTTTTATAACAATTCAATAGTTTTATTATTTCCTCTGGAATATCTTTTCAAATACCTACGACGATCCTTCGCAAGTAGTCAAATAAGCGTCACTCGAATACGGGTGTCGTGGTAGTCAACATGTTAAGTACAAGTACAGAGACAGTGTATGTCGATCGTAATCGTCGCTCGTTCAATGCTACTGTTCAACTATACGCTTGCTATTCGACTGTGTGTGACTTACTATAATAACTCGCTATAATGACTGACCTAGAGAGCACGTTTGTCTATTTGTATCGACTGGTGTTATTATAAAAAGTTCAAATGTAACTCCGATTGATTACAAATAATATTTTGTCCGGAGTTCGTTTACCTTTGAACCTGGCAAACCAAAACAACGTTGGTATTCCAAGGCACAATAATACTAGTCTCTTCCGATTCAAATCTTCCATTGACTCAGGTGCCGCTACACAGCTGTATGTCGTTACAGCGTTAATGAAATGCCCAAAAGTTTTATATATGCGTGTCACACAACATGTATCGTACGTAAAAGTTTCCTGTTGTAAGTGTTTAAATACGAGGGTCGTCCGGAAAGTACCGTTTGCACATAGAAGCAATATAAAACGACGTACTCGTAATTTCGTTCATATGCTCACATAAATTACGTAACAATTTTTTGTTTAAATATTTAATACCGTTGTTGTATCGTATGTTTCAAACGCTGATGCGAATCGAAAATCTCGCCAATGACGAACTGCGGTCTGCCGTCCTTCTACGCTTTTCCACCGCTGAAAACATTCTACCAAAAGGAATTCAGCATAAAATGACAGCAGTTTACGGTAATAAAGTTACGGATGAATCATTGGCCAGACGGTGGATGCGGAAATCACATCATCACGTCACAGAGGAGCCCAAGAACGTGCCTCCCATTTCATTGCAAATGATAGACGCATCAAACGAGCCAGATTACCAGCTTTTTGCAAAATTTCAAGAGTTTTTGTATCGATAACGCTTTATAAGAAACGATGATCTAAAATAAAAAAGATCTGAGCAAAGAAAATGATGTGCGTGAGACGATGGTTACGTGAGCTTCCGGCAAGTGTATGGCGAAAGTACACAAAAACTCGTATAACGTTACCATATGTGTTCGAATGGGGATGGTGGTCGTATTGAAAGATAGCTTAGTATATATATCAAAGTTAGAAACAAAGAAAACTTTCTAAAATGTATTTGTACTGTTGCTATTTCAAAATGGGTATTACTTTCTGCACGATCCTCGTACTTTCGCGAGTACACACATTACGCTGTGTGTACAGAAAAGGATCAACAAGATCAATAAGAAACGTAAAAAGATAGGCAAAGATACTTTCCTGGAAACATTGATTGCTTGCGTTGGTTTGAAATTCATGGGTTCGACTTGAAAAAGTTTGCCGAGTATAAGCGTGAAATCTCACGAAGAATCCAAGCAATTAACAGTCTGAAAGGAAAGTATCTTAGGTACACATGGCACGATGTACTTGGAAATAATTTGAATTTCTTTTGACAGTCGTTCCGTGACGATCGCGCCGCCGAGTTTCTTATTAATGGGGATAACGATATCCCATAATTTGAAGCGTCTCCAGGTAGCAAGGGACAGTCGCCGAAGGAGCGAGCGAACCGGTAGACGAATGCAAAGTAAAGAACGATCTTTTAAAATAGTTTCCACGCGAACGAGTATAGAACGAGCGTAATTATAGCGAGCAGATCCCGCTCTGTCCGTATCTCCACGAGAAACCTCGTCCCTCGTGTCTTTTTGCTTGAAACAGTGGACAAACTATCGTCCAAGGTCCATTTGCTCCGCTCACTGGGATGAGATTCGATAAATTGAAACCCTATGTAGGCCAGCAACTCGAAGAAAACCAAAGGATAAATCTATCGACTTGGTTTACCGTGCAGAAAATAAACGGGTGCGCACTTGAAGATACAAAAGCGTCTTCACACTCTTCTTTAAGTCTTCACGCTGTTAGCTCTAGAAGGTTATTTTGCCATGCAGTCATTGCGTGTTTTATGATTGCTGGAACATTATGAACACATCTACACTCGATCAATAATATTGTTATATATTGCTGTTACTGATCATGTGAGATTGGTATCGAAGGACTATGGTCGAATACTGACGAAAAAGATATTTAGCGAACCAAACGCCGGTGATTATAGGCAACGATTATCTTATATATGTATGTATATGTCGGGTTATCATTAGGTTTTAAGGCGCGTAATGATTCTTCGTTTGAATTAGCCATTGTTTTACGAAACAGAGAATATATTTACGCGAATAAACAAGATTTTACAAAATATTATGAATAATGAGTTTAATAAATGATAAGATTAACAAACGATAAGTTTAACTAATAATTAGATTAAAGAATAATAAGTTTAACGAACAATAAGAGGAACGAATAATATATCTTACGAATAATAAATTTAACGAATAATGAGATTAACGATTGATAGGTTTTACGAATAATGAATTTAATTAACGCTATTAACAATGTTCCGGGGTTCAAACGAGTCCACGGTCAACGGGATAACTCTTTACTATGCGTAGAATAATTTTAAACACAAAAAATACGATTGCTGAGACACTCGGTAAATTGCTCGATGTATCACTTTCCAAGGCGATCACACGAATGAATATCTGATGAAAATCTTTTTCGCTATACGACTGCATTTGTTTGTTATATGCTCGCTGGAGGCATCGAGAAGGTTCCAATCGTTGTTGCTAGGCAATTTCTGTCAAAAGTTTGTTGTATACTCTTTGGAAACATCGAGAAAGATCCAAACGCCGTTACTAGGCAGTTTCTGTCTGGAGATTGATTCCTAATACAACGTGTGTCCCATTATATCGACATCTCTAAAGTACAATTCTATGTGATTTCTAGGGAGAACAATACAACCGATCCACACCTTCGTCAGGCAAAACGTTTATACCGTGACCGTGGCTACTATTCGGCGACCAGTTGTCACCTCGAACCCACTTTCGCTTTCACAAATATCAAACAATTACAAATGACAATTGCTTAATTACAGTTATGATAAAATCTAGGCTAAAGCATTAGAAGGCTTCCTCAAAATTGCAAAGGGAAGGCTCCGGTTTTCCTTTCATCTCCGACATATATATATTAGGTTGTCCGAAAAGTGTTTTTCTTTTACAGACACGTCTTTTACAACGATGCATCTTTATACAAACATAAAACCTAATCTGTCGAACGTTGTGATCTTTATTGTGATAGAACAAAATGGATCACACGTAATTCGATAAAATAATATAAAACTCCGTCCACTTCTTACACTCGGTGCATCACAGCCATTTTTCGTTTGGTATCCTGGTGCTGTAGGATTTCGTGCATACTAGACGATAGTATTCTTCGTCTTCGTCGCTAGGTTCATTATCCCCTGTCGTATAGATGTTAAAAGAACGTTACGACCGACCCTCACTGTCGATGTTACGATCGTCCCCGATCATGCTTCGAAATGAAATTATAAATTTTGCCAAGCACTTCAACTGCCACGTTGGTCATATACGACCGTCCACGGTTTCTCCTGTGACGCCACGGTGGTCATTGGTGACCCGAGCGCTTGAATTTCTTACAATTGTAAAAATTGAATAAAAATTGACAGTTAGGGCATTTTGAATATAACCGATAAATAGATGATACTTTGAAATGAAAAGTGCCCCATTGAACAATTAAACATTTTTATTAGAACATCAATAAAAAAAAAATGAGAAGAACTATTGCATCTAATGGTGCACTGTGTTTGCATCCATACCTTTGAGGGGTAATCTACGAATATTATTATAAACACACCTTAAAAAATAATCGTAAATGCTGCTTTATAACCATATAATTGAAGTTGGGGGTGTGCACATACCTTACTATTATATATAAAATGAGCAAATACTGTTTACTAATATCTTCTACACGTTTCAACAATATATTCTAGACGTTTTGCTTACGACTAAATAACGAGTGCGAATGGTTTGTTGAAATAAACGAAGCCTTGTTATAATATGTCGCTATCAACTGTTATCAAGGCGCCACGATGATTACCCATGTCCACCAATAAGATAAACGGTACATTGGGGAAGAATGTTGTCTTACATCATCAATTTATTATTATTTTGCCATCATATGATTTGAATAATAAAAATACTCCCCTGGCGTCCTGAGCGAAACGTGTAATTACTTCAAAGTGGCAGTCAAAATGCTAACGAAACACCTAAAACTGGCAAGTAACGATCGTCATTGCTCGGAAGAAAGGCAGATGGAAGATTACAAAATAGGAAATGCAATTCCTTGCAAAGGAAATATTTATATCACAATTTTAACTCAGTGAGTCAGTAAGAAAAAGTGACTTTAGCGTATCGAGAAGTTATTTTCTTTGCTATATACATGTTTATTGCGTATCTATATCGTCCAACATGGATGGACGTATTCCGAGTGTGATGTTTCATCGTATATTCAAAATTTGTGTTAGCATCTGTTATATGCGTGAGATATTCAACGTGTTACATTCGTCCTCCTGTTACTACAACCCCCGATCTACCTATATATATTTAGCACTCTTTTACTTGTTAAAAATCACTAAAAACTTCAATATCAATTACCCGCTTCGAGGGGGGAAGCGTTCACAGTATAACGCGCCAACGAGAGTCGTAAATTCTCGTTAAGATACGATAATCGACGCCACGAATCAGCCGATCCCTTATTTCCATTAAGATAATAGGGGTGGTTGAATAATTATAACACTGATTTACCAACTTAAACTCTTTATTTGCAACAACTTTTTCTAGGAGAATATAAGATAAAGAGTGACTAACAAGTTAAAATGTATTCTGTTCGAAGGGATGATAGCAAATGAATTATGTTCTGTGACGGTAGTATTTATATTTTACTGGATCGAACAATAACTCTAAAGAACTTTTCGACTTGTAAGACATTTTCTAGCAATTAAGGGCCTTGACGGCAAAGTAAAAAGTTGAATTTTATAACGGGTCCTTATGATTATTACGAGTCTGAGTTAATATGTTTGATTTGTTTAATATCTTGACCGAGGGATGCATCATGGTTTATGGCAAAATCACGGAACGTAATATCAATCATGCAATTATTGACTGGTGTAATATTAGTTATGCCATTGGTTTCCTATAATATTTTACGAACGTATCACCTGTTTCTGCAATGTATCGAAGAATACCGATGGTTCTTCCTAACCAGCGAACATAATAAAATGAGCAACGTGAAGATTAGAAAACGAACGAGAATGTTCTTATCGTGTTTCCTCTATATAATCTTCGCATGTGATTAATTCCCGATTAACTAAACTTTCGCCGATCGATTCCGCTCATCCGAACGTGAGATCTTATTACCCGAACGAAAAATAATAGCTAGGGAAAGGAAATTGACGAATTCCTGTTACACGAGTTTCAGTAAATTGTTCAATTTATATCTACCATAAATAGTCTGCCTACAAATTCAGATAAATGGAATTCCTCTGCGTATTACCATTTTCTTGTGAAATGAAAAGCACCAGTAGAGTGATTACCACTCGCCAAAATAACTACGCTGCAAACCACTAGTGCGAAACCACTCTAATCGGCATGTATCGGGATAGCAAAGAATCTAGGAGTTTACGGATGCCTGGCGGAAAATAGCCGACCTGCGGATACCGATTTCACCTTGCTGCTATTTATACGGACAAGGGCCGGCGAATCGAATGCATTGTCCGACAGAAAGAATTAAAGATCGGCCTGGCGAACCGTGAGATCGCGCACGGATTCGGATCACCGACTATTTACGAGCAGAGGTTCCCGGTCAACGGTTCTCGGTATTCTCCGCAGGATAGCTTCCTCGGAATTGGATGTGTCCGATAGAAGAGCGTACAGGCTACGTTGTAGGACCGTCCGGTCCTATAGCCACGGACTTTTCTTAACGCTTATAACAACGTCCGCGGGGATACAATTCGATAACCCGAAAGCTGCCGTGAAAAGGAAAATGGATACGATCGGGGCCACCATTTTACGCTGGACACCCTCTCGATATTCTTCGAAGGCAAGTCCGATTTAAGCTGCTCGTGAAACGTCATGTGGATGAGCAAATCGTATAAAGACGGACATCTCGATGGATCCGCTTCGGCAGGGATACGCTTATGGGGTAGATCGGAGCTTTTATGCAAACACTTTGTGCACCGATTCTACGCTCACTGCTTCGCTCGGAGCTTCCTGAACGATATACTTTCGAATAAGAGGAATTTTATTACTCTTTTATGGAGCCACGTTTGGCAAAGTAATATCTAAATGCGGTGGATTTTCGAGAGATACTTTAAGCCTCAGAAGTCGAGAGTCTCCAAAGACTGCAAAGATCTACGTACTTACATTATAGGGAACAAAATATTCCACTGCGGGATACGCAGCGGCACGCGAAAGTGTCTGCACATTTACGGAGACCTTTCACGAATATGTTACATATCTTACGAATATATTGTTATTCATGTGCGTTGTACGAAACACATTTTGAAATTTCATTAGCATTGTAACGAGATACGTCCGTCATGATTATATTGTTGAACCTTGACGCACAAGTAAATGGAATATAAGTTACAAAATATTTATCGTCAACACACTTTCCAGGCATCATCAAAACAGCTTTTAGAGATTGGAATAGTTTGGGTTCTTTTCGCTTTTCATTTATTATTCAGCACGTTTCTGCAAAATGCGGTACTATCGAGAAAGTCGTGACTTTTCATTTAAAAAAAAATAGATAAATACATGGGAAATAAAGAATATTATTTTTTAAACAAGCTTCGTTTGCAGAAACAAATTTGTTTCGAAAATGTTCATATCTCGTATGCTAATTCCTAAACAACGACTCGATGGACATTGATTACATTTCCCCTTTTATTTGTGTTCATGTTTATAAACACGTTTAAAATTGTAGTTTTCTATCTATCATCCTGCCGATTTGTTATCGATATGAATTATCAGTACCTATGTATGTATCGGTTTATCGATTATAGTTTTTCGATAGCGGAGTTAAGTGTACTTCGCACCATACTTCGCACACATCCTCCGATTTATATCCTCGAAAACGAAGCATTATTTTAAAAATTGTATCCTTCGTTCCAACTTTATTTTGTAAATTTATGATGCTACCGGAAACTGTGTCTATTAATCAAACTATTATACGTCAGCTTGAATGCATATTTTTCATATATTTGTTAGAAGACTCTGCGCTTTCGTATACGACAAAGTCTTTTCCTATTGAAGGAGCTCCAAATATTTACAAAATTGAGAACACGATCTCGTTGTTTGAGAACATATTGGGTTGGCAACTAAGTGATTGCGGATTTTGTCATTAAGTGGTATTAACAAAATCCGCAATCACTTAGTTGCCAACCCAATATTTGAAAAACATTATCTTGTCATTATAAGTTATCACCTTACGTAAAACTAATATCTTGTTGATAATAAATATCTCAAATAAACTAAATATCTTTCCAATTTTTCGTAAATTCATATTTTTACCTATCACTGTTTCTGAGATATTCGTTCTGAAATGTGAATTCGTCCAATTTCTTCATTTTCTCTACGTAACGGAAAACTGTTGTATAATGCACACTTGATTTATGTACATCGCATACACCCTGACGCGCGTATCAGATTCCATTAAAGCTTACAGTCGATCCTTATCGATAACTTCTCTCGTTCGACAACGTCGCTCATTTCTGAGATCACATTTTTTGACAAACATTTTTCGTACCAAGTTATACGCCCGCTTCTCTGAAACTCGTATTGTGTTAGAAGAATCTTCCTGATATCGGTTAGACGGTGAGTAATTTATTTGTTCGATTCTCTATAGCTTCTAGGAAAACGAAGGAAACTGACGAAAAACTGTCGTATAATATACGCCCAATTTACATGGAAATTATTTTAATTTACAGTGCTACTGTCGATCAAAAACAGTTGTCTAAATATTTTGTACTCGCAGTCCTTTACATAATTTTTCATGATACGTTCTATTTTCTTAAACCGTCGAATTATCATCGTACAATGAAAAATAATAAATATTCGTTAAAAATAAATTTCGATTATTCGTAAAAAATAAAATGCTTTTCTACTGACGTACAATTTTGTATAAAGTATACTGAATAACGTTGCTGGGTACTTTTCTCATCAACTTTATATTAGTTTTTGATCTCTCAAGGAGGAGACAGATAATCTTCGAGTTATTGGCGAGGAGGAAGGTTAAAGTTAAAACACGAGACGATGGGAACAAGTAACAATCGTGAAATATCCAATAAGCTACGAAGATCGACTTCATTTCAATGAAACATGCTCTTCGTAAATTCGCCTTATTTTCTCCTAATCTAACGAACGGTATTATGGGTTCGAACTTCTTTCCTCCTTTTTTTTTTCTTTTCTTCGCAATCTACAGTTCTCTCTCAAAGAACACGACGAGCACAAAGAAAAAACTGTTATAGAAAGTGCAGTGAAATTCGCATTGTCTGTTGAAAATTTCCAATGTTCCCTTGCGAAGAAAGTTTAACTTAGAAATCGTGTTTGTACCGAAAGAAATTTCGAACTTTCGGACGCGTTTCAACTTTTTCAGTTTCGCAAAGCACACACCATTCGCTATGGCCGTGATATTTCTATCTCACGTTACGCCATCCTCCCGATATCCTTTACACGCGTCAGATACTCGTTCTTTCATCCCATCTTTTATATTTAATTCATTTCTACCTTTAATTTAACTTATTATCGCTGATCGCCCTGTAGGTAGAACATTTTTCGTGCATTTCAGCCAACAGATCCGAGGCTCTGATGCTCGGCATACTGATGTTCAGTCACCCTTTTCTTGCGGTCCCTACCATTAACCTGTTTGCCGAGGGGAACCCTGCCAACTTCAGAAACCCAGTCACCGATGTAGCACTTTAGGTCACTGGGTCAAGTAGCTCTTCCAACGCCATACATATTTGTTTCCTTTCTCATAAAGGAACTGATACGTAAGTTGATCTGTATATCCCTATCTTTGAATTCATGATACGATGAACAAGTATTTGTGAATTTAACACTAGAACTACCGATAATTAACACGAAGTTATTTCTGCCAAAAACCAGTCAAAATGACTTCTTTAAATAAGGTCTTTAAAAAATACGTAACATTAGAATATTTTTATATTTATTGATTTATTACTTTCTTACAGAAGCAATTCCATGTTATGTAGTACATTTTTGGTATTATTAATCCATCTGACACCATGATCCCTAAACGAGGGTTGCCACATTTATAAAATTGTAGAACCAGTCATTTTGGCTGCTGTGGTATTTCTAGTGTTAGCATCTAGAATTTTCCTGATAACTGATATTATCATATCGAATGATACACAGTAAAAATTTGAAAAACGTGTGGCAAGTTGTACAAAACGAGGAAACTGGTTAACTGGGATTCGATGAACAGATTGCAGGACCATTTTACACTTTGACAAGTCCCAGTCATTTTGACTGCTATTGGTATAAGTAGCCTTGATACAAAATTATTTTCAGTTTGAATACATAAAAAGCAAGATAAAGTTCATTATATTATTCTTTTAGTTATCGTTGACAAAGTCATTACATCATTGTGGAAAAAATATATAACACGAAGTAAGAATTTTAAAATAAAATTGTAAAACCAGTCAATTTGACTGGTGTGGTGTTTCTGGTATTAAAGACCAACTAATAATTTTTTAGGGACAATTCATTCGGATGAGTATGACTGTATAATTTGAAAGCAACCACACAATTGATTTTTCTCGATTTTTTCGATATTTCAAGGCCTTCAATTTCCCTCTCAATTTTGACGGTCAAATAGTTGTCATTGATAAAAATTGTAGGTAATATTGAACGTCACGTATGCTAAAATTCCATCTGAAAATATGAAGGAAGATGTAAAACGTTTTTGTAAATTTACTAGTAAAACGCACCGAAATTGAAGTAGCAATTTAATTACATCGAGTGTCCAATTTCCTCCACAATTTCTGCCAATTACTATTTCGATAAGTAGCGAAAGTTTCCTTCTCCTCTCGATCTTTCTTCTTTTTTCTTTTTTTTAACAGAGGTTAAAATTTAATAACGTCGTTCGTCTCGAATTTCAAGAGTTTATAGAGGCGGAAGCTGCGGAGAGTAACTACTTGAGAAATAAGAGCCTTCACTGATACGACGACGAAACTCTCGCGGGTGTTTATGATTTCACAGAATCTCCTAAAGTCATCGTCCTAAAAGTCGTAAAATAAAAATCACATTTTGCAGCTGCAACAAGGCGATAAAAAAAATTTCCAACGATCTGTCAGATTTCCGTCTAACGTTCTCTACGACCTCGTAATTTCCCAATTACCTGGCACAAATACAAGTACGCTTGGCCGGTTCGTTCATTATCGTAACGATCCGCGGCGCGAGGATCCGAGCACGCAAAGTTTTCGATTAACAGAACTCTCGACAGCGATTCGAGGCCGAACGCGGGTGTCTCTGTTCGACTTGTTCATTGAACGTCAGGCCTGATCTATCGCGTTCCTCGACTACTCAAAGGAAGAGAACGGCGAATCAAACGCGATCATACTTCCTCCTCGTCCATTACGAATTATTCGCATAAAGTCCGGCGTAGTTATCAAAGTTTCCCGGTCCGACGAAACTTCTCCCTTTGCTTCTTAACGACTCGCCGTTTATATTGAAAGCAACGTCGACACGGTCTACCTTTTATCAGACATTTCTCACGTTTCTGCCATTTATTACGAGATCTTGTACAGTGGCCATTGTTACGAAGCAGCATTCTGCATGCGAAAGCGATAGCACTGCTGTTACATCGATAATGATAGGAGGGGGAGGGAGTCAGATTTACCCCTTAATAAGGTGCTGGCCATATTTCAAACGTCGGGGGCGTTTTGTTACTAGGAAAAGTGAGACCATTATGCCTGGCAAGTTACGCGGCAAGGGCGCTTTCATCAACGTCTCTGCCGTACGCTAAAAAAAAAAAAAAAAAACAAAAAAAGGAAGAAAGAAAAGATCGACGAATAAGACAAACCGTAAATCACGCGGCAGTTGCCAACGGTGCTATGATACGTCAATTAACTTAAATTAAGCTGCCTATGACGGTCATACGCGCACATTCCGCGGAGAATGGCCCGGACAAAGGAAGAAACGTGCCGCTTTGTTCGAAGCCAAAATGACTAACAGATGGATGGAAATTGTAACGGGCGGCGCGAAAATTTTGTTAAGAAACAATGATTCTGAAACAATGAACGGGAGCCAGGTTTTACGCGCAACATTCAAAGACTGCAGAAATTTTCAAGCGAACCGTAGTGGAGAAATATGTTTGATCGAGGTCATTGTCCGTGTGCTTGTATTATTCTTGTTATAACCGGCCACGTCATTTTAATCCCCCTCGTCGATAATAAATTTAAATAGACTTTCTAATGGAATTTATGATTCGAACAAGTCCATTCTTCTTTCTATGGATTATGAAACTGGAAAATATTTAGGTATAAATTTGATGGATTAAATTAGAGTATATATGCAAATAACATAGATAAGTACATATATACATTTAGCTATAAAGTTTATGTGAAGTAAATTGGAATAAATATGCAAATAATAAAGATATTTGTTTGGTGTACACTTGAAAATTTTTTATATTAACGAGTTTTTCCTTTAATCTGTCGTTTCGATAAACATGTTACGAAATATTTAGTTCTTTTTATGCAAACTGCCTTCATTTGCCTTTATTCGCATTTCGATGCATTTTAATCATTGAATAGATACTTCGCTGACATGAAATTTGGCAAAAGTTGATATAAAAAGCCCAAATTTTATTCGAAATAAAGATAGAATATGAAAATATTATTTTAATGGATAGCTTCAATATATTATGAGCAAATGAACAATAAATCTAGTTTTATGACAATAATTGCTCCAGAATTGTTGACATTTTGGTTATTACTCGCCAATAAATACAAATACTTCTGAAACTATTCTGAAATTCTTACAGAAAATATTTATTCCAATAAAAAGTGCAGTATAAAATTATTCCTTCCCACAGCCAAATATTAAAATAATTTAGGGAAAAATCAGTTTCTTATTCAAATAAACTAAAATATAATTAGCCACAAAACACCTATATATTTCGATGTTACTTAAATCATTTTTTACGAGCAAACTGACTCTTAACGGTAATATCGTATTACAAAATTATTTCTAATTTTCCCTTGGTTGTCATCTTTTGCACGATCAAAGATCTTACAGCAACATAATCTTAACTCAATAATTAAAACCTCGATAAGCAAGCCCTAACTTAACGTAATTTACGTTTCAAATAAATCTATATATTTTCTTTATATCGATTATGAAAGTGGAAAATATTCAGGTACAAAATCGATGGACTAAACTGGAGTGCGTAATAACCTAACTGAATAAACTCAAACTCAACAACTAAAACCTCGATAAATAAGCCATAAATCGTAGACGTAACTCGAGTTTCCTTAAAAAGCACAGTGTGCATTTCCTTTAAATTGCGCTGATCGCAGCCAACGGGTACGGAATCACGTAGAAAGCAGGGTTCTTTCGCCAAGGTGCAAGACAATCTCCGCCGTCGTTCTCCAGTCTAATTCGCTCGAGTCGAAAAAGAGGCAAGCAAACTAATCGATAGAGCGAAGCCAATAAAACGCATCCACAAACTAGTAACTTTGTTTTACTGTGGCGATTCCTGCGAGCCCAGGGAAATCCTATTCGCCGAAAATTCGACATTATTAGAGGAGCAAAGGAAGATAGAGCGAAACGGGGTAGGTTTCGGTCTGTTACTTCGATAATGGCAGATCGTCCAAGGATCGGCTATAATCCTCGCTCCCCTGCAAGCCTAGTTCCGTGGCCATTATCCTCCAGACCGTGCGGATATGTGCGAGGGATATACTACTCAATACGGGAACTGCGTGACGTGATAAAACGTCGCCGGTAAGGGCTGGTCAAAAGCTTTTACGAGCGGACACGAACGTTCCGCGGCGGTCGGTCAATTGTCAGATTATGGGAAATTTCGATCGGCTACTACGGTCACCTACGCTGGAAATTACATCGCGAAGAGTACAAGGCTTGCAAATGTACACACTGCAGCCAGCTAAGCTGCAATTACTGCTACCAATACGCCGGTCTATGCCATTTATACATAGATACAACGTAATTTAACACTGTAGGTGACCACCACCGAACGAAGGGTATCGCGGCTAACGCTGTAGCCTCCAAATCGTGGCGAGATAGTCGAACGGAATACAGAAACACCGGTATAAACGAAATTCAATTCGGTCGGAACAGACTCGTCCCTCGGAAAATAATAGTCACATTCGAGGACCAACATGCTGGCATGCTCGAGTAAATTACTTGTGTGCCGCTCGAAATTTTATTGTACGGTATCGTGGCAGCGGTAAAGCTTTCGGAGAAGCTAAGTCAGTCGTTAACCTGTTAGCCGAGAAAATCTACTTTGACAAACATCCTCTGTCCTTTCAGTTAGAAGATTCTTCCTATTTCTTCGCTTCTTTTTAATCTCTCGAGGTATGTTGAGATGCTTAAAGTTCTCCGTGTATTTTACCTTTGAAGTGCAGTTATATGGTACAGCACGTTATGAAATAATGACTATATACTTGAAATTGAACGAAGAAAACGACGAAACTATGGCTTTCTTCAGTTTCGAAATGGTAATGGTCGAAAATTTCTATCTAAAAATTACAAGTACATCAGAGTATTTGAACAATCAATTATTGACTAATAATGCTCAATATTTAATGACGCGTATCTTTTACTTCTAATTATATGTATTTATATCAAGGTCAATTCACATTGCGTACTATTGCTTTTACTAAATGTATGTATGCGATAAATGTTTCGTAATGTCTATATCTATCTTAGAATTAGTCTTAAATTTTACCAATATAATTTATAGTCGTGTCTCATTACAGTGCTAATTTCAACAAATTTGTTATAAGTGTTATAACATACAGTAAGTATAACATAAATAAGTATTATAAAATTTGTACTGTAGCGGTATATGCGTCTTAGGACGACAGCCGGCGACAAGTTCGAACTTTCCAGTACCTCCCTCGACCAGTATAAATAGACGACCATGTTCTCCAGACATCAGTATCGAGTCATCGAGATCATCAGTCGAGTGAATAAGTATAACGAATCAGTCTAACGAATCAGCATAACAATTAGCATCCGTACTGCAGTATCGCTCAATCTTAGCAATCGAGCAACGCTTGCGATTAACTTTGTATTCTACATTTCAGAATATCTGTAAATATAGTTCACGAAATCAACTCGTCTCGTTATTAATTTAACCAGCAACACGTATCACTGTCTACCACAGTACATCTTTTAACATGGAAGTTGGAATAACTTCTTCGAAATTGGACCAAACGACTTGAGCTTTTCTGAGAAGTTAGAAGGGTCACTTGATTGGACGATGATGAAGGTCACCTTATGCAACTGTTTTATCCGAGCTCCTAATGAACATTTAAATAGCACATTTTCAACATTTATATCAGTTGAATACATGGTGAAAATTTCATCGAAATTTTTCGTCGGAAAATCGGTTAACGTCGCTATGAGCTACGAGCGGCTAAAAAATGATGAAAATCGCAGTTTTCCGTGACTTTCAACCTACATAATCGCAATAAATGTAAAGATCCCTAAATCTATCGATGTTTGTCTCTTGTTTCCGTGTCAACCAAATTTCGATGAAATTTTCAACGTGAATAGAACCGATATAAATCTACAGAACGTATCTTTTGAACTTTCACTACAGGCTCGGATAAAAATCCTATACAAGGTGACGTTTACCATCTTCATCGCCGTTCCTATCGACGTCAATTTTCACGAAACTCGTTTCACACATCGTCCAGTGAACTAGTCTGTCTAGTTTCTCGAAGAAGCTCGAATCGTTTGCTGCAATTTTAGAAAAGTTACTCCATTGTAAAGGGTGTACGAATACTTTCGTCATTGACTGTATATCACGTAATCAAAAACATGTTGTATGTTAAGTGTTTGAATACTTTCGTCAGCCACTGTATCTTACTTTTTCAATTGTGTTCCCATCGACCTTTACAGGCATAGGAAATCCCCGCATCTGCAAGTCATATGGATTGCTAGATTCGCGTTTCTGCACAGTCAATATCAATAGTCGGTCATAAACCCGAAACACTGCGTAGGGTTAATCAATGGACACGGTATTGCTCCCCTTTGGGTCTGACCCTCTCGTTGGTCCGCACCCCTAACTCCCTGTCCATCCTGACAGTCACTGATTTGCTGATCAGATCAATGCTTATCTACTACGTTTTAGGTAAAGCTTATAGTAAGATCTTTAGACGGGCATTCAATAATCAATCGACACGAACGCGATTAGATCGTAATATTCGACCAAGTTCAAACGTAAGCCGATTAATCCTAGCATTTACACTTGACGTAAGTTAGCACAATATCGTGCAATAATACAACTGAGCGTGTGGTTCAATACGTAGTGCGACGTGAAGGAAGCTCAGATGCTGTAGAAGCACTAGCAGTGGCTAATAAAGTTCAGTTGCAGCTATTATTTTATCGGAATCACATGCTGTGTATTAATTTTTTGTACACCGTATAGCGGCACATGAGCTAGATGACAACTCAAATCATATTGTCGTTTTGCCTCGAAGTATCAACATTGTTAGGACTGTAGATGATGAGGTATTCAAATATCAATAATATAGTCTAAGTGTCGTGAGCACTTTATTTCTAATGCTTTGGTACAAAGCACAAGTCCTGGTATATAATTAATCGGAATAAAAATACGCGCGTGTGTCGAGAAACTTCGCATACACTTTGATGCGTTGATATCTTACTCCTCGATTGCTAAACTCTCTCGCTCGTCAATTCGCTCGTTTATTTATATCGGTCGGGGGGCAGTCGGAAAGTTTGAACTCGACTCGTTTGACGGTTGAAAGTAACGGTGACATTGTTTTGCCTCGGAGTTTGATTATTAATACAATATGTGTGTGTCCTACGATATTGATGCTCCGAGGCAAAACAACAATAAGATTTGAATTTATTAGCGTGCCGCTACAGGACATACATAATGTAATAATAAATAAACTCCGGGCAAAACAATGTCGCCGCTACGTACAACCGTCAAACAAAGACGAATTAAAATTTTCCGGTACTCCCCCGACTAGTATAAATAAAGGAACGCGATCGTAAGGTGATCAGTTTATCAGTCTCAGTCTCGAGCGATTTTATTAGCGATCAATACACAGTCTTCGACGAATCAGTTAGTACCGAGCGTCCTTGCGAACATTTTCTGTATTTATTAATTGTTTAAAAATACATTTGACGGTTTCAATAGCGAGTTATTTCGTCATTTAAACCACACGACCAACCATCCTCCACACTGATTCGAATCGCTGAGAAGTTGTGCCAATTAGCTGCACAAAAGCTGGCAATTACAAATATTACGTTTGAGAAGAACTTGAGAGATTTCCTACGTTAAGAAATCCATCTTAGAATCTGCGATTACTCGCTCTATCGCTTTATAATAAGTGAGTTTATGAAAATAGGATTTCTTTTCTCACTTGTCTGATATTAACCCTCCGCCGGCAATATGCGAGGTCTAGACGAAGTTTTCATCGTTTAATTTCTTGGAAACGAAGAAGTCAGACCTCGTGGTTCCCGCGCTTAAGAAAGCTTACACCTACAGAGCTTTGACTGTCGAAATATTGTTTACTTGATTCAATTCTGTTCCGAATACCACGAGGTTAAAATGAGCAATGTGCCTTCTGCGACTCGTATTGCCATCCACGTCAGTCCTTTGCTAAGCAAGTGAATTTTTTTATATGAATAATCTTTTTTATTTTGGTGTGTATACTGATTTTTTGACAACTGCGTCAGTGTCTTGTATAGCTGCTATGTTTCTTATAACATAGTAAATATGAGATACGGAAATATAATCCACTCAAAAATTCCGCAAATTTAGATCTCAAAATCTTATGGGTAAAATATATAGTCTTATGGGTAAAAGCTTACAATAACTTTCTTTAATATTTGTTTAATACAAAACTGTACTTTCATACAAAGTTCCATTTTTTCATAACTTCCCGCCAAATTTTTATTTTTATCGTAAAAAGGTTTAAACATTTGGCTACAGTATCGCTTGTATAGTTCATTAGAGACTATAATAAGTGCGTCAGAATTTTTCATATCTTTATAAAGCCCAAAACAGTAAGAAATCAGGCCAGGGACTGAAAGATCCACAATGCCCAATGCACAATAAAGTGAAAAAACATGTTGCCGACGGTAGATTAATATAAATTAATGTAAAAATGAATGTAGAATTGATAATTGCATAAAAAGTGCAGCCGATTAGTCTGGCTTCTACGATTCCATAACGTGTCCATATTTATAAATTACCAAATACGTTACCATACAAACGCAAGGCATATCACTAAAAATTTATACAGAGAAAGATACATTCTTCACCTAAGTTAATTTTTTACGCAAGATAAAAAATGGGATGGAAGAAATACGGAGAAGAAATCAAGATACAGAATAATAGAGTACCTACGTACTAAGTGATGTAGTGAGATTCACCTTCACGTTCGCTTGGAACGATCAATTGATTTTGGACGTGACGTAAATACTGTAACTCCAAACTGACTAATAAATTTTTGGAAAGAACTATCTGAAACTAACCACAAATAAATTTACAAGTAACTTGCAATTAAATTTATACATAGTAAATTCATAGCTTGGTTTAATATCTACTCTATAAATTCATAGTATCTAGTGACATATTAGTGAATTACTATAACTTGTATACTTATTTACAAGTAACTTGCAATTAAATTTGTACATAGTAAATTCATAGCTTAGTTTAATATCTACTGTATAAATTCATAGTATCTAGTGACATATTAGTGAATTACTATAACTTGTATACTTATTTACAAGTAACTTGCAATTAAATTTGTACATAGTAAATTCATAGTTTGGTTTAATATCTACTCTATAAATTCATAGTATCTAGTGACATATTAGTGAATTACTATAACTTGTATACTTATTTACAAGTAACTTGCAATTAAATTTGTACATAGTAAATTCATAGCTTAGTTTAATATCTACTCTATAAATTCATAGTATCTAGTGACATATTAATGAATTACCATAACTTGTATACTTATTTACAAGTAACTTGCAATTAAATTTGTACACAGTAAATTCATAGTTTAGTTTAATATCTACTCTATAAATTCATAGTATCTAATGACATATTAGTGAATTACCATAACTTGTATACTTATTTACAAGTAACTTGCAATTAAATTTGTACATAGTAAATTCATAGTTTAGTTTAATATCTACTCTATAAATTCATAGTATCTAGTGACATATTAGTGAATTACTATAACTTGTATACTTATTTACAAGTAACTTGCAATTAAATTTGTACATAGTAAATTCATAGCTTAGTTTAATATCTACTCTATAAATTCATAGTATCTAGTGACATATTAATGAATTACCATAACTTGTATACTTATTTACAAGTAACTTGCAATTAAATTTGTACACAGTAAATTCATAGTTTAGTTTAATATCTACTCTATAAATTCATAGTATCTAATGACATATTAGTGAATTACCATAACTTGTATACTTATTTACAAGTAACTTGCAATTAAATTTGTACATAGTAAATTCATAGTTTAGTTTAATATCTACTCTATAAATTCATAGTATCTAGTGACATATTAGTGAATTACTATAACTTGTATACTTATTTACAAGTAACTTGCAATTAAATTTGTACATAGTAAATTCATAGTTTGGTTTAATATCTACTCTATAAATTCATAGTATCTAGTGACATATTAGTGAATTACTATAACTTGTATACTTATTTACAAGTAACTTGCAATTAAATTTGTACATAGTAAATTCATAGCTTAGTTTAATATCTACTCTATAAATTCATAGTATCTAATGACATATTAGTGAATTACCATAACTTGTATACTTATTTACAAGTAACTTGCAATTAAATTTGTACATAGTAAATTCATAGTTTAGTTTAATATCTACTCTATAAATTCATAGTATCTAGTGACATATTAGTGAATTACTATAACTTGTATACTTATTTACAAGTAACTTGCAATTAAATTTGTACATAGTAAATTCATAGTTTAGTTTAATATCTACTCTATAAATTCATAGTATCTAGTGACATATTAGTGAATTACTATAACTTGTATACTTATTTACAAGTAACTTGCAATTAAATTTGTACATAGTAAATTCATAGCTTAGTTTAATATCTACTCTATAAATTCATAGTATCTAGTGACATATTAGTGAATTACCATAACTTGCATACTTATTTACAAGTAACTTGCAATTAAATTTGTACATAGTAAATTCATAGCTTAGTTTAATATCTACTCTATAAATTCATAGTATCTAATGACATATTAGTGAATTACTATAAACAATTACTTGCTATTGATTATTACTATATTATCCTAAAAAACAGTGGCTTTAAACGAGTAATAAAACTGGTGCACATTTTAATATCCTATAAAATCATATCTTTCACATTTATTATATAGAACCTATAAAAATCATATTTTTAGACAATTAATAATTGCTGAACTTTAATGACTACTGACAGATTGCAAAGTAAATAGGAGATACATAAAAGAAATTAATTAAAATATTACTTTAAACAATTGTTTTAAATTGAATGAAACAAAATGAAACAAATTGTTTTAAATGTGGCAAAATAGCACGACAATCAACGTCTCCACTGAAACAACGTCATTATCATTAACATCAGTCGATCTGGGTTATTTGCAGATGTTTACTTGTTTACTAGGGTCTGCAGGCTGCATTCTTTTAAAGCTACACGGGATTTATTGATCGTACATGTTAATGACTAACATATTGATTAACACTTTGACTGCCACATTGATCATAAATGACCGGCCACGGTTTCTCCTATGACGCCACGGTGGTTATTGGTGACCGGAGCGCTTGAACTTCTTACAATTGTAAAAATTGAATGAAAATTGACAGATAAGGTATTTTAAATATAACCAATAAATAGAAGATACTTTGAAATAAAAAGTGCCCATTGAACAATTAAACATTTTTATTAGAACATCAATAAAAAAAAATGAGAACAAATCTTGCATCTAACGGTGCACTGTGTTAAAAAACTTTAAACATAAATGTGGTTCATCGATACAATCTGGACAATAGGTGGTCACCTTTTTGGTCCGATTCTTAGCAATTTTTGATCCTAACTGTTTAACATTTTTTTTATAGTGCTCTCTGCAAAATTTTTGTGCCAGGTACGCTTACCCTTCTTTCTTCTGCATTTCATGTCGCAGAGTTAGAAGTGTGATCATACCTTACTATTATATATAGAATGAGCAAATACCGTTTACTAATATCTTCTACACGTTTCAACAATATATTCTGGATGTTTTGTTTACGACGAAATAACGAATGCGAATGGTTTGTTGAAATAAACGAAACCTTGTTATATTATGTCGCTATCAACTGTTACCAAGACGTCACGGTAGTCACCTGTGACCACCAATAAGATAAACGGTCCATTGGAGAAGAATGTTGTCTTACATTATCAATTTATTATTATTTTACCATTATATGCTTTGAATAATAAAAATACTCTCTTGGCGTGCTGAGCGAAACATGTGATTTCAGCGTGGCAGTCAAAGTGTTATTTATTATTTTTATTAAATTATTTTTATTAATTTATTATTATTATTAAATTATTTCTTCCTTTATCATGACAATGTTTAAATCCTTTCTTGCTTCTTCCTCTCTAACAAACCATAGAACGGGAACGTTTCAGCGTAAGGTAATATACTGTTGGAACCTCAACACTTCGACGATAGTAACATAACTTAAACGCAAGTTGCCTTTTATGAGTCGAATAATTCTCATAAACGTCTAGAATCTCGATGTATGCGATTCATTTCACTGACTTTCGTACAGGATATCGATTGATGTACCATAACTCCATGGACATCATTGGTATTCTATATGGAGTTGGAGCACGTCTTGAATACTTAAGACTCGTACCCTTGGCATCAACCAAACGTATACAAGGCAAGTTTGAAGAATTTTACTCGATAGTCAAACTTTTATCGAGGGTGTGAGAACTTGGTAGTAGGTCACCCATATCATTTCGAAATAAGAGAAATATGTACCGAAAACTATCATCCGTGTAGTAATGCTTTTAAAAAACACATCATTCGTATTTCAACTTATCTTTTTGTTTAAATTTTGTAATATTTAATTTTGTGTTTTGTAAAATATTTGGAATAGCTATCGAGTATTCGAAATACTTATATTTATATGCTGAAATAATTTTTTAAATATATTTCATTTGTTTTATATATTTTTATATCTTTTATATATTTTATATATTTTTTTACGTTGAATTTTTCATTTAAATATTTTTTATTTTTATTTTATATTTACTTTATTATTTATTTAATATGCCAGAATTTTTAAAACGAGGATTAATCATCGTAATGTGTTCCATTTTGTAAAAATATGAATTTGCATGAAAAATCCAATTATTAATAATAACGTTAAAATGTAGACTGGCTGTGAAGCTAACACAAACTCACTAAAAATAGAATAAATCCAGTACTTTCAAAGCAACATTTATATCAATAATTAATAATAATATAAGAAACTGTTATTATACTAAGAATTTAAAATTAGTACGAAGATTTTTCAGCGCAAGAAGAAAACGAAGAATATAAATGTCGTGATTAAATTAATTAAGAGAACCAAAAATACAAGACAATTTTAGCTAACACTAGAAATAATGAAATTAGAATATTTACCATAAATTACCATAACTCATTTTGCGTATATATAAGTGTTACAAATATTTCATCATTCGTAACTATTGTAATTTCCATAAGAAAAAGAACTGCAGCCAAAGAACAAAACAATTTGTCTGCAAGCTTTTAAATGTCTACAAAGACAATCGTTTATTCATACAATACCATTTCGTAATAAAATTGATAAAATTTGTCTACTTTCCAATGCAAAAGTATCCCGCCCCTAGTTTTCCAGTGGAACATATCTTTCTCTATAAAATGTATCTGTATCAAGTACAGGATATGGCATGCACGGATACATTTTGTATTTTAATGAACGAATATTTTAACGAAGCAAAACGAAGGTGAAGCACGAATGAATGAAAAAAATAATTAACGTACATCTTCGTCGTACAGGTTTGAAACACGTACGTGCATAGAAAAGGAGAAATTCTGGCGTATTCGTGAACTGAATCGTTGCCACATCTGGAAATCTCATGTTTTCACTATTTATCTCAAGTTTCGTTTATACGAAGGCTAGCGACATTGCGAAGCAGATTCCAGGAAATAAAATCCAGCCTCCATAATTCTCCACGTTTTCTACTTATTTGCCAACGATACAGAAAATTTCGCGCAGAATATTTGACTTTTCACGTGGAATCTTATCGTTACAAAGAGAAAGACTAAATTATAGTGAAATAAAAGTTGAATTAATCGGAGATTCGTTTGAATAAAATTTTGTAATTAGACAGACAATTTGTGAGATTTGTTAGTTGACTGAAACGAAATAAATAGAAATAAACGATATTCAAGTATGAAACATCGAATATCTCCGTTGTTTCTTCTGGAGTATCAAAGATAATATAAAATAAAAAATTATTTTTTTCTTAGGATTATACTCTATTTTATATTAGTTCACGATATTTTAAAGCATCTAAATTTAAGGATACGTATGAAACATTTTTACGAACGTAGGAGAAAGAGGCATAATTAACGACAATTAAATATGCGTAACATAATTAGTAATAATTATACAAGTTACTCAGCTTTGAATATTGAATATTCACAGTTAGATTATCTACTTGTACAGTATATTCGACCTAGATGTATAGTATGTTTCATCTATCACGCACGTCACAATGTCTTCGCTTCGTTTTATTCATCATTTCTGACAAAAAAATTTTTGAACAGAGATAAAAACACAACTAACATAATATAATAATATAATAATACGAAACAAGTTATATAATGCAATGATATATAATAATAAATTATTCAACTAATATATAATAATAGTTTCCAATTAGAGTAAATGACGAGGATGACAAAATTACAAATACAACAGTTTATATAAAAATTAATTAAACCTGCCGCCAAATAAATTTACTAAACGTTTCTTGGCAAAAGGAATTGAACCAATTCGAAAGATAGCAGCCAATCTAAAAAATGATTAATAATTTCAATAGATAAGTAGGTGGTTAAAGAATGACATTACGTGATACTGTTTATGACACGACACTAACTGACACGTGTGAAAAACGTTTGAAGTTATTGAAATCGTTTGCTCCGCCAATTACGCGATCAAACATTTGAGCCGCAATTTTCCCCAACCCGTGACCCCTGTGTACACGTAAAAAGTATACCGGATGCAAAAATGCTATCACTCTGATTATGCACCGACTCAGGGTCAACCAGCAGATTATGAGAACTGATGCCGGTGGTCGTTCCCCTTCGAAACCGATTCAACCATGCGAGTTCCTGCTTAAACGGACGCCGCTCCGCGTCCACAATCAAGCACACCCTAATATCATACACAAATAATCGTCAATTCATAGCTAGCAAGGCAGTCTGAATGAACATTTAATCAACCGTATCGCGATCTTTGCCTCGATCGACTTCGTCCGTTGTTTGCACGCCCGTAGCTTTTCATTTCAGAGAACAAAGGGCTTTCGTTTGTACAAGTTAATTTAATTGGAAACCACGAGTCTACGATACCGACCACTTGTTCCTTTTTATCAAACCTTCCTCTTTTTTCCCCTTTGACGACAAAGGATATTAAGAATTGTTGCTGCAAAAAGTACGACGGTATTAAAAACCAGGCGAACAACGTGCGTGACCTGTTCCTAGCAACTCCGTGAAAATACAAGCTTGTAGAGTGATGCTTTTTTGTAGAAATAATTTCGTAGCCTCGACTTTACCTCTGGCGAGACAATTTTTTTAAAGGGCGAATTTTTACTTGAAATAATTATCGAATAGAGTTCGATGATAACGATTTCGAGCTTTGCGATGCAAACGAAACGAAAGATTGCAGATTTTCATGTGCTTTTGGAGAACTTGATTCTTATCTTTTGTTTATGGGTTTGGTTGAGGTTTGATTTTATATGGCAAACATTATTAGCGCATACGCTGCGACGAACGCACGATTGTAGGCAGAATTCGCCGTAGTTTTACAGATCTTTGCGAATATCTTGAAACCTAAGGCCGACTGTCTGTTATATACGCGTAAAGAAAAAAGTTGCGCAAAGTGTTAGGCCTAGGCAAATGTATAATTCTTGAGATAAACAATATTGTAATATTATGACGAGCAACATTTTTTTTAATTATGCGGAAAGTAGAGAGATACATAAGTTTAATTTCATTGATTCTACTATATTCTATTTCGTGCGAAGGTTTAACGTCATATCGACAACCAGATGATAATGTCATTTCGTAATTGAAAACGAATATTTTACTATAAAATAGGCCAAAATGGGAAGAACTTGCTAGGTCCAGCCAAAGGCATAACTGTTAAAACGAACGATATTGTAATATTATGACGAGCAACATTTTTTTTAATTATGCATAAAATGGAGAGATACATAAGTTTAATTTCATTGATTCCACTATATTCTTTTCCGTGTGAAAGTTTAACGTCACATCAACAACCAGGTGATAATGTCACTTCGTAATTGAAAACGAATATTTTACTATAAAATAGGCCAAAATGGGAAGAACTTGCTAAGTCCAGCCAAAGGCATAATTGTTAAAACGAACGATATTGTAATATTATGACGAGCAACATTTTTTTTAATTATGCATAAAATGGAGAGATACATAAGTTTAATTTCATTGATTCCACTATATTCTATTTCGTGCGAAGGTTTAACGTCATATCGACAACCAGATGATAATGTCATTTCGTAATTGAAAACGAATATTTTACTATAAAATAGGCCAAAATGGGAAGAACTTGCTAAGTCCAGCCAAAGGCATAATTGTTAAAACGAACGATATTGTAATATTATGACGAGCAACATTTTTTTTAATTATGCATAAAATGGAGAGATACATAAGTTTAATTTCATTGATTCCACTATATTCTATTTCGTACGAAGGTTTAACGTCATATCGACAACCAGATGATAATGTCATTTCGTAATTGAAAACGAATATTTTACTATAAAATAGGCCAAAATGGGAAGAACTTGCTAAGTCCAGCCAAAGGCATAATTGTTAAAACGAACGATATTGTAATATTATGACGAGCAACATTTTTTTTAATTATGCATAAAATGGAGAGATACATAAGTTTAATTTCATTGATTCCACTATATTCTTTTCCGTGTGAAAGTTTAACGTCATATCGACAACCAGATGATAATGTCATTTCGTAATTGAAAACGAATATTTTACTATAAAATAGGCCAAAATGGGAAGAACCTGCTAGGTCCAGCTAAAGGTATAATTGTTAAAACGAACGATATTGTAATATTATGACGAGCAACATTTTTTTTAATTATGCATAAAATAGAGAGATACATAAGTTTAATTTCATTGATTCCACTATATTCTTTTCCGTGTGAAAGTTTAACGTCACATCAACAACCAGGTGATAATGTCACTTCGTAATTGAAAACGAATATTTTACTATAAAATAGGCCAAAATGGGAAGAACCTGCTAGATCCAGCCAAAGGTATAATTGTTAAAACGAACGATTTTGTAACATTCTGACGTGCAACATTTCTTTAAATTATAAAGAAGATATTCATTCTTTCATTCTCTTTTTGGCATGGAAATTTAACGTCACATCGCCAACCAGGTTATAACGCCGCTTTATAGTACAGAATAGCTAAAAATAGAGTGCCACAAGTATAATTATTAAGCAAACAATATCTTAATATTATGACGAGCAACATTTTGCTAAATTATGAACAAGATGGAAAAATACATATTTAATCCCAAAATCAAATAAAAAGACAGTTTGATAATATAAGATTAATTGATATTCTGCTCGATTTCAAAATTGCTGTCCTGTAAAAGACTTACCACGTTTCCTTGCCCTGTTGTCTTAAATTGCATACGAGTTACCAATCATGTTATTGCACATTGTCTTTCAAAAAATCAGATTAATCGAAACCATAGCGATTACGAAGAATAAAATCATCGCTACTTGATACGGTCATAATTTTATGATTAAGCGGGTATTCTAGTCTAGAGGCATGAATTTCGGGCGGTTTTTGAAGCTCTGTACAAACGAAACAAAAAATATTTTTACCATCCATTTTTTATCATTTGTTTATTGATACTTTAAGAGTACATAAAAAATTAACTGAAAAAAACTCAAAATTCACAGTTATGAACTGCCAAAGTGGGGGGTCCAAAAAAAGGGTGTCTTGGCGTGCATGATTTCAACCTTTCTGGTTATCTGAAGCAATAAAGCCGAATAGATTCTTAATTAGTATAGATGCGGCTATAGCATGAACCTTGAAAAAATCAAAAAAAAATTTTTTCACAAAATGGAGGACGTTTTAAAAAATTTTCCTTTTTGACATGTTTCTTTGGCAATTCCGAATTTTTTAAAAATAGTAAAATTAAAAATTTTAACCTGAGCGTGGTTGAGGCGATAGAGGAATGTATAAAAAACATTCACACCAAATTTCAAATAAATCGGTTCATTAGAACTTGAGAGATCGTGCACGCCAACTCGAAAAACGTAGTTTCAGAAAAATGCGTTTAAGGTTTTGAGACAAGTTTACTCGGACAAGGTCTACTGTCCATTTGTTCCGGTCGGACCGGAGCAGATACCGCGTCACAAAAATGGCTGTAACTCATAAAATAATTGAAATTTCGAAAAATCCTTTTACGGGCATATTCTTGAATGTCTAAACTTTGGAAATATGAAAAAAAAATTTTCGATTTTTTCAAATTTGTAGACTAGAATACACCCTTAAAATATATCTTATTAAGAATAAATACTCGCAATACTTTTGCACGACAGTATATGCATATCGTATACGATCGTAAAAGGAACAATTGGAAAACTGCGATATTTCCTTGATATCGTGGCAATCGCTTGGAAAAAATTTTACTCGGCCGTAGAAGAGGATCCGAGCATTAAAGGGAACCGGATAATTTAACAAAAAGTTCTTGCTACGAATATGCATCGGAATAAATGCATGACACATGTGCAAATATTACGTGCTACATTCCGAACGAATAATTCTCGTCAAAAATGTTTCCTTCGGAGACTGGCGCGCGACACGATCGATAAATGCATTGCGATTAAATATGCACGATGGAAGTTTATACGCTTCTTAATTATTAGCGGCAAACACGCGGTATAACTCGATACTTTTCAGTCGTTGATATCGGCTTTTTTCTTCGTTTAGTTCAGATCGTGTATCGTCAGCGAGATGGTTACGGCGCATTTTTCAATTTGTTCATTATTCCATATGTAAAATAAGGAAAACGAGTAGCCGCGCTGCAATAATATAGAACTGGTGTGCGTGAAGTGCAAATCGAGGTAATCGAATCACGGCAGCAATAAATATCAGAGACAAGCTAAAAGCGTTTCAAACAAATATCAGCCGCGCGAAACGCGCGATGTAGCACGTAATAATTCCTTCATTTCTCTATTAATAACCAATAAACCGATGTATAATTCCAATTATTTTTTATTAAACGAAATTAGCGAACGCTGTTACGTGCATGTATATTCCTCGTTAAAATTAAGAACGAGTTTTATACTTTGTATACTTACTGTTGCTCCTTAAAGTAAGTTAACGCTCGCGCTAGAAGTTGAAATATCAGATCGACAACTTACTTGCTCGGCTATGTATTTCGAAAGTTTATTTTCAAATATAAATACGATTGGTTGTTAAGCTACTGCTACTTCCGAGATTTTCACAACTTGCTATTACACATTATCCCGTCGTTTTTCATTTTCGTCTTATTTTCAACCTGACGTCACTTTCGTGCCATAAATTTGCGACCACGGTGTTTATATATACGTACAATATTAATATTAATTGTAGATCTGTCTTTGTAAGGTCTGGTAGTTTTATTACACCTGTGATCGTAAAATGAGCGGGCTGAAACTTTGTATCCACGTTCAAATGAGATTCGGAGAATTGAGAGTTTTGAAACTCGCCACAGTGGAACATAAAGCGATTAAATGGGATTAAACCGTAATGGAATATATTAATATAATTGTGTAATCCAAATGGACATGAAACTTTCCGTTTACGCATTGATGATCATCTGATCATCGCACGATGAATAGATATAACGATATCATGGTTACTATCGTTAATAATGAAATAATATTTATACTTCTAATGATACAAGGCGTGTAAGAGTGTGCGATTTTGCTGTTAGAAATACAAACCTCAAATGTGTTTGGGCAATTATTACTTTCTTTTTCTAAATTCAGTTGCTTATCTTACTACTCGATATTAGAATTCATTCTACGCTTTTATAGTTGCTTAAAATACATGTGTAAATATGCTTTCGATTAAATGCATAGAGACTTTTATCGAGAAACATAACTGTGTATGTATATATACAATGGCTCGCGAAAATATTCGAACACCTTCAACCTTCAAAATAAAATAACTTTTTTAACATTGGACCAAAAGACTTGAATTTGTTTGAGAGACTTTTTTCAGTTAGAGGGATAATAGTCGACGAGATGGTAAAAATTTTTGAAAAGAATGCAGTTGATCGTTGAATGGCAAAGAAAAAAGTAAAGGTCACCTTTTACAACATTTTCATCTAGGCTTGAAATAGAAATTTATACAACGTGTTTTCAAGGATTATGTCAGCTAGATACTATAATTTTATCGAAATCGCTCGATGTAGAAACAAGCAACAGGCGTCGAAAGATGAACAGAAACGTAGATTTATTACAATACTAGATTGAAACTGCGATTTTCATCATTTTTATCACAGCTCGTAGTAACATTAACCGTTTTCGATAAAATATCCAGTATGCATATGGCTGACATAACTCTTCGAAATAAGTCGCTTAAATTCTTATGACAGACCCACATAGAAAACTTGTGAAAATTGACCTTTCCTTTTCTTCGTCCAGATTCCAACCAATTGCAGTTTTTCTAAAAACTTTTGACACATCATCTAGCCAACCGATCCTTCTAACCTAGTAAAAAAGTTCAAGCCGATTGGTACAATTTTAAAAAAGATACTCTGTTCAATAGACGTTTGAATACGAGAGCCACTATAAGTCCATATACAGGGTGGTTGGTAACTAGCGGTACAAGCTGAAAGGGAGTGATTCTACGCGAAAAAAGAAGTCGAAAATATAGAATAAAAATTTTTCGTTGGAGGCTTTGTTTTCGAGAAAATCGACTTGGAATTTTCGCTCGGTACGCGTGCACTTTATCGCGTCTCGTTATAACGGATCTCACTGTAGATCGTTGTCTCGATAGAAAAATTAAAAAAAAATTTTTTTTTTAATTTTTATTCTATATTTTCGACTTCTTTTTTCGCGTAGAATCAGTGATTTCTATCCTATAAGATTATTGATAAGATTATTGACAGATGGATTTATTTACAATAGCTTAAACAGGAAACAACGGTTATTTAACGTAGACAAAATACAGTAATGTGCTATAACTAAGACAACTAGATGGATAATTCACAATTCACAACTCAATTCTCGGCTCCTCATAACTCGACTCCTCACGACTCGACTCTTAGTTAACGACTGCCGATTAATTCGTCTTTCTCCCTTAAGCATCTCTTCGTCTTTTCTCATACCCCCAACACGTACGTGTTCCATAAACGTCCGCGATCATCATCACGCAGACCTTCTTCCGCGTGACTATTCGACTGAAGGACCGAAGGAACCGAAGATTTGACTGATGAGCCCCGCTTGGGCTATTGAAGTTTCCCGACCCTTTCGACCTGTCGGCACTTAGGCTTTCACGCAACATTGTTCATAGTTTACCCGATATTTCTTAGGCAATCTGTCCACGATACTACATATATATGTCGGATCACGATTCGAATTTTGGGCGCCCGACGACTCTTCATGTGGACTAGCCATTGTTTCACAAAGCCGAGATTTTATTTACACGTATATACAGGTCTATCACTAAGCTTAACAAATAATAAGTACAACTAATAATAAGTCTAACAAACACTAAGCCTAATGAATAATACGATCTACGAATAATTAAATTAAATAATACTATTAGCAATGTTTGAGTTCAAACGAATCCACGGTCACCGGGATAACTCCTTACTAAGCGAAACTAACTTAGACGCAAATGCGATCGTCGAAAATGCTCGATGTATCACTCTCCAAGGCAATCGCAAGAATGCCAGCCTCGTGGAGATTTTTCTCCCTGTACAATTGCATTTTGTTTTCTATACCCGTTTGGAAGCATCGAGAAGGTTCCAAACGCCGTTGCTAGGCACACTCGTTGGAAGCATCGAGAAAGTTCCAAACGCCGTTGCTAGGCAGTTTCTGCCTGGAGTTTTGATTACTAATACAATGTATGTCCCATTGCATCGGCACCTCCGAGGCAACATCACACGTGGCTAGGCCCGCTCTCGAGGCCGCATGCCGCCACAACCACATTTCTCGGAAAACACATACAACCACTCCAAACCTCCGTTAGATAAAACATCCATCCCGTGACCGTGGCTACGTTCAGCGACCGATTGTCACCTCGAACCCAATCTCGCTTATTACAAATCTTAAGCAATTACAACTATAATAAAATCTAGGCTAAGGTACTAGAGGATGTTCCCAAAATTTCCAAGGAAAGGCTTCGGCTTTCCTTTCATCTCCGACATATATATATGCAGATCAAAATGTTTCATATAATATGATTATATGAAAATATACGCATGATAGCTTTCATGGTAAATGTTCACGAACCGCTGTATGCATAATGTATGGGATTGGCAACTAAGTGATTGCGGATTTTGTCATTAAGTGGTATTGACAAAAGCCGCAATCACTTAGTTGCCAACCCAATAAGATTGATAGTCTGCGTTTGCGTAGGATTTAATTGACAACGTTACTTAAGATATGGCTAACGCTGAATGCGTGAATCTGTTAGCCGCGCTTACGCGTGTGTTGATGAACCTCTGCAATGATTTTCTCGTTTTAATAACGATATTGTACCACACGATGTTGGCCTTGAAGTCTAGATTTCGTAACTTGCAAGCCACGACACTACAGGTCAACCATAAATCAGCCCCGCCAAGTACATATATACCGAACCATCAGCCCATACAATAGAACTCTCTTCCTGCGATCAAATAGTATACTTGTTGCGCAAAGTCTCCAATTCTGCGCTTGCTTTCCTCTATCGTCCCTAAGAAAAAAAAAAAACTTGATGAATCGTTCTACTTTCGTGCCATACCAGTTACTTGACGAGACAGATTTCGTAGCGAACTCGACCTTGACTTTATCTGGGTTAGATGATGATCCTGTCTCACGTGTCAATCTCTCGAAATTAAGGAAATTCGCTTAAACCACGTACGATATCAATCGATTCCATCCGATACGTACATCAAAGGGTAACGTATAGTACAGGATTAGTCGAATTTGCTTGTCATTAACACTAGGTTTAAGGGACCCGCCAATTTGACGGATTTCGAAATTCGAAATGAAATATCTCAAAAACCATAGCATTAATTTTAACCATTTTGCATCTCAAATTAATCATTTCATCTAAAGAATTTATGCACAAAATTATTTTTTTCTAGGCTTTCTAATTTCTGAAATCTGTATGTAGTATATCTATCTCTACGAGACCCGTAATTTAAAATTATTATACATAATTGTATAAATATTTTTGTGTCACTTTAATATTACTTTTCCAAAATGCGCGGTATTGTTTCTTTTTGAAATAAATCAAACCACAGGGAAGAAATTAATGTGCCATAACATTTGTATTATTGCATAAATAATAATTATGTATAATATTATTATATATAATTATATAAACATTTTAGTATCACTTTAGTATTATTTTCCCAAAACAGACAGTACTGTTTCTTTTCGAAATAAATCAAACTACAGCGAAGAAATTAATGTGCCATAACATTTGTATTATTGCATAAATAATAATTATGTATAATATTATTATATATAATTATATAAATATTTTTGTGTCACTTTAATATTACTTTTCCAAAATGCGCGGTATTGTTTCTTTTCGAAATAAATCAAACTACAGGGAAGAAATTAATGTGCCATAACATTTGTATTATTGCATAAATAATAATTATGTATAATATTATTATATATAATTATATAAACATTTTAGTATCACTTTAGTATTATTTTCCCAAAACAGACAGTACTGTTTCTTTTCGAAATAAATCAAACTACAGGGAAGAAATTAATGTACCATAACATTTGTATTATTGCATAAATAATAATTATAAATAATATTATTATACATAATTGTATAAATATTTTTGTGTCACTTTAATATTACTTTTCCAAAATGCGCGGTATTGTTTCTTTTTGAAATAAATCAAACCACAGGGAAGAAATTAATGTGCCATAACATTTGTATTATTGCATAAATAATAATTATGTATAATATTATTATATATAATTATATCAACATTTTAGTATCACTTTAGTGTCATTTTCTCAAAACGGACAGTACTGTTTCTTTTCGAAATAAATCAAACTACAGCGAAGAAATTAATGTACCATAGCATTTGTATGCTTTGTAGCTGCATTCTCGTCCAACTAGAAAAAGCAATGACGATGTTCGGTGTCTCCCGTGACACCTGTAAAAGTACGACGTGCACTCGATCTGGAAAAATCGAGGCAGCTAGAGACGTTTACAGAGGACGGCAACTCTCTTGTTCACTTTTCCTGTTTCTGCTTGTCCTCGCGCTTTTCTCATTCGCCCCGAACTGAAGTTTCCATTTTCGCCGTTTTACCATTGCGTGGCATTATTCGGAGTGCATTGCATTATTCGGCAAAACGACCGTGCCCGTTTTCTCAAAAGGACCATGCTGAAAGTTTCGCGACTATTCCAAGCGATAACCATCGAATCTAGCGCCCAAGCACCATGTGTATTTATTTACCGAGTTTCTGTTTACCCGTGTCGCACTCTATGTACCACGATGTGCGCCGTAAATGTGTATATCCATGTTTCCATCCGGGGATATTCCATGCAAATACGACGCAGAAGGACTATTGACGCGTATATTTATACCCGTGGAATGATTTCGTTCTGACAAGTTCGAGAAAGTTGAGAATATCGTTGGAAAGTTGTATCTTCTGCAAGCTGTTAAAAACTCACGGAATTCTGAATCTTTCAACTTGCCGGAACTAACAGGACACGTGATACCTTACAGGCTAACTTTTAAAAAGATTATTACGCTATGATGATCTTTCCAGCAGGAAGCGTACACTCCGTTTCATAAATATTATGACATTAGAATTAGGTAAATTAAATAAAGAAAGCTGATAAGACACATTGTCAACACTTTGAAAAATTCTTGTTCGATTTAATCTTTCGATCGTGAATTTTTATGCAAATCGTACGGTTACAGACGCGAATACAGAATTTCAATATGAATATTTTATCCGGTGATGTCGCTTTCGACATTTTTACTTGTGTACTATTTTTTGTCAAACAGTCGAGAAATAACATTATTTATTTAACGAAAACATGGAAAAATTTCCAGCAAATACTTGTTTTGTGAGCACGATATTATATCCGTTGAGAAGAACTGGCAAAAATAAAGTTACGAGAATACAAGGTATCCAAGCTACAACTGTAGCTACGTATCGTCTTTCCGTTGCTGTTCAGAAAAATCCTCCGAATTTCACAAAATATCTCTTTCTTTCGCCCTGCCATTCATGCTACTCACATCGCATTCGCAACACATAAGAACTTCAATCAATCGTATCTTGTCATTCTTTCAAGTAGGGTAACAAATTCTATTATTTATCCTAGAATTAATATCATTAATATTAATAAGGAAACATTTTATCAAAAATTCAATTTATGTTGCTCGATCAATGCAAATGTTGTTTCTTCTGTGTCAACTATTTTAATTCAACCCAACATTACATTTAACCAGTTGACTGCGTATGCACGTCAATGCGGATGACGACAATACTCGTCGCGTAAAATAAAGAACTAGCATTTTCTATAAAAACTCAAAATTTTAGTCGAAAGTAATATAAATAACATTTAGTGGTATGTTTCCTTTATACTTGCAGTAAAATTATTATGTTTTAATTTTATAAAAAAAAGTTTGATTATTTGATTATTCTCTTTGGTATATCGGTTATGCTCCGTATAATTTATTGCTTTTTATAAATGATTGATTATTTTTCACAATGCATCCCCATTTGTGTATTTTATTGCGTATATCGGCTATTCCCCCAATTGCTTTCTCCGCTTTACTTTATTGTATTAAGTTTTCAATAATAATACCTTTTTTAATAATAAATTGTTAATTTTTTATCGAATAGAAATGTAATTCTTCCTCGTTTTGCTTCACTTTTTTCGCAAAATTTATAATAGGCGTTTTTAAAGCTAAATTCCGCAGTTAACTGGTTAACAAAGCTTTTCTCACTTTCGACTGCGTCATTTTCACAATTTGAATGTTTCGTACCTGCTGTATTTAATGTATTCGTACATTTTTAAAATAGGAAATTGCACGACGAAAAGTTGGTAACTATTCTCAGATACATTTAACGTTACAGGTAATTTTCAAGTTGAACCAAATTGTAACTAAATGCGCTTTTATTTATTACTAAATGCGCATGAAGCTTTTCATGACTAGTAGAATGTATCGTGGTTCACGGAAGTATTTGCACTTTTAGAAACCTTTTACGAATATGTTAAGTGTGTTACACAAGACATTTAAATATTCCTTTGCGTAACTTACCTATTGCTTACCAAGACATTGTATAACACATTTGAAAATACAAGAAATTGAATAATTCATTGTAGTATACTTACGTGTTTTGTGATTCTCTATCGACAAACACTTTAATAAAGTAAAAAGTAATTGCAAAATAAACGTCGGTTTTATTTTAATAAATTAATTTCTTACAGATAACACCGTGAGTGCAAAAATGCTGTTGTGAAAAACAAATGTTGTTGTTTCTGATCGTACAATGTCCTGCATGCCAATATATACTATGCAGGAATACTATGGTATAAAATTTGAAAACAATTTCCATTTATAAATAGTTATTTATAGCCCAACATTGTCTCCGTATAAAACAATGTAAATACCATCAAGCAATAGACACGCTCCACACTAAACATCAGCAAATTTTATAACAATTCTCACTCTCTTTACAAGAATATTATAAAATACACATTTGTAACAAAAATGAAAAGAACACCTTGAAAAAAAAACATATTTTTTGTTTTTATATAAGCTACCTAGGTACAAATAGGATTAGTATTTACAGTACTTGCGAATTTAAATGAATGGCATATTCGGCTTTCACTACAACCAAGAGCTGATACATGCAAGCTTTTCTACAAACACAATTCTCTTTCTGGTGAATCTCGACTATATTAATGCAACAAATAGAAATTTTTACGATGCATTTGGATTATCGTACGCTCAAGATCTTATATAATAATCAAAACAAATCAAATCATATTTCGAAAATAATTTTAACTTGGAGAAACTTTTTCTCTTTGCTAAAAAAATTCGATTTTTGGCGTTTACAGCGTTGCCTACAAGAAATCTTCGGTCGAAGAATGCGGATAGGAAACGCTGTAATTGGCAAGAAAAAACTTTTCAAAAGGAAGAGAAAACTTATGCATTAGTGTAGTTAAAATTCATTGAAAAGAAAAGTACATCTGTAGAAAGAGCCCGTAAGGAAACTCAATGCTCTGTGGATAGATGTGACAGACAGAAGTTAAAAAATAATTAACTGACGTTTATTGCTGCTTATTTTTCCTTCTATGTCCTCTAGCATTGTTAATAATTCTTTAGAAAATGAAATTGCGCTTAGATTCTGTACTACGGTAGGCACATTGGCAAGCAAAACGTTTTTCTCATAGAAAGACAATATTTTTTCATTTTGCCACTTACAGTGTTTCTACAAGCACTCTTCGGTTATGCAGATGCGCATAATATCCGGTTTTACTGGAACACGGTATCGCACAAAGGTTCCCTTTACGTGATACGAGTACATAGTTATAGAGTAAATGTAATGATCGCGGGAAAGTTGCATACGTTTTGATAACAGTTTAACAAGTACTCGGTGAAATATAGTTGAATAGCTGCAGGCACGTTGTCATACAATTTACTAAGTAAGACCCTATATACGCGATGAATCACGTAAAACAAAGATGTTACTTCGCGTGTGTGTTCACGTACCTCGGTCACTGACAATCAGGTCTTGAACGAACGTTAGTCCGTTTTGTACGCCTGTACGTATTTCATATTTGAAGAATAAACGTCGATCGTATACGAATCGTTAAAAGCGCAATTAAAGAGCGCCGTTTCAAAGCGCCGTAAAACACGTAACAAAGCCTTCTTTTATCTCGTCATTTATGATCGTTTAATTTGAATTTAATTCACCTCGTTCGTTTATCAGAGCGAAATTATTTTGCCCCCTTTAACGCTTTGAGCCGGCTTTAATTTAACGAAGCGTTAGACTGACAGAAATTGTTCAAACATTTTGAAGTTTGCAAGCGACGGAATTTATACTACGGAATGCCAACTATGGCCAGTGTTATGAACAAATTATAGGTGCGCATGTACGGTATTTGGAATAGCTCAGCCAGCCAGCCTTACACTACCAACAATTCAGCATTGTTCCTCCATCGATCTTTCAACTTTCTCGCAAAAATCTAAAGCGTTAAACGAGTTAAATTGCGACCATGTGTACGAAGCACGAACAACGGGAAGTTTGGTCTCCTTTTTGCTTCGGAAGTATTTAAGAATTTACCGAAAGTGTGGCCAAACCTCAGGCTATCTCAGAATGTCTACTATTTCTAGTAAATTGCATTCATCGGTAAAATGTATTCATTTACGATTAAGATGTACACCCTCGCGCATAATTATTTGTAGATTCGCGGAAAATAGGGTAAATGAGATAATTACTTAAATATTATCAGGAAACTGTTAAAACTATTCTACACTACTCTCTCATTTGGTATTTTCGATTGAGATAAATTGAGATTATAAAATCTTATTGTCAGATAGAATCTGTCTCCAGTAGGTTTTTTTATTTTCAATCAATTGCTTTATTATACATATAGAATATTGTAATATTATTGTATATTGTATATTATATTATATATATAATATAATAAAATATTAAGTAATATATACAATATCTTATATATATTATAATATTTATAATTGCTTTGGTATATAAATAATTTGCGTAATATAAAATTATATTAATTAAAAATCATATTAATCTAATTACGCAATTGGTATAGTAGTACTATTAAATTTTTTATCTACACGTTGTTATTTGATTCCAGGTTTTAGATATAGAAACTTGTTTTGAGAGAGAGTTTTGTGAGAGTTAAGTCACATAAAGTTTTTTTAACGAATTGACGGCTGTTATAAATACAAATAGTTGATATAAATTTTCACGATACTTTGGTATTTTGCATGAACGCAACGTTTTGATCGATTAATATTTTCCTTCCTAATTTAGGTTAATTATCATGTTTTATATAAAATTTTAGGATACCTATAAACGGGGGTGTATATACATACATGATTAATAAAATGATTCTTGAAAAGAAAAAATAAAAGCGAATCTTATTTTATTTTATGAAACTATCCAAATTAAATGCACAGTAAAGGAAAGTAATAATCGATATCACGAAGATAAGATCGCGACAATGACAACAAACAAATCGTGACATTGTCCGCGTTTAAAAATACCGAAACAGAGGTTTCATAATTCGAAATTTCCAGCCAACACACGGCTACCTGATGTCTTTTCAAACTTATTTTTCTCAAAAACGAAGCCTTAAATACAACAATGTTAATCTCTTTTTTCGACTTACTTTTGCACTCGAACCATGACTTTTGGCACATCCTGTACATACCATGTATCGACCAGCAAGTTGACTCAAATTCGCCGCGTACTCAGTGAATATCGGCTCCATTAAACAAGCTCACAACACAGAATAAACGATTTTAGAAGATCGTTATTAATGACGAAAATATATTTCCAAACAAAATTACGCAGCAGACCGATGAAAAAAAAAAAAAAGAAGGATGTTGCGCAGCAGACTACAAACGCGTTTCTTCAACGGTCCAAGCGAACGCTCATTAATCATTTCTCTTCGTATTATACGAAGGTCGGCGTTGTTGATGGCGCGGCAGGGCATGCAAGGACTCTGGAATCTCAAAGAAACCAGATAAGGACATCGCTGCTGCCTCGAAGGAAAGGTTAGTCGCGAGCACTTGTTACAAAATTTCTCGGAACAAAGGAGCGGCGCGTCATCGCTCGCAAAGGGCGAAATCGCGTCTCATTTCTTTTGTTTTCAACGTCTCGAAACGAAACTCAATAATGAAGTCCTATCGGAAGAAGGAGGGCGAGGAAAGGGCTGGGGTTACGAGACGTTCCCGCTTCGTTGACAAATTTTTCCCTTTAACTTACGGGAAAGTTTTCGCGAGTTGCGCGACCTGCCAGCTGGCGTGTGTGCGCGAAACAACGATTTCGTTTTCCCCATTTTCTTGATAAATTCCGACACTATCCAATGCCTTTATTACGTTGCGATAGAGCAAATGTCGAAAAACTGACTCGGTAACCTATCGGCGGTATTGCTATTGTCGACGTTGCTTGTTTGCTTGCAAGCTTGTTTGAACAGAAGGTTCCTATTAAATTTTAATACACTTTTTTCTTAATAAACTTTCACATAATAAAATTTTATACGCGGAACTGGCACGTAAATAAATCGGTACGATGTTCCAGCCTATTTCGATAGTTCAACAAAGGAAGTTTCGATGTTCTCAGAAGATCGTTGACACAAAAGAAAGAATTTTCTACCGTGAAGGAGATTTCAAAAGCAAAAAGGTAAGAAGAAATGACATTACTTATGGAATTATTCGATAAGGATGTATATTATGAGAATAATGAAATTTGAATGATTGGATTCGGTGCCTCCGAAATTATGGTGCAAGCTGTCGGATAATAATTCTGAAAGCAAAAGTAAGTCGATAATAAAGAATAACATTTTTTCATTTAAGGCTTCGCTTTCGGAAAAAATGAGTTCGAAGATCGGGTGCTCATGTGCTAATTGTAAATTTTGTAGTACCCGACTTCTCTTTCTGCTCGTGTTGATGATAATTTAATTAGACGGGCAGAGCTATGTATACAGCAACGCAAAATGATTTTTAAAAAATAATACTCTTGTTCTTAATTATGAAACCATTTGCAGACACTGTGGAAATAATGTATACCACTAACGATAGGAAGGAAATCGTGACATTGTCCACGTTTATAAATATCAACAAAAGTGCAAGGAGATGTCAAAGATCAGTTCAAACTCATCTTTTTTTCGAGAACGAAGCTTTAAGCGAAGAAATGTTATTCTTTATTTTTCGACTTATTTTTGCATATACAATCGCCACTCGACCGCTATCGCGATTTCGGAGACACACAGTATATCATTATGAAATAGAATTAAATGTCGTTTTATTTTTTTTCTCTAGACTTGCTCCAGTTATAGTATCATTTTAATGATCTTGAATCAATCAATCGAAAATAATCTCAGTGCATTGAAACTGGAATTTTACGAGGTTAAATTACGAATGATTTCATCGATATGCCGAAAGTTTTTTCTTTAATTCTTGCTTCTTTATATTAATAAGAGTAGAGTGGTTTAATGGAACGTAATAAAATTATAATTCATAGCACTTAATACGGATAATGATAATGTATGAAATTTCGCAAATATATTCTATGATAATAAATTATTCACATATCGGATATATTTTATTACCTTCACTGGTAACATTTTTCGAAATACAATTTAACGATAGTTATAACAATAGTTCATTACTTTTTTGAATTTTTGATATCAATTGAGACCATAAAAGTTAGTATACAAAAATTACAAAATGAACAATTAGAAAAGTCTGTAATTTTTTTATATTCCTCAATATACAACTATCATACAATTTGCATATATTACCAAATTATTTGCATATAAACCAAAAAAATCGATATTTTGACTTACCCCATTACCGATCCGATTTTCAATCTCTTAAACACGATGCAAAATATCTCGAGTGCGTATACAGGTCCATTGTTCAATTACTTACCTGAAACAGAAATATTCGACAAAAGATGAGTTTGTTTAATTTATAGACAAACCAACGTTAAAAAATAAAAAAAAAGGATGATAAAACGAATACACCGCAACAAATTAGAAAAATCCTTCTCGTCGATAATTTCGCTGATGTTCCATGGCGTGGATTTTACGGCTAAGGAAGGTTGTAACGGAATCGCATAAAATAAATTCAGATTCATCGAATCGCGGCCGTTTTACTACGCGCATAAAATACCAATTTGCGATACGTCAAGGAAGAGACTATAAAGCAAGAAGGAAACGACGGTGGCGTCGCCGTCAACTTATCCCGTGTTTCGTGCGAGCAAGCGATATTATAAATTGCAGATGCGAAAAACACGATACCCTGTGCCTTGTATTCGCGAAACAAGTTCACGGGATTGGAAGTTGCACGTGTGTGACCGTGCGCGCTCGCGACATGAAAGGATGACAGGTAGGAAAATACATGCTTCCTGGCGACTACATAATTGTATATGCACAGTCGAAACACGCGAGACACCACGCCGAACGATTCTTCAGTCGTGCACAAGCAACTGACAACGTTGTCAAAAGCGATGGACATTCAAACGTCAATGTGCACGCTTCGTGTAACGTTTTCTAAATCGTTTGCCACTTCTTCACTTGAGTTTGCCACATCGTTACTAAATTTCTGATAGGGTAAGGGTACAGCTATTTCGGTCATTTTTCATCAGAAGGGTATTTGAGGCAAGCTAAATAATTTGTCTAGATTTTGGATTCTTCGATCTGTCGTTCTTTTCTCATCGACGACTGTTGCAGCGCAACGATACGAACGTAAAGCTATCGAGTCTTTAGAAATAGTTTGAGTAATCGTTTGAGTATTCGAGTCGTTAGAAATAGTCGAATTTGCTTGTCATTAACACTAGGTTTAAGGGACCCGCCAATTTGACGGATTTCGAACTTCGAAATGAAATATCTGAAAAACCATAGCATTAATTTTAACCATTTTGCATCTCAAATTAATCATTTCATCTAAGGAATTTATGCACAAAATTATTTTTTTCTAGGCTTTCTAATTTTTGAAATCTGTATGTAGTATATCTATCTCTACGAGACCCGTAATTTAAAATTATTATACATAATTGTATAAATATTTTTGTGTCACTTTAATATTACTTTCCCAAAATGCGCGGTATTGTTTCTTTTTGAAATAAATCAAACCACAGGGAAGAAATTAATGTGCCATAACATTTGTATTATTGCATAAATAATAATTATGTATAATATTATTATATATAATTATATAAACATTTTAGTATCACTTTAGTATTATTTTCCCAAAACAGACAGTACTGTTTCTTTTCGAAATAAATCAAACTACAGGGAAGAAATTAATGTGCCATAACATTTGTATTATTGCATAAATAATAATTATGAATAATATTATTATATATAATTATATAAACATTTTAGTATCACTTTAGTATTATTTTCCCAAAACAGACAGTACTGTTTCTTTTCGAAATAAATCAAACTAAAGCGAAGAAATTAATGTGCCATAACATTTGTATTATTGCATAAATAATAATTATAAATAATATTATTATACATAATTGTATAAATATTTTTGTGTCACTTTAATATTAAGAGTCGTTAGAAATAGTTTCTAAGCAAGGAAATCCCAACGACGCGCAGTTTCCTCAAATCAATGTGCTTTTTCTTTTCTTTCCTTTAACTCGGCGCGCTTTATTATTTTATTAACTGCGTTAGTTTTTAGGACGTTTGAACATCGCATGCGGTCACCTGAGGCTCTGTGGCTACTACGGTTCTCCATTTTCAAAACATGTATTCACCGATTGCTTACTTTCTTTCTCTCCACCCTCCCCATCCAGAGAAAATGCCGTATCAAAAAATTTGAATGCCCAGCCCCAGTAATTTGTCTAACTTCAATCATTTTCTTCGCCATCTGTCTGTAATAGAGTTTGGACGAGCAAGCGCACATTTTTTTACAAATCTACGAGCCTGTCCTGGTCTTTTCCGAATCGTCCGTACGCTCCAAGCAGATTTGAATTGCATTAACACGTTGACTGCTTCGCGTGTTTCCAATGAAATCTCCTTCAGGCCGCGAGTGTGGTATAGATTATTCCGACCAAATGGTTTCTTATGCCATCACAATTAGAAAAAGAATCAAATGATACCGAAAACTTGGCATTCAACTCCTTCTGGGAATTTCTGTTGTAAACGCTTTGACGGTTTATTATTAGCTGCAAAATTATTAGGGTTGTCTGAAAATACAAAAAATCCTTGTCTTCGACGGAGTCAGCATAATATCGCCGTTCGGAAAAATGATTCCGGAAGAAGCATTAGACGCGCATGCAAACTCTGTTATATATGTCGGGTTAACATTAAGATTTAAGGCGCGTAACGATTCTTCGTTTGAGTTAGCCATCGTTTTACGAGACAGAGATTATATTTACGCGAATATACAAGATTTTACAAAATATTATGAATATTGAGTTTAATGAATGATAAGATTAACAGACGATAAGTTTAACTAATAATTAGATTAAAGAATAATAAGTTTAAAGAACAATAAGAGGTACGAATAATATGTCTTACGAATAATAAATTTAACGAATAATGAGATTAACGATTGATAGGTTTAACGAATAATGAATTTAATTAACGCTATTAACAATGTTTCCGGGGTTCAAACGAATCCACGGTCAACGGGATAACTCTTTACTATGCGTAGAATAGTTTTAAACACAAAAATACGATTGCTGAGACACTCGGCAAATTGGTCGATGTATCACTTTCCAAGGCGATCACACGAATCAATATCTGATGAAAATCTTTTTCGCTATACGACTGCATTTGTTTGTTATATGCTCGCTGGAGACATCGAGAAGGTTCCAATCGTTGTTGCTAGGCAATTTCTGTCAAAAGTTTGTTGTATACTCTTTGGAAACATCGAGAAAGATCCAAACGCCGTTACTAGGCAGTTTCTGTCTGGAGATTGATTCCTAATACAACGTGTGTCCCATTATATCGACATCTCTAAAGTACAATTCTATGTGATTTCTAGGGAGAACAATACAACCGATCCACACCTTCGTCAGGCAAAACGTTTATCCCGTGACCGTGGCTACTGTTCGGCGACCAGTTGTCACCTCGAACCCACTTTCGCTTTCACAAATGTCAAACGATTACAAATGACAATTGCTTAATTACAGTTGTGATAAAATCTAGGCTAAAGCATTAGAAGGCTTCCTCAAAATTACAAAGGGAAGGCTCCAGTTTTCCTTTCATCTCCGACATATAAATAGAAGACATCGAATGGACTGAACAAAGACACGAAAGAATTTAAAGAAAACAACAACTTATTGTCCAAATTATCCCGACCAACTTCAGCTTTGTATACAATGCTTTAAATTTGTTGAATTCTAAATAATTTTCTTAATAAACCATTCTCGTATTACGGGTGATGCGGCCCGATCAGAAACTTTGCTGTCATCCGAATATCGATGTCGCTTATTTGACTTGCGAAGGATCGTTGTAGGTATTTGAAAAGCTATTCCAGAGGAAATAATAAAACTATTGAATTGTTACGAAAGTAATACGAAAATGATTTATTAAAAAAATTATTTAGAACGTAAAACTTTAAAGCATTATATACATAGCTGAGGTTGGTCGGGACAATTTGGACAATAAGTTGTTGTTTTCTTTAAATTCTTTCGTGTCTTTGTTCGGTCCATTCGACGTCTTTTATTTGCATAACATAGTTTGCATGCGCGTCTAATGCTTCTTCCGGAATCATTTTTCCGAACGGCGATATTATGCTGACTCCATCGAAGGCAAGGATTTTTTGTATTTTCAAACAACCCTAATAATTTTGCAACTAATAATCGTGTAAATATTTTAATATTTATATTTTTCCTTGTTGTAATTTTGTAAACCGTCAAAGCGTTTACAACAGAAATTCCCAGAAGGAGTTGAATACCAAGTTTTCATATCATTTGATTCCTTTTCTAATTGTGGTGGCATAAGAAACCATTTGGTCGGAATAACCTATACCACACTTTCCTTCGTTATATTCAACAACAGCTAGTAATTTTAATATTGCGAACAAACGAAACGGGAGATCATTCTTGAGACCACCACTTGAGCGACTCGCATTACTAAAATATCGATGGGATTACCCAGCAGAGAACGCTTGATAGTGCAGGACGGGTGGCCTGACGGAGATTTCATCAAGAACACGCGTGGTAGTCAACGTGTTAAAGGGAGTATTCTAGTGTAGAACACGTTTTCGAAGAGAAGCGTTTTTGTTATAAGAGACGTTCTTCTTTCTTTCCTTTGAAGCATCGTTTAATATCATGTGCAACTACTAAAGGAATTTTTACGCTTGTGTTATTAAACATAATATATCATATTTGGAGATTTGGAACGCTACTGTTAAATGTTAAGCGTTTGTCAACCATCGATCAGCAATCCTCAACATAGTCGGTTATAACTAGCCAAAACTTTGAAAAATTGTTAGTCTTACTTGTGTCGTATAAATGTATATTGGACCAATTGTTATCAACTTGCAAGTGCACTTAGTATTTTTATAAAAATAATGAGTTATTCACTGGCCGTTAATTCTGAGTTTGAAGCGAGCATCCACAGAAAGTTTCTTCCAACGTAGAAAATTACTTTGCTCACAACGCAGAACATTCTTCGTAGAAGTTTCTTCTTTTCTTTACGTCATTAAACTATCGGCATTGAAGAAAATTCGACCAACCAATCCGAATCCTACTTGTATAACCCATTACATACTTTCATTCCAAGATTGTTTAAATTTATTATCGCTAAAACTACCCAATCTCGGCCACAATTATATTGTATTTTTCGTAGTTACTTAAAAGATCCAAGTGTTTTGTATCATTATATTATTATATATTATTATTAATGTTATTATTGAGACATAAACACCGTCAATGTAAAGAGGAGTTCTCTGGATCGGAAAAATATTTAAATCCAGTTAATTAATTTCCTGCAACCAAGATCTAACTAAGATATTCAAAAATCCAAGTGTTTCCTCTTTGTAATAAATAAAATCTTTGAAAAGTGTTACGAAAGGCTGAAGAAATGGGATAATACACTTTATGATTGTCGAGCAACGTATCACGGTTGCAAAGATTAATTTAATCCCGCGGGATCGCTCAACCATTATTGGGACAAAAGTTGCTGGCTCTTGAAATAAAAAGCAAGTCGTCTGATCCATTTTTCTCGTTCCACTCGAGCGACCAATATTTTAAGCACCATCGAAATTTCGTTTCAGAAACAACAAATCAGGAAACTTTCTACGGTCAGGCGGCGTTCATTTATCCCACAAGTTCAAATCAAATTTATTCTACAGGCTCTTCGGCTATACGTTGCTAGTATTCGTGCGACGAATATAGAAAAAACCGCACTTATACTTCCTTAATTAATCGAATGCTTCGGGACCGTGGCGTATCAAGTAGAATTAACTAGATTTCATAAATTGGTTTTCGAAGGGGATTAAAGTTATCGAAGCATAAAGCGAAGTGAATTTTCCTTCGATGTTTCCACTCCGATATATCTTTTTCCCATCGAACAATCACATTATGTAAAATAACTTACACGCGGTTGAAAGGACTTGAAAAAAAATGCGATAGAATAATAAAATGTACATGGATAAAATAAATATCGGTCGTTGTAAAATTATCTCACGACGATGCACTGTTGAAATTATCTGATAGAGGAACGCGTGGATGAATTTGTAATAAAAAAAAATATTTAAGTATAAATACAAGTATAGTGTATGTTGATCCAGATCCTCACTCTCTCAGTGTTACATTACAATAGAATATGATAGGGAGCACGTTGATACATTTATAGCAAAGAACATTACCAAACGATCAAGCTTGGTAAGTAACTCTAGCTGAAGGTTACAAGAAACAGCAATAAACATCTGCTTATAGCTCTTTTGTTTCTAGATCTTGCAGCCCAAAAACAACATTCGTATTCAAGGACACAATAATATGGACTTCTCCCTTTTTCTGATTTCTTTTTTTTTTCTTTTGCTTCACTGAATTCTATTTTCTTCTTACCGGCGGTGTCCAGGTCACAGGTATACAAAAGAAAAGGATGTAGTGTTTTCCTTGAAGTAATTGCTTCAACACACACCAATCACGATTTAATATTATTCATCGCGCTATTTCGCGCGTTATAGTAGTCGAGTATTGTGGTATAATAACGACGCATCTCGTGCAGCGGAATTTAGCAAAGGTGCGTATATATAAATTTGTAAGGAATGGAAGATTTAAAGGAGCGAAGTTCCTCTTAAATCCAACTTGAGTTTTCCTTAATAGAATTCTTGGCAGTAACCCCAAGTTCCCTAAAATATTGAAAGCGAAACTACTTCTATCGCGCGATATTTCAAGTCTCGACGCTGAAACTATCTTTCATATACTTTACATAAGCTCTCAGTTCTGAGCAATTCTCGATAGCTTGCAACTCATTTACTGGCGCACTTAAAAACTTCAAAGCGTATAGACTTAACCTGCACAATTTCACTAACAAAGAGATCCTTAAACTTCTTTTCTATCTATTGGGTTGGCAACTAAGTGATTGCGGATTGTGTCATTAAGTGGTAATGATAAAATCCGCAATCACTTAGTTGCCAACCCACCAATACAACCTACGCACGCAACGTAGCCTTACGCATCTACTTGTCGTTACGACTCGTACGCTTATTGTTAAGTTATAGTGTACGAATTTCACATTAGGTTTACGGGTGTTTCTTATATACCTATCACTACGAGCACCCGTAAAATTGACGGGCTAGCTGATTTCATAAACAATCCGTTTTTCAAAGACAGTGTGCAAAAGTTTCAGTTATTGTAGACCTTTCCCATTATTCTCTCCGCTTATTGTAAGTATTTACAATAGGGTAATTGCATTTCAGCACAGTATTTTCTTATTTTGTCCAATTTCCTTTTTTTAGCAATCATGAGCAAATCGATATAATAAGATATTGAACAAAATTGTCAATATCAATGAAGATTGTTCTGAGGATATCTACGAAGAAGATCAGTATGATAGACATAGATAGATAGCGATAGGTATGTGGAGGATTGATCTTTTCGGATATCACGAAATAATATAGACAAATTGTTTTTGTGAGCAATTTGTTAAATATATATTTTGTGTATGGAAATTAATTCAACACAAAGCACAAGTCCAGATATGATAAATCTCACGAAATAAATACGCGTTATCTCGAGAAACTCCGTATATACTTCTTATGCGTTTGAATGCTTCTGCTGCGATCGATGAACTTTATGCTCGTCATTTCGTCTGTTTATTTATACTGGTCGGGGGACAGTCATGATACTCCGAAACAAAACAACAACAGGATTTGAATTGTCCTGCTCGCGTGCCGCTATAGGTATACTACATACAGATTTTACAAATTAGGAAGCCTAGGAAAAAATAATTGTGTGTTAAATTCTTTGGGTGAAATAATTAATTTACGATGCAAAATGGTTAAAATTAATCCTATGGTTTTGGGGGTATTTCATTTCAGTTTTAAATCTGTCAAATTGACGGGTCCTGTAATCCTAGTGTTAAAAAGATAGTGGAGCATGTCGAAACTGCAGAAAGTGACGAAGCTATAAACAAGAAGACGCGCTAATCAACGATGGTTTATTAGTTTTCATTCTGGAAATATCTCGCTGGAAAATAAACAACAATTAAATAGCCGAACGTTTATAAATGAGAATTAAATCAACTGGGCTAGCGATGAATTCCTAGACTCCATGGAGCAACAATTGTCCGCGAGAGATGTTAATCGATTGAGCTTCTGATTTCTGTATTATTAGACCTGTTACGTGTAAATAAAATTTTTACTTGTCTATTAAAAATAGAAGATAGCTTTAACAAGCACGAGAAGCATAATTACGAGTATAATCGTAATGTATAAAATCAACAGAATAAGTAACATCATAGCAATCGATATTTCTAAAATGTTCAAGAATAGACACAGTAGCCGGCTCGCAAAACGATTTTACGTTTAAGTGCAGGAACTTTTTAAGAACTTGTTGTGCGAAACATTTGGAAATTTCGTTAGCGTCATAACGGAAGACAATTATTGCGATGACATTGGAAAAATTTGAAACCAGAATGGTTCCAAAAATGTACACAAATATTACGAAAAATTTATTGCAAACTTACACTTAGTAAAAAATTAATATGTAACATAAACAGTGGTCTCAAACACACAATTAACGATAGAGATGGTTTCAGAAAATACTATACGTAGCCGGCAGAACTTCTACAGTCACTTAACAGTCTAAGAAAGATTGGCAGTGAAAAACAGAGGTTTCTTGCCACTACTGGAAGCTGATTTGCGGATGCTGAAGGAAGCAGCGGGTCTGCATGTTAATCATCCGGAAAACAAATCCGAAGATCGAAGTTGGCCGTCGAGGTGAAACGATAGACAAGAAAATCGAAGGCCGACAGCGAGACGATTTTCAGAAGCGGATAATTTGAGGCACAGAGCGCGTCAGGTGCATATGCGCCGGTAAAGACGTTACGACTTCCGACGGCGCGTATCCACGACAGCGAGTTAGAAGAGAACGTTTTCAACGAAACGTATGGACTCCGTGTTTCTTCTTTCTCTTTCTGATCAAGGCAACGTTCAGCCAACGAGTGTAGCTTTCGCACAGGCTGCAGCTCGCGGAGAGACGCGAAAATCGATGCCGGCAGCTTGCGAAAGGAAGGAAAGAGAGAGAGAGAGAGAAAAACGAAGAGAAGAGACGAACTGCTCCTCCACGTCGTCTCTCTTCCGTATGGTATCACGACCCCTACCCATCTACCTGTCCGCTGCAACAGAGGCTAAAGCACGCCAGCACAGTCCACCGAAAATCTCAAAGCGGTAACTTCGTTTGAGGTCTCGCCTCGACAAGGTCGCTGAATAGTCCGTGTCATAAGCCTATTATAGTGTTTTAATTGCATCCATTAGCGGTCCCTGCCTTCTGCTATATATTCTTCAACCCTGCACTTCCTCTTTCTTCCTCGTCAGCTTGCTTCTCCTTTCGTGCTCCAGGCAACAGACACAGAAGATACGTCGACTCGATGGTCGGCTTTAAAGGCACTGTTAACTTTAATACTTTCTGTCGCCAGCGACAGCTTTGGGAATTTCGATTCGATGCTAACGGTGGTCGATTTTAATTCGATCTCATCCTTTCTTTTACTTTTGAGGCTGCGTCAATCCACACGGCAGACTGCGGGCAACAATACTTTGACTTTGGAAAACTTCTTGTACGAAAATGTTACTTATCTGACGTTATCGGGTCACAAGAGTCTCGCTGTATGTCAAGTAATGATCACGTTATTGAAAACGAAATGAGAAAAAGAACAAGTGTTACAACCGTCCCTGACACCGAATCGGCTGTAACACTGCGTGGGGCGGATAGACACTCGTTTTAAACAATTTTCCAGAGCCAAATATTTATCGATTTAAGTTATGACATTAAGTTAAAACAAAAGGAAAGGTTGTAAGCAATTATTGGGAATCGCGATTGTGACAAATATAAGAAACATTTTGATCGGTACACTTTTCACGTGCCTAATCCTTACACTTAGCACATCGCAAGCATTTTTCGTTTGGTTTCCTCGTGTTATGGAATCCCTGCACACCTGACAATAGCATTCTTCTTTACCTTCTTCGACGCTAGATTCATTATTCCCTTTTGTATATCTGTTACGACCGATTCTGACTATGTTATAATTTAAGTTATAAATTTTGACTAACGAGACGCCTGAGACTGCCAAGTAGCGATCGCCATTGCTTGAAAAGAAGCCAGATTGAAGGTTAAAAAATAGAAAAGGCAATTACTTGCAGAGCAAATATTTGTATTACAATTTAAAGACAGTAAGAAAAAGTTACTTTAGTGTATAGAAAAGTTATTGTCTTCGCTATATACATGTTTATTGCGTATCTGTATTGTCTAACATGGACGGGTATATCCCAAATTCGTGATGAATTCATTTTTCACCGTATATTCAACACAAATGTTGACATCTATTACACGTTGTGAGATATTTCATCACCGTATGTGTCACATTAGTTAGCCTCACAAAAGGCGATATACATATACATATGTACAATAAATTAACACTAGAACTACCGATAGTTAACACGAAGTTATTCCTACCAAAACCAGTGAAAATGACTGGTCTTTAAAAAATACGTAATAATAGAATATTTTTATATTTATTGATTTATTACTTTCCTACAGAAGAAATTCAATGTCATGTAATACATTTTTGGTATTATTAATCCCTAAACGAGAGTTGACACATTTATAAAATTGTAGAACCAGTCATTTTGACTGGTGTGGTATTTCTAATGTTAGCATTTAGCGATCAATCTGGAATTTTCTTGATAACTGATATCATCATATCGAATGATACGCAGTAAAAATTTTAAAAACGTGTGGGAAGTTGTACAAAACGAGGAAACTGGTTAATCGTGGTTCGATAAACATATTGCCAGGACTTTTACACTTTGACAAGTACCAGTCACTGGTATTGACTGGTATTGGTCTAAGTAGCCTCGATACAAAATTATTTTGGGTTTGAATACATTAAAAACAAAATAAAATTTATCATATTATTGTTTTAGTTATCGTTACGAAAGTCATTACATCATCGCGGAAAGAAAATATAACATGGATTAGGAATTTTAAAACAAAATTGTAAAACCAGTCAATTTGTCTGGTGTGGTAGTTCTAGTGTTAAATAAAAATTTCTCACGATACTTACGTAAAAAATAGAACAGTTAGATTTCACGTTACATATACATAAATTATAAATTAATGCGCTGACAGAGTTTAAGATGTTTGTATCGTTTATAACATCGTTGTATATGGCACTTGTTAATATTTATCAGATCCATTAATTTTTCCTTATCAAGTTTCTAAAACGACGATTACATGTGGCACTATTAATATAGTGTAGCACTGCTAATAACTTTAGCAATGTACTAAACTACAGTGAAAACCATATAGTTTGCATTCATAAATTGCCCTTAATCTATAACTTTCAGACTGTAGAACCAGGTCGCGATACCGATAGCGCAATATATAGACTGATTATCGATATATGGGCCAATTTGACCGTGCCTAACTCTTAATAGAGATCTAAAACAAACATGATATCGAATCCATAATTGCAACATATTAAACGCAAACAATCGTTGACCAAACGAATATATTACGTATCATGTATTATACTATGCTTGACAGAGAGAAATTGTGATAAGTTACTGCGATATCACTAGATATAATTCGTTAATTAATTTATATTTATTTATTTATTTATTTATTCGATAAGAGTAATTAGTAGAATATATTACCTTTATTATTCGTAACAGAAATATATTATACTGATAAATAAATATATCAGTTTCATAATTGTGACGAAAATAAATTACCAAAGTATACTTATATATAAAGTTTAGTAAACGAATTTTTCAAGAAAACAAACAGTACAAAATACATATCATATACATATGGTTCGTTAATTTATTTCAGCAGAAATATGTCCATATATATTGTTAAATCAAAATATCAATGTTGAAACTGTAAAGAGAATAAATTTCTAAAATGTATATGCAGTTCGATAAATTAACCGTTGGAATAAATTTTATTTCAATGGAAAAACAATCGTTCCACATAGATCTTAAAATTAATCCTGTCGATATAAAACATGAAAGCTCGTTTTCACTTTTGACGGATATTTTTTACACCTGTGTTTCTTCCATTTCCAAGCATAAAAATGATCAATTTTCGACAGTAAGTCGAAAAACTATCGTAAATGCTGTAAATCGACTACGAAGACAAATAATCTGTCGACTATAGCAAATCCTATCCGAGCATTCTTCGAGCATATGAAGCTATCCTCGTGAATAAAAGTTCGTGCCAATGGCTGCATATTACCATCGTTGGAAACGTAAGTTAAAAAAATGTCACGTACAGGGTAAACGATGGTGTTGCGTTTCACGAAACATGACCAGTCGGCGGGAAAAGTGAAAAGGCGCTCACGCGTGAGTACTACTTACACACTTTTCCTACCAGATAACATCGCCAAGTTTGCGAGATGTATAGATTGCAAATAAGCCATTGTTCGCGGAGTTACGAAGACACGTCATTCTCAAACAAAAGCCTTTGATAAACAAATTGAAGACCTTGGCGCAGAAACCGGATAACCGCAGATTTTGAAAGTTGTGAGAAACTGAATAAAATTGAATTAAATACGACTTGTTTAAGCAGTCGCGCTCGTATCTTGCTTTTAGAAAGGTATAATGCGACAAATGATATCAGAAATGATGTTCCTTACATTCTTGAAAAATGTACCTAGGAAATTTGTTCCGATACTTGGACTTGCCTGGTTCTTGTACCAAAATGTTGGGTCTTTGAAATGGAATATTTTATTTCGTCGCGTCTTTCCTTTGCTTCGCTTTCTTTCGTCTTCCAGTTTCGTCGATAGACCACTGACATCCGGCTGATCCTCTCTCGTTGCCACATATTTCCTTTCCAATGACTTTTACGACACTTGTTCATCCTGAGATATTTTGAATCGATGAGAAGAAAGACACGCAATTAACAGAATACACAAAATGTTTACTAAGCGTTCGAAATGCATTGGCTGACAGATAAACGTTACATTAACGCTATATTTTAAAACAAAAATCACATCTTCCCAAAGGTTACACTGCGTAGCTACAAAAACTGTTATGAACGCATTGGACTTGTCTAATTCTTCTACCAACCAATCGGCAATGTCTAAAACTTCAACAAGTACAATTTTTCTAAAAGGTGGATTTGCCTGGCTTTTACACCAGGATCTTCAACTGTAGAAACGAAACTTGAACTAAAAAATGATAGATCGAATGTAAAATTTTGTGCAATTTAATGCCGAAGATCTTAGAGATAGCTAATAAGTTGCACATAATTGTTTTACTGTTATTAACCTGTTCGGGTTCTCATTTTCCAGTAGACACAGTGAATCACATTGTTCGTAGCTCTCTTTTAATTTGATCATTTCAAAGAATCTATATTTTTGTAGAAAACTCGTACACTACAAACCTGTGTATTTTATTATTATGTAACATTAATTTTCTCATATTATGAGCAATATGCTTTGTCGCGTTGAAAATAATTTTTCAATCATAGTTGCGTTCCACTCAGCTAGCAAATAATCTCATAAAATCTTCGGATAATTTACTTTGTTCGTAATTTCATCTATAAAAAATAAACCCCAGACGCCATGAGAAGTCACGCAGCTCCATACCATAACGCAAGCACCTCCGTACATTACTTTAAACGGTTTCTTCCGGGCTCTACTCAGTCGCTAAAACCTTCTCCTCTTAAAATTGTTCGACAGCTTTTTGCACTCACAATTTCATTACAGCATTAAACGGATATGTACTGTACACTTTTCGTCCGTATGGTGTTGCATTCTTTTTTATTTCTTAACAACTGCTCTTTCTTGTCAAGCGATAACGCTATCGAAGAATGTAAATAAACTGAACTACGTATTTCGTTATCGAGATACAAAAGATATATTAAAATAATGCAGTGCTGTGAATAAATTATAAATTCAAACACATTTCCTGCATTTTTTCTTCGATATTTCCAAGAAAGCGCTGATCGTGTCTGGATACGATAAGCGAAATTGTTTTTGTAAAGTGTAGATTGAACGCTATGGGATATCAGAAGATATCACATGACAAATTATTGCTTCTCGTAATCGAAATAGAAGAAAAGAAAACAGTTTTTCAGAAAGACAATGCTCTTATTCACACAGCTGCCATTACCAAAACGTGGTTTCAGGATTGCGGAATAGAATTATTATCAGACCAAAATCGAGTCCCGAGTTGAATCTTTCTAGCGAGAAAAATTTACAATCAGGAGAAGACACCTATAGAAAATATTGTTGATCTTTGGAAAAAGAATAAAATAAGGAAAATAAGGAATATGGAAAATAAGAATATAAGGAAACTCTAAATAAGTTAGGGGATAGTGTATCTAACAGATTAATAAAAGTAATCGGAGATGAAGAAAAATCCATTAAATATCGAATGAAAACGTAAGAAAATTAACATTGAGTTTAGATTTGTTCATAACCAGGAACACAGCTTTAAAATAAAATTAAATTTTTTCCAGACGTCTTGTATCATATTATAATATGATATTATATAAAAGAATTTTTTAATTCTTGTTTTAATATCATGAAACATCTAAAAATAAGGTTGAGTTTATAATTATTCACGGCACTGTATATATTTTATAAAAGTTTATCACACAAACGAGCAACATAAGAAATGTTTTCACGACTTAAAAACAAATAGATATTTCAATTTCTTCAAACTTAAATTCAAAATAAAATTCTACATTCTATTGATAAAGAAAACGTTAAACAAATCCTTAAAATTCCCTGTCGTAGCCGGCAGCGGAAAATAGAATTCAATAAAGTAAATTGCTTGGAAAAAATTTGTAAATGAAATGTTACAACATTCGCAGCGTGCAAACTTGAAAGAAACCACTTCCACCAGATAAATATTTCATTATGCAATATAAAAAGAATGTCTGTTTCATTCGAAAAACAGAATAAACGGCGAGGCTTTCTAAATTGTTGCATAAATTGCTCGGCAACGAGTGCAATGCGTCTCCTTGCTGCGTAGTCAACGCATTCCAATATATCAAGCGACTGTTTGAGTAAAAGTAAATATAAAAAGAATAATAAAATAATAATAAAAAGTAAGTGTAAAACTGACTGAAAAAAGTGTCGATATCTAACATTATTTTCGGACGTTATGCCAACCGGTAAAAACGATAGATAATGAGGCGATTCGTTATTGCATTTATTCGCAATTATTTCCTGCAGAAAATCGGATGGACTACAGCTAGTTTCCATTATATTATCGACATCATTACAGTCCTGAAACTCATACAATATACGTATCGTTATACGTTGAAACTTAGACTTCCTCTACTGTTACAATATGCTTCGTACACTCGATATTAACTTGTTACGTCGATGTGCATTATCCTTTAAATATTACGACAGACACTTGCATTTCCTTGCTTTGGGAAAGAATTTAAAGTAGTATTTCCTTAACACGTCGAGTCAAAAAGCTTTAGGTCAATTGTCATCTGCAATGTGGATAAAAGACTATCTAACGTAGCGTAAGGTACCAAATTTGGTCGAAAGCTTTCTAGCATTTATCCAAAACTGAATCAATTTTTTAATTTGATAGAATTCGTATAATTGCAATGAGCGCTTGGTAACGAAGATTTGTAATCGATGTTTTATAAAAATTCATACTAATGGAGTAACAAATATATAGAGTAAAGGATGCGCTTTTCAGTTGATAAAAAGCGTGTTCCTAATTTTGTTCCCCTAACTTTAATAAGAAAATGTTTATATTATTCGCTTTTTATGCGCTCCAAATATGTTTCATTATAAAACTATATACATAAGACCAGTCTTTTAATACAAATTTTTTAGTTAGCTATAAACACAGCGTACATGTGCACAACTCATAGCATCATCTGAAACACGCGATGCGCCTAATCCACTGTTCTACCTTCGGATCGTTCGAAAATTGATCGTCAGCTATGAAACAGGCCACATTTTGATCTCCTTCGCTTTCACTCGATGACTCTATTCCGAATTCTTTTGTGAAAAACGTATTCGTAATTTCTTCCCCGGGTGTCTACGTAGGGGGATGGAATTAGTTAGACACAAAGGCATTTTTTAATATAATTGTCAGTTCTAATGTATAAGTAACGAAACGAGATGGCCATTTCCAAGTATGAAAATGGAAGCAATATACTACGTCTCATAAAAAATAGAGGTACGTACTTCACACACATGTAAGCAACGCACTACTCGAGAAGAAACAAAGCTTTGCAAAAGACTCTGGAAACAACAAATTTCTTTGTTTCTGCCGTCACTTAACTAGCGGCATTTCTACTTTAAATTCCAATTGCCGTTTACAGACTGCATCGCTTGACAACAAAAGATTGGTCATGGGACGACATTTGAACCACTTGTCCTAATACCTACATCGTATCACGTTATAGAGAGTTTTTAACGTAGACTTGTAATCGTGAAAATCTTTCTCTGCTGGATTGGCATGGAATTGTAGTATAAAGAACGTACCTCGTTACTGGGCAGTGAAAAAATAATAGCAACTAGTGATTTACGTATCTTTTTGTCTTATGTATATAGTCTGTCACGCGAGAGCACAATGAATGCGCGGTGTCTTCGTGAAAATTTATTTCTCACTTAAAATGCATGTAAAAGCTTCTGATGTATATACAAACTACTTATTTCCGCAAAAATGTATCAACAGATTTAGCGTACGTATAAACTTGTTAGGAAAAGATTTTTCACTCTGGACAAACGATGAATTATATAAGAGGAACTTACGAAAAACAGATGATAATACAAAACGTTCGTCGGACTAGATATCGTATAATATTTCACGGAAAGTACTTTTAAATTGAATGAATCAAACGCGCGTTTGCAGCAAATGTTACTGCTTCCCCTTTAGAGCTACGTCGTAGAAGGTAAACGTTCGAATTTTCTGGATTTGATGGCCGTAACGAGGCTACAAACTTGACCGATTTTCTCCTAAAGTTTTCTCCCTCAGAGGTATAATTAGCTAACACCCTGGCAAAGGTCAGCTAAAGCACCGCCTATCAAGTCACAACTTGGATGTAAGTCGATATCGTCCCTCCCACGCAATTTCAAACACCTTAATATCAATTAATTCCTACCTCTTGTTAGTTAACCCCATTATTCCTCATAACGTTTAGAAAAGAAATTATAGCGTAGCTGTAATCTCTACACTTTAGTTTTTACTAATTTCTCCGGCTATTTTCGATAAACTAATACAATTCTGTGCATGAACTTGTAATAGAAAAATATATTGAAATAAATAAAGATATAAATATAAGTATAAATATAAGTTTATGCTGATCCAGGTCCTCACTCTCATAGTGTTACAATACAATAGAATCGATAGGGAGCACGTTCATATATTTATAGCAAAGGACATTACCAAAAAAGTTAACCTTATAGCTCTAGCTAAAGGCTACAAGAAACATAAATAGAAATGTATTTAGAGCTTCTTTCTTTCCAGACCTTGTAATCCAAAACATAATTTATATTCAAGGGCACAATAATATGGACCTCTCCTTATTTAGAATATTTTTTGGTTTTACTAAATTCTGTTTTCTGCGTAACAGCGGTCTCCAGATCACGGATATACAAAAATAACGATGTAGAGTTTTCTCTTCAAGTAATTACTTTAACAAACATCAACGAAGTGCGTACGTCTGAAGCTCTCTATTGATCACTTTGTAATTTCTAGCCAAATGCAAAAGCGTTGAATATATGTCGAAGACTTTTTAAATTGAACAAAATTATCGTCAAATTATGAAGAGTTAAACAAAACAAGATACTTTAAATGGCGATTAAACTTCTATTTCAAGGAATTTAGCTTTCAGTAATTTGTAATTATAGTTCTACATTAATATAGGATACACTGACCCATGAACTTCATAAGCATTTAGTAATGATCAATCTCGATTTGCGCTATAGGAATCAATTTGTCTGGTGATACGAATAAGCTTTTTGGTAATATAACTTCGTATTGGTAGGTTCCATCGTATTCAAAATTACCTACTCCAAACTTTCTAACCTTCCTAAGTGCATACATTGAGGTTAGGAAATAACTTATAATTAGACTCGTGTCATTATCGCTTATCTTTTCTATATTCTGCATGAAACAAGCCGCGCTGCGTTTACGCTACTTTAAATCGTGATTAATACTTCGAAAAGCTGTGCTTAGATTTGCCAGTAATTCCATTTAATACCCTATATCGGTAGTATATCGGTATATTAATATCAGTATGTTGATATTAATAACATATTGATATTATTTATTCGTTATATCAGTATCAGTGCATTAATACCCTTAATATAACAATATATAATATCTTCTTATTATTAATACTGTATATCGGCATTGGCAACTTCTTTACCAAAAAGGGCGTCTCAAATGATCAGGCGTCAAATGATTCGCTTATGACAAAGGGAATCTTAGTCTGATTGAGGTTAGGTTGGAGTTTGGTTAAGTACATACATCGAGGTTAGGAAATAACTTATAATTAGACTCGTGTCATTATCGCTTATCTTTTCTATATTCTGCATGAAACAAGCCGCGCTGCGTTTACGCTACTTTAAATCGTGATTAATACTTCGAAAAGCTGTGCTTAGGTTTGCCAGTAATTCCATTTAATACCCTATATCGGTAGTATATCGGTATATTAATATCAGTATGTTGATATTAATAACATATTGATATTATTTATTCGGTATATCAGTATCAGCGCTTTAATGCCCTTAATATAACAATATATAATATCTTATTATTATTAATACTCTATGTCGGCATTGGCAACTTCTTTACCAAAAAGGGCGTCTCAAATGATCAGGCGTCAAATGATTCGCTTATGACAAAGGGAATCTTAGTCTGATTGAGGTTAGGTTGGAGTTTGGTTAAGTACACACGTTGAGGTTAGGAAATAACTTATAATTAGACTCGTGTCATTATCGCTTATCTTTTCTATATTCTGCATGAAACAAGCCGCGCTGCGTTTACGCTACTTTAAATCGTGATTAATACTTCGAAAAGTTGTGCATAGATTTGTCAGTAATACCATTTAACCATTTGAGTTTCAAGCAACGCGATCGCGCTGTTTACATTTTATGTCGAAAAGTCCCAGTACATTTGAACTCTACGGACGACTGACGGTATTTTGTATTTCATAGTTATCTCCTTAATAATTTTTATTGAACAAAACTTGAAATATTTATAAACTAATAGTACATATATATAATAATATAAATGTGTTTCATAAAATAACAAATATGACGAGCATTATTGCGCCGCTTGATTCTCTTCGCAATCGATTAAAACAAGCGCTGTCGCACTGTTCAGGATTTTTCGACCCTGTTTTTTCAAAGAATCAAACGGTTAATACCTTATAGTATATCGGTATATTAATATCAGTATGCTGACATTAATAACATATCGATATTATTTATTCGGTATATCAGTATCAGTGCATTAATACCCTTAATATAACAATATATAATATCTTCTTATTATTAATACTGTATATCGGCATTGGCAACTTCTTTGCCAAAAAGGGCGTCTCAAATAATTAACTTATGACAAAGGGACCATTTATCGGCGTGGAAGTTGTAAGCAAATGGTACAATACGTATTTATCATAATCGAATTCATTGATATAAAAGTCTACTTACAAATTTAAGCACGTTTCGTGCAACCATCTTTCAAAGCCACTTACCAAGGTAAATCTGGCGCCGTAGCGGGCACTTTAAAATGCATTGCGAAAACTTGGGCGTCTGCGAGCCCTTTGTTACCAATCCCTGCTCTATATAACAGTAACAAAACGATAACGTCTCTCGATAAATCGTATTAACAACGATACCAAAAATCATCAGAAATGAGACAATTTCCTGCTAATATAGAAGCTGGAAAGAAGCAGAAAGAAATGAAATTTCAGAACTACCTGACAACGGTGGCAAAATCACTGACCGCAGTAGCTGTCTATAGGAATAAGCAAACCGAAACTCTATCCGTTGCGTGTAACGATCATTCGAGTGCGTTCCGCGCGAAAGGACGGCTGTTCATCGATCACGCGCAGCTGCCGCCATAGCGCGAAAAATAGAGCCCGAGACATATGCCTCTTCTATCGTTTTGCCGGCGCCAGAGCGTTGTCGGGGCAAATATATTTTCAGTATCAGTCTCCAGGGCTGCGTGTCACAGGAGGTACGCCAGCCTGGAAACTCCACGCAATGCAAATTCGGCCACAGCAATCGAATTCTCAGAAATTTTGCCGGACGACCGTGCGTGGAATTAAATTTCGACCCTGGTCCGCGACACGCTATCGATACATGCCCTTTCTCTCTCTCTCTCTCTCTCTTTTTCTCTCTCGCCACACTTCTTGCAGTGAGCCTGTCGACGTTCCCGTTTTATTCCGAGTGTCGCGCAGAGCGAAGAGCGCTTATCCTTCTTCTTCCTCTTCTCCCGGCCAGAGAAGGTATATATTTTACGGGATCAGGAAGGGTGGACACGTCGGCCTAAAAGAGCCCAGCTACTTTCCATAGCAGGCGGCAACAAGATCGGGTTTCGAGCCGGAGCAAGACAGAGCGGCCGGAAGAAAGGGCGGAAGAAAGAAGAGACAGTCTGGCCACGGAAGAAGGAAATATGGAGGAGAGGCAGACAGAAATGGAGTTAAAAAGGTAGAAAGAAAACTCAGTCGGGCGGAAAGCAGAGGTAAGAAACGCGGAAAAAAGGGCTGGGAGAGGGTGGAAAGTAAACGCGGAGGATGTGGGGTCGGAGATGGGAGAAACCGGAAGATACACTGTGTGTAAAAAAAAATGGGGGGAACGAGGGAGATATGGATGAAGAAGATAGAAAGAGGGTGAGTGATGAAGCCACCTTGGGCTTCGGGGTATCGCAAAGAGCAAATTTCTACTGCCATTCCTGTCACTTCCGGACACGGAAACTCTGTCCGGAGTTCTCTCTTTAAGCGGGCAGCAGATGTTCTCTACGACATTCGCGCGCACCAGAACTTCTCTTCGAAGAGGAAAATGTGCTTAACTAGCCGTCACCACCCGATGCTGTCCGCCATTTCGACTGTCTCTTCCTCTCTCTCTCTCTCTCTCGTTTCCCTCCTGACCCTAAACAAATGATTCACTTCTGAACATCTCCGATGCAGGAACCCTATGAAACTGAGTTTGACGAACTCTTTCTTTACCGTGCTGCAACCTCCTTTATCTAACGAACTTTATATTCACGCGTTACTCAAGAAGTAAACTCTGAGAGATTTAAAGAACACGAGAACTTTGACCGTAGAAACGACACCAAAATCGTGAAAGTTGGCGGATTAATCGTTCATTTCATTGAGATTTGGTGATATGAGAATTTTTATTGTCATGTTTATCATATACAATTATAATTATTTAGTAATTTCGAATAGTATGAACAGAAACATTGTAAGACAGCCTTGTGTATCGATAAATAGATTTAAATAGATTGTTGTTAAATGTAGTTCAATACAGGATTGACAATAGAACATTTAAAACGATGCAACGCAGAAACTTACATCGAGGAATTGAAGAAGAATTTCTAATTCTTATAGCAATATCTTCAATCGCATAATTTGAACATATAATCATGGAGATAAGACGGCTGCCAGTACATAGCATCCCACACCTATGTCTATTGTCCAAGTACATCCTCATTGTCGTAACCATATTCACGTAGGCTCAGTTTTCGCCTAAGATATTTTACTTCATTGTTATCTTATTTTTACTTGAATAAAATACTATGCAAAACTAACGTTCAATCCTATGACTGATAACGTTTCGACAAGTCGACAACAGCTATCATCCAGGTCTACCAAGATGTAGGAAAACTATGCAGACATTTCCAGAAACTTTCAGTAGCTACTGCACCTTTTCATCGCCAAACTGCGAACGTTCGTGCAACTTTACGTTCTTATGGACATAATTAAAGAAATGGGATTTAAATAAAAATTTGTTTCGTGCACTAAACATCACAATAAGTGTTCTACTTTAAATATCGTATATATTCTCGCATATTATATTAAGGAATTTTAAGTTTCGCAAAACTGCATAAACATCCGCTGTCTATTTATCGCGTTCTAATCCCAAATACTGAAATTATTTGTTGCACACCATTTAGAAATTTCCACGCAAAACGTTTTAATACAAGTTTTTTTGTGCTGTTTTTATACAATCGCATACACGACTTGAACCTTTATACTCATAAAAACCAGCCAGCCGAGTGATCGACTGGGTAGCGCAAGGTTTATCAGCATTTAAGTACGAAATAAACTCCAAACAGAATCGATAAATTTCCTGCCATAAAATATTATGTGCCGTCCATACAGTTGCTTTCCACCCTCCCTGGAAACTTCCTGGGACACCCCAATAACCACCAATCACATGTTTCCATTTACCGCTTCTGTGCCTCATCTTATACGAGTTCGACCAGTCGATAATCAGCGGAATGTAGAGTATGTAAAAAAGTAAGTACAAGGCAGAATCGAAGACTTTGGTGCGAAAACCGGACGAGTGCAGATTTTACAATATAATATTTTCGGGTTTAGAAAGGCAATAATATGACGAATGATACAGGAAATTGTTGAGGTTGAGGTTGACTGATTGAAGAACGAGTGGATGAATTTGTAATAGAAAAGTATATTGAAATAATTAAAGGTATAAGTATAAGTTTATGCTGATTCAGATCCTTACTCTCTTAGTGTTAATAGACAATGGAATGATAGGGAGCACGTTCATATATTTATAGCAAAAGGACATTACCATATTCTCGATTTTTCAATTTTTCTAGAAGGTGGACTTCCCCGATTTTTGCACCAAGGTCTTCAATTATTTGCTTAAAACCTAAGGGTTCAACATCTTAAAACTCAGTCGTAAACTTCGCACAGAATTATCTATATAATAATAATTATATTAATATTATAAGATATTATCCTCTTGCATATTATTTTTCTTTTTTTTAATTATCGAGCGTATTACAATTAATTCTCGTTTAGAATCACAAGCAGTTAGATACAATAACATGAAAAGTAATTTTAAATTACTTGCAGTTGGCTTTTATGCGAGCGAATGTTCTATTTTAGTTGAATGTTAATCTATCGTTGGAGCGTTGTGTCCTTTTATTCTACATATGTGTTCCGCGCTGTTCAAAAGTGTATTATATCTTTTGAAAAAGTGTGATATTTCTCTTTCATTGGTTACGTAGCAAGGAGCGTTCGTGATTGTTTTTAACGTTTTGAATTGAAATCGTTGAAGGATTTCTATGTTACAATCGCTCGCTGCTCACCACGGTCGAATTTCGTAGGTCTAAATGGATTTTGATATTGCTTTGTAGAGCAATACTATGCTCTCTAAGCCTTAGCTCAATTATCTGCCAACATTTGGTAGAACTTTTTGACTTGTACCTTCAGCTGCTTACACTTTGCTTTAACGTGTTGCTTCCATGTTATTCTCCTATCGAGTAACATGTCCAGATACGTAAGTCTGTCATGGGTTGGAATTGCAGTATTATTTATAGCCACTGGTGGGTAGCATGTTACGAGACACAGTTAGTCTTTAGTATAACAAAAGGATGAGGAAATATCGAGTAATTTAAAATTAGCAAGAAAAAATATGAAACAACGAGAAAATTATTCGATTAGAAAATGATGGTAGAATTATTTCAGAGTCAGCGAGGAGATATTATAGACAATGCCAGACAATTTTCTTTTATTATCATTTTTGAGTGTCTATTGCCATAAAAAATAAATTACAAATTCCTGATTTTTCTTCATATTAAATTACATAATTAATCTGCAAACTTGTGTAAAGCCATTCAAGATGTCGAATATAAGAGGATACAATAGAAACAGGCTTACAGTAAATACGAATTATTACAAGTTGAATTACGAATCACAGATGACGACTGTGAACTAAACGTACAGGAAAAAATAAATTTTTAAAAAAGCGAGTATGAGGGGAAACACAAAACTAAGCTATTCTAAGAATTAAATGCTATTGTACAAAAATATCGCGAGTCTGGGTTAAGTAAATGTATTCAATGATTCCAATGAAAAAATCTAAGATTCTTAATAGATGCACCTTGGTATGTTACCAACGAAACAATACATCGCGACATTAAGATACCTACAGTTAAAGAAGAAACATCCAAATTCAGTAATAGATATAACATAAGAGTTAACAACCACCAAAACTCATTAGTTACTTAATTACTTGACACGACGGATTAGATCCGCAGGCTAGAAAGACATTACCCTCTAGATTTAAACGTTAGATTCAGCTAGAATCAAATATACGATAATCATTTATTATTATTCACGTTATAGTACCACACCAAAATAATTTACTTATAATTCTCAATGAGAATTGATTGTAAAATTCTTCCAAATAAAAAAATAGTAAATGTAAATGTAAAGAGTATAATATTGAATTAATTCAGTGAGGGTCAATTTGATCCTCTGACTTGGTTAAGTAAAAAATTTCGATCGCGCTACAAATTGATGCACACAAAATACGATAGAATTTAGAAAGATTTGCATTTCGAAAATAACAACGGGTTTGATGAAAGGATACTTTTAATTACAATTATACCAAAGTAGAACCGATTGAAAATAAGCGCAGCACAGAAAAACAGAAGAACGTGAAAAAGTTCGCGCTATGCGTTGTTTTAACTAAAAGAAAACAATATCTCCTGAGGAGTATTGCAAGAATGTGGAGAAGCTGAATGTGACAAATAAAAGAAGGCATCCAATCCTGACAAATAGGAAACGTATCGTTCACCAGCATGAAAATTCCAGATCACGTTTGTCTTCGATGACCAGACAGAAATAGAATGAATTCCGTTGGGAAATTTTGTCCAAACCTAATATCACTCAACAAAGATACTTGCTAAGGCTGCACAATTTCGAATTTTTATCTATTCCCATCGCAATAATAATTTCACTCGTTCGATACCAAGACGGTGATTTGCAAGTTTCCACTTTTTGATACATACAACGAACAAAGAAAAATTAGATACGCGTGTAACGCGAGAAATGTAATTGTTATTAAATGAACGCATATACGAATGAACAAATTAAATGAACTTTGGTGATATCGCACAAAAGAGACTCGAACAGATCGTCCAATTTTTTTTTATTATTTAATTTGTATTTTACAATTTGTCCAGCTGAACATTTGGTAAATTTTTCTAACTTAATTGCTAAATAACATGTGGATGGCTGCCCCCAACACGATACCATCTTCGAGTTTGACTATTTTATTTCCTTAGTGAGGTCAGTGGGGTGTTCTCAGATCGTCAAATGTACTATACATTTCATCGCTGTTGTCACAAAGCCATAAATTAGCGATAAAAAAAACCACGGGGGCTTAACGAACATCCTGCAGGTCATGGAAACAGCAACGTAGACAGTGTTCCAGGATCAAAAGACAGTAAAAGCATGGCCACCTCTAACTTGGGCCGCGGCGACACTCCCTCCATAAGAGCCAAACCCATAGTATTGGATTGGCAATTAAGTAATTGCGGATGTGTTCATTAGGTGGTATTAACAAAATCCGCAACCACTTAGTTGCCAACCTAATATATAAACCTTCCCAAAATCAGCTCTCGACATTCTCTTTTCCAACATTCTTAACCGTCACTGTTAAATTCACATAACAAACTCTGCTAGCATATCTAAAATCTAAATTTTTCTTACCTTGCTCGTGAAACCTTTAAACCTACGCGAAATCATTGGAAGGACGCGAAGAAACGACAAGTGATTTTTTAATATCACCACTCCCGTGTCTTCGAAGTGACACTGTCATAGATGTCGTCGGTGTAAATTTCGTCTGGAATTTCCTAATATTATATGACAAATAAATAACCAGGAAATCTCGAGAATAAAAATAGATCGCAAGAGAATAAAAATAGATCGTCGCGGAAAAAACTGCAGGCATCTTCGCGCTACGAAAAATCTCATCTCAGCAACGATAGTTTCTTCCACGCCACCAGCTTATGTTCAGTGGCGTTCAAGACAACTCCAGTCTGCTATAACAGAATAAGCCAGCTTTGTCCGCTGGTGCGGTGTACTTTCTCGTTTGATTAAGTGTTAAACTTCAAAGCAGATCGGGAACGAGGCATGTCACGAACATTCGTAGGTGCACGGTGCGGTGTAATTAAAAGGCCGACTCGAAAAGAGCATAAATGTTGGAGCGCGGCAAGAGTGACCCCTTTTTCCATCGCAGAGTCATAGCTCGGGTTAGCAAAAATTATGCGTATCAAGCGTAATCGGGCGTGGAAAGGGGAACGGGGGCTAACAGTAGGTTAGCACTCGCTTTTTGCGACCCTCGTACTCCGAGACCCTAAACAAAGCTCTCGAGCGGCAACCCTTCCTCGAGCTTAATCAAGTTTGCTCGTAACTAAAGGTTACGAGCGCATACTTCGAACGTTCAAAATGGAAAGTAGCTTTCAAATATCGCCGTCACCCTAATTTTTACGCAAATACTTTGAGGAACGTTTAATCTACGATGAACAGCGCATAAACGTCGTATAGCGTGTCGTTGAGTGGCTATCGTGCGTAAAACGACGATCTCTAGAGAGCATTCGTCGTTGGATCTTCAAATGAGAATTGCGCTAATTATGTTTGCACGCAATAGCCGTAATATCAAGAGTATTTACAATGTGAAACTATGTTACAGCACTATGTAAGTATATGTATGTATAACGCTATACGTACGTATACAACTATGTATGTGCATATTGCGTATATGTTTGAAATGTGTATATGTTTAAAATTGTATAAAGTTAGTTATAAAATTAGTTATTTATATAGAACTATGTGTATATCATATAGAACAAGTAAACGCATAGGTAAATATATTCTCGTCTCTGGAGAATTAATTATGTTTGTTGGTTAGAAGATGGTATAAACAGAGTATAATGCAAAAAGAATATCGTGTACCAAATGTTTGAATAAATATTATTACAATATTCTTATGTATGAGTACATACGTGTATTATATTATAGGATTGATGTGTACGAAAATGTCAAACGCTTTATGCAACACATGACTAGAATTAACTTAAAGATCGAGGGGCAAAGACACAATATCTACGAGTAAGTGTCATCTATTAGCGATCGATTTAAACAATAGAATACATACAACATTTATAATTTAGAATTTAGCATTTTACAATTTGTAATGTATATTTTATATACTGTTTACGAAACAAAACACACACACAAATATAGATTCATATCCAAACAAACAATAACAATATCCAAACAAAGAATAATTTGGAACATGAAATTCACTGGGACTTTAAAACACGGGACATATGCAAGAAGTCATATTTTATGTAAAATTGTTAAATACACCATACAATCGGGGGCCAGCTTCTAGATCAATGAATCGTGCCGCGAAATTAATTTGACGTGAGAACACGGTCGAGAGGAGTTCCCTACGCCATCGTATTCATGTCGCAACAGTTAGTTTATTACACACTCCGCGCCTCTCTTTCTACATCGAATTTTCCAGCCGAACATCTCGTTTTTCACTACGACACTCCACACTTTCGATCGATTTCACGTTCATCCGATAACCAATGACAACCGAATCTTTCGAATTCCAATATCTTCACCCACCGAAACTTTACCAATTTTCACCTTTTCTAAAAAAAAAAAAAAAACTGTTGCTCTAAATAACAACCTAAACGTATGCATTGTTACGCAAATACTTCGATCGTTTCTTTTATTAAAATTCAAACCAAACTTTTTGCTGTATGAAATTAATGCTTCGGTAGAGTAAGCTGGCCAAATTTCCTCCACCGAGGGCTTTTTTAATATACATCGAAAACAAATCGATCGTTTAACTTGACAAAATTTGTATAATTACATCGAACGCTTGGTAACGAAGATCTGTAATCGATGTTTTGTAAAAGTTTATACAAACGGATAGTTGACATATCACGTGTTCCTAATTTCGTCCCCTTTCTTTCTAAAACTATATATATAAAATACATATTTTTATTATTTATATTATATTTTTTTATTATATATTTATATATATATTTTTATATATATAATTTTTATATATATAATTATATATATAATTATATATTATATATATAATTACATATATATTTTTTTTATTATTTAATTTGTACTTTACAATTTGTCCAACTGGACATTTGGTAAATGTATGGCATATATGTGCACGGCTCATGGAAGCAGGCGGTTCACCTAACCCATTTTTCTGTCCTCGCATCGTTCCAAAATTGATCGTCACGGACATTTTGATCTTCTTCGCTTTCGCTCGACGGACTCTATTTCGAATTTCTTTCTCAAAAAACGCGGTCCTAATTTCGTCCTCGGGTATCTACGTACAGAGAGACGTAATTAGGTAAGAAAGATATCTTTTAATATAATTGACAATTCTAATGGATAACTGACAGTACGAGATGGCCACTCTGCAGTATGAAAATAGAAGCAATATATTACATGTCACCAAAAATAGATGCTAAAATTACGCACTTCGGATGTTGAAATACGACTTCGAATACTGAGAGATAAGGTGATGTTCTAGTCGGGCAAAAACAGAACGTTGCAGAAGACTCTGGAAACGAGGAATTTCTTTGTTTTTGCCGTCACTTTACTAACAGCGTTTCTATCTTAAATTCCAATTGCCGTTTACAGACTGCATCACTTGACAACAAAAGATTGATCAGCGGACGAAACTTAGCCCACTTGCCTTATAATCGCGATAGTCGAGTCGCATTACGATGTTGATGAAACTTCAAAGTGTTTTATGTATATAAGACACATAGCTGATATATTCGTAAAGAGTTTTCACGAATATCTGAATATTTTCATGAAAGACTGTATAACGTAACTACGAGATTACGGTTTGAATGTAGATTTATCTATAGATCTGTTAACACTAGAACTACCACACCAGCCAAATTGACTGGTTTTACAATTTTATTTTAAAATTCCTACTTCGTGTTATATCTTTTTTCCGCAATGATGTAATGACTTTCGCAATGATAACTAAAAGAATAATATAGTGAATTTTATTTTGTTTTTTATGTATTCAAACTCAAAATAATTTCGTATCAAGGCTACTTATACCAATAGCAGTCAAAATGACTGGTACTTGTCGAAGTGTAAAAGGATCCTGCAATCTGTTTATCGAGCCCCAATTAACCAGTTTCCTCGTTTTGTACAACTTGCCACACGTTTTTCCAATTCTTACTGCGTATCATTCGATATGATGATATCAGTTATCAAGAAAATTCCAGATCGATGGCTGGATGCTAACGCTAGAAATACCACATCAGTCAAAATAGCTGCTTCTACCATTTTATAAATATGTCAACCCTCGTTTAGGGATCATGCTCGCAGATGGATTAAAAATACCAAAAATGTACTACATAACAGTGAATTCAAATATTCAAGAAAAATATTCTATTATTGCGTATTTTTTAAAGACCAGTCATTTTGACCGGTTTCGGTAGAAATAGCTTCGTGTTAACTATCGGCAGTTCTAGTGTTAATACTTGAAAAACAGTGAATCATATTAGTCGATCTTTTTATGGCTACATTTTATGGCTAATTAACGGATAAATTGGCGGCCGCGTAAGCCCGTATTTTAACGCAGACCTACGTTTCTGTGCAACACGCTATAGCAATTTCAAGTTAACGCGGATGCGATTAGAAAAATAATTTTCTAAATACCGTCGGCCCCGTCAGCCATGAATATTCATAGGCAAATTAAACGACGAATCGAACGACGATAACAAAAATTGACCACCCTCGAGAATTTAATTAATTCTGTATCGAGATAAACTGTACATTCGTTGCCTTACCGAAACGTTACACGCCACGAAAGGACGTACACGTACTACGTTTTCAAGTATACCGTGGTATAGATACAAAGCGTAATCTCGGTCTAAGCCACGGTAAGAACCAGCCAGGACCAAGTGATAATGTCTAAAACCGAAGAATTAAAGCACTGTCGCCGAAACGCAACAAATCCTGTTCGCCAACACGTAAGTACACCGCGCTATTGTAATTCGTTGTCAACGAAGGAAATTGGAACAGCTTCTTCCTATTTTGCTCGTATTTTATCGAGCTTAAAACGGTGTGTCTTCGTGAATGGAATTTTAAATTCGAGAAACGTGGATTAATTTACGTGACTGTTACTAATTGCTTGGCACGATAGATTGATTGGTTTATGGGCAACTGGGCAATTTAGCGAGACAAGAGAGAACTTGACGCTTCGAAGGAAATTATTTTCCTTTCGCATTTGACATATTTCTTTTCTGTTGTGAAAACATGACGCGGAACTTTCTTCGTTGTCTGATGGTTGAGTTAAAAATATGCTATATTCGATGGTATATATGATGATATATCGTTGATACCCTGTCGTTGAATAAAGTAAGTCAGGTGAACTAATTGATTCTAGTGTGAAATTGAAATACAGTTGAATAATCAGCGTACGATTAATTATGAGCCACTTGTTTTTGTCATATACTTAGGTGCAATTTTATATGCAATTTTCCTTGTTTCGTTTGTATGAAAAGTTTGAGCAAATAGAAATGCATAAACAATCCAACAGCATTTTCCATAGTACGCCAATTGTTGTTTCCTTGTTAGATTTTAATTCCTTTTGATTCGGGTAAAATTTTTAAGCGTCTTTACTAAAAATATTTGTCATATTTAACTAAAAACAAGGAGAATTTTTAGAAAATATTGATTATAAATGGTCGACTATGTATATCACTGTATTACTCATTAAAATTATCTCTAATTACGATTTAATTGCCTACAGCTGATATTCGATTATTGGAAAACATCTAATACAAGAAGATTAGAAAAGAGAGCTAGAGAATTGGAGAAGATAAAATGATTATTATACATTAAATTGGCAATAAGAATCTTATTCAACATCGGGATAAGAAGGATTTCAAGCAACGCTGGTTAGAGTCTATGTCTGATGCATTCTTGAAATACGTACATAGGATATTCCAGTACACAAATTCTTAGAATGCTTGAAATTTTATCACGGAGAACAACAATGTGATCTAAAATTATTTTTGCACTGATAATAGAAACACCGCGTATAATTTTTATATTCCGCGTTAAATTAAATACAATTAAATACTTTGTTCGCGAATCGGGCAAATGTAACTGTTGCATACTGTAAAAAGCGCCGTAATAAATGTTTACAATTTTCACAAGTATAAATAAATGCAAAGTAATTCAAGATAATCAGAAAACACAACAAATCTTGAAACACGTATGTCACAGATTATGTTTTCATAACCACAATCCAATGCTACATCCATCGATTTTATCTAAAACGCTATGTATTGGGTTGGCAACTAAGCGATTGCGGCTTTTGTCATTAGGCGATAATGACAAAATCCGCAATCACTTAGTTGTCAACCCAATATTCTACGAATCAAGCTTTTGCGAATATTTTATTTCAGAGTACTCCATTAATTTAGCGATACATTGTACGTATTTCGCGCAAATTATGAAAACAAAATGACCGCAATTGTATGCTCGTTATTGTATACTTACGGAATTGAAGAGCGCTCGTAAAAATCACTGCAAGTGCCAAGAAGCAAGATTTTCAGGAGGAACGAGAGCTCATACATCAACGTAGTCCAAATTTATAACAAAGAAAAGTGTATCTGTAGGAAACCTCGTACGTGCTAACTGTTAGTTGTAAAGAAAACTCAATGTTCATGTTCGTACATTTAGACAGATGGCATAACCAAATTCCAAAAAAACGATTAACTACTATTAAGAATCGATTAAAACTATTAAGAATCGAAAATTTCTTACAGACAACATTGTAAGTGCAAAAATTTACAAATGTTGTTTTTTTATCGTATAATGTCATATAATGGGAAAAGTGCACAGAATTTAAGAGTTTGTAAATAATTACTAATAGTGTTAAAAAAATATCACCTCCTTACAAAGCAATGTAAGTTCAAACATACGGATATTAAATATGGTTAATTTTCTAACAATTCTTACGAACGTTATAAACGTTACAAAATGTACATTTGTAACAAAAATAAAATATATTTTTTGTTTTTATGTAAGTTATCTAGGAACAAACAGAATTTTAACGCGAATTTGAGCGAATGGCACATTTAGTTTTCTCTGCAACTAAGAGGTGACATATATAGATTTTTCTATAAATACAATACTTTTTCTGACGAATCTATATTAATGCAAAAAATAAAAAATATTGTGATACACTTAATACTTATTGTACGCTTAAGACTTTGTACTAATTAAAACAAATAGAATTTGGAAAATAATTTTAAATCAAAGAAGCTTTCCCTTGCTCCTAAAAAATTTAATGTTTGGCATTTACAACGCTGTCTACAAGAAATTTCCAATTAACTGTGAGTATAAGCGCTTGTTGACGCTTATATTTTTTCAATACAGGCGACGTTGTAACACCATCTTCTGATATTATTAATAAGGGTCATTATCGATTATGTTAAGGCATATTAAGAGCATTAATTATTAAACTATTGAGAAAGGGAAATTGCACTGAGATTCTGTACCGCGGTATTCTCATTAGCATGTAGACAATTTTCCAATAGAAAGATAAAATTCTACAATTTTCACACTTACAGTGTCTTCTACGAACACTCTTCAATTACTATACATTTGTTAAGGTAACGCTATTTTCTCTCAGTACATATAATTAACGCCGATAAAATTTGCAGAATCATCAGGCAACGAAGAATCATACGTTGCACAATTGAAATTTCCTTCTTCGCTGTACATTTCCTACAATATCGAAACGCACATTCAATTACTATATGACTAATTAAATTACACATGACGATACCAAACGTAAATTGAATATTAAAGGTAAAGTCACAGCTTCAAAGGACTATCAACCGCAAATTAATTCATACAACATCATTAACTATCGTGCCATTTCTAAATGGCGTAATAATAAGCACAGACATAATATACATAATTCGTTGGTCGGACGCAAATTAAACAATCTCTCTAGATAAACGTCATTGTTTAAATATCCATCAACAACGACAGCGATATCACCGTGAAATTAATTAAAACAGCAATTCATTTCTTCGGATCTTTGTTAAGAATAACTATTGGCAGCGTCATGTCCTCGCGATAATTTGACTTTCGAACCGATACCGACGCAAGTCATTCATTCGGACGTCACGGCGAATCATCGAGGGAAATGAACTGTAATCGAAAAAAGGAAAGTGAATGGGCAGCAAGACTGTTCGGAGATGTCGGTCGCGGTCCGCGAAAGACAAAGAGAATCGCTCGTATCCACGATACGGCTTGTAACCAGTACGACGACACGAGCCAGAGTGCCCTTCGTTGAATTTCCCCCGAGAAAATCACCTTACCCTCCAACCTCGATCCTTGTTCTCGTAGACAGGAATGAAATATCTATTTGCATACGAGCACAGATCTTGCTGCAGACTCGGAACTCCGCCGGCAAGGTAAATAACGATCCGAAAATCGCGCTGCGTTCGATCGACGATGCTATCGTCGTCGAGCTGTCAGCTTTTTCTAGTCGCGCGCGTATCCAGTCAGACTAAAAGCATAATGCCGCGCCGATACTCCGGTGAAATGCCACACGGTGAAAAAACAAGCGAATTTTTATTTCGCATTCGGTCCAACTATTTTCACTGCGATACAACCGAATGAACAAACTCTTGCGTAAACACGATCGATACCTTTAACCGGGTTATGTTTCTTCCTACGGATTACAAAGCGGAATTTCGTCTGGAATAATTTTATTCTGCGAAACACGAAAATTTTGTTTCACCGTTTAATCAGTCTGTCTGTAATAAAATGTAGCCAACGCGTCCGGATAAAAATGCTTTTATAATTTACCTGCCATAAATGGGGTAAGCACGGTTGACTAACTATGAGAATTCTAGTCTATCGTTTATAGTAACCAGAGAATTTTCCTTGACCGCTGATAGCTAAAATCTGCCGTCATCGATACGCATATGATATTTTTGACAACTCTTAACACTTAGCCAACCGAATAGGTAGATCTTCTCTCTGTAAAGACGAGGGAGAGATGTCCTCCCTTTTTGACTTTTGAAACGCGTTTTTATTTCTTTTCTTCTTTTTTGGTCTTACTTTTTTTTTTTTTGTTATTATCAATTATCCTTTACCTGGAATTATTCCCAATTAATTACGTCACTTTTTCTGCTTTTATAAAGTACAGTATATAATAAAATACAGCAATTAAAATTAAAGTTAATTAAAAGGTTACACTATCAGTTATGACTAAATAAAGTTATAATCGAACGATCGAAAGTTATAATCGAATAATTTGTAATTTTACATATATTTTTATACTTATAATATGTGCTTTTAATTTGATTTTATTTGCATAAACAATATGTGAGGTCGTTAAATAAAATCATTACCGCAAAATATAATTGACCACTTACATAATTTTTAGACTTCTTTGTTTTTTAAGTGGTGAATATTAGTCCTCGATACTTGAAAAAATACGCGGCGGACAGCGTACAGATTAGCGATGAAAATGTCACGTAAAATAACAAAATAAAAAAGGAATTTGAGGTGAAAAATAAAAAAAGAAAACTTTATTTTTTTTTTAACATCAATACACTTTACAATCTACTTCCGAACTCTAGGCGTGACTTTCTAAGGCTCACTCTTATGATTTTACTTTCGATCGGATCCGATTACTTTCTTTTGTCATCCCTCAACATCCCCACCGTCCATGCATTTGCTAGGCGTCCGCGATCGTTGCCACGTGCTCTTTCTTCTAGAACCTTCGGTGGAAGGACCGTTGGGATGTTGATGGTTCATTAGGCACTTCAGCGATATACATTGTCGCCGAGTGCCGCCACATCTTTATCTCTATCGTCAGTCCGTCGAATTTGAAATATGCCGGTCGTGACAAAAACATAGCTCGCTGTGGCGCGCGCGATTGGCTAAGTGTTGAGTCACTTGCGTTTTGGAACATTTGGAATAAAATTAGCCAACTATCGGGTATTAATTGTAACCGTAATTGGATACTATTTTTAACCAATTATTTGAAGCCTCGTTCAAATTGTCAAATGTGCGAATTCAAGCAACTTGAAACCATCTTGACAACGTGAACCTATTATTATTAACCTTCTGTCGGCAATATAGGTCGTTAAGGTCCAGACGATATTTTTATTATTTATTTTCTTCGACACGAAAGTGTCGGATCCCGTGGTTGTCGCATCTAAGGAAACTTACACCTGCAGGGCTTTCATTGGCAAAATATCGTTTACTTGGTTCAATTCAGTCCCGAATACCGGGAGGGTAAAATGAACACTGTGCCTTCGGCGACTCATATTGTCATCCAAGTCTTTTGCTAAGTGAGTGAATTTCTTTATATGAATATCTTTATTTTGATATGTGTACTAATCTCTTGGCGACCGTCTTAATGTCTGGTATAACTCCTATGTTTGTCACACGATAGTAAGAGATGCGGAGTCTTTCTATTTCGCCGCGAGTCTCAGATTATATTGCAATAAGAAATAATTATGCTTTTCCATGGATTAGCAAATTTCTTTATACCTTTCCCGAAGATCATAGTCTTGCGGGTAAAATCGTACAATAACTTCCTTTAGTATTTGTTTAATACAAAACTGCGTACCTTGAAACAAATTCCCATTTTGTCATAACTTCCCGTCAAATTTTTATTTTCACCGCAAAATCTCGTTTGAACATTTAGCTAAAGTGTTACGTGTATAGTAAATTAGACACCATGATAAGTACTCGGCAATTTCTTCGGATTTTTTTGAAGTCCGAAACGGCAAGAAATTGGGCCAGGGACCGAAAGACCCATAATGCCCTGTCCACGTTAGTAAAAACCGTATTGCCAACGGAGAGTTAAATTTATTAATTTGAAGTACTTACGTGTGTATATATTCTCTTTCACTTTGTGTCTCTACGCTTGTCGTCATTCATCAAATGACTTGCAACTACCCCGCTAGTGTGGTCCTGTTATTTTATTTCACTTGGAATATTGTTTCAAGTGAAACTGAGATACTATCGACTATTCTTTGACCTGATACGAAATACAAACAGATGCCAGTTACATAATGTAATGCGGTATTTCTCGTTTCCTGCTTAGTTTCATCTTATCTAACTGACTCGATACTGCACATCGCCTCTGTCCTAGAAGAAATCAGGCGATTTTCTAACAAACACAAAACCAGGGTCAAATCTCACGTAAATCATCCAGTGGGAAATTGTTATACCACTGCAGTTAGAAGGCTGAGATGAAAATATCCTTTAAATTTAATATAATTCCCTGCTTAATATAATTTTGCTCTCATCGTACAAAAAACACTACTACTGTAAATATCAACGCTCAAGTGACTCTTGGGGCCCTTGTCGCTCATAGTAACTAAAGCCACAAATCTCTTTGTACTATATATAATATACATGTCGAAGATGAGGGGACATCGGGGCCTTTCTTTTGGAATTTTTGGGAAGATCCCCAATAGTTTGGTCTACATTATTTATTATAGCTGTACTTAAATGATAAAACTTAGAGATAGTCGTTATGATTCAATCTGATTATGTTTGCCCGAGATTTGTGACAGTGGGCTTGGGCACGAGGTGACACAACTGGTAGTCGAACGTAGCCACGGTCACGGGATGAACGTTTTTACCTAACAGAGAAGTGCTAATATTGTGGGACACGCGTTGTATTAACAATCAAAGCCCGGACAGGAGCAATGTCAGCTCTACGCGGGTCTGCCTAGCAACGGCGGCTGGAATTTTGTTGGTATCCCCGGCCAATATGCAACGAACGAACGCGATCGTAAGGAGAGGAAAATTTCCATCAGTCTTTTATTCTTGCGATCGCCTTGGAAAGTTTGCACATCGTCTTTACGTGTAGTATTATACCGAGCGTTACAGCAAACGTTACTTTGTCCTTCAAAATATATTCTACGTTTAACAAAGAGTTACCCCGTTGACCGAGGATTCGTTATTGAACCTAAGAACATTATCACTAACATCTCGAGTGTTTAATCACCACGATTATTTGTCACACTTTGTAAAAATCAATATTTATACCAGTAAATATAATCTCTATTGTACAACAACGATGGCTAGTTCAAATGAAGATTCGTTACACGCCCTTAAACCTAACGATAACTTGACGTATATATTGTAGGATCTTATACTACAATTAGTTTATTTACAATAAATGGATTAAACAAATGTTGGTTAAACAAGAAACGATGGTTGTTTAACGTGAACTAATCACAATAACGTATTATAATTAAGACAACTAGATAGTTAATTTGCAACTCTCGTCACCACGGATTCAACTCTCTCTCGACAACGCTAGCAATACTATCTCGACAACGCAATTCGCACTCTCTGGTTTCTCAACTCACAATGACTGTTAATTCGTTTATCGTCCTTTAGCAACCCCTTGTCTTTTGTTTTAACCCCACCACGCACATGTTCCGCAACCGCTTGTTTATAATTCGCCCGACACCCCCTCCCCCCAGGCCCCTCGTCCACGATACTACAATATAATTTGTAAATATTATGTAGATAATAGGTACAAATCGATATGGGATTGTTGAAGTGGGTCTCACTTGTAGGAAAACTCTACATCTTCTCTAGTGTTTAGTTTTTGGCACAACGATTCTCTTTACAGCGGCTTCTTTCGTCTCTATCATAGTACCGCCGAAAGATCACCGACATACAGGCAATGTCGACGATAAAGCGCAAATGCCGACAAGCCGAAAGAATCGGAAAACCAATAGGCCTAACGGTCATCCATATATTTCAGCACCGCAGTCGTTGAAGTTCTGTTAGCCACCGGAGAGTCAAGAGTCAAGAGTTGTTAAACGAGAGTTGTCATATCACACTACTGTATTAAGTTCAAGTTAAATAGTCATCAATTCTCTGTTTAATCCACTGTAATATATCCATCTATCAATAAATTATTATATAGGATAGAAACCACTGGAAATTCTATTTTCTAACATCTCTGATAAAGAAATCCTATAATACATTCATCCACACGCTTGCTCTCTCTATTCAGAGATATAAAACCTCAACAGGGATTATAAAAGAAAGAAATTTGACTGTCTTGAATCAGCTGAAATCGAGTCGATTCTATCAAATATACCACATCTAATATTTTGAAAAAATCTTTATCCATAAAATTGACGATTCTTTCTTTACCGTTAGGCTCGACACACGTTTTAACGATAGAAAAACACGATTAGATCGAAAGATGTCTAAGGAGCGTAACAGAGTTAAGATACAAATTCCGATCATTTGGAACTCGCTTGGAACCAGGAGAAACGAAGTTGCCGTAGGACAAGGTCTTCTTCGTTCCAGGAACACGCGTAATCCCCATCATAATTTCCATTTACAACGCCTCAGCAGAAGCACGTGCTACGTGCGTTCCTATGTCCCAATGTTCTGTAATCATCCGCGTATAATATAATAAACTACAGTTTTTTTAATAATCACCACTCGTGTGTCAGACACGCAACGCATCGCGCTGAACAAAGACACGAACCTCGAAAACAAGATGGAATGTAACCAGCGATGCGCGTCTATGCTGCACCGTTCCATACTGCACAGCACTGTTATCTGCCGCCTATTGTGCTCTCCTTCCAGCAGCCTTCCATTCGTACAAATCCATGGGTTAATTAATTAGCCTCGCAGTATCGTGAAGTTGCATAAGTGAACCTTAACGTTGTAGGCACGTTGATAAGGCAGACGTCTTAATTAATGAAGAAACAATATTGCTAGCGACGCGGCGTGCCACGTTTCTTGATAGCCGATTTAATTGTATGTATCCCGGTTTACCGGCAGCTATTCATGACCAAGAGGTGCAGTCGCTGGAAACTGTCGTCTCGAAACCTATAAGTTACGAGAATGCCTCCTTCCTGCTATCAATCTCAAAGCAACGCGCGCCAATATCAAGCCGACGGAATTGTTCTGCTCGAAACACACACAACAGGACTGCGTGCGTACTCCCAAAACTTACAGCACGAGCGTAAAGGAGGCTATTTTTGGCTATTTTAATCTTCTAATCACACCAACTAGAATGACAGAACTAGAATTCTTTAGAATTCCACTTTGTTTCGCACTTGGTAGCCTCGGAAAAGAAGACAGATGTACTGGCTAACTAGTCGAAACTCTAAACTCGGCATAGAAAATAAACTAAAAATCTGCAAAACGATAATAAAACCAATTTAGACGTACGGAATACCGCTATGGGGGACAGCAGCAGTGAGCCACATAAATAAACTAGAGTCGCTACTATCGAAGATTCTGAGAACAATAGTCAACGCCCCATGATATGTCAGAAACGAGGATAGACTTAAAAATACCAACGGTCAAAGAAGAAATTGGCAGATACGTAGAAAAATACAGGGAAAAAACGGCAATACATCCAAACCAGCTGGCTGCTGAAGCGAGCAAAACTCTCATAGAAAGAAGACTAATAAGGAAACGCCCCACTGACCTCACTAAAGAAATAAAATAGTCAAACTCGAAGATGGTATCACGCTGGGCGTAGCCATCCACATGTTACTTACAAATTAGGTTAGACAAATTTATCAAATGTTCAGCTGGACAAATTGTAAAGTACAAATTAAATAATAAAAAAAAACTTGGTAGCCTGACTCGGGATTTCCGAAAGGTAATTGGAAAACGCGCGTGGCAGTACGAGTTGCCAAAGCCTACAGCCTGCGGGAATACCGTGACCTTCTCAAAAAAGCGAATATCTCACGGAAGTTCGGGCCCAGTCGTGCAAGAAGACGCATTACGAGCGCACAGAAATAACATTCTAGTCGATCGTCGATCAAATGATCAACAGATTCGTTGCAACCACCGAAAATTTGTGTGAAATCGTTAACCTTACTTCTGTTTCACTGATGCCGTGAATGATCATTGATGAAGTGGGTCCCAGTTCAAGGAAAACTCCACATCTTTTCTAATGTTTAGTTTTCTTAATCCTCGAAACTATTGAGTATTGTTTAGCAATAAATCAATTAGAAGGGCCTCATGGTTTTCTAGGAACATAGTTTTCTTTTGCATAGATGATGCAACGGGGTACAGATAGGCCAGTTTTCATAATTGTACAAATATCCATAGACCCATGGTTTCGAAGCTCTTTCGTAAAGTAACGCTGTCAGCGTGCAGATCTGGACTATCACACCAGTCAAATTGACTGGTTTTACAAATTTATTTTGAAATTCCTACTTCGTGTTATATTTTTTTCCCTGCAATGATGTAATGACTTTTGCAACGATAACTAAAAGAATAATATAGTGAATTTTATTTTGTATTTTATGTACTCAAACTGAAAATAATTTTGTATCAAGGCTACTTATACCAATAGCAGTCAAAATGACTGGTACTTGTTGAAGTGTAAAATGGTCCTGTAATCTGTTTATGGAACCTCAATTAATTAATAAAATTCCAGATCGATCGCTAGATGGCTAGATGCTAACACTAGAAATACCACATCAGTCAAAATGACTGGTCCTACAATTTTATAAATATGTCAACCCTCGTTTAGGGATCATGGTCCCAGATGGATTAAAAATACCAAAAATGTACTACATAACATTGAATTCCTTCTGTAAGAAAGTAATAAATCAATAAATATAAAAATATTCTATTATTACGTATTTTTTAAACACCAATCATTTTGACTAGTTTTTGGTAAGAATAGCTTCGTGTTAACTATTGATAGTTCTAGTGTTAAACTTGCTTAAATATAGTTTTATATTATACATTCATCCATGCATTCCCCCCCCTCTCTCTCTATTACGAGATAAAACCTTAACAATCATAAACTCAAGCCTATTTTTAGATTTTTCATGATATTCAAACAAGGATTGACAAAATCTTTTATCCAATTTCATATCATAATATGATATAAAAGTGAAGGTGCAACAAACAGAAGAACCTGTCGATCAAAACAACTAAATCTTCTCTCAAAATTGCGTTTTTGGCTGTTAAAAAAATACAAGCCCAATGTTAATTTTTATTACCTTTTCATTCAGTACTTAATAAATTTGTTTATTCGACCAATCGCGGGGAGACGTAATCGCAAGGAGAGACGTCAACGGGGGTCGTAAATCCCCGTTACGATTATAACAATCGACACCACGAATTGATCGATCCCCTGATTTCCGTTGAGATAATAGGGGTGATTGAGGTTGTATAACCCTGGGATTCACAGAATTATAAATTATATATTTCCAGCACTTAGATTACACTGACGTAGAGAAATAAGCAATTAACAACTTGTCGCACGAAGCTAAGATAGATATATGCGTTAGAGCAGGGCTCTTATAATTAGATTTAGTGTATTAGTGGACGTAGCACTATGAGATTTAGGAGAGGAAATGTATGCTCGACAATACCGAAACCGACTCTCGCGTTATGCTTAGACTGCCCCGTTGGGCATTAGCGTATACTTAGTAGTTGACTTTTCCAACGATGTAGAAGAAGTGAAGTTGAGTGACGATGCTGTGTCCGAGGAAAGCTAAGGATGGGTGTGTCTAGCGCACGGGACCATCGGATTTGTTGGTGCCGATGTTATTTAGGAGAGTGAGGGAATAGGCTTCGTTTTTAATTGGTTAAACGAAGGGTCTTAACTGCCCTCGAGAGAAAGTGGTTAGTGGGAGGAAAGTTGCAGCGTGCGTGAGAAAAACCAACTTTCCCTTGTCCAGCCGTGGTAGACAATAGTGTTTAGAAATTCCTCGGAACCAGATGTTTGTTTTGTTTAAAGGACCTTTGCAGGCAAGTGACTCGGGTTTATGACGGATGCTTAAGGCTATTGAGGGTACGCCGTACGGAAGAGCGGACATCTGGTGTCCGTCTGGCCCGCGGTGTGTGACCTGGGCCAGGCAGAGAGTCGCCCGGCGTAACAAAATTTTTCTTTATTTTCGATTACTTTTATCAATATGTTAGGTACAGTATCCACTAACTTATTTCAAATTTCGTTTCGAATATTCTTTTACTTTATTCTTTTTTTAAGTTCAACGATATTTTCCATAGTTGGCTTCGCCTGATCGTAAACTTTTCTCGCTACAATTTCCCGCACGTTCTCCATCGGGTTCAAATCAGGACTCGATGCTGGTCTTGGTAATAATTCTATTCCGAAATCTTGAAACCACTTTTTCTAGTGACGGCTGTGTGAATAAGAGCATTGTACCGTTAAAAAAACTGTCTTTCTGTCTTCTATCTCGGTTACGAAAGACAATAATTCGCCTAATTAAAAGTGTAACATCCCCTTATATCCTACAGCATTTGCAAAAGCAATTTCAATTAACATATCCAGGCACGATCAATGGTTTCTTGGAAATATTGAAGAAACAATGGCGAAAATGTGTTCGAGCTTCGTTCAATGTCCGATGAAAGCAATGAAATATTCGCTTGCCGTTAATTCTACGTGTGAAGTGAGCAGTCACGGAAAGCTTCTTTCAACGTTCAAAATTACTTTGCTCGTGACGCAACAAGAATTAAAATCGAGCGACTTCACAGACGTAGGATTAAGATTTCATTTCCATAACGATATTTTCGTAAAGCTCGCAATTTCATTCGTAAATTTAAATAATGGACGAAGTTGGAAATTAATTAAAAGAAAATCGCGCGATATTGAAATGGATCGAGTAAGACGTCTAGAAGAGTCTATGAGAAATTCTTATGATTGATCTATACTACCGTTCATAAGTATCTAGACATTTTGATCAATCCGTAACAATATGTTAAAAATGTTGACGTTAGACGTGTATTTTTCTAGAACACTCAAAAGATGTTAGTAACATTAATTATGTATATTCATATCTCGATTAAGGTACACCGATATAATTGCCTCTCAAAAGTCAATTTTATCTTGTTATACGTTATTTTACTATTTACAACAATGTACTGTTAATTAATTGTGACAACGATAGAGGACAATGAATGTCCATAATTTCGTAATTAAACTATGTTGCTGAAATTAAACAGAGGCGCAGATAAACTTTCGAATTTCATTTTTTAATCTCTTGTATGTGTATCAAATTTATGCTCGAGAAAAGATTTTAGAAAACCTGAGATTCTATTGCTTTTTCCCGTAAAGAAAGATATCAGGACGTCGAATCTACGATCGTAACAACGATAAACGTTAACAGTACGTAACGGTAAAGCTTGAGGACGTTATAAATTTATGACGTTTGTCTCTAGAAAACTTGCGGAAAGCACGTCGGAAACTGTATTTCGTAGAATACGTGGAAAAAGTGGAATGTAATATTCGTAATTCATGACGAATGAAAGAACCATTCGCAAATCCTTAAAACTCTGTAAGCACCTTTAGCGCAACAACGTATTCTCGCGTGGTTTCATAAGCTCTGCAACTTGGGAAGTTCATGCCATACGGCTCTATGAATATTTGCATTTCATATTTTTTACCGTAACGAGTAAATATGTCGCGCGATAAGTCATTAAAAATTACCATAAACGGCTGCTAAACTAGAAGTTTCGCAACAAAGTGGTGACATGAGAGTTTTACGTGAAACATATTGATAATGCAACGATCCTTGGTGAATAAACCTCTATTTGCAAACTTCTTTCTAGTTTTATAATTATGCAGCTAAAAATTACATCTTTCAATTTTTAATATACAGGTGCTGCGGAAAGTATGCAGCAACAAAATTTGGTCATACGTTGGTGTATCCAATTACGAAAGAATTATATTGATCCTTTTCTTCGAAAAGCACACAAACACTTATTGTACCTTTAAATTGTATATTCGTATTTATTATTATTTATAATTTATATAATAAAATGTTGTATTTAATAATCGTAGTAATCATTTCTTTTCTTTAATAATTTCCAATTCAAACAACAACTGTGTAATTTTTCTTCCAAGAGTAAGTAGTAATTGTAAGTAAAGATTGGTTATACGTTGGTGTATTTTAGTGTAATTACGAAGAATTATATTGACTCCTTTTCCGAAAAGCACACAAACACTTTCTGTATTTTTAAATCGCATACTTGTACTGTTAATTTATAAATACATTTTTGTGTCTAATAATCGTAGTAATTATTTTGTTTCTTTAAAAATTTCCAATTCAAACAACAACTGTGTAATTTTTCTTCCAAGAGTAAGTAGTAATTGTAAGTAAAGATCGGTTATACGTTGGTGTATTTTGGTGTAATTACAAAGGATTATATTGACTCCTTTTTCGAAAAGCATACAAACATTTATTGTATTTTTAAATCGCATACTTGTACTGTTAATTTATAAATACATTTTTGTGTCTAATAATCGTAGTAATCATTTTGTTTCTTTAAAAATTTCCAATTCAAACAACAACTGTGTAATTTTTCTTCAAAGAGTATGTAGTAATTGTAAGTAAAGATTGGTTATACGTTGGTGTATTTTAGTGTAATTACGAAGGATTATATTGATTCCTTTATCGAAAAGCACACAAACACTTACTGTATTTTTAAATCGCATACTTGTACTGTTAATTTATAAATACATTTTTGTGTCTAATAATCGTAGTAATCATTTTGTTTCTTTAAAAATTTCCAATTCAAACAACAACTGTGTAATTTTTCTTCCAAGAGTAAGTAGTAATTGTAAGTAAAGATTGGTTATACGTTGGTGTATTTTGCTGTAATTACGAAGAATTATATTGACTCCTTTTCCGAAAAGCACACAAACACTTACTGTATTTTTAAATCGTATACTTGTACTGTTAATTTATAAATACATTTTTGTGTCTAATAATCGTAGTAATCATTTTGTTTCTTTAAAAATTTCCAATTCAAACAACAACTGTGTAATTTTTCTTCCCAGAGTAAGTAGTAATTGTAAGTAAAGATCGGTTATACGTTGATGTATTTTGGTGTAATTACAAAGGATTATATTGACTCCTTTTTCGAAAAGCATACAAACATTTATTGTATTTTTAAATCGCATACTTGTACTGTTAATTTATAAATACATTTTTGTGTCTAATAATCGTAGTAATTATTTTGTTTCTTTAAAAATTTCCAATTCAAACAACAACTGTGTAATTTTTCTTCCAAGAGTAAGTAGTAATTGTAAGTAAAGATTGGTTATACGTTGGTGTATTTTGGTGTAATTACGAAGAATTATATTGACTCCTTTTTCGAAAAGCATACAGACATTTATTGTATTTTTAAATCGCATACTTGTACTGTTAATTTATAAATACATTTTTGTGTCTAATAATCGTAGTAATCATTTTGTTTCTTTAAAAATTTCCAATTCAAACAACAACTGTGTAATTTTTCTTCCAAGAGTAAGTAGTAATTGTAAGTAAAGATTGGTTATACGTTGGTGTATTTTAGTGTAATTACGAAGGATTATATTGATTCCTTTATCGAAAAGCACATAAACGCTTATTGTATTTTTAAATCGCATACTTGTACTGTTAATTTATAAATACATTTTTGTGTCTAATAATCGTAGTAATCATTTTGTTTCTTTAAAAATTTCCAATTCAAACAACAACTGTGTAATTTTTCTTCCAAGAGTAAGTAGTAATTGTAAGTAAAGATCGGTTATACGTTGGTGTATTTTGCTGTAATTACGAAGAATTATATTGACTCCTTTTCCGAAAAGCACACAAACACTTATTGTATTTTTAAATTGTATATTCGTATTTATTATAATTTATAATTTATATAATAAAATTTTGTGTCTAATAATTGTCGTAGTCATTTCTTTCCTTTAATAATTTCTAGTTGGGAAAAAAATGTGTAGTTTTTCTCGCGGAATAGAATGGAGGAGAAATAGAGGGAGGAAAGAAGAGAAGAAACACAACACGCAGAATGTAACTCATATCGGGCAGGTGTTGCCGAACATATTTTCGATTAGTCTGTTTTCGTGAGGCATTTCTCCTTGGCGCTACAAATGGATCTGTCACTTTGAACGAACCATTGACCGACAGTGCTATGGTAAAAGTATTCCCAAGAGGAAAGAAAAACGCACCTTCTAATAACGAGGGTCGAAACTCCAAACGCCCAGCGAATTCGCAACTACTTTCCGCTTGATGATTCTGTGTGTGGACTATGTAGGGATAAAGAAAAAATAGCTGCGTGTCAATATTCGATTTCAGTATGCAGAGTGGTTCTGGTAAGTGAGCCGACTTATGCTCCGTCTCCTAAGTGAAATTGGCAAAATATTGTAGAGAAAAATCTTGCAATACTTAACAAATTGTACGATTTCTTTCACAGATACATCAGTGCAGGATACGATTGTGTCCTTTTTGAATGGAATGCTAACGTTAGTACACAATTTTTACATTTACTAATATTATTTATATTTATTCTTATTGTCAAGTAATAATACACACATATACATATTAAATAACAATACCAACAAATGTAAATTGTTATATTATTTATATTATATAAATTAATATTGTGTAGTATTAATACAAAAGATTTACATCCTAAGATCGTCGAATACTCCACATTTCTCGAGATATTTTACTTTCTTAAAAATTCACAGCTATTCGAACGTTTCAGTGTAAGAGAAACCGCAGAATATTTGGAATATCAGCTTGTTCAAGATGAATAAAAAATTATAGCAGCGAATGGCAAGCAATAAAACTGTATAATATCGTAGGGAAAGTAATAAACTTTTATATTTCAAACTCTCGGCAATAGCGGGAAACGAAAAGTTTCTGAAACTTTGGTCCGATCAAAAAATGACATAAAGTAACGATTTTATTACGGTACAGGTAATTTGAAAGAGCGATATTGTTAAAAAAAATAGATGTACATCTGTACATCTGTATTGTACGAGCGAGCAATGAAACAGATGAAGGCAAAAAGAAAACGCCATGAAACGAGCGTATCGCGTATGTGTTGAATGAATGAATGAACGTGCAATAAAACAAATTCATTCCTGTTTGAGATGTACAAGAGAGATGTAAAACTTGTATTACTTTAACAGATATTCCAATCTACCTTCCTTATTACAAATAAAGTTAAAAATCAAGTGGAGAATAAAATTATTTTCTCTTACGATTCAATCAGCCACGAAAATCACAGCACAGAAACGATCGTCTTAGGTAAATATCAATTCTATCTTACAATTTACTTGCGATAGTTACAGGCGTAACTCCTACAGACACAACCGACACGCTCACGATGCACTCACGTTTCACATGTGAGACACTGTATCCACTCTTCTCCACTTTTACCTTCGCTGTACTTCGCATTGCGGAAGAGGCACACAATCCACCTCGAATTCCGAATTAGCAACACGCCATTAAAACCGAAAATTCCATGTCACATTTTGTACTCATGATTCTGGACAGAAGAATGACATGGAAACGACACATCGTAGATAAATCCAAACAACTGAAATTAAAATTAAAAAAATTCTACTGGCTCATTGGCAGACGTTCCAACTGAAGCGTGCAGAGTAAAATAATGCTATATAAAGCCGTATTAAAACCTGTTTGGACCTATGGGATCCAACTATGGGAAACAGCGAGTAATTCCAACATAGAAATTCTTCAACGATTCCAATGAAAAACTCTAAGATCCTTAATAGATGCACCTTGGTATGCTACCAACGAAACAATACATCGCGACCTTAAGATAAAGAAGAAATATCCAAATTCAGTAATAGACATAACATAAGAGTTAACAACCACAAAAACTCATTGGTTACTCAATTACTTGACACAACGAGTCAGATCCGCAGGCTAAAAAGACATTACCCTCTAGATTTAAACGTTAGATTCAGCTAGAATCAAATATACGATAATCACTTATTATTCACGTTATAGTACCACTCCAGAATAATTTACTTATAATTCTCAATGAGAATTGATTGTAAAATTCTTCCAAATAAAAAAAAAAAACATTTTGTATTCGCTAAACGTTAGCGAAATCGGCGCGAAACCATAGAATTAATACACGAACGAATAATTCAAAGGATTTGCTGCAAACTTTTGACATGTTTTAACCGCGATTGCAACGATCGAATACTTGCGGAAAATCTTTTACAAGTTGTCGCTCTTTTACCGTACAGGTCGAGTGGAAAATGTCGAAATTATGGTTCGTTCACAACTTTCATTGATCGACAGGTCATCCGCCTCTATTGTTCACGGTGTTACAAATTAGATAACGTTGGTAGTTTTCCAGATATTTCGGTATTCCAAATATCCTGCGTTTTTTAAACGTTTAAAAATGCTTTCACCAGAATTAACGTGCAATAAATTATAAATGCAAAATTCGATGAAACAATGTACCGAGAGCTGTACTTCATGTTCAAAAAAGCCGTTGTCACAGAAAAAAATGAAGTTCTTAGACTGTAAAATTGTCTGTAAAAAATGTCTCGCCCGTTGTAATCTGAAACGCTGGCGGTATTCTGAAAAACAATTTCGGTAAGCAAGTAAATTCCCAAGATTTATAACGGGAGAAAAATTCCAGCCATATTTCCGTTTCCTAAGAAATAATCAAGCGTATGAATCTTTCTTGCAACGGGGCAGTGAATAAATATCCATAATCGAAAAGTTTCATAAATTATTCAGGCGGGTGTAGCGAGCACGCGAAACATTTTCCCATTTCGTTCGACTGCTATCATATAATTTGCAAAATGCTGTATATCATAATGCTTCAAACTTCCATCGATTAAACTAAAGTAAGCGGCATTATTTGAATTCAATTTCACGCTCGGCGCCAAAACTGACGTTTAATTGGCCGTATTGTTATTTGTTTGTTAATGCCAATTTGCAAGTTTGCTGTCGGTAAAATGTTAGCCGGCTGTGACATTTTAATTCCGAGTACGAAATTCGTCGAAAAGCGGGTTAAGAGGCTGCGTGTATACACCTTTAAACAGGTCAACACATCGACTCTTTTCGCCTGCTTTAAGAAAACGTGTTCCACATTTCTCACGCTTAAATTCGATGAAATGGCAAAGCATATGCGTCGTAATATGCAATTAAAATTTTTCGTTTTCTTTATTCCGGTGGAGGTAATAATCGTGTTTCTATAAATCAAGATATTAATATTTTTCTGCTTCAGACAGATACCCCATGAATAATGCAGATCGCACAAAATAACACGTTACGGAAAATATGTAATAATAATAATAATAAAATAACGACAAGGATAATAAGATAAAAATTAGGAATGGCGGAATATCGGCGGGTAATATCGTCCAGTCAAATATCTGATATATGGCTTTATCTTATAGCAATCTTTTGTTGAGCTGCTCTCTGGTTTCAATCCAATGACGTACGCGAATAAAGAATTGCTACGTTTCTGTTATAATTTTTTGAAGTAAATTAGAAGCCTTAGAGTATTTCACTATTACTTTGTTACTTTAACTTACTATTTTCCTTTCAATTTTTAGATTACATCCAAAAGATAATTTTACTCTGTAGAAGCCGGCAAAAATTGTCCCATTTTAACGAAATAGTTTTATTGTATTGGTATGGCGAAGATTTTTCAGATTATCTGTCAGTTTCTTTGTGCTTTGAAATACCGAGAAAGTGGATTAGAAAATGAAATACAGGAAATTGAAACGAATTGAATTTTCTTTTAATATTACATTTACGAAGAGTTCATTCTTGTATTTTTCTTTAATTATGTGCAACAGGTATATTATGTGATCGAAGCAATAAACAAAATAGTTCTTTCGTTAATAATTCTACAAGTAATTTTGCTTTTTCAATTTATTAAATATGGTAGAAAAATTGATTGGTGTTAGCCCATACATGGGATAATATATTTTTACTCTTCGTTCTTTTCGATGATTAACTTGATTAACTTGATTAACTTGCCTATGTGTTGTATTTTATCGTCATACAAAGAACACACTAATTTGCCCATTTCAACCAGAATTTTTAAATTTGATAATCCAAACTTGTTTTCAGGGAACTTTCTTTATGTGATCGATTCCCCCACTCTTCTCTATATATTCTCTTGAAATGTAACCAAACATGTACGAGAAACTTTAAATTCCTTAGTCTGTTGTTAGTAGATCGTGGATGTTTATGCGACTTACGTTTCCATGAATTAAAAAGCATGGAATCTCTAAACTAAATAGAAATCTGTTCCACCAACTATGCAAATACTATAACGAACGCTTTGCTTTTTACATATTTTTTTTAAACTGTGCTATAAACGCAGAAATATTCCGATTCTGACAATTTTTCATCCTGATAATGAAAATGTGAATGAAAGTGAGAATCGTTTAATGAAGAGTATCGCCTTAGGGTGAGCGCAAAATTGGTAACGAAACGAGAAAAGAGATTGATCGTACGTGTCTAATTAGAACTAACGACACACTCGACTACCCTAAGTTTCGATTAAGCAAATCTACGGCATTAGGGGCTATCGTTTATAATAATTACAGACTGTCGTTTATCAGACGTATTGTCATGAGCAGACGATACTTGGACGTCAAGAATTTCCTTTCATAATTCATAAACTTTATTGACGTACGTCGTTCACAGGAATAAAGCTATTAAGGTGTCAACAGCAGCTCTGATTCAGCCGAATTCTGCAGGAACGACGTTGAATAATAACAATTACGTACGAGTCTTTTACTTGAAACGATTCCGACAAAAATTGTACAATATCTCTATTTTATAAATTATGCAAAAAAAAAGATAAAGAAAATTGTAAGCGACCATTAACGATTCTATTCTTTCTCGTATTTTAATATTAAAATAAGTACGTGTAATATTGGTGTATGAATATATTTTACACGCGTAATTATAAATGCACGCGAATAACTTAATAAGAGCAAACTTTGTAACACATTATACTATACTATGCTATAATAACCTAATAATAACCCGTCTTTTTTATAAAATCTGTTCTTGTTATTTTTCATTACGTTTTAGTTTTTTTTCTGACAAACCGTATTATTTACTATTCTTAAGTTTCGTTTTTATCGCATTGTGCTGTACTTTTTAAACGTTCAACCGACGTATGTAAATTAATATTTCCCAAGTTTTGATGGTCTACAGAGTGTCCCAGTTTTTTCCGGCCAAACGTCGTCGGTATATTTTGTAGGTCAAGATAAGGAAAATGTCATATAAACGTACGTCATTAGAAGAATTGTCAAAGAGTAAAAGGCAAAAACACGGTACACGAATCGAGCGGTAACGAACGTGCGTTACTACGGTAAAAAGTATACATAGGTCAGGAATATTTACGTCCGGTAGTCAGAAAGTATCATAATATGAAAACATTCGATAACTACACAGAAATCGAGTCCATGCAATTATGTGGATGTAGAAACGATTCCATGTCTGAAAACTGAGAACTTAGACCTGCTGAACGTAGAAAAGGACAACGCGAGTGAAATAGAAAGAGGAATCGAGAGTGGAATCGTTCGGCGAACGTTGAACCTTTAGCTCAAATACCAAAATTTTGTATTTTGCATTCGTGACCAACGATACCTTTATCAACACGTTTGTTACATTTTTCTGATTAAAACGACACCAAACACGATATAATTTGACGCATATTTGCTTACTCGATGAATGATAATTAAATACGTATCAACAGGTAAATGTAATTCAAATTATATCGTGTTTGGTCTCATTTTAATCGGCAAGATCTCACAGATACGATGGTAAAAGTTTAATTTTAATGAAGTCAAAGATAAAAAAGTTTCGAATTAGTACCTGGATACATTATCTCGGCGATACCCGACATTGGATCATGTTACACCGCTCGATCGCAGCAGACCATCGAGCTTCGTGCAGAAGAATTTACCCTCCGCAGTGAGGACGACGACTGTGTATTTATACAGAGAATTTTTTTGTGCAATTATCGGATGTTTTCTTACTTTTATCACTCCAACTTCGACGAGTAACAAGCGGCAACTACGAAGAGTAGTAAATTCAACTTTTTGCCGCTGCCATCTATCGACAGGAATGACGAACATTTTAAAAGGGAGTTGTAGTTGGAATTGTAGAAATATTATATTACCTTCTGGCTACAACTTGACGTAAATATTTCTGATCTATTCATACCTTGTACCCTTGTACTTGTTGTTGTAGTAATGCACGTCCGTTACCGCTCATTTCATATATTTTTCTTTCTTTCTTTTTTCATTATAACTCTTCTGTTATAACTGTTATAATAGTCTCGCTAATGATATATGTTTGTATGACATTTTTGCCCTGTCTTGACTTATAGAATATCGATAAAGGCTCGTCACGCACCTGCTTCCCTTGCCACCCGTTGTTTCGTGCAATATGTTCATTCGTCATCAAAGAAACCGCACCACGCTAAGAAGTCAAACATAATAGACTCGCGTTTTCGTAGAAAAAAACGCATAGCAGCTTGACAAACGAAACGCGCGACCTGTTCGTTAAGGTGATGGTGGCGGCGTTTGTCTCTCGGGAGGCAGCTTTGGACGGAGGTGGACAACGTTTGACTGAAGGAAACTGGGACAGCCTGCATATTAAGATCTTTAACGACCTTTCGCAAGTTGCAACGTGACATGGAAAAGTATATACCACCTTCCTCGAATCTTTAATATTTTAATACCACGATGGGCAATATTTCTGGAATGTTGAAGAGCTTGAAGCTTCGAGAACACGTTTTTAGCTGCAAAATCAGATAAAAAGGCTACTGATTACAGTAACGAGGCAATGAATTTTAAAACTGTCTCCCAGTAAAAACAACAGATTTGAATCGTAGTCTTCAATCATACAAACGCAGCTTAAGGAAATGGTTTTTGAAATAACTGCAAACAACTATAAAATTATCTAACTATAATATTATACATAAAGTTCGCTGAATTTCTAATTATTTTTCATTCTAAAAATCAAAATCTAAAAATGATATACCGCCAAATAATGATTTCAGCTTTTACGTTCTTTTTCGCTTTTTGCGTACCTTGCGGCGCATCTAAGTTCCATCATCGCGGATAAATAACGACGCCCGTAAATAACGATTCTGCGCGTGCTGTGGCTCCATAGGAAAAAATATCAAGTATCAATGTTAATGGTTAGTCGTAAACCACGCAACACGAAACTCGGGAGAGAAAGAAACGGCCAGGCAAATTTAGTTCGTATAAATCCGCCCCTTGTATTGTAGGGGCAGCGAGCAATTTTATTCCATACATTCGGCTTTACGTCGAATCGCGTTTAGAGGCGTGGAAAGAAGGAAGAATTGATTAGCCCACGTCGAAGACTATAAAACTTTTTTCTCGGAATACCGGCCGGTATCAATCTTTGAGAAAAGTGAAATTTATCGTACACCGTAAAACACCAATAAACCGACCTTCCGGGTCAATGCCGGTGCAAGAACAACGGGGCACTGTCCTTATAGCGCCGCCACGATAAATCTACCGCAATAAAAAGAAATTACGCGGTGTAACGTGCAACGTTAACAATGTCCACAGCAACTATCTATCGGAGACGTTCCACGACGTGCTGCGACTGTACGGTGTGTATTGTAATTTTTTATCACGTTTAATTATCGTCGTTAAAAGTACAATACAAACAGGATAAGGAAACATGGAACAGGACAAGGACTGTTCCATTCATACGGCAAAATGCCAAAGCAATTTTGAAAGGATAATCGAGGTTGGAAAGGTTTTCTCAGGGGGAATGGTATATACTTTTTTATCTCTATGGGTAGGTAACTGATTTTATATTTTGTGCGGAATTTGCTGTGGGGAAAATCTGATTTCAAAAGATGCAAACATATACAGCGAATAACCGAAGTATTTGAACGCTCGCAGTTTCTTATGAATTTTTTATCAATGTATTAAATACATTTTGCAATTGCGTTAGTATTATGAGACGATTGCTACGATTATATTGGTGAAACTTGCGACCAATCTGAAGATGCATATTACGAGAGTCGTCCAGGAAATAATACCCGTTTTGATAAAATAACAGTACAAATGCATTGTAAAAAGCTGTTATTTCTAACTTTGCTATATATACTAAGTTATTTCCCATTACAACTTACTTGAATGCATATCGTAAGTTTGTACGAGCTTTCGTATGGCTTCGTCGTATACTTGCGTCGCCAGTTCACGTAACCATCGTCTCACGCAGATCAGTTTCTTTACTCAGACCTTTACATCATATTTCTTTATAGAAGTTTAACAATATTAAAATATAAATTAAGCTTCGTCAAGACTAATATCATCCGACAAATGAACATTAGGGATTTTAATATTCGTTAGCAGGTATAATAACAATACAAAAAAAATAACAATTAACGAGTACACTTTGACGAGGTTATTTAACCAAAGATAGACAGAGGACGAGAGATAGACTCGTTAATAGGCGAACAAAAAGAACAAGGTGTCGCTCGGTTTTCCTCGTGCACGTTAATGTTAATTAATGATAATCATCCACATTTTACCCACGCGTGTCATAATCTTTTTATATGTATAGTGGTTGATGCGACTGTAGATGGCGAGACAAAGAAAAGAGGAAAAGCATTCTAGATTAACTTCGCAAGTACAATTAGAATGATGTTAACCGTTTATTATCTTCTATCGTTCAAGATAATGCTATAATCAAACTCATCACAGAGTTAATATTTCAAAATGTTCTACATATACGTGTACAACACGTACAATATGATCACAAATGTTTCCCATGGGACGAGAATTAACGTAGAATTTAATTAAGAAACGTTTGTGGTAAACAGTTATGGAAATAGCAATAGACAAACTTAAACGGTAATAAAAATTGCTTCTCTAAATACGTAGGACGTTCAGAAAGAGATACCCATTTTGAAATAGCAACAATAAAAATGCATTTTACGAACTTTTTTCTCATTTCTGACTTTGATATATATACAGAGTTGTCTCTCTATACAACCAGCAAGCCTATTCGAACACTTGTACACGAGTTTTTCCATAACTTTGTCATACACTTGCGCCGCCAGCTCACGTAAACATCGTCCACGCAGTTCTTTAAATCACCGTTTCTTGCGAAGCGTTATGGACCCAAAAACTCTTGAAATTTTGCGAAAAGGATAGTAACCTGGCTTATTTGGTGCGTCTATCATTTGCATTGAAGTGGCAGACACGTTCTTGAGCTCCTGCGTGATGAGAGACGATCGCCCCGAACGCTTACGATCGCATACAGTTTCTCTATTCGTATTGAATTCCCACGCCCATCGTCTTGCCAGTGATTCATCCATAACTTTATTACCGTAAACTGCTGTCATTCTATGGTGAATTCCTATTGCGAGAATGTTTTCAGCGTAAAAGGAAAAGCGTAAAAGGCCGGCAGACCATGCTTCGTCATCGCCGAGATTTTCGATTCGCATCGCCGTTTTAAATATGCGATGCAACGACGATATCAAAGATTCAAACAGAAAATTGACTATGACTTATGTGAACGTACGAACGAAACTAAGTGACATTCTACGAGAACATCGTTTTATGTTGGCGATGTTTGTTATATTATGAATTACATGGCTTTTGTACGTAAACGAGCAATACTTTCCGGACGACCCTCGTACATAGAAGTTAAAAGATATTTACTGCGAGCATATGAACCGTTTAATGCAAAAGTGGTGTAGGTCGATTTTTTGTCTATTTGCTTTAACATCGCGTCTCGAAAGCGTAATCTTCGTTCTATTTTGTGCGCAAGCGGTGCAAGTATATCTTCATTAGTTTCTCGGTGGATAGCAGAATAAATGAGAATCAGCCACTCTGTCCCTTACAGAATTTTACTTTATTATCCCTCATTATCCAGTAATCAACTTTTTTTACTTACACCACTTTTGCATTAAACGGCTTATATATTTATTAAAAAAAAAAACTAGTACACAGCCACTTTAAGCGTATAATAAATGTTAAAGATGATCCCTATATCACGGCTAAAATATTAAGTAATATAATTAAAATATTACAATATCAGATAATATAAGGTAACATCCGTTCCTAAATATCAAGGCTCGTTGATATAACTGTTGAGAATTGTGGATCGTAATTACCGAAATAAATATGTAGCAACACTTCCATTACATGTAGAGATGATAATAAAATAGTTTTGTATTTACTTAATATGTGATTTACAAGATGTTCATAGATACCCACTACACGTGTTTCAACACTCTTCCAGTCTCACGTTTACCATGCGTACGGAACAGTGACATTCTTTTGTTCTACGAGATGCTGCGCACCCACATACTCACACATACTTACACACATATTCATACACATATATGTGTATCACTACTGCTCGGCTGATCCGGTGTAGCACACAAAATTACATATATCTCAATAATAGCAAATATATGATTGTTTAAATATTTTTGTGATCTCTACAAAATATATATACTTGCACTAAGTATCATATATCAGTATGATAATCGAGTCTCATTACGACGCTATTGGGTTGGCAACTAAGTGATTGCGGATTTTGTCATTACCACCTAATGACAGATTTTCATTGTTTTGAGTATTCTTATTTACTACCTAATGAACTTTACTATATACTGAACTTTTTGAAATTTTATTATTGGGTTGGCAACTAAGTGGTTGCGGATTTTGTCATTAGGTGGTAAATAAGAATACCCAAAAGAATGAAAATCTATCATTAGGTGGTAATGACAAAATCCACAATCACTTAGTTGTCGACCCAATAACAAAATTTCAAAAAGTTCAGTATACACGCATAATTCAGTAGAACCTTAACATTTCATTAATGTTCATATACAACATATCATTCCCCTTATTCGACCGAGCAAATTCTGATTAGAAGAGTTTGGTATGAAACCATCAGCGTTCTAACTATCGAAACAAAATACGACAAAATTAAAAGATCCGAAAGTGGTGTAAGTGCAACAGAGTTGGCGAAAACACGCGATATTTAAAAAGCCACAAAACAAATTGATATTTCAAATTATCCAAAGCAGGTAGTAGATTCTTCAGATGTTGAAAACACCGGGGAAACCTTAAATATTCTGATGTAATGAAATGACTTCATCGCGGCAAACACGACGATAACGACGATTTTATTCAAATGGAAGCAACAAACGAAAGCATTAACGTAGAGGTGTCTTTTCAGTGCGAAGCATTCGTTGCATTCGAAAAAGGGTTTCGATGGTTTGAGGTAGAAGAAGTATATAACTCCATACAGTTACTTATGTCGGAGGAATTATGTGACTTAGCAGCCAAAAATATATGGAGTCCATAAATATTCGAACAACTTGTCAACCGAATTTAGTCGTAAATATTTAAGCATCCTATCGACTAATTTTAATCATTTTCTGTGTTTAAAGAAATAAAATTTATAGCATAACAGTGATTGCTCTATTACCCGAACAATTGTATTCATAAAATTTTTCTATCGTAAGTGTTGGAATATTTTCGTCGGTCATATGTACATGTACATTTTTTTATTTGGAAGATACGCTATGTTGTAGTAGCTTAAAATAAGCTGAAAAAATTTGTATTTTTATGATGATTTTACAGGATTTGTACCTTTATAAAGATTTAATCACGTATAACAGACATGTGAGTGGTGAATAAATAAATACCGACGCGTTACTGTATTTACTTCGTTTCAAAATGTATCGCAACTTTTTTAATTACCAATTAAAACAGGAAATTACATTCTTGCAAAAATTAATTCTCGTACTAGGAACAGTAAATGCGTTAAAAAAGAATGAGCTTGAAAGAGGCAAAAGGTGGGAAGGTTTGTGAAACATAGTTTGATCGAAATACGTGGGACGATTTAATCTGAAAACTAAAACGAAACAGAAGAAACAGTCCTGTTAAGAAAATATTTCAACTATACTTGAAAAATATTTTTACTCGCGAGCTAAAGATCCCTTTAATTTACCCCTCTCGCCTGATGAATATAAAATAAAATGATTTATCCTACTTGCAAGATGATAAAATGCCTTTTTACGCCGAATAGAAAAAATGCAGCTGTTGCATTTCACTATGAAGCATAAAATACAATTATCGATTAAACGAATTGTTTCAACTCTTTATAACTTAAAAACAAAAATAAATAAATAACGATGATCTCTTTGCCTGAAATAAATCGATTGCTCATTCATGACGATGACCAACGAAAAAATGTTCCAATGTCGTTGGACAAAGCAGCGGAAAATGCCGAGTTGCATCTGCTTCCGATTAGAAATTTCCTTCGATTTTCAACGAGAACGATACAAAAGTCTGCGAGTTGCGACGCAAGAGAAGCGGTAGAAGGAAGCAAGTTCCGACGATGATAGCGACAGGAATATTGCGCAATAAGTAAATTCCTAATATTGTAGTTCTGATCGTTTCGATTCATTCGCAGCTTCTTGCTTCGTCGTGGAAACATAGATTCGTTAATTTTCGTAATGTAGAAGATGTAGAAAACTTCGTTTCAGTGCCAATGAACCGTAGTGATTTAATAAGTGTTTTGCCTCTGTCGTTCGAACAAATCCTTAACCATCGCTTCAATTTCTCATCACAATTTTTAAAACGTGCATAGAAAATAAAAGAAAAGAAAACCAGATAATATGTTTTTTATTTCGTATCGCGGTAGAAAGTCGATTATCCTGGCGCAGATGGGGTCTATCTCGAATAGTCTAAGACTGGGAATAACACGGAAAGGTCGATTAATATTCATAAATCGTATAATGATCATAAAACACACTTTGATAACGTAATGTTGTGAGTATATTTAGGTTGAGTTAATTATTCAGTCGGTCTGAAGCTCGATTAAATGCTTTCACAACACCAGATATTTTACATTTTCCTACTTTTCGTGTGGAAATTTGTTATGGTAAAATTTAAAACACTTCGGATAATTCCGAACACTCCACTGTAGTTTGAAGGTTTTTTTTTTAAACATGTTCTAAAAAAAATGTTCGATTCTTTGAAATAAAATTACTTGTATCCAGGAAAACGTTTCACGTTTTTGTTACGTTTGAATCATGTTAAGGTGTAACTGCTGCGATCCGAAGTGAATTTTTGTAGCAGTATTTAAGAAAGATAATTGAAGTGTTATCTATGGGTCAGATTTGTCCCAAATTTTATCTATATACAAAAAGTAGTGTTGATCAACTTGCATTTTACTTGCATTGTACTTGTATTTTATATCTTGTACCTCTCATATACGTTTTCAGATTTGTTTCAAACTTCGTTTATATAGTCGAGACTCACTGTAATGTTAATTTTTCAAAATGTTCTTTACGATACATGTATTATATCGTTAAAAATACCTGCTTACAAGCTGTCTCGGATGTTCTAATAATATTTGCTATATTTCGCCAAATGTCCGTCTCTTCTTGCGTAGCGATGCAACAATTTTTCTGTCTTCCGAGAGTAGACTGCTGACTGTACTCAGGATTTTCATTTAAATTTCCCAATTGTTATTATAAATTGAATATCTCCTGCTAAATAGACTTATTGTCGTTCGATTAATTGTAAGCACTACCGTGTTTGAATGTTCGTCTCAAATTAATATCCGCAACAAATTCAACATCGAATCGTTTCATACTCATCTTCTCAAGTATCGTTCGAGTTTCGAAAGTCTCGTGGCTGTTCGTAAATCGAGTGTGAGTGTACATGTAACTGTAAGCACAACATTGAATTGTAAGTTATTTACTATCTGTAATATGGTGCGATAATCCATCGGAAAGCTAGTCGTCTTAAACTTATGTTCTCTACTATAGGTTTTCCAATAAACTGAAGTAGTGTAATTGCGCAAGTATATACAGTGGCTAGAGGAAAGTGTACGTTTTATTAAAATCGAAAATACGTAAGCAGTTAAACGAGCAATTATTAATACTTAAAGAAGAGCTTATATTATTTTTTGAAATTTGCTCGTGTTAAGCGGTAACGTACTATTTTTATTAATAGCTAGATCGCGGATATTTATGCAAATTCGTATTTTTGTTCGTGTAATCCACAAAATGGAGCTTCGATAGAAATATATTTTATCTATTGAATATCGTAGAAGGTTCTTTACTTTGGACATTATATGTATTTCTGCATATTGTGTGCATTCTGTGCATTTCTGTATCTTCAATTGTCCCATTAGTGTATAAAGATCTACGATTATTTATTAATCACTTTGACTGCCACGCCAAAATCACATGTTTCGTTCAGGACGCTACGGGGGTATTTTTATTATTCAAAGCATATAATGGCAAAATAATAACAAATTAATGATGTAAAACAACGTTCTTCCCCAGTGGATCGTTTATCTTATTGGTGATCACGGGAGACCACCGTGGCGCCTTGGTAACAGTTGATAACGACATATTATAACAAGGCTTCGTTTATTTCAACAAACCATTCGCATTCGTTATTTCGTCGTAAACAAAACGTCCAGAATATATTGTTGAAACGTGTAGAAGATATTAGTAAACGGTATTTGCTCATTCTATATATAATAGTAATGTATATGCACACTTCTAACTCTGCGACACGAAATGCAGAAGAAAGAAGGGTAAACGTACCTGGCACGAAAATGTTAATCAGTTAAGATAAAAAATTGCTAAGAATCGGACAAAAAAGGTGACCACCTATTGTCTAGATTGTATCGATGAGCCACATTTATGTTTAAACTGTTTTAACACAGTGCACCGTTAGATGCAAGATTTGTTCTCATTTTTTCTTTATTGTTGTTCTAATAAAAGTGTTTAATTGTTCAATGGGGCGTCTTTTATTTCAAAGTATCTTCTATTTATCGGTTATATTCAAAATGCCCTGTAAATTTTCATTCAATTTTTACAATTGTAAGAAGTTCAAGCGCTCTGGACACCAATGACCATTGTTAATAATAAATGATCAACTAAAACAATATTGAAAACCATATTATGTTAACAAATTTCCCTAGTTATACATAAGTACATTTAACCTTTTGTCTTATTGGCATAGGTTATTGGCCATGCGACTGACATTTTGATGTCAACTCCTCATTGCTGTCTGGATAAAGTGCACCAACTCTTTTGCTTCCTGAATGGTTAACGTTTAAATGTTATATATATGTACATACATATATACATACATACATATATATATGTTGAGAATTGTGGATCTTAATTGCCGAAATAAAAGTAAAGGAACACTAAGGTTACGCTTAGAATTCATATTAAAATAGTTTTCGATTTATTTAATAAACGATTTCCAGGATCTTCGTCGATATAAATTTGCACGCGTCTCAACACTCTTTGTCTCTCGGGACAGTTACATTCATCTGTTTTTCGAGACGCCACGCACATACATACTTCCACACACTCATATTGATATACGTGTGTCGCTACTACACGGCGAATCTAGTTTACACGCAAAATTATACATATCTCAATAATATACACAACATTCGATCACAAGCAAATGATGCAACTTTCCCATTCAACTGCCACGAAATGATGTTAATTCGTTCAAAACGAAAGCAAGATATTCAGAAATTGTACATTTTTGGTTGTAAAATCACCCGTTTATCCGAATAAAGGAAATAGTATTAATAAATTTCCTGTGAAAAGGTAGCAGAACGTTTTAAAACAAGTACACACGGAGCGCTTACAAAATCAAGGATATTGGTTATACAAGTAGAACGCGAGTTGACTGTGAGTCCAATTTCCGGCTAGTCTTGCATACAACCCTTCTCGTAATATTTGTGCAACTCGTCTGCCATTGCGAGCTCCGTATTATCTAAAGGCAAAACACCGTACAAAGAGGGCATTTCGTTTAAGAGTTTGTAATTAGATGGTAATCCCGATCTATTTTGCGGCTCTGGTTCTCGTTAATATCGCGTGCGATATCGGCGCGCCGCGATTTTAGATCATGTAACGCTTCTCCAAGTAATTAACGATATTTTAAATAATGTTCGCCGCGCAAAGCGTACTGTATAAGGAACAAAGTTCGGAACGAGTTGAATGTAACTTCTAAAATATCGACTCGGAAATTTCAGCTGTACGGCAGCCATTATTTCCTCGGGTGAAAGGCAAAGGGTAGGAAAAACTTGGTAACTCGTAAGAAACCGCGTAATAGATGTTCGTTATTACGGTTTAATTTACGGGATAGCGTTTCTTTTTTATACCTGTCCCCTTCTTTTTTTTTCACTTAACGGATGGCCACGGAGCAGAAAAAATTGTTTGTTATCTCGCGAGTCGAGATTCGTCGCGCTTTAATTCGCTCTTCATCTTCGGACAAAAAAATCCTCTTAAGCAGATAATATCGAAAGTTTAAGAGATTCGCGAGGACGAAAACGCGTGGACTACAATGGAGGCTGTGGCTTGCTTAGCTTTCTTTCTCTTTCTTCCATCTCCTTTGTTTCATCTAACGCCATCTTCTCTTCCTCTCCCTTGTACATAAGCTGATCGTATCTTTCTAATTCCTTTCTCGCTGCAAGTATCCCATTTGCCGAAGCTGATCATTAACGAAAGTCGATTGGTCCATGGAAGTAATCAGACCGGCAGCGATTTAATTTGTAAATGTTCGAGTACCGAAGCACGCCGTGATAATTATTGGAAAGTAATAATTATTGGAAAAATCGTTAAGAAATGTGTGCGTCAAAAAGTAGCGGAACAGCTACATCAAAATTTAATAAATCAATGATACAAATACATACAATGCTATGCGTGGTGTTACGACTCTGAATCTTCGTCATGATCGAAGGCATATAAATATAGATTTAATTAATAATAATAAAAGTTGGTAATTTAATAATTATTACTCTTGCTAATGCGAAAAAATTGTATGAAACACAAGGAAGACGTAAACAGCACAATACTACTTTGTATTTTTCTTTTTTCTTTTTTAACTGCGACCTTTAGGCCATACGTAGCTTCTAAGATTCTTAGTGACCACGTTAAGAATGATCAGTGTTGTATCAGTATTTTTCTTCATTATTTTATTCTATACTATACGTTATTTTTATCATTATGTATTGTTTATACAATTGCAAAATTATATATATGTCGGGTTAACATTAGAATTTACGTAACGATTCTTCGTTTGAATTAGCCATCGTTTTACAAAACAGAGATTATATTTACGCGCATATACAAGACTTCACAAAGTATAATGAATATTGAGTTTAACGAATAATAAGATTAACAAACGATAAGTTTAACTAATGATTAGATTAAAGAATAATAAGTTTAACGAACAATAAGATTAACGAACAATATGTTTTACGAATAATAAGTTTATCGAATAATGAGATTAATGAACGCTACTAACAACGTTCTTGGGTTCAAACGAATCCACGGTCAACGGGACAACTCTTTACTATGCGTAGAATAATTTTAGGCACAAAAATACGATTGCTGAGACGCTCGGTAAACTGCTCGGTGTGTCACTTTCCAAGGCGATCGCACGAATAATAAATCGATGGAAATTTTCCTCGCTGAACGATTGCATTTTGTTTATTATATGCTCGTTGGAAGCATCGAGAAGGTTCCAATCGCCGTTGCTAGGCAGTTTCTGCCAAAAGTTTGATGTATACTCGTTGGAAGCATCGAGAAAGTTCCAAACGCCGTTGCTAGGCAGTTTCTGTCTGAAGCTTGATTGTTAATACAACGTGTGTCCCATTATATCGACACCTCCAAAGTACAATCCTATGTGGCCAGGCCCGTTCTTGAGGCCGTATGCCGCCACAAGCACATTTCTAGAGAGAACCATACAACCGCTCCACACCTTCGTCAGGCAAAACGTTTATCCCGTGACCGTGGCTACGTTCGGTGACCAGTTGTCACCTCGAGCCCAATTTCGCTATCACAAATCTCGAACAATTGCAATCAGATCGAATGACAACAATTGCTTAATTACAGCTATGATAAAATCTAGGCTAAAGCATTAGAGGACTTTCCTAAAATTGCAAAGGGAAGACTCCGGTTTTCCTTTCATCTGCGACATATATATGTCGGGGTTGCGTCGGGAATAGGGTTGTGGGCGTTTGATAAATCTTCATTGGAATTAGCCATCGTTATGGTATAACAAAGGTACGGTTTATTAACACAAGTATGGATACTACAGACTTGACGATCAACCACGGCGATTAGGCACTCGCGACACTAGTGACAATGGCCTTAGGTTCGATAACGAATCCACGGTCAACGGGATGATAGATGTACGTGCTCACAAATCTAAGTCGGACTCTTTGTTAATATTCACTGTTCGTAAGGCGTTACTCTTTTCGTCGATGAGATCGCAAGAGAGAATGACTTTCCATCCCGATAATGCCACAGAGGAAAACTACATGGGGTGTGTCTAAGGACATGAGATCCTCGGATTCGTCGAGGAAAGCCTTCGTTCGGAAGGTGAGGGAAATTGACGTTGCTGCTAATTGGTCAATCTCCATATCGGTGATTAGAAAAGGAAAGCTGCACATGTACTGCAGAAACACATCGACATCTGGCAATCATCTTACTCGAAAAATAGGGTCTGCAAGTGGTGAGCTATGGAACGGAGACCGTTGCAATGTTTATTGTCGAGTGTTACCACTATTTCCTTTTTAAGGAGAGCTATAGAATTACTCCATACCTCTGCCAGACAAGGCGTTCATCCCGTGACCGCGGCCTCGTCCGGCGACTGGCTGTCGCCTAGAGCCCAAGCTCACTATCACAAGTCTCGAACAATTACAATCGAATTGAATAACTACAATTGTTTAATTACAGCTATGGTAGACTCTAGATTACAATGTTGCGGGATTATCCAAAATTCCAAGGTTCCGGTGTTCTTTCATCTCCGACATATATGTAAATTCTATAGAATTTAAACTACCCGCCAACCAATATTTTTTATTTTTGTTTTGTTTTACCAGTCATTTTACTGAATAGATTAGATCACGAGAGAAGAACGGTAATTTAGGACTTGGAAAATCGAGAATCGATTTTCCAGGTAAAATTTGTAGTAGATTTGTTATTAACTGTTGTTGTATTTACTTTAATTATTCCCAAAATAAACTCAATTTTCCTAAGGATTTACATTATTACATATATGTGGGATGGTGTGACGTTAGCGAAAGACGTGGCTGATTGTTTATAAACGTTGTTAAGATATGTTAATGTTGTCAAGGAGTGTTGTGAGCGTTACCAAGGTTTGTTACAGTAATGGTAATGCTGTCAGAGTTGAATTAATCGTGATCGAGAGAAGTTCATCGTGTTGCTGTGACGTAGGAATAGTGTTAAGCGAATTCGTGAAGTGCGATATTATATTCAATTTTGTGAGAGTGTTACAATATTGTGTTTATCATACTGTCTTTTCTGTTAATTTATAATAAACATTCCTACATATATATGTATATAATTTTGTAATTTTATAATCCCTGACTGAACGTCGTATTCGTTCAATGAGAATTTGAACGAGAATCAAACGTGTAAATAATTCAAAATACGATTCAAGCGATGCTTCAGTGCATCACATCTTCTTAACCTCTAGCAATAGATGTAACGTTCCGAAATAAAAAATATCGCAAAATTTGATCGCCTGCGCACGTAGATAGTCAGGTAGCGAAAACAACGCTATGACAAATTTCTTGTGGAAGCGTGATAAGAAAACTTCAGGTGCATTTCTAACGTAACATTTTCTCGGATACAGTAGGCGACAGAAGAAAAGGAGAAATGATATCGCTGAAACTTCATACGCTGCTTGTTTCAAACTTTATATACGTGTCATTAGTTACGAAACTCCGAAAATGTAAAAGGTCACCAACAAAGTAAAAAACTATTAGGTACAGTAGAAAGTTCTCTCGTGCTAACCGTACGTTACATCTACGACGGTGACAAGAAACAGCGCTTTGGCACGCTTCGCGCGAGAACTTACGCGCCTCCTATCATCCTCGAGCGAAAAAATCATGCGAACGATGCTTTCACGTCGGAAACACCGTAGAAACTTTCAACATTCATAAAAAAGAAGATGACCTGCCTGTTTCTTATTTTTTTAAAAACAGTCGGACACAAATTAATTCGTCGCTAAAACATTGAATGAAGAAGAGCTAGACACGTACGTTACTGCACAAAATTCTGCGAGAATTTCGTCACGAATTACAAGATGACCATTATCTTTTCCAGCAATGGTATCCAAAGTCCAGTAATTCTAATTTCCGAAATAATTCACAATAAGTCCGTATAATAAGTTCCAATAAATTTTGCGCGGGGCTGTTTCTCTGTACGACAGAGTTTGACGCGAGTTACACGCAAATGATACAGCACTGCAATGTATGACGGATAATGCTGTTCTCTACGCAAGCACATTGGAACGAAGTGTTTGATAACTAAATTATAATTTTTCCTAAAGACTTGAACTTAAATAATTTACTTTAATAATTAATAATACAATTGAATGTGATATATTTTAAAGCACGGTACGACACATAGACCCACGTCACGATTTTCACACTCATAGCGCGATAGTTGTTACGACCGTACGCGGAGAGACGCGGTCGCTAGGAAAACGCGTCAGCGAGAGGCGTAAATTCTCGCTACGATTATGTTAATCGACGCCGCGAAATAGTCGTTCCCCTGTTTCGGTTAAGACAACAGAGGTGGTTTAATGAATGTAACACTGTATTAACAGGTTAACATAGAATAATATATTTTACAATAAGATGATGAATATGTTACAGAAATTTCACTCGACTTTGCGATATCTCTAGATAAATTCGTTTGCTCGTCAGATTTGTCGAAGTGTCACGTTAGACTCGTCAGAAGGAACTGATCGCCCTTCGATTACTCCTTTGTCTCATTTGGAAGACGACCCCCACTATGCTCGGGTCACGCCACCGCTCGCGCCTATGATCACGTATGCCTCTTCGTGTGTGAAAAACGTAACGGTCAAAAATCGACGTTTCTAGAGCTCGCTGCTTGGCAACAACTATGCTCTCGTCGATACATTGTATATGATCCGGCGGGCAGATAAGACGGTCTGCCTGCGACGCTGTAGGACCGCGAGCGACGGTTAGAAGATACAGCCTGTGGTAAGCCTCGTGGCGTAACAATAGTGTTTTTCAAATTGCTCTTCGTTTTCTATTTTCAAGCGACATTTTGAGCTTGGAGATTCTAAAAAAGTATAAGGATACGGATCGGCATGTTAAAAAGAGTATCCAACGATGGTTTATTTATATTAACGGAAAACAGCGATTGATACCTGACACTGGCGTATCAAAAACAAAGACTATATATTCTGTCTGTATATTGTTAACACTTTGACCGCCACGTTGGTCATTTGAATATAATCGATAAATAGAAGATATTTTGAAATAAAAAATGCACCATTGAACAATTAAACATTTTTATTAGAACATCAATAAAAAAAAAAAATGAGAACAAATCTTGCATCTAACGGCGCACTGTGTTAAAAACACTGTGACATTGTCACGTAAAATAACAAAATAAAAAAGGAATTTGAGGTAAAAAATAAAAAAGAAAACTTTATTTTTTTTTCTAACATCAATACACTTTACAATCTACTTCCGAACTCTAGGTGTTACGACCGTTCGCGGAGAGACGTGATCGCGAGATAGCACGTCAACGAGAGTTGTAAATTCTCGCTACGATCATGTTAATCGACGCCGCGAAATAGTCGTTCCCCTGTTTCGTTTAGGATAACAGAGGTGGTTTAATGAATATAGCACTGTATTAACGCTAATAAATTAACGTTTATTTCAACAACTTATTAACTAGAAAGATATAAATGGAACAACAAAAGAAATGCAACTACGTAATGCGCGATATAAGATATGTATTGACTGTTTGGCTTCTCGAAACGTTCTGCCCGCCCTTCGATTTGTTAGTTTTTTCTGGAAGGCGACCCCCACTACGTTCGGATCACGCCACATTCTTTTACGCCAGATAAAATAACGGCCACGAATCGACGTTTCTGGAGGTCGCTCTGCTTAATGAACCATGCGCTTGCCACTACAATGTTTGTTTGCCGGGCAGCCGCGACGATCCGTCCGCGACATTATAGTGCCGCGACCGACAGTTAAGAATATGATCTATGGCAAGCCGTAACTTTCTAAGACTGACTCTTATGATTTTACTTTCGATCGGATCCGATTACTTTTTCTTTTGTCATCCCTCAACATCCCCACCGTCCATGCATTTGCTAGGCGTCCGCGATCGTTGCCACGTGCTCTTTCTTCTAGAACCTTCGGTGGAAGGACCGTTGGGATGTTGATGGTTCATTAGGCACTTCAGCGATATACATTGTCGCCGAGTGCTTTATCTCTATCGTCAGTCCGTCGGATTTGAAGTATGCCGGTCGTGACAACATCCTTGGCGAAACGTGTAATTTTGACGTGGCAGTCAAAGTGATTGTTATAAAACCTTGCTAGGACAAAAGTAGTATGAAACAAAACAAATGAAAAAGATTATTTAATTCAAACGGTGAGCGAAAGAGTTGGTAGAGCAAGCCACTATAGTGGCGCGTCGTGATATAGGACGACATCCGCGAAAGCCACTATAGTGGCCCATCGTATCTAAGAGTTTAAGCGAGTATGGTATTGCAGGTTTTTACAAATAGCTACAGAAAGTACAGTGGCTTGCGAAAGTATTTGAACACTTTGTATCCTATGTGTCATGATATTGGTTCTTCGGCAGCAATCGTATAGCTGTTGCACTAGCACATTGCGCCAACGTTTCCTCGACATTGCAGTTTACTTCCGGAGACCTGTTTCAGGTGCGACTACACAGTGCAAGTGCAAAGTGCAAGTGCAACAGCTAAACGATTGCTGCCGAAGAACCAATATCGTGACATCTTACTGCCGTGAAAGTTTCCAAACTATATTGGATACGCTGCACCGAATGTTTTCGAATTTTATCAGCGGTACGATGAAACACGATTGTCACGGCTACATTGATAACACTTGATATATATACAAATTACGTAAGTAGAAAGATATTTGTTACGAGCATATATTTACTAGCACATTAGTATAAGTGCTTACACTAATTTCAAACGTATATGTGACAAACGTGGTAAATGTAAAATGTTTATACAGGGTGGTTGGTAACTGGTGGTATAAGCGGAAAGGGGGTGATTCTACGCGAAAAAAGAAGTCGAAAATATAGAATAACAATTTTTCGTTTGAGGCTTTGTTTTCGAGAAAATTAACTTTGAATTTTCGCTCGGTACGCGTGTGGTACGTTATAATGGATCTCACTGTAGATCGTTGTCTCGATGGAAAAATTAAAAAAAAAGATTAAAAAAAAATTTTTATTCTATATTTTCGACTTCTTTTTTCGCGCAGAATCACCCCCTTTCCGCTTGTACCACCAGTTACCAACCACCCTGTATAAAGTAAGATTTGTGGAGGATGTTTGGTCCTGTGGTTTAAATGACAAGATAACTCGATGTCGAAAGCGTCAAATGTATTTAAAAATAATTAATACATACAGAAAATATTCGCTAAGATGCTCGGTACTAACTGATTCGCTAAAGACTGTATTGATCGCTAATAAAATCGCTCGAGACTGAGACTGAAAAACTGGTCACCTTACGATCGCGTTCGTTTATTTATACTAGTCGGGGGAGTACCGGAAAATTTTAATTCGTCTTTGACGGTTGCACGTAGCTGCGACATTGTTTAGCCCGGAGTTTATTTATTATTACATTATGTATATCCTATCGATGTTGATACTCCGAGGCAAAACAACAACATGATTCGAATTGTCTTCTAGCTCATGTGCCGCTACAGATTCATTGGATGTTAAGGCTTATTATATACATATGTAATTATTAGGTTGTCCGAAAAGTCTTTTTTGTTTTATAAGGAAATAATAGACGCACAATTTTTTTATTTTATATTAGTGTATTGAATTATGCACAAGCATAATAATAGAAATATAACGAAATGGATCATACCTAATTCAATAAAATAATATAAAACAGAAATTGTTGTTCATCTATTATCACCTTATGAAACGAAAGAAACTTTCCGGACAACCTATTATTAGTACAAATAGTTATATTAATATAGTTATTATATATATACGAACAAAAAAGACAAATTTCATAACGTGGAATTTTCAAATTGTTCGTCTTGGTTTCTCGCGTGGTCATCAAATTGCCCGAGATACGACGCACGGAAAATACAAATTGGAGCCGCTCGTCGAAAACGTTTGGAGGCCAAGAAAATTCACGATTCGTTAACGTTTATTAGGAAAACGGAATTACTCGATAAATGAGTATAACGTAACGATATTCTTAACGAGATCGTGGTCGATGCGACATTAAACATCAGTTAAAAATAAAACGAAGAGAAGAGCGGAACGCGTTCTCCTTCCTCGCAGTCTTCTATCTCCCAGCGATATTATTTCGACCAAGAGCAAGAGATTAAATTTGCTTTTCACTTTCGTCGAATTAAAATCCATTCTTATAAGCGCCGCCTCGTAACTCCGGCGCGACGTTTAACTTAGGCGACGCAAAACAGGGAATCGTAACTTTTGATTAAGACGTCCGACGAATTAAGTCTTTCGCGGCGAGAGAAGCGAACGAACGAGCGAAAGGACGAACGAACAGGCGGGCCAAGAGCCGCGGATAAAAGGAAGTGGCGCACAGCGATAAAGAAAAAAGAATTACGTTCCTTCCACGTTGGTGGAGTAGAAGGATACGAATACAGAGCGAGAGGAATGAAACTTGAGAAACTTCATCTCTGTCTCTCCGCCGATGGAAATTGCTTCTGTCGCGAAAGTCACAGGGAAAACCGGTTTCCTCCGTTCGCGCATTCTACGCTCGCTATTCGCTACTATACGGGCCGACTTTCTGACCGTGCGATTGAAACCTGCGCTGCGCGAATCACGTCCCTCCCTTTCCTTGCTACCAAAACCGAACGACCTCTGCGTGTTCGTGTTTTGCGTATTCCATCAGTTCGATAACGTTCGGAACATTCTCCGCAATGGAATTATTTTTCGTCGGCCGACCGGATTAAATTTTGCGGAAAAGTAAGACGAGCGGGACGAGTCGGTGAAATTGTAGATTTCGAGGTAGTCGAATGAATCGAAGATTTCTTGTAGACGACACTGCAAGTACAGGAATTCAAAAGTGTTGTTTTTTTATCGTATGATGTGCCGCGTGCCAATGGAAACAGAACTTGAGAGCGATGTCCATTTGTAAGTAATTATTAACACTGTTCGAAGATACTAAATATCAACAATTTTATAACACTGGGAACGTTATACAATATACTTTTTTGTGACAAAAATAAAACGAACGTCTTGGATAAATATATATTCTTTGGTTTTATAGAAATTATTCGGGGACAAATACAAAATTTTAATGAATAGCATATTCAATAAAAAAGTATTTTATATAAATTTTTATATAATTTTATGTAACTCTGCAACTAAGAGGTAGCACATACAGGCTCTTCGACAAATACAATTCTTTCTCTGATGAATCCACATTAGAAAATTTTGTGACGCGTTTGGATTATTTTGTGCGCTTAAAATCTTATCTTACACACGATCAACGAATCAAATCAAACTTTGAAAATAATTTCAAGTCAAACAAGCTTCATCTTTGTGCTAAAAAGTTTGCTGTTTGGTACTTACAGTGTTGTCTACGAAAAGTCTTCAGTTATACATGTGTTAGATTATTTGATATGGAATCATCTGATAATTAGATTTGTGAAAAATAATCAATTTAAAATAATTTTAAGATTGTCGAAACTAATCTCTTCAAAACCCTTCTCGTAACTTGATTTCCTCGAATTTTTTTTCTCGATTTCTACTTCTTTCTGTTACTCTGTTAATAAACGTGATTTAATGAAACTTGATAAAACGATGATTCATAGCGATTAACATCGATGACAATGACGCATAAAATTTGGCAAATTATTTTCGCGTAATATATTTTATTACCTCTTTTACGAAATATTTAGAAATAAGATTCGACGATAGACTATAGAATTCAGTTCAACGCCAGCAGTGAAAGCGATTACTGTTGAAGACATTCCGACATGTGCCACCAGAGAACCGAAGAAAGTGTCGGTGAGAATAGATTGATTGATTACGGCGATAAGAAATATGCAGGAATAAAGAACAATCGCTTTGCAAGGGAAACGAATGATTTGATGTGTATCGATTATTTTCTAATTTTGCATAAAATATCTCTAAAGAAAGTCTGTGACTGTATCGGTGTAATATATCCCTGGGACACATGAAGCGAATAGGAATTTCCATTTTAGTCATTTCTAAGAAAAGAAGAATCGTGCAATTGCAATAACCTTATCACAATATAACAAATTCATAGCGAAATCTTCTCCATCTCATCAACTGTGATAGAATTTATTTTCTTATATAATTTAAATTTGCCACTACTTATCGCCTTTTTTTTTAGATTTTCTAGCATGAATCGCGTTATAACGATTAGCGTATAACATGGAAGAGAAACTGAATAACGTTGTTTCGACTTACCGCCAGCAATCCGATTTCGAATATTTGTTGAATACGCTCTTAAATATCGCTAAAGTCCATTACTTACCTGAAACAAAAATATTCAACGGATTATTATTATTATTATTGTGAATTATTATATTATTATTACGTATTATTATTATGAAAACATATATCAAGAAAAAAGCATAAATATAATTTACAATATACTCTACTAATCTAATTTACTAAATAATAAAAGTAGATATTAGCACATACGCGATCAGCTGAATTGCGCTTAATTAATTGTCAACTAACGTGTTAAAAACACGCGTACGAAGTAATTGAGCGCTATTAAATAATTAAAGTGTAATATACGAGAGAATACTTGTAGGAAATAGTTACGGAGAATACGTTAATTTATTGTCGTGACAACATTATTAAAAGAATATTTTTCGTGTGCAAAATGTTCTTGTACTTTCGCGTATACATGCTTATGAATAATGGAAAACACGAGAAAGAAGAAATTATGCGTTTCAAGGCGTCGAAGAAAACGATCATGTGTCACGGTCTCTCGGGTGAGTCAAGCAATGCCTAAACACATTTACAACAGCAATTTAACGTCGCCTTGTTCACTAATTAATGACGTAATGATGTAGTTTTCGTACGACGCGTGTTATACTTATCAAGAAATAATATCTTGAAACATGCTTCCTACAAATATTATATCTCTGATGCAACGAATCAAAAGTAAAGTCAAAGAGAATGTTGTCAACAGGAAGAAGAATATAAACATTTTCATAAGGTTTACTGAAGCAATTTTCGAATATAAGATGTTTATACACGGGATGAATGGCTTCTAACATTTCTTAACCATAATCTCGTACGATTAAAACACTTTCGTACAGTCCGACAGAAAGTATCGACTAGAAAATATCAACATTGTTTCCGTTGTTCATTTATTATCAATAAATAATCGTAGATCTTTATACACTAATGGGAAAATTGAAGACAGAAATGCACAGAATGCACACAATATGCAGAAATACATAAAATGTTCAAAGTAAAGAACCTTCTACGATATTCAATAGATAAAACATTTTTCTATCGAAGCTCCATTTTGTGAATTACACGAACAAAAATACGAATTTGCATAAATATCCGCGGTCTAGCTATTAATAAAAATAGTACGTTACCGCTCAACACGAGCAAATTTCAAAAAATAATATAAGCTCTTCTTTAAATATTAATAATTGCTCGTTTAACTGCTTACGTATTTTCGATTTTAATAAAACGTACACTTTCCTCTAGCCACTGTATATACTTGCGCAATTACACTACATCAGTTTATTGGAAAATCTATAGCAGAGAACATAAGTTTAAGACGACTAGCTTTCCGATGGATTATCGCACCATATTACAGATAGTAAATAACCGACAATTTGATGTTGTGCTTACAATTACATGTACACTCACACTCGATTTACGAACAGCCACGAGACTTTCGAAACTCGAACGATACTTGAGAAGATGAGTATGAAACGATTCGATGTTGAATTTGCTGCGGATATTAATTTGAGACGAACATTCAAACACGGTGGTGCTACGAATTAATCGAACGACAATAAGTCTATTTAACAGGAGATATTCAATTTATAATAACAATTGGAAAATTTAAATAAAAATCCTGAGTACAGTCAACAGTCTACGCTCGGAAGACAGAAAAATTGTTGCGTCGCTACGCAAGAAGAGACAAACATTTGGCGAAATATAACAAATATTATTAGAACATCCGAAACAGCTTGTAAGCAGGCACATTATCTATAAATTTAAAAAAAATGGATGGAGGAAGAAGAAAGATGGACCAGCGCATCCACTGCTTATCCGAAAAGGATCATTTTCGAATTGCTATTGATTCTTAAAACGAAATCTGCGTTACGAATGATCTGAATATTTGCGTGAGAATCGTTCAGAAGTATTTTCGTGATTTTAGTCTCGAAGGAGCTTCCAAAGAATCTAATATTCAGTCGTAAAAATCGGTAACCAAAAATTGTTTCTGCTTCCGCAAGCACACAGGCACTGGACAGTACAAGTACGGACAGTACATTTTAATGGAGTGTTGTTTTTTGATGATTTAAAATTTAATAGGCTGTAACAGAGTGGAATTCCATAGCGAAGGATCGCGGATTGTTGGTTGTTTATTACCTATAATATAGCGCGATAATTTATCAAAGAGGCAGTCGTTTTAAACTGTGGCGGCACCCGACGACGGAACTTTCTGACGGCTTCGCGACACAAAACGCTGTACCATCGAAGCGTAAGGCCGACATGCCTAATGTGTCATCGATATCCGTGCGGTTCTTCCGCCGAATATTCGGAAGAATGCATACGCGGCAACGGTTGCGGACGTCTAACAAACGCGTGCGTAGTGAGAATATCGAGGAGCAACAAAGAGAGGAATCCGTTTGGTTTTGAACAAAAAGATTCATTCCGTTTCGAACAGCGAAGCGCGAGGGGTCTAGCGAAACAGCGAAGTGTGAAGGGTCTAGCGTAGCGAAACAAACACATTCGAGAAGTGTGATCGTTGATCGTTGATCGTTGACTGTTAATTGTTGGCTGTTAATTGTTAAATAAACTTTTTTGTTGAATATCGAGAGTATTTCTTGGGCACCTACAACCAACACCACCTTAAAACTTTTGTCCGCTACTGTACATACATTACATATGTATGACAGTTGATCCATCTCGTGAAAAGACTTAACTCGAGCAAGCATCAAGTTTTATTCCGTAGAGTCAAGAATCAACGCTTTCGTGCATGTAGTATCGACCGCATTTTATAGGATCTGCGGATTCTGTCGGGATTTTCTTTAATCCCCGTTTACGTGCAGGATTACCAAAACATGCAAGTACGGCTACATCCGATTTCTGCGGTCCTCTGAGCGAATTCAGATGCTATGAATGCAAGAAATCAGAAATAGTTGTAAAACATTACTGCATTTTTATACACATTTTCCGAAGCTTTACGAAAGAAATTTCAGTAAATTTTATCCTTTAATAATTTCGAAATATCAATTGTTCGTTGTAAAAGTATTTTTCTTTTTTATTTATGTTCCTGTGATAAAGAATATAGTTAATTTTTAATATAGAGATACGTAATCATTGCGAGATATTAAAATAATTATTACTTTGAATATAATTAATTTTTAATATAGAGATACGTAATCATTGTGAAATATTAAAATAATTATTACTTTGAATATAGTTAACTTTTAATATAGAGATACGTAATCATTGCGAGATATTAAAATAATTATTACTTTGAATATAATTAATTTTTAATATGGAGATACTGAATCATTGTGAGATATTAAAATAATTATTACTTTGAATATAGTTAATTTTTAATATAGAGATACGTAATCATTGTAAGATATTAAAATAATTATTACTTTGAATATAGTTAATTTTTAAAATAGAGATACGGAATCATTGTGAGATATTAAAATAATTATTACTTTGAATATAATTAATTTTTAATATGGAGATACGTAATCATTGTAAGATATTAAAATAATTATTACTTTGAATATAGTTAATTTTTAAAATAGAGATACGTAATCATTGTGAAATATTAAAATAATTATTACTTTGAATATAGTTAATTTTTAAAATAGAGATACGTAATCATTGTAAGATATTAAAATAATTATTACTTTGAATATAGTTAATTTTTAAAATAGAGATACGGAATCATTGTGAGATATTAAAATAATTATTACTTTGAATATAGTTAATTTTTAAAATAGAGATACGTAATCATTGTGAGATATTAAAATAATTATTACTTTGTATCACTATAAGTACAACAACGATCGTTGTTTAAAGTCTTCATTTGTACGAGGGCAGAATACGAAACGGACACGATCGATGCCATTAACTTTAGCTTCATTAACCGACGCTGCATTTGACTTTAATGTACACACTACATTAACTACTTAGGCGATAAAAGCGAATTACCAGCATGGAACTGAACACAAAATATTTGCGTATATAATATCGCTCTTTACTACAGAAATTCTTTCGTATTATAGACATGTTCTAGCGAAAATTGAAATCTCAGACAGAGATTAAATGCCAAACATATACCACAAGTAAATTCCAACATAAACTCCAAAAAATTATACTTCAAACGATACCATAATTCCAAATGAAATATTTGACATAATCATTTTCCATATTATCCAATTCCAAAGTTAGTTTACGAGTGGTTTCTCAGCGATTCGTTTAGCAGAAAGAACAATCTTCCATATGAGTTCCTCTCCTTTCATTACCTTCGTAAAAATAAGAATTTCTAGAAACATTCGCAGTTTACGCGTCATGCGAAGACGAGAGTATTGCTACGAATACGAAACAAAGTACGAACAAACTGGTATCCAGGAGGACGCGATGACAGCACAAACAGATCGTAGAAGGGAAAATTGACGCAGCGATTCGCGCCACGTGATTCGTCGCGTGCGCGAGTGCCGGTAAAATCACGACCAACGAGACGTTTAACAGACAGCAAACAGTTTAGCAAGATCTTGCTTCCATCTTCGCGTACAGAGGAACGATTACAAGCTGGATTAGCGAAACACGGTGACAAGGTTGCGTTACGTCGCTCCTCGGGATGGGTCAGGAAATTTGTCTTTCAGGGTAAGTGCGGGACTTAAGGTTGAGCTCGCAGGGTTATGTACATACTCGTAACGGTACAGTAGGAAAATCCAGCCGGGAAATCCAGCCAGGTTCAAATTTCATCGAGTTATCTGGACATTCGAGAGAATTAAAGGATCGCGCGCTGTATGAAAAGGTGGAGGGGATAGGCTGGATCGTGAAAAAATTCTCGATATCTTCCTAAGCCCCTACTTACGCTCGTCTCATCACGAAGGATTAAAACTTCCACGACTTTCCACGTCATCCTTGTATTCGCAAACTTTCCAACTGGGATTAGTCAAAAACTCCGGGGCACAAACGCGAATCCCTTTCACGCCATAGCCAGGAACTTACGAGTTTACTACTCGGCCAACAACAAGTGTTCCGGTTAATTTCCAGAAGACGAATTATCATTTCGTATCGCAGTGATTGTATTAGGTCGTTGGAAAAGTTTCTTTCGTTTTATAAGGAAATAAATAGATACACAACATTTTTCGTTTTATATTACTTTATCGAATTACGTATGATCCATTTTGTTCTATTAAAACAAAAATCACAACGTTCGACAGATTAGGTTTCGTGTTTCCATAAAGATGCGTCGTTCTAAAAAACGTGTCTGTAAAAGAAAGACACTTTTCAGACAACTTAATAAGTCCAGTCGCGATGTTTCGTTCGTTCGGGTGACCGAACTTCTTGTTAAAGTTTAATCAATTTAAAACGTGGTGAATTATTTCAATGCATCGAAGTTACAAGTCTGAATGCATAAAGTTAGACAGAATTTTCTATCGAACTTTTAATACACGAAGCGTTAGATCGTGCAGCAAGTTCCCTCGCGTCTTTTAAAAATTTGTCAAAAATTGTTACTTCCTGGAGTGAAAAATTCAAAAGATTGCTACTTTAAGATTTATTTGATCGATCGTGCAAATGTTACATATTTTGTTCCATTGTTCTTTGCAAATGGATTACGCGAGTGACTTACCCCGACACTATGGAAACTTTGTGTTTTTATCAGCAATTTCCCAAATATTTATTGAATAAAATATTTATGATTTCCTAGTTATTTATGAAATAATTGCTATAATAAATATATGTATTATACGTAAATTATTACATATGTACTATATCTATATCGAATATCTGCTGTATGATGAAAGAAGCCTGTTTATTCGACCAATCGCGGGGAGACGTAATCGCAAGGAGAGACGTCAACGGGGGTCGTAAATCCCCGTTACGATTATAACAATCGACACCACGAATTGATCGATCCCCTGATTTCCGTTGAGATAATAGGGGTGATTGAGGTTGTATAACCCTGGGATTCACAGAATTATAAATTATATATTTCCAGCACTTAGATTACACTGACGTAGAGAAATAAGCAATTAACAACTTGTCGCACGAAGCTAAGATAGATATATGCGTTAGAGCAGGGCTCTTATAATTAGATTTAGTGTATTAGTGGACGTAGCACTATGAGATTTAGGAGAGGAAATGTATGCTCGACAATACCGAGACCGACTCTCGCGTTATGCTTAGACTGCCCCGCTGGGCATTAGCGTATACTTAGTAGTTGACTTTTCCAACGATGTAGAAGAAGTGAAGTTGAGTGACGATGCTGTGTCCGAGGAAAGCTAAGGATGGGTGTGTCTAGCGCACGGGACCATCGGATTTGTTGGTGCCGATGTTATTTAGGAGAGTGAGGGAATAGGCTTCGTTTTTAATTGGTTAAACGAAGGGTCTTAACTGCCCTCGAGAGAAAGTGGTTAGTGGGAGGAAAGTTGCAGCGTGCGTGAGAAAAACCAACTTTCCCTTGTCCCGCCGTGGTAGACAATAGTCTTTAGAAATGCTTCGGACACAGATGTTTGTTTGTTTTGAAGGACCTTAGCAGGCAAGTGACTCGGGTTTATGACGGGTGCTTAAGGATATTGAGGGTACGCCGTACGGAAAAGCGGACATCTGGTGTCCGTCTGGCCCGCGGTGTGTGACCTGGGCCAGGCAGAGAGGCCCGGCGTAACAAAGCCTATAATCCAATATATATAGTAACAATTCTTTTACCAAACGCTCATAATGTTCGTTTTGAATAGGACAAGGACCGAAGATGGCGAAAAATTTTTGTTGATTTTCTAATTTTAGCGTCATTTTATTATCAAGCGGAAGAATTTTAATAATCGAAAAAAAGACCACAGACCTGTCTTTTAAAAGTCTTTTAAAGATAACTGATAAATTGTGCAAATTTTGTGCGGATCAAAGACGATACTGTTATTAAGATAATTATTATTTTATTCCAATATTATAATTATTACTCTGACAAAGTAAGAAGATAATTTTGTTAAATTGTGATTGGTTGGCAGCATGCTGGATTTTAAAACTGCTTGCCTGTAGAAAATACGAAGCGTGATTTGATTTTTAATTATAAACGACATTTATCGATAATACTAATACGTATATTCGTCGATCTCATCTGTCGTAAGTAATGTTTTTGTGACAATCTCCAAAATGTAATATCAAAAGGCGAACACAATCTCATTACACGAATTTACTAATTTAATTAATCTTCTTCCATGTTAAATACTCCTTGGGAAGAAAAGCGTGTTTAAAGACAAATTGGAGAAGACTTGGCGTAAGGAGATTCGAAGATGTCTCGTCCGATGAAAGGATTATTCCTGCAGTGCCATTTGCAAACAAAAATTTCGGAAGAGAAACAACGTCGAAAAATGTTTCATGCAGTTGCACGCGCTTCGATTGTATGCCCACTCTCGACGAAAAGATGCAAAGAATTCTATATCTCTTTGTATGAAGCTGTGCACTTGCAATATCCATCGCCTGAGGAATTACGAACTAGCAAAGCTTTTCCTTTGGCCCTTTGTCCATATCGTTCTATCATGTAGATAATCCGTCAAAGGTATTTCATCAACTGTTACCAAATTCTATCGAAACGCGAATCACGTACATGCCCTTTGATCAAAGAAACAACGCTCTCTTCTGCAACGACTTATTCCGGTATATACGTTTCGATTTAATCGCAAAAACGGACGACGATAATTCGGATGAAAAATAAATTTCGAAGCATACAACGAACGACATACGTAAAATTCAGCGAATTATATCTTGAATTTGCTACGCGCAGATAAAAATATTATTATAATCGGCGCTACATTTTCGTTTAACCAAATCGCTTTCGAACTTTCATCTTCGCATATCATGAGAATTATAACTGTATGTAAGAATGAAAGTATATATTTGTTAATAAACGAAAAATATAATTCAAAGAATGTAAGTAACGATGTGATAATTAAAAGCATAGTGACATAATCTGTACTACAAAATTCTTTACAATTTTCAAAGTATCAATACGGGAAAAATCGATTTTTCAATTTCTGCTCATTCGTTAACTTTTGATGTACTATCGTGTGCTCTTTAACGCATATCATAAACTGTGCATATACATGAAACCATTCGACACAATTAAAAAATTGCTTATTCAGATAAAAACCTTGCAACAAGTGAATGCTTATCGAGCACCTTTTATTTCTGTAACAGTGTATCGAAACTATACAGACATTTACGGAAACCGTCATTTATACGAGAAAAGTTGGATAATCTTTTCGAGTATGTGGCAGTGTCCTGATTTTATTGATAACAACCACTTGTTGGAATATTTGTTATAGCTCACACTGTCTCTCTCTCTCTGGTCACAAAATAAAACTATCTTATTTATATTTGTCCCGTGCGGATTTCATATATTTCGTATTGTGTTTCGTTCCATGAATACTGCAAATGATTTCATAAATCAGCCCCGAATTTTCACCAGAGTTTCCTATCTAATTACATACTAAATTTATTCGATGAATTTTATATCAGATTGTATAGCCAATGCACAATTGTTAATTCATTATTGTTCTATGTTCTGCGACTCTTGCAAACAAATTCTACCAACCTTTGTTATATATTTTCGATTGTTATTCTACATGGATACAAAATTCTGTCTGATCAATCATTTCCCTAACATTCTAATACAGTTTCGCCTCGAAATTGCAAACTAGTTTCCGACTCGAACTAAGCAACTGGTTCCTAACATGAAATCAGCAATTGGTTTCTCAACTCAAAATGAGCAAATTATTTATAACTGGAAATGAGTAACTACTTCCTGGCTCGAAATCAGCAACTAGTTTCTCGCTCGAAATCAGCAATCAGTTTCTGATTTGAAATCAGCGATCTGTTTCCGACTCGAAATTAGCAATCAGATTCTGAGTGAAAATCAACAATGAATTTTTGACTAGAAAACGGCTATCGGTTTCTGACTCGAAATCAGAGATCTGTCTCCGGCTCGAAATTAGCAATCAGATTTTGAGTGAAAATCAATAATGAATTTCTGACTAGAAATCAGCAATTAGTTTCTGGCTCGAAATCAGCAATCAGTTTCTGACTTGAAATCAGCGATCTGTCTCCGACTCGAAATTAGCAATCAGATTCTGAGTGAAAATCAGGAATGAGTTTCTGACCAGAAAACAGCAATCGTTTTCTGACTCGAAATTAGCGATCAGTTTCTGAGTGAAAATCAATAATGAATTTCTGACTAGAAATCAGCAATTAGTTTCTGGCTCGAAATCAGCAATCAGTTTTTTATTTGAAATCAGCGATCTGTTTCCGACTTGAAATTAGCATTCAGTTTTTGAGTAAAAATCAGCAATGAATTTTTGACTAGAAAACGGCTATCCGTTTCTGATTTGAAATCAGCGATCTGTCTCCGACTCGAAATTAGCAATCAGATTCTGAGTGAAAATCAGGAATGATTTTCTGACCAGAAAACAGCAATCGTTTTCTGACTCGAAATTAGCGATCAGTTTCTGAGTGAAAATCAATAATGAATTTCTGACTAGAAATCAGCAATTAGTTTCTGGCTCGAAATCAGCAATCAGTTTTTTATTTGAAATCAGCGATCTGTTTCCGACTTGAAATTAGCATTCAGTTTTTGAGTAAAAATCAGCAATGAATTTTTGACTAGAAAACGGCTATCCGTTTCTGATTTGAAATCAGCGATCTGTCTCCGACTCGAAATTAGCAATCAGATTCTGAGTGAAAATCAGGAATGATTTTCTGACCAGAAAACAGCAATCGTTTTCTGACTCGAAATTAGCGATCAGTTTCTGAGTGAAAATCAATAATGAATTTCTGACTAGAAATCAGCAATTAGTTTCTGGCTCGAAATCAGCAATCAGTTTTTTATTTGAAATCAGCGATCTGTTTCCGACTTGAAATTAGCATTCAGTTTTTGAGTGAAAATCAGCAATGAATTTTTGACTAGAAAACGGCTATCGGTTTCTGACTCGAAATCAGCGATCTGTCTCCAACTCGAAATTAGCAATCAGATTCTGAATGAAAATGAGGAATGAATTTCTGACTAGAAAACAGCAATCGTTTTCTGACTCGAAATTAGCGATCAGTTTCTGAGTGAAAATCAGTAATGAATTTCTGACTAGAAATCAGCAATTAGTTTCTGGCTCGATTTAACCAATCGTCTTTCTGCGGAAATAAGCAACTCGCTATTCCCTCTTCTTTGTTTAAAGTCGTTGACAGAGTGAGAGATTCGAGAACGAAGTCCATGAGTAAGAAATCCATTAAAGCGAGAAGCCAAAAGATTTGATGGCTAAATAAACACTGACATTGTTTAGTAGAAAACAAATAGAATATGTATAACGCCTTCTCGCTGTATTATTAGCGATCCTGACACGTTATGTACTGCTCGATTGTTATGTACTTTACAATTTACCACAATCTCTGGTCTTTCGCTCTTTCGCCATGTTCCTTTCTGTCCCATTCGCGAACAAAGTCCCATTCGACTTTAGTCGAATAGTATATGTCTCGTAAATACTCGTAACAAGCAACTTGTTGGTTCCAAGCGTGTTGCTTATTTCCAGGCAAAACTGTACGTGCTCGTCTTTTACCGAACGACATCACAGTTCATTCGGCTACAAAAATTTATGACTGCTCTCTCTCACGAGCCTCTTACTCGTTCTCAGATCTCTCATTTTGTCGACAACTTTAAATAAGAAAGAGGAATGAAAGCTGTTTAATTCAAGTCAGAAACCAGTTGTTTACTTTGAGCCAGCAACCAAGTGTTGATTTTGTGTCAGAAACCAATTGCTGACTTCGAGTCAAAAACCAGTTGCTTACTTCGAGGCAAACCTGCAGCTGCTTTTGAACAGGCATGTATAGAACTACCACAATTCCATAGTATCACTGACCATGACCACTTCTCAAACGAGCAATTACTATTACAAACGCGAACATATACATGTTTCAAAGACGCTTTTGAGTCCGTTCCATTGAGTACGCGCGATGCATCCAATTCAGAGCGATCTGAATCGCAATCCGCGCACCAAACTACCGCCACCGACCTCGGCGTTCATGCAAAGACTGTATTTAATAGTTCACACCAAGTCACCAGTTTAAATTTCATTACGACGATTATGCGTGGTAGGCTATAATCCTCCAAGAGGATAAGGAATTTCTCAGTGTGCCTAACAGCCGGCGTTCTACCAACAGTCTCCCGCTATTTAACCCACGAGAATTTAGTGAACCAAGTGATATTACCAACTCGCGGATTATTTAGAGCCGTACGACCGCAAGGCCCCGCAAATTCCGCTGAACGGGCTACAATGAACTGCAGGTGCTGCGGAGAACTGGAACCTGCGTATTTACAGAGACACGTCGAGAATCGATGAAGCATCGGAACAAATGAAACGTTGATGCTTCCTGCACTTGCTTGCGATTCGCCCGCGTTTAATAAACGCAGCGAATTTTCTCTTTTTTGCGTTAACATTGTGCATAGCCAGGAATGTTCCGGACAGAGTAGCGTCGTGAAATTCGTTTGGAAGATGAGGAAATAAGTTACGTCTGTGTACAAATAATTCCGATACTTGGATCGTGGGCCAATCCTACTCGAATGTTTCGCATTCAGCTTTTTGAGCTATTTTTTGGTGCTATTATTCCATCAAATTAATTAAACGGTATTAGTTCTTAGGCGAATTTTATTATTATATAGGCACGATAGGTTGAAACAGGTTTATTTGAGTTGGCTGAGCTCCAAGATCTTACAATTCAATCCTTGAGTCAGAGTTGAATTGTAAGATTCGTAGAGAACAATGAGACTCGTACATTATGAGAAATTTTGTATCTTTAATGTAATAACAAAAGGATGAAGAACGCCAAGAAACAATGGTAAGAAACAACATTGAAAACGAGAGAATAACTGCAATATTCTTACAAAAAAATTACTCACATTATTGGAAAGGTATTACATGTATAAGAACTAATAGAATAAATAACAAAATAACTTGCAGAAATGAAGTAATACGAGCATGCTACTGAGTTATTGTAACAATTAAAAATGAAATTATTAAAATTAGATGTACTTCTTGTTGATAATTATACAGAATATATTTCGCGATTGATTATCGGGCCACTAATAGCAAGTGAGATATCGATCACTCAAAAATTTTCTGAGTTACAGAGCAAATTGCATAGTTTCACTGAAGTTAAACATTCTAATGAATCAAATGAGCATAAACTTTAACCATTTTGTTCGTTCTTCGTTCCATCGTTGTAAAATAAGCATTCGATTAGTTGGCAATAAAAATGATCCAATCTCCGCTAGATATATATGTTAATAATAAGCAATATACGTAACTAGGTCGCATAAAATATTGCTGCAATATTATCGTAGTATACATACAGTGCCGTGAATAATTATAAACTCAATCACATTTTTAGTTTTTTCGTAATATCAGAACAAAGATTGGCAAAATAATTTCGTCATATTATAATACAAAACTGGAGAAAATTAGATCTTCTCTTAAAATTGTATTTTTTACTGTGAAAGAATATAAATTACACGCTAATTTTGTTACGTCTTCATTCAGTGTTTAGTGGTTTTTTTTTTTATTTTCATATTTGATTGCTTCTATTAATCCGCTAGATACACTAACTTATTTAAAGTTTCGTTTCGAATATTCTCTTATTTTATTCTTTTCTCAAGTTCAACTTTCTATAGGTGACTCCTCCTGATCGTAAACTTGTCTCGCTAGAATTCCTCGCAGGTTCTCTATCGGGTTCAGATCAGAACTGAATGCTGACCATCGTAATAATTCTGTTACGAAATCTTAAAACCACTTTCTTGTAGTGGCGGCTGCATAAATGGGAACGTTGTCTTGCGGATAAAATTGTCTTTTCGTCTTTTATTACGGTTACGAAAGGCAATAATTTGTCATGTAACGTTTCTTGGTATCCCATAACGTTCGATCTACCCTTTAGAAAAATAATTTCACTTGATATATTCAGACATGATCAATGGTTTTTTGGAAATATCTTCCTTGAAAGAAATAATGCAAAAATCGAGTTTATAATTACTCACAGTACTGTACGTAGTATGCAATAAAATATGAATATTAATGGCCAATTTTTAATCCCACTAATTGCAATTGCGATACAGAGACAGAAAAATGTTTCGTCAATGACATTACGTAGAATCTAAAAATGTACGTTTTAAATAATGCTTTTAAATTATCCAACAAAATGAAACGTTGTTCATGAATTTTAATAAAATTTAACGAGCTCGTAAAAACAGCCGTGTTTTGGCATTTTACATTTTATAAAATATAAGAGGAAATTCATGCTTCGTGTGTTAATATCTTTTATAATATATGGGCAAATTTTTTCTAATTACAAATCCAACCAGTGTATTTAAAGAATAGATTTCTGACAATAAATGTAATTCGATAATTACGTAATGCTTTTATCTTTATCAAGAGTCACAATTCAATTATTCGATCGGTTTTAGACGAACTATACAACTGCACATTTAATATCCTTCAAGACTTTTTCAATTTTCTATAATGTTTACAGTGAAGCACGATGGAATCTCTCGTCAGAACTGATCACTCGTCATTATCGGATAAAGGAATATTTTCCCATATTTTCTCATAAAAAGTGAATATTTTACACCGTAGAAAAATAATACCGATAACAATGACAATTATTTATAATATAATATAATAAGATACAATGTCTTTTAATTACTTTTACTACTAAAAAATTCTCTATACGACTATATATCACTACATTGTTAAAGCCAAACGATGTCAATAATATTTAACGCGTGGATTTATAAATTATAAATTTATAAACAGCCGTCCAAACTATTAATTATCCAAACAAATATTTGTGCGTATGTATATGGAACGAGGAGCAAGAATCCTTCGTTCCTCCATGTAGCTACAAAATTTTATCGAAATCTCTATTTTAATAGCACTTTATAGCGTTCCCTTGATAGCAATGAACGTCCACGCGTTTACGGCTATACGGGGTGAAAACGCTTTTAAGAGCGATCAACGTATTACGAAAACAATGAGGAACTAAAATATAGATTGTATTAAAATATAACATGCTTCATCCAAAGCGTTTAGAAGATCTCTTATCATCTTTAACATTTCAATTATAAATACCCGACGTAATTGTAGCGGCACATGAATCAACAGAAGATTCGAATCGGGAGAGACTCGTATTGTTGTGCCTTGGAATACCAACGTTGTTTTGGTTTGCTAGGTTCAAAGGTAAACGAACTCCGGACAAAACATTATCGCCGTTATTTGTAATCGTGAACCGGAATTACATTTGAACTTTTTACAATAACACCGGTCGATACAAATAGACGAACGTGTTGTCTAGGATGAGGATTATAGCGAGTCATACAGTCGAATAGCGAGCGTAGAGTTTTTTTTTTATTTAAAAATTTCGCATTCACAATTTGTCCAATTTGCACATTTGGTAGAATTTTTTATCTGTTTGATTATCATGTGGGTGGCTACCCATATCATGGGGTACCATCTTCGTGTTTGCTAAGATATACCCTTTGTGAGGTCTACTGGGTGTTTCCTTTTTAGTCTCCTTTCTATGGTTGTGTTGATCGTTTCCGCTGCCAGTTCGGGTTCGTTGCTAGCGTAGAGTTGAACAGTAGAATGAGCGAGTGACGATTACGACCGGCGTACACTATGTCTGTACTTGTATTAGGTCGTCTGAAAAGTTTCTTTCGTCTTATAAGGAAATAATGGATGCGCGACATTTTCCGTTTTATATTGTATCGAATTACATATGATCCATTTTGTTCTATAAAAATAAAGATCACAACGTTCGATAGATTAGGTTTCATGTTTGTATAAAGATGCATCGTTGTAAAAGACGTGTCTGTAAAAGAAAGACACTTTTCGGGCAACCTAATATTTAATATACACTGACTATTACAATTTTATCAGTCGTCTTTTTAATAAACTAACACGTATAATAATTTACCTCATAACTTATGAGTAATTTATAAATTTACGAGTAACTCATAGATTACCCGAAACATAAGCAACCTTGTGATAAAAAATATTCAGCTCAAGTATGGGAAATATAAAATAATATGTATAAAATCATTGAATAATTGTTTCCCTGTAACACGGATAATCTCACAACGAAAAATATTAAGATGGAACATGGAAAATGTAACGTTGTAGCTTGAACACAAGCAAAATATTTAAACGTTGAAATGGATAAAAAATCAAATGTCACGACCGTTCTGCGTGACAAAAACGTAATTCTCGGCATTCCCTGGACGACACCTCGTGTCCGGGGTGGTAATGTATCTGTTAAACGAACAAATTAAATTTGTTCAATTCACGAACGTATGTATTCAGTCGTAAATTTATAACAAGCTCACGGTACACAGCGGCATTCGTGCGCTCGCGAAAATATTTTCAGTTTTTTGGAAGAACTGCGTAAAGCGTTTAACTATGGAACATTCCCCCTGAACGATTAAAATAACTATCGTTGAATCTCTATCTGTGATAACGTTTATGCGAGAAACAAAATAGTCGAAAATATTGTTTAAATTAATTATTATTAATTATTCACTGTCTAGAAATAATACGTAGCGTTATATGGATCGTTATTATTTCAAAATTAATTTACTGCTGTATTACCATAAATTATACGTTAATATTTATATAAATATTTCCCGATAGAGCAATTTTGATTGTAAAATTAAAATGCTCGCTTAGCTCTTGCGAATAATTGCTTCAACATCGTTGTTCTTCGCGCTTATCTCGTGCAAAATATATCTGCGTCTGCATCCATCTAACGAATTGATATGCGCGAATTTTCCTACGTTTCGCCTGCCCTCAAAACGATTGAAAATAAAAAATTCTAAAAGGCTTACAGCATCCGAATCAAAAGCGCAACGTGAAATTTTATTTCAAAATGGAGCAACCCCGCTATGTTATGGCGCGCACCGATATAAGGGAAAAATATTTTGCATCAAATACCAGGTAGAGCTAGTTTCCCTGGATATTAACGTGATTTAGTGACTATATCGCGTTACAACTACATTTCCACTAAAATTTTATAACGTTTCGGTAGTAGCTAAATGCACACCATGTACTGCAGGTATAAACTTGGTCTGGAAGCAGTGGCAGAAATTGGTGGAGATATTTCTCCGCGACGATGTTTCGTGAACTAGAAATTCGTGTTCGTTCGCCTGTAAAGCGATATCGTAGACACGCCGTTCCTTGCATTTTCTTTGCGCTCGATCCTCTGAACTCTTGCAATGGCAGAAATTAGAGTGAAGAGAATAAGTAGACAAACAAAATTCAGGAATATCAGCGATGCCATCGATTGGAAAATGTTCCTTAAAAGAAAGTGAATTGCATGATTCTTAATCGTGTTTGATCGGATTTCAAAGTGAAAGAAAAGTTTATATTAGGTGAAGTAAAAAGTTCTGAGCGCTTTTTCGCTTTATTTCGACGATGAAATTAACATAGTCAAGATTATTCGATTTAGATTAAATATGCGCCGTTTTGTTCGATTACTTTTGTCCATTTTGAAGGCAATTTCATAATTCCGCGGTTGAAGAAGTCCTCGTCCCTATTGGTAAAAAACTTGACCAGCTCATTTTCACAAGCCTCTCTTGAGGCCAGTTTTGTACCATCAAGAAAATTTTGCAAAAACTTAAAAAGGTGATAATCGCTTGGTGCCAGGTCTGGACTGTACGGCGGATGCGATAGAACCTCCCAGCCAAGCTCTCGGAGCTTCTGACGCGTCGTTAAAGATGTGTGCGGCCTGGCGTTGTCTTGATGGAACACAACACCTTTCCTATTGGCCAATTCTGGCCGCTTCTGGTCGATCGCCTGCTTCAGTCTGGTCAGTTGTTGACAATAGAGGTCCGAATTAAGTGTTTGCCCCGATGGGAGCAGCTCATAATGGATGATTCCCTTCCAATCCCACCAAACACACAATAAAACCTTCTTGGCCGTTAATCCACGCTTGGCGATCGTTTGGGCCGGCCCACCGCGATTGGACCACGATCTTTTTCGGCTGTTGTTCTCGTATGTGACCCATTTTTCATCGCCAGTCACCATCCGCTTCAAAAATGGGTCGATTTCGTTACGTCTCAACAAAGAATCGCAGGCATCAATTCGGTCCAAAAGGTTCTTTTGCGTCAATTCATGTGGCACCCATACGTCGAGCTTCTTCTTGAGACCAGCCTTATGCAAATGGTTCCAAACGGTTTTCTGGCTAATCTTCAGTTCCTGGGCAATGGAATAAGTGCTCACATGCCGGTCCGACTCGACGATTTCCATGATTTTATCCACATTTTCGACGATTGGCCTACCAGAGCGTGCCTCATCTTCGACGTCCATATTACCAGAACGGAATCGTTGGAACCACCGCTTTGCTGTTGCATTCGATACTGTACTGGGTCCATAAACAGCACAAATTTTTTTGGCCGCCTGCTCCGCCTTTTCACCTTGGTCGTAGTGGTACTGAAGAATGTATCGAATTTTCTCTTTTTTTATCTCCATTTTCGAACGCTGTAACACACAACTGGCTTCACCGAACACAAAACTGACAAAGAACCTTTTTGATGCGTAATATCACCTTGAAATCGGTGTATACTATGACTCGATGCGATGTGCACATCGTGAGATATGGCTCACTAAAGACATCTAGCGAAAAACGCTCAGAACTTTTTACTTAACCTAATATTAAAGTAAACTTTTATTTTATTCGTTATTGGCTTCGTTACTTTACAAAAACTTGTTATCTTAAGTAATATTGCAAGTGCGTTTGGAAAAGCAATCAGTGTAATATTCATCGATACGTGCTTATTCTTGACAAAATATAACTGAAATATCAAAATTACGAAAAAAAATCTTCGCGATTTGTGGGAAATCCGAACTCCACAAAATGCACGTAGTAGGAAAAAATATAAAATATTAAAAAGGTATAAAATATTATATTATAATATAAATACTTGCTAGGCGAAACAACCTTCTACCGAGCTTCTGCTTTTTTAATTATATTCTCAAAAATATGAATTTGCGTGAAAATCTGCGGTCTAGTAATCACCATAGCTACGTACAACAGCACAAGCTTTGTGACTATTTAAATTGATGTTTAAAAGTCGTTATATAATGACGAAACTAGCGTCCATAATAAATGTGTACAAATGTTTGGTAACAAGAGTAATAACAAGCTAAGAATAAGATAATATTTATTAACAAGCGCAATATGTACTTTCTAATTGCTAATTTATTATTATGTTGTACGTTCTGGTGAAATTCACATACTGTTAATTGTAGGCACAGACGTACGTATATTTCTCCATCCGCTTCGTAACCTTGAAAATATTTACATATCGAGAAATATGAAAATATTTCTTTTTATTTATTGCGTATCGTTACATACCTTGGTGAGGTATCAGCGGCTGCAATTACAAGTATTCTAAAAATATATATGTCGGAGATGAAAAGAACACCGGAGCCTTTGGAATTTTGGATAACCTCGCAACATTGTAACCTAGAGTCTACTATAGCTGTAATCAAACAATTGTAGTTATTCAACCCGATTGTAATTATTCGAGAATTGTGATAATGAGCTTGGGCTCGAGGCGACAGTCAGTCGCCGAACGTAGCCGCGGTCACGGGATGAACGTTTTGCCTAACAAGGTATGGAGTAATTCTATAGCTCTCCTTAAAAGAAATATTCGTGGCGACACGCGACAGTAAACATTCCAACGGTTTCTGTCCCGTGGCTCGCCACACGCAGACCCTATTCTTCGAGTAAGATGATTGCCAGATGTCGATGCGTCTCCGCAGTACATGTTCGGCTAGCCCGAGGGCCCGTAATAAATCTTAAGGTTTAGTTAACTAAAGTCCTTCAAACAGACAAACAGTCTTTGTCCCAGCTACGGGAAGATAGGGGAGACATATTTTTTAACGAACGGCGTCTCCCACTAGCAACTTTCCCTCGAGGGCGGCTAACATCCTTTTCTAACCACCGATATAGAGATTGACCAATTAGCAGCAACGCCAATTTCCCTTACTTTCTGAACGAAGGCTTTTCTCGACGAATCCGATGATCTCGTGTCCTTAGACACACCCCATTATAGTTTTCCTCTGTGGCATCATCGAGACAGGAAAGGCATTCTCGCTCGCGATCTCATCGATCAAGGAGTAACGCCTTCGCGATCAGTGATTATTTTCAGACTTAGACTTTGTGTGAACGTTCTGTCGTCATCCCGTTGGCCGCGGATTCGTTATTGAGCCCGAGAACATCGTCACTAGCGTCGCGAGTGCCGAACCGCTGTGATCAACTGTTAAGACTGTAATAATTCTATCATTGCAATAAACTACGCCTGTGTGTACTGTATCAATGGCTAATCCTCGAGAAGATTCATTTGACGCCCACAACCCCATTCCCAGTGATGATCCGACATATAAATATTGAACAATATTCGCGTGCTTAGTTTGGTACAGTTGCCTAAGTTAGTGCTGTTATTTAACATTAGAACTGACTGGTTTTACAAATTTATTTTCAAATTCCTACTTCGTGTTATATTTTTTCCGCAATCATGTAATGACTTTCGCAACGATAACTAAAAGAATATAGATAACTAAAGAAAAGAAATTTATTTCCTTTTTTATGTATTCAAACTGAAAATAATTTTGTATCAAGGCTACTTATACCAACACCAGTCAAAATGGCTGGTACTTGTCAAAGTGTAAAAGGGTGCTGCAATCTGTATATCGAACTCCAATTAACCAGTTTCCTCGTTTTGTACAACTTGCCACACGTTTTTCAAATTTTTACTGCGTATCATTCGATATGATGATATCAGTTACCAGGAAAATTCCGGATCGATCGCTAGATGGCTACATGACAACACTAGAAATACCAAACCAGTCAAAACGACTGGTTCTACAATTTTATAAATGTGTCAACCCTCGTTTAGAGATCATCGTCCCGGATGAATTAATAATACCAAAAATGTACTACATAACATGGAATTGCTTCTGTAAGAAAGTAATAAATCAATAAATATAAAAATATTCTATTGTTACATATTTTTTAAAGACTAGCCATTTCGACTGGTTTTGGTAGAAATAGCTTCGTGTTAACTATCGGTAGTTCTAGTGTTAATAAGGAATTAGTACTAATTGTTGTTACATTCTTGTGTAGCAAGTGTTACGTAATTTGCCAATAATTGGTTAGCTAACGAGTTGGTACCATTTTCAAAATTTTGTACAAAAATTTGTATCTACAGCGGAGGCAAAAGGTCTATCTTTTTAGAAAGCTTAGAACCTTTTTGACATTGTATTCTGTTAATTAGAAGCGATCGCGTACTCTTGGGTATCTTTTAGTTGCGTCTTCGAGTTTGATACAATGGCAAAGTAGATGTTCGATGGTGTTGTTGGTATTGCAGTCTTCACAGGCTACCAGGTTCTGTCCCAAAGAATTGTTTGTCTTAACAGTTGTATCTTTGACTTCTATGAAACTTCGCCGACTACACACCTCTAGACCCAACAGGTTCTTTTCATCAAAATAAAGAAACCGACAGAAATGCAACGTTCAGCGCCGATCGTTACATCGTTGCCAAGACACAAAAGAAATTCTTCTCTCACGCAAAAAGAAAGTTATGTACACAGTTTTTTAATCAAGCTCGGAGCTTCGATTCGATTCGCTCGATAAAGTATGTTGCGCGGTAAAAGTGTCGGCGGCGGTATTAAAATTAACCGTAAGCGGAAGTCTAGTTGGCCAGAAGCGTTATAAAAAATGAAGCAGGAAAAAGAGGCGAAGCAGTGACTACGTCGCTAATGAGTTAACAAATCGATTCCAACTCCGGACTGTAACTCGCGACGTTATTTTAACTCCATTAGCTGGAAATTACGTTATAATTTCTCGGTGAGCCCTGCTGTACACGTGTTTTAGCTAACCTCGCTGCTTGTAGTTCGAGCCAGCTCTGGTGTAACTACGCCGGCAGAAATTGATGGAGAATGGAGACGTTCTGGGAAGTGACATTTCACGAACTCGAAATTTTCCCTTCGTCAGCCACTCACACATTCTACGTGAACGTACGATATACATATACCTACGTGTATGTCTGAGATACAGCAACGAGCTTCTGTGTGCTTCGATGCGTGCTTCGCAATAATAGAACAGAAATCGATGGAAAAATTTTTAGATCTCGTGAAACTTCGCAAGTAACTTCCTTAGTTCTTAACTGTTTAGAAGCATTTCAATCTCGGATTTAGCAAATCCTCGTTTCATCAATGTCGATCGTTTCTGTTGAGAATTGTGGATCTTAATCGTCGAAATAAAAGTAAAGGAACACTAAGGTTACAATTGGAATTCATATTAAAATAGTTTTAAATTTATTTAATAAACGATTTCCAGGATCTTCGTCGATATACATTTGCGCGCGTCTCAGTACTCTCTTTGTCTCACCGTCTTCCATAACGCACTGCCAACGGAACATAGTAACATTCATCTGTTTTTCGAGACGTTGTGCACACACATACTTCCACACACTCATATTCACGTACGTGTGTCACTACTACGCGGCTAATCTAGTCTAGCACACAAAATTATACATATCTCAATAGTTTCTGTTTCTGATTCTTTCGATCGTTGTCACTAAATTTGGACATTCGTCGCGAGATCTCGCCTCAAGGTTTCAAGATAAAAAAAGAAAAGTAAAATGAAAGACCAATGACGAATAATTTGAAAGATAAAACGAGAGATATCTGAAACGGTTAGGCTAGTCACGAAAATATGTACCTATGTGTATAGATGCTAAGTCAAATATCACGCAGCAATATACAGTGTGGTATTATTTATTTCGGACGTGTGACATTTTTCCTATCTCTCGAAGAATTTTCCAGATTCGCTTCACTCCGTCGGATGGGACGTTTTGCGTGGTAAAAAATTCAACCACTTCGGTTTAAACATCACGAAATATGTCAGACACCGTGTAACGGAGCAACTTCGAGCTCATGGGAAGAACATATACAGGGTGGTTGGTAACTGGTGGTACAAGCGGAAAGGGGGTGATTCTACGCGAAAAAAGAAGTCGAAAATATAGAATACAAATTTTTCGTTCGAAGCTTTGTTTTCGAGAAAATCGACTTTGAATTTTCGTTCGGTACGCGTGCACTTTATCGCGTCTCGTTATAACGGATCTCGCTGTAGATCGTTGTCTCGATGGAAAAATTAAAAAAAGAAAATTAAAAAAAATTACAGGGTGATCTAAAGATTAGCCGCTGCGATTTTTCAGACACTTCCGACAGTGGGAGAAAAAAATATTTCGAAGAAAAGTTTATCAACTTTCGAGCAATATTATGAATTTCAAAAAGAATTTTACTCCGATGAAAAATCATGATCACCTCTACTATTGCTTTAAGTGACACGGAGACACGTTTTTTATACTCCATTCGATACTTTTTGTTATGTTTCATTCGATACATTCTTTGATTCTCTGCAAGAAAGTATTAAGACACTCGGATTTTAGTTCAAAAGATACTTTAACCTTAATGTCGTAAAACTTATCGTACGAAAGTTAAGAAAAACTAAGAAGAAAAAAGCGCTGCGTCATCTTTCCCTGTCTTAACGAGGAATTTTACAACATTAAAGCTAAAATATCTTCTGAACTATTGCATTGTTGCGTTACAAAGAATAGGAATTACCTTAACTCCTCATCAAAGTAAAATCTTTTTCAAATTCTTAACACTGCAATTTGTAGTCGATCGAAAGTTGATCGACTTTCACGCGAAATATTTTTCTGTCGGAATCATTCGATGATCGCAAGTGCCGGAAAAACCGTGGCGACTGATTTTTAGACTACTCTGTATATATTATATATACGTACGCACATACATCTATTCTCAGTTACATGCGTATAACGTACGCATAATGTATACATAAAATACAAACACGTATAGCCTTTCGTCGCGTATTGCTCCCCTAACTTCTCCAGGGACTTTCAACGCGACAAGGGTGCCACTAAAGGAAATGTTGGATAGAAAACGTGACATATCGAAGTCACGTTTTATTCGGCGCTTTTCATTTATCCGAACAAGTTGAAGCCAATACTCGGATAGTTCGATCTCTCAAACCATCATCATTTAAGAGTTCGACGAACTATTATACGGTGAAACGTATCGAGAAATTGCTCACGTGCATGCACGTTTCTTCTTTTTCTTTCTTTTTTCTTTCTTTCTTTTTTTTTACCTGCTATTTCGCATACTCATTGTAACTTTCGGATATATCCAAGAACAGATTTTATAACGAGCAAGCGTTACGCTGCGTCAGCTTCGATATCGTATCCTGATGTAATGCATTTTGTATCAGGCCGAGTATAAGGTGGAATTTGTAAGAAATCATCTGTATGCGGTTGAACATTTTTCCAAAGTAGTTTACGTCGACTATGAATATCAAATATAGATGCGTGAGAGTGTAAAGACGTTCGACGAAACGTACGAATGCGAATGTTCCAAATGAAATGTACCAAATGTGAAAATGCAACGAAAGATGGTAGTAATGATTAAAATGATATTCATGAAATAAAATAATAGTAACGAATGAATATCAACATTTTAAAATGAGACGAAATATATTCCTCATTTGCATTTCGAGGTATCGTAAATTATTCTATCGCGATGAATATTCTACGATTGAAGTGCAAACAACGCTGTAAACCGTCAAATTTTTTAATAGAGAGAAATTCCATTTGTTTTGATTATTACAAAAGCTTAAGCGTACAATAATCCAAATGCATTAGAAAATTTTCTATTTTTTGCACCGATATAGATTCACCAGGAAAAGGACTGAATTTGCATGTTAGTTGCAGAGAAAGCTGAATATGCCATTTAATTTTGCAAGTAAATAAGTGTCAATCTTGTTTGTCCTTAGATAACCTGTATAAAAAGAAGAAAAATTTCAGAATGTTCTCTTTATTTTTATTACAAAGGTATATTAAATATGGAGTAATAATTGTACATTGTTTTATACAGAGGCAATGTTGCACTGTCAGTAATTATTTACAAATGCAAAATGCTCTTACATTGGCATATAGGACATTATAGGATAAAAAAAACATTTTTTAATTTTTGCACTTACGGTGTCGTGTACAAGAAATCTTCAATTGTAGGTTTAAACAGATATCCTTCCACTATCGTCGTTTATTCTAAATTAAAAAACTTCTTTGAATATTGTAACTGGTAGCAGCGAAATATAGCACACTATGCATAACAATAAATAATTTTCTTAAATTTCGCAAGCAGTTGCTTTACTTTCCCTTCTTGGTAAAAACGAACTTTCCCCTGTTTTTTTTACAGATACAGTCCTTTTCCTGGTGAATCTATATCAGTGCAAGAAATAGAACATTTTATAATGCATTTGAATTATTGTACGCTTAAGATTTTGTAACGATCAAAGCAGACGGAAATACAAATTTTGTAATAAAAAATTGCGTGAGATACCGAATTTTAATTTTGCAAGATTGAGAATCTGTGAAAATGCAGCGCGTATATTTTCAGAAAAGATTAACAGTACAACCATTCGCATTCCACGGCTTAAAACACTGTATCATATTCTACATAGATATATTTAATGCAATATAATACCATAGTACTTAATATTGCACAATTCCATGAACGAAACTGTGTTCTACAATTCTAGAGTAAAAGTCATTTCTCAAAAAGGACATTATGTTGAAATCCTCGCACGTGAAATATCCTTTTACTAGCAAAAAACTAAATCAAATCTATCGCTATGAAAAATGCGTATTCGTGCGGATTTGAATATAGTGGAGGCTCGGTTATCCGAGTTCCGTTTAACCGAAATTCCGTATTATCCAAGATGCTTTGAACTTTACTATAAATTCAATTTCTTCGAAGTTTTAACACTAAGAGTAAGAGTGTAAACAGCCAGCTATTGCGAAAGCAATTAATCAAACTTTCAGCCGATTAATAATTAATTTAATCCAAATACGTATACGCCATTAGATCGTCAACGTTTTTCTACAATTTTATCATACGATTTATGAGCACTAACAGACGTTTCCGTCTGTTATCCGAGGTAGGTCCACATCATTTCGAATAATCGATATTTTAAAAGCGTTCGTTACAACAACCCATGTATGGAACAGTGTGTTATTTTTTTGTTTCGCCTCTAATTAATAGACGCGTAATGAATGCACGATTTCTGTATAACAGCGTAATACGGTTACTTAATTGATGCGATTAAACTGCTAAGAATATGATAATAACGTTAATGGTATGCACGAGATCTCGTGGTAGAGGAAAGTGGTCCGCGCGGAGATTTCCATTTAACGAGCATAGAGCACGAATCGCCGAGGCAAGTAACGCGTCGTGGAACTGGCGAAGAGCGAAACATAGTTGGCCATTGGAAATAAAAAATTTCATTTCCGCCGCTTCCAGTTTCTAATCTGTAACGCTTGTCGCGGAAATCGACGCTACGAATTAATCCGTTCGTCGTATCGTTTTCCATGAAGCCGCGCTCCGTAACGGGGAAAATAACGGTCCGACCAACCACTCGCGTCCGTTTTAACTGGCTTCTGTGGCAGAATTTGAGCGCGATCGTGCCTGGAACTTCTAACACCTTGGCCGTTTACAAAATTTATATGCGTAACAGCTATCGCCGCAGCTAATGCAAGTATTTTGAGCAAGTGACACGCCCGACAAACTCAAAATTCGCCCTCCTCGTTCCATCACTGCGCGTCGTCTCGTTCGAGAAAGCTGCTGCTTCAAACACGACATCGCCGATTTCTAACGCGAATTCTGTGCATGGAACGAGTAAAACGAGACGAGGGAATACTTGCGATACGAGTATGGTTGACGCAAGGATAGCTATATATGTATACGTATATAGATATAGGAAGCGAAGGATCAGAAACGTGACACGTCGAAGTCACGTGTTGTGCATTCGTGACTCGTAGCTTTTCATTTATCTCATATAAATGATATAATGGAGTAGCAGCGATTCGCCCGGTGACACGTACCGATGTTACGCACAGCTCCTGTCGGAAGGAAACTAAAAGGAAAGCGAAACGGAAATCGCTATCTATAAAGTACGATTACGCGAGATTATGTATAGTTCGATCTTACTTTTCCCGATGAAATCCTGACGAGTTATGTACAGGTAGGAATTATTTGGATGAGTACATAAACAGGAAATTACGTGATGCGATTTCGAAGCAAAATTGGTCGAATAAAATGTACAAATATTTAGTCCGATTTAGTTCGTGTACTTATTGCAATTCAATCGAAATATTCCCATCGAGATAGCGAATTTGTGCAAATATTTCGTTACGTAAAGTACGTGCGAATTATACAAGATACTGAAAAATATAAATAAATATACATCGAGTGAATTGTACTTCTCGGCAAATGAATTCAAATGAAATTATTAAACGGTATTTAAACGAAATTGTTATTGAGTCAAAATTGGTCTTCGTGAAACTATTTATATATCTACGCCAAACCGAAAATGAAGATTTTTCGTAGATAGCACTGTAAGTTGAATTGTAAAATGTAAAAATTAAAAAGTATTTTATTGAAAAATAAATATAAATTTTCATTTGGAAATAATTACTGTATAAAATACAGTACGTTGATTCTGTATAAAATAATGCAAATGTCATTAAGCAACAGATAAGCTCCACGCTAAATATTATCAATTTTATAACAATTCTTACTCGAAACGTTATAAGATATACTTTTGTAACAAAGATAAAAACAACAGCTTGAAGAAATATATTTTTTGATTATATACACGTTATTTAAGAACAAACAGGATCGTTTCGTATAGTGCTTGCAAATTTAAATGAATGGCACACTGAATTTGCTCTACGACTGAGAGACGCATATAGACTTTTCTACAAATACAATTCCTCTTTTGATGAATTTTGACTATATCGGTGTAAAATTTTAATCGAAAATGTTGTGATGCATTTGGATTATTCTTAAGATCTTATAACAATCAGAACAAATGATATTTGGAAAGTAATTTCAGGTCAGAGGAGCTTTTTCTCCTTACTAAAATACTTGACTTTTGTATGTAAAGAGAAATTATTAATGAAACAGGAAAATGATATTTGGAAAGTAACTTCAAGTCAGAGGAGCTTTTTCTCCTTACTAAAAGATTTGATGTTTGTACGTAAAGATAATTTATTAATGAAAGAGGAAAATAAATAACAAAGTCGCTTAAATTGTGTGTACGTATAAATTACATTTTGCTACAACCTTCTAACGTTATACTTGTTAAAAATATGAATAATAAAATATTGGGTTAGCATCAGGTTAGGGTTAAGTTAGGTTTAGACGGTTTATACGACATTAGGTTGCATAAGATTTATCGCAAAGTATAGTCTACGTTATTCTGTAAAATAGTAGAATAATTACAGAATGATTATTTAATCTACAATTGTTTGCACTCCCGTGGTCTAAGATGTATATTCTTTATTACTATAGAAACATCGTGTATTGATCAATGGCACTGTTTTATTCTTCGTAGCAATGCAATAGCCGGCCATACGTTCACGTTTGACACTATAAAAACTGAATAACTTCGAGTATGAAATTCTGCCCTATTCGTCATACTATCCAGATTTATGTTCTACGCCACATTGCTTCTATTGAAACAATTTTCTGAATAAATTCATTTCCATTTTTTTCAAATTTAGATATAAAAAACGCTAGGATACAGTTTATAACTTTGATACTCGAATAATCGATAAAAGCTTCATCGTGTCGTCAAAATGAAATATATAAATAGAATGATTTATTGTAATTGAAAGACGATTGTGATATTAATTTTCTTTAAATCGTCAATTTGTACAATTATTCGGCCTCGATTATCCAAACGATATTTCACGTAAATTTTACAAAGAAGAAGAACACATTTTCTTTTCCGCATAACATACTTCGATACGCGCAATTTTCATTACAATCACGCGCATCGAATTAATTACGATTTTACAATTATAGCTGATAATCAGGCTGCTGATTTTTCTGCAAATTTGCGTTTTTATTTACGCAACTGTATAAATCGAATTTAGATGATAAAGGTTTCTGTCACAACGAGAATTTTCCTGCGAAAATTTTATATATCTTTGGATATCCTACATACACATTGTTGTACATGTAAGTTTCTCATAAATGCACAAAAATTCGCAATTTATCGATTGATACGACGTACACGGCGCCTGAGATGTTTAAAAACGAGTAAGGTTTCGAAATTCCTTTCCAAAACTAATTATTGTATATAACGAAAAATTCAGTTTTTTGCAGATCGTATTAATCTACTTTGTAACTTTACTTTTCCATTTTTTCCAGAAACGTTACGAAACGGCCAAATTATTATTCGCTATATATCTGAAGCCTGTTCCGCTAGAACATCGATAACCAGCCGCCACTCCCGGCGATACGATGCTCTACAGGTTTAAAATAAAAAATTCTGTTTGAATCATAAACTAGTATCTTTCCTCTAAAATGTAACGTGGAATTCCCAAAAAAATGTTGGTGATGGAGGAAGTGACAGACTTGAAAAAAAATAATTTTTTTTTTACTAAAAAAGAAAATCAACTTTAAATGTTTTTAAAGGATTAAATAATTGAGATGCGGAGAAAGTTATACGTCGGAGAATACATTATGCAGAATATTGCTTCGAAATTTGAAAAGAATCAGACGTATCGTTCGAGAAATTTCGTAACGACCAGGTTGAAAAGCAAAGTTTTAAGAAAAACGTAAGAGAAGTTTCGGGATACCAATTTTCCCTCCTGAATTTCCTGTGTATTCGTCCCTGTAACTCCGTCGAAAGTTTGAATTTTGATAACACGATATTCTGCACGCTTAAAACTTGACGAAAATAAAGGAAGAAATTCGATTTTTCGAAACTATCAGTGTATGCTTCTCAAACAATGTATCGATTAAAGGACAGCAAATTTGTTATTCCATGGCACAGCAATATACGCGTATAACTCAAAATTTATTTTTAATTCGCAAGATTCCTTTTAATATATGTTACGATATAACGTAACTAAAATGCGATATTAAAAATGTTGCACAAAATTAACGCTGTGCTAGCGTGTGCGCGTGCACATGCACGAACCCAACAAGAACAAAAAGTTTGGAAAACCGTTTTTCCACCGTATACCTACATCCTTGCATCTCAATTTCATATTATGTACTTCGTTACTTGCCTAAATTGGAGACTGTTTTTAGCAAAACAGAGGCGCGATTAAGTCCAAAAAAGAAAGAGGCGAAAATGCCAGGAGATTTGAATAAAATCGTGAAACTCGTACAAAACTCGAACAATTTAGAGACACCAAATATATCGCCAAAGTATTTTCGTGGATTTTTCAAGCTACTGACAGCGTCCTAACGAAGAGCAGAAATGTGCATTGAGTCGGCGACCGGTCACCGTATCGTTGCGCATTCTCGCGCTCGAAACGCAACCATACGACACAGTGAGAATCAAGCAACGACGCATTATGACTGAACGCGGTTGTACGAAATTGCATGTGCAACGACCGGGCCCGGTTGAATCCGCTTCTTACCCGGCAGATGCTCGTTTCCAAACGAAACGCCTAACTAGACTACGAGGAAAACGCAACTTTCCTACCCAGTATACCTATAGCTGCAACTTTCTAACGCGATTCACGATGCTTCCCTATCCTCGTGCAAGTGTTTGCATCGCGCGTTGGGACACGCTCGATTCTTCTCGCGAGTAAAAGTGTTCCATGTAAATGACCCAATCTCTCTTTCTTCTCTCTCTCTCTCTCTTTCTCTCTCTATCTATCTATCTATCTCTATCTCTCAGCGTACGTAACTACTTCATCGCGTCTGTTCTATTTGCGATTTTTCGCAAGTATTTGTCAGAGTATTTTAACGCGTTATGCGAAACGCACAATATTTTGTTTTAATTATTTGAATTTGAATTTTAATATTAATTTTAATATTTCATTAGCTAGGATGATCATATCGGTAACGGTCGAGATTAATCTGAAAATTAGTTGGGAAATCCGTCTTAACGGAAAATACAATGCGCGTGCTCCGTTTCGCTTCAACATGCTGTAATAGTTGCCTGGGCAATTTATTTTTATAACCTGTAATGAGGAGATGGTAGAAATTGCGAAATCTCGAACGAGTACGTGCATTTAATGCTTCAGACAAATTCTACACTATATTCTCGTTATATTCTAAAAGTGCAACGGTTTGATTTGAAAACTACCCTCGTCAAGTTCTTTTTCCTTTTTCAGATTCTGAAGAATATTCCAATAGAGGTTTGATAAGGAGATGGCAATAACTGCGAAATTTCGAACAAGTTGGCTGTATGCGTGTTCGATGCTTTATGTCGACGGTGAAACAATTCAAAAAAGATTTGATTGCATGATCCTTTGCTTTTGAGAAATTCATAGAGAAATTACTTTTTTTTACGTTTTTATTCCCACTTGGAAAATTGTAAAAATATGCGTGAGCACTGTAATAAATGAAAATAATTGAAAGTTTATCGCGATTAAATTAAATTAAATTGAAAAGATTTAATATTAAGAAATAAACACAATATTAATATTGATATTAAATATTACAAGAATTTTATTAAATTATGAAGAATTTAGAAATTAATATTAGTGTTAAATTGATATTGTAAGAAATTTAATACATTAAAGATTAATATCAAAAGAATTTATAAAGTGAAATATATAAAAAGACATATTAATTTCTCGAAAACGAATAGCCAAGCACTCGTTTGGCGGCTGTTTTACCATCAACCTAAGGCATCGAATCCACATGCAGTCAACTCGTTCGAGATTTCGCAGTTCTTGCCATCCGCTTCTAAATAACACTATTACATAATTTTCAATTGGATCATTTCAATTATTTATAACATAATTTTCAACGATTTAATTAGCTGTCTATGCCATCGGCAGAAAATTTGAGAATGTTATTTACATCCCTTTGTTCCTAATTGCATCTCGTACATCCTTTGAGATTTAGATGGAAAAAGTGCGAGACAAAGTCGATAAATAAACGAGGAAAAATTGTATAAAATCAAGAAGATCAATTTGGAAAAAGTATTCAAAACTAATGGAGCGCTATTACGAAAAAGATGTACGATAAATCGACGACTCTGCGTAAAAAGCTTTCGTACCGGGACAGTCAAGGCAACGAGAACACGTTAACCCTTTACATTCCGAATTTTATTTCAATTTTGTTATCAGTAGCTGCCAACGCCTGTAAGTGTTTTATTTGAAATTTAATTTACCTAAAAAATAAGACAATTTAAATAAATAAAGGAAGAAGCAAATTCACTTAAATACCAGTTTTATTCACGCTATTGTTGTATTTTGTAATTTTTAAGTGTATGATATATGTTGTAGCAATTTCCAGGATGCAATCCTGCTTTTCTTTCGCACGTTTCATAAAAAAGGGTGAAACTGAAAGAATGTCGAGTGAGACTCGACAAAGGAGCTCTTGAGATAAAAACTGATGTCGAGTCATACTCGACATAAGAGTGCAAAGGGTTAAAGTACTTTCGACAAAAAAAGAAACTTTTGTAAATTACGACAAACTTATCACATTTTTCCTTAAAAATTTGTGATGTGCAGTTTCAACTTTATAATTGAATACAAATGAAATATTACACTACATTTTCTTAAACTTCGGCTGGTTACTGACTTTCTCTGGGTAGCGAAACGTTATTTAACTAAAAAAATGATGAAGATTTGAAATTAATTCGCCGTGAAATTCTTGCTTAAACGTTATTTCAAATTCAAAACTTCCGCACGCCAATATTTGATTTACTTCGGTCAGCAATGAAGCAGAAAAAGCCAGCTAGCTAATTACGCGTAATTTAAAAGGCAGCAAATTTTATCGCGAAAGCCGAGCACATAATTTGCATTCACGCGCACGATGCGCGTTGTTTCGTACTCCCATAAAACGTTGGTAGCGCAATCGATTAAGCAATAAGAACTTTTATTATTAAATCGTAAGCGTCGAACATGTTTCCACGCAGATCAGGAAATTTCAATCGAAAGAAATCAATTTTCCTAGAATTATTTAGCAGAATTATAATTCGCTCTTTGCGCATATACGACGTGCTCAGTTTCTTGCGTTTCGTTATTTTCTATACGCAGTACGGTGGTCTGATCATGTTTTTTATATTTTCCTATGATTTCTCCGCGATAACGAGATCATGAACGTTTTTAAATTTCTTATGTTTTCCATGTTGTACGAAAGACACTGCCAAAACGAGGTCAAAAATCCACATATAATAGTACGATAAATGGAAAGTAACGTTAATTGAGGCTATTGAATCTGATTGAATGTTAATATTAATATTGATGTTGTTTGAACTAATGTTTGATTGGTTTGAAATTGAGCAATGCAAAAGAGTAGAGAATTTAATGCAACATTACCGGCAAATACATTTGGTTTCATAAAATTTTTATTTAATTTTTGTACCGCAAATTTCCTTCTTTAAATCTATTCCGTTATAGGTCGTTGATTTCCTCTAAACAAACGCTTATAAATGATACGGAAAAGATCACAAGATTTAATGTAAAAATCTTCATAACGTCACTATCGCGTAAAAAGTGTAATAAATTTAAGATAATTAATTCCGGTCGTTGTATTACGCAAGGAAATATTAAAACATTGCCCTCTTCCAAATGTAAAAATCTGATAAAGTATTCTTGTTTGAAAAATAGAACTTTTTACGTGCATCCTTGACTGGGTAGATTTCGTGTAAAAGTACGATAATAAAAGCGCGTGGTAAAGTTTTCATGAAATACAAACAAACTTATTACTCAACGTAATATGTAGAATATGTAATACATATACGTTAATGCGCGTAGTGTTGAAAGCGGTGTTAAGACACGAAACGAGCGCACTCCGGAAAGAAACATTTAATAAACAAATAATAAAAAAAAATATAAGTTAACATAAGATAATAACCAAATAAGAAACAAAAAATAAAAAATAATAAAAGGCAATGATGGAGTAAAATTCAAGAATTTGTAAGCAGTACACGTTTAAAAGAAACTAATTTACCAAGAAATGAGATGACAAAATTTTTACTACTTTTTAGTGCAATTTACGGTTTATATAAATTAAATATACAAATGTACATTAAACGTACATTGAAAAATAAGTCGAAAGAAAGGAATAACATTTTTTCGTTTAAAAAGTTTCGTTTTAAAAGTTTTGTTTTCGAAAGAAATAACTTGTATTAATTACAAGTTTCAAGGCACGAAGCTTCTGTTTCTGCTCGTGTTTGTATTATTAAATCCAAAGTATACTCCAAGAATGATAACAGCGTCGAAGAATTAAAACAAATGTCGTTTCGACTTTCGAAGATTTAAAAAATACGCGTAATTCGCTTCAAGAAGCGCGTGATAATTTAGTTAGTAAGGATACAGCTGTGTATCCAGCAACATAGACAACATTTCGAACGTTTGTTACGTTAACCAAAGGAAACCATTCAATTAAATCGGAGTAGAGAGGAGTAACATTACACGCAAACCGATATCGTGGAAGTAGATAATAGCAATAACAGGAAGCACGTCGTGGCATTGGCCATGTTTGACAACACGCAAGAAACACGAGCAGAAACACGAGTTTCACATCTCGAAACTTTTCCAACTCTTCCTTTTTTTCTCGAAAACGAAGCCTTAAATGAAAAAGCGTTGCTTCTTTTTTCAACCTACTTTCGACTTCGAGCTGTTGCACCACGATTTTGGGGACACCCTGTACATGCATCCAACGTATCCCACGAACTCCGCGCATCTGAAACACCTTCGTTATTCCAAGCAATACGCGAAAATGTTACCAAAGGAAGTCGTGGAGCTTAAAACATACACAACGTGGTAATAATATTAATAATTTCTTTTTAATTAATAATTTTTTAAGAATCTTCCCTTTTCTTTGGATGGAACGTCCAATACCTTGCGCTTGATTTCGACGAAAATGAACAGCGAATTTCGAGCATAAACGCGCTATCCTCCTCTATCCTAAAACTTAGCGCTTCCGAGATACTTGATTTCGTCTGTTCTATCGCTTTCCTTATAAAACGAATGGAAAGACGCGCGTGCATGGGACACAGTACATTCTTCGAACATAAACAAATAACAGGGACAAAGTAGCATTGTTGTACTTCTCGCACCATTCGTTTACAGAACGAACGTCATAAGACGAACCAAATATTTAAACCAGACCAAGTCAAATATCTCAGAAGCGGTAAGCTTCAGGATAAACGTAGCTTAGCGCTTTTATGTTCAGAATTCGCAATTCCATGGAAATCAAGCGTGAAAAATTGAACGTCCCATTTATACAAACGAAATTGACGTCTGTGTTTATCTTGTCGCATTTACCTGTCGAGAAACCACTCCTATTATTATCATGTGTTTCTTTAAGATTCTTTATCACTAGAACTACCACGCCGGTCAAATTGGCTGGTTTTACAATTTTATTTTAAAATTCCTAAGTCATGTTATATCTTTTTTCCGTAATGATGTAATGACCTTTGCAACGATAAGTAAAAGAATAATATAATGAATTTTATTCTGTTTCTTATGTATTCAAACTGAAAATAGTTTTGTATCAAGGCTATTTATACCAATACCAGTCAAAATGACTGGTACTTGTCGAAGAGTAAAAGGATCTTGCAATCTGTTTATCGAATCCCAATTAACTAGTTTCCTCGTTTTGTACAATTTCCCACGCGTTTTTAAAATTTTTACTGCGTACCATTCGATATGACGATATCAGTTATCACGAAAATTCCGGATCGATCGCTAGATCGCTAGATGTTAACGCTAGAAATACCACACCGGTCAAAATGACTGGTTCTACAATTTTATAAATTGTGGCAACCCTCGTTTAGGGATCATGGTCCCAGATGGATTAATAATACCAAAAATGTACTACATAACATGGAATTGTTTCTGTAAGAAAATAATAGATCAATAAATATAAAAATATTCTATTGTTACGTATTTTTTAAAGACCAGTCATTTTTGGTTTTGGTAGAAACAGCTTCGTGTTAACTATCGGCAGTTCTGGTGTTAAGCCGCCGACGTTATTCCGCGACGATCGTGCACAGAGCGCTGACTTTGCCGTTGTTGTCTTCGTAACAGTAACAATCGTCAAACAGCCTTTGCTGATCCGATGCCGAACAATCAAGTTCGAACACGAATTACAAAACGTATTGGCAAAAATAACGAAGATAATTGAGATGCGCGAAGCTCCATGGGACAGGCTGTTGTGCGCGGTTGAAAAAGCGCTCAGCGGTAAAATTAATTCCCATCGAGACACGCAATTTCGATTACCGTTTTCCCTCGCAGTGGAGTTACACATTTTCAGAATTCAGACTTTAATTAGATCATAATTAATTAGATTTAAGATTTACGCTATTTCTCCTCTGGAAACGTCGGTCCAAATTCGCTATGCCACTATCCACATACATTAGCAAAATACGAAAGTATATAAAATATGATATATTTATTAGGTTGTCCAGAATATTTCTTTCCTTTTATAAAGAAGCAATAGACGCACAATTTTTTTTAAATTTTATATTAGTGTATTGAATTATGTGTAAACATAATAATAGAAATATAACGAAATGGATCATACCTAATTCAATAAAATAATATAAAACAGAAACTGTTGTTTATCTATTATCACCTTATGAAACGAAAGAAACTTTTCGGACAACCTAATATAATGGAAATCGACGTGATACTTAGAGGATAATAGATATTAGTTATATTAAATATTATTATTCGTGTGAGGATAATCTGTTGAAATTTTATTGAAATCGAAAGGTACACATCCAAGGTAGAATTTCATTGAAACCAATGGCAAATCTAGTGGCTCACAAAAGTATCGAAAATCTGACCACGTTTCGAGGGATTAGAGAACGTAAACAAAGATTACTCGTAGCCAACTGAGACAGCTTAACTTCATAAGCTGAATTTTGCGCGGGGCTGTTTCTCTGTACGGCAGAGTTTGACGCGAATTACACGTAAATGGTACAGCACTGCAATGTGTGACGGATAATGCTGTTCCCTACACAAGCACACTGGAACAAGTGTTTGATAACTAAATTATAATTTTTCTTAAAGATATGATGCATATACATTAACTTAAATAATTTACTCTAATAATTAATAATACAATCGAGTGTGATATATTTTAAAGCACGGTACGACACATAGACCCACGTTACAATTTTCATACTCATAGCGCGATAGTGTTTTTCGAATTGCTCTTCGTTTTCTATTTTCAAGCGACATTTTGAGCCTGAAGATTCTAAAAAATTATAAGAATACGGATCGGCATGTTAAAAGGAGCATCTAACGATGGTCTATTTATATTAACGAAAAACAGCAATTGATACCTGACACTGGCATATCAAAAACAAAGACTATATATTCTGTCTGTATATTGTTAACACTTTGACTGCCACGTTGGTCATTAGTGACTGGAGCGCTTGAACTTTTTACAATTGTAAAAATTGAATGAAAATTGACAGTTAGGGCATTTTGAATATAACCGATAAATAGAAGATACTTTGAAATAAAAAGTACCCCATTGAACAATTAAACATTTTTATTAGAACATCAATAAAAAAAAAATGAGAACAAATCTTGCGTCTAACGACACACTGTGTTAAAACACTGTGACGTACTGAGCGAAACAAGTGAGTCAAAGTGTTAACATTGTTATAAAACGTTGCGAGAGCAAAGGAAAGTGTGAAGCAAGACAAATGAAAAAGATGATTTAGTTCAAACGGTGAGCGCGTAAGTCAGTAGAATGAGCTACTACAGTGGCGCGTCGTAATATAAGATGACATCCGCGAAAGCCACTATAGTGGCGTATAGTGCCTAAACGGTTAAAACAGCTAGTCGGTAGAAAATTCCGTGTAGAATTGTCGTTGTAATTTCTCGCAGATCGAGTAACCGTACGGTTGATTCGGGAAAAATCGAGGCAGAGTAGGGCGGGAAAAGAATCAAAGACGGTGAAGTAAAAAGTAAAGAAGGGAAATTTATAAGCGAAACTGCAAACCTCGTAGACTAGCGCATTAGCGTAATTTATTCCATTACATATATATAAACATATCTTAAGGAAGTAGGAAAATGAGGAAAACGAATTGAGAATAAATCTCGTTCTGGGCTACCAAATAGCTAACGCACAGAGAAGAGAGATAATTCTTACTGAAGCACAATATTGTTCTCCGATGAGAGTAAATTTGACATTTTTGGGAGCGATGGTCGTAAATCTGTATGAAGGGGAAAAAATACGGGACTAAATCCGAAGAATCTACGTCCAACGGTGAAATATGGCAGCGGATCGGCAATGGTGTGAGGCAGCGAGTTCCGTTGGAAATCTTGTTTCTATCGATGGGATTTTAGATAAGGCGGAATATTTGAACATTTTTATGGATAATTTGAAATATAGCGTGGAAAAATTAAATTTACCAAACAATCAGTGCTTCCAACAGGACAACAGCATTCGACAGAAGTCGTTAAGTGATATTGTACATCTCACACATATTACCACGTCCATTACAAAGTTTTCACCTCAATCCCATTGAGCATTTATGGGATAAAGTAGACAGAAGATTGAAAAGTAGGAAAATTACATCGAAAGAAGAACTAAGACAAAAAATCCATGAAACGTGGCAGTCCATCGTAAATATTACATTAAAGTTAGCAAAAGCAAAAGGAAGGTGGATCGACATGCTAATAAATAAACCTTCAGGAATATTTTTGTGAGCCATAATTTACTATTAATTAAAATAGCAACATCATTCTATGTGAAATGTGTGTTGTTCGATTTCGATGAAACGTATGTACAATATCTCCGCATGTATCGCATTCTTCACACATACGGGGAAACATATTTGAAATATTTTCCTGTATATATTGTTAAGGTAATACCATATAACGTTTGATTAAATACAAAACTTATTTAGAACGGAATAACTATTTTATATATAACATAATAACTTGAAATATTAACGAACAGCGCTCTATTCTCATGTACTTCTCAAACAGGAATAAATTTGTTTTATTGCACATTCATTCGTTCAACACATACGCGACGCTCTTGTCTCATGATGTTTTCCTTTTGTCTTCCTCTCTTTCATTCCTCGCTCCTACGATACAGATGTGCATACATCTATTTGCTAACATATATAATTAGATTACATTTGCGAGTGAAATCCGCTTAATAAATAACGTATTAAGTATAATTCTCTCGATTGGCTCGGTGGTTCGGTTCCATCCACATTGTTGAGAATTTTGGATCTTAATTACCGAAATAATGGTATAGGAACACTAGATTTACACTTAGAATTCATATTAAAATAGTTATATACTTATTTGATAAACGATTTCAAAGATATTCATCGATACGGACTTGCACGCGTCTCATCTTGTTCCGTACCAGACAGTTAACTGACTGAACAATTTACATTCCTTTGTTTTCGAGACACCGCGCACACACATTCTTCCACACACTCATATTCACATACACGTATCACTACTACGCAGCTAATCTAGTCTAGCACATAAAATTATACATATCTCAGTAGACATATATTCGCTTCGTTATCGTTGAATCTGAAAATACGACAACTATTGAAAAGTTTGCCGGCAAGAGTAACGTTGCTACGGCGATGATTTCGTATCGGGTACGTAAATCGCACGGTAAAAAGAACGTCGTGTCAATAGCGGCGAGATAGAGAGAACAATGAGCTGTTCCGAGCACAATGAACGGTTTCCACAATTGTATCGCAGAATTTCGAGAATTTCGTCGGCTCCCACGTGCGTATGAATAGAAGCGAAATCTTGTGTGTTGCGCAATTGAGGTTCGGAGATGGCGGTGGAACGCTGCTGTCGTTTCGCTGCGTTTGAAAAACGAGAGTTCAAGTTAATGAGGAAAGTTGCGCACTCGTCTTCTCTCTGCCCTGGCGCGGGAACACTCGCGTCTGCCTCGCCGCTAATTTCCACGATAATCCCACTCAATCTTTAGCTACGCGTTTGGTCATTGTTACGAATACCTTGGTAGATTGAAAACCTTGACGCAGAAGCCGGGCAAGTGCAGATTTTTAATGTTATGGGAAATTGAATAAAACTGAATTAAATACGCTGGTGTCTTGCACTTAGAGAGGAATTGGTGCAACGAGCGATATGAGAAACGGTACTTGTTACGTTTTTTTAAAAATTACCTAGCAAACCTTCCTCGGTATTTAGACCTGTCTGCTTCCTGTGCCAAAATGCCCGGAATTCGAAATGGAATATCTCATTTTCTCGCGTCTTTATTTTTCCTTGACTTTCTTTCGAGTTCCAGTTTCCTGGGCAGACCATTGACATCCGGCTGGCCGTCTCTCGTTGGCACGTACACTTTCTTTACTTTCCGATCACCGATACGATTCCTGTGCGTTCCAAGACATTTCGAATCGACGAGAAGAAAGACACGCGATTTAACAGAGTTGGTTTGCTAAACACGTCTGAAGCACATTGGCTGATAGATTAACGCAACATTAACGCTATAGTTTAGAATGAGAATTTTATGAATGATAGTCTTCAATTTCTTCAATTTAATTCAATTGTGCGAGAATGAAAATGACACGAATAATAGTTTGGCCATTAATTTCTAAAGTCTACTGTTTTATTCGTCTGACAACGTTATATCGGGATTCTGTAGTGGCGGACGAATGTATAAAAATATATAAAACTTCAACGCGTACAATTTTTGTAAAAAGTGGACTTGCTCGATTTTTGCAGAGAGGTCGCCGAATTAATCTATTGCATATGTGTGCGTATATTTGTAAAAACTTCTTGGATTTTGAACAGAGAATTTTATGCTAGCAATTATAATTTCTCAACCTTCTCTGAATATTTTGCGAAGGTTGTTAATTCAAAATTCTCTTGTATTTTTTTCTTACAATTATGTACCTTTTAATTTATCTACAGTTAGAAAGTGAAATTATTTCGTGTAAATTAACATTCTAAGAATACTGAAAACGCACAAATTCGAAAATATTAACCGTCTATGAATGAATGAACGAATGAAGTATGTTTTAGAGAAAAGTTTCAGCAATTACAGTAAACTCCTTCTCTTAATAAATATACTTTCTTACTTTTATAAGAGCAATAGAGTTCCATTTTACGAGGTACTTTACGTAACGTGTTACCTTGTAGCCAGACAGATTTGAGTTCTACTTCTCAACAGCAATTCTATCGCAGTTTGATAGAAATGCTCGTGCATTTATTAAAAAACTGTTCATTATTTTTCCACTCATAGAGGAAGTTAAATCCACAATGAAGATATATAATTAAAATAATTTCCAGCTTTCTATATATGCAAATAAGCAAACGTTGCAAAATAAATTATCGTTCACGAACGTATTTTAACGGGATAAAATCTTCGAATCGTAGAATTATCCAATTTCGCACGAGACACGTGTAACGTGGCTGTCGCGTATTTTCATTCCATGGAAAAATAATAGGAAAAACCGACTCTCTTGTAAAAACGAAACGAACGCAAGAAGAAACGAAAAAATATTAATTCAACACGGTCGCAACGTGTTCTTCTAATGAAATATCGTTGCGTAACATTTTAACCTGATGTTGGAATTTCTCATTTTCGCGCCGCATGAAATGTGTTAAGCCGAGTTTCGCCCTTGCAGGCCGTCCACAATTTCTTCACTTTATCTTGACTTATCCCCGCGTTTACGCCGCATTTTACGCGCTTTGCGGATCGCACTAGCACACCAGACGACTTTACAAATCTATGTCCCTGATCGGACAACGTTTAATCTACGGCAGAGCGGCTAAAACAAAACGACACCGAAAGGCGACTTTTCAAGGGAAATAACGAATTTCTCTAATCACATGGCGAATTACGTTTCACATCGTAAGCGACATATTAACCGGAACCGAATCACTGCTATTCTCCACGGGGACACAATTGATACAGTCGCGCGGAAAATAGGTAGAAAATACCGAAGCAAGGGGTAATTTGGGCGAAAATAGGTAAAATCAGTTTTTCCGCGGTGCGCGCTCGTCAGACCGTAAAACAGAGAGACCGTTAATGGATTGATGAAACCGTTAACTGTAACGACGCTTTTTACTAAACAGTTGAATTCTCTTGTATGTTCGTACAGATCCGGGTGCATCCGGTAACTGCGTACCTATAGGTTATTCCGTCCCTTTTCCAATTTCATCTACGAACAATATCGTGCCAGCGATTGATAACAAAACGAAAACAACCGCGAGCTGGGTTTTCCGGAAATTCGCTTATACGATCGTCACCAGCTCGTCGTTGCTGGCAATCGGTTTTCAAATATATTCCACGTTGACCTCGATATTAGGCAAATAATAATTTCGGTCGCGCGTACTGACTTTTAAATCTGACTTTTAAACCTTCGCCAATCAATTTCACGCAGGCAATCGGAACGAACGGTAACGTTTTCACGCGCCGAACGCATCCGATTTTTTAACAAATAATTCGGACAAACTGCACGGACGTGGAAGATGAAAGAGAACGGTTTGTAACTGCGTAACGGTGAAATTATCGATTTAGCGAATGTACGGGTTACTATGTAACATACGCGCACAGTTATTGTCTGACAAACTATTGTACTTACTTATTCATTGAATATTATGTTTCGTTATTAAATAATATTTTTGAAAATCTAATATCCACGTCCAATCTGATTTCGTCAATTTTCATCATTTCTAAGTAACAATTGTTGTTTAGATAGATTCTCGCGTAACTATAAAGGAACAAGAGATTTAGACGAATTTCTTGTAGACCAACTACTGTTTATAAATGGGACTTTTCGGGATGCAAATGTAGTCTTCAGGTACAAACGTAATTCTTTTATTTCAATTCCACTTATCGTTTATCGTATATCGTTCAAGTGTTGCGATCGTCTTTGACAATGCATCCATTGCATGCATTGACGTGCTGTATGGTACCTGTTACAGTCATCAGAATGCAGAAGGAATTTTTATAAAGTCAAGGGTCGAATCTATCTTTGAAAGAGGAATAAAAAAGATTGGAAGGTTCTAGCATTTCGAAGAAAAATTTACTTTTTCCCGCGGACAAATTCAGTTTATAACGTTCAAAAGGATATTATAAATAAATGATCAAATAAAAATTTGACGTTCGATAATTGGAGAAATTTGTGACAAAGCGACAGAGCTGAAATTGATCAATCTATTAGTTTCTCAGTTATCGCGCACGCCAGTTTAGAAAGTTATTAGACGTGGCAATATAAAGAGTTAATAAACGCTGAGAGAAATTGAAATTAAAAAATTACGTTTCTATATTTATTAGAACTATATTTACATCCCAAAAAGCTGTAATTCCACGTAATTAGGATTTCTATATTTAATATTTCTATAAATATTTCTATATTTATTAAAACTATATTTACATGCCAAAAAGCTGTGATCCCGCGTAATTAGTAGTTGGTCTAAGAAAAATTCGTAAAAATCTCTTGCTTTTATCGTTGTTACGCGAGAATCACAATTCATACTCTTTTCTATCATTTCGTTCGTTCTATCGTTCGTATTTGAACGTTTGCTCTCTCGATTCATGTTTGCCACACGATGCAAACATATGACGTACGAGAAAAGTAAAAATAAAGAAAGTATATGTAATACAAATATAAGTAAAGTAGCTGTTAAAATATTGATATAATACGGAAGATAATAAAAGAGAATAATGGATCTGTATTAGGATGATATACAAGAAATACATATAACACGTATTACGTTAGATTGTAATGTACGTTTGCTCCGTTTTATCCACTTGGTGCTGGGACATCATTTTCAATCCTTCGCCACCATAAACGTTATATATCATTTTAAAAGTTACGTTCCAGCGATAACCTTGATAAAAATTTATTATGATCGATGAATCCCAGCAGTTTTTGCGAAATCATATCGTATATATCGTAGACTTTCCTATTCTTTTTAATGATGTCATATTATACTTTTCTGCTAGCAAATGGCCACAAACATGTGACAAAATTGCGTAATTAACCCCTTAAGGGGGTATTGTGGTCTAGAGGCATGAATTTCGGGCGATTTTTGAAGCTCTGTACAAGCGAAACAAAAAATATTTTTGCTATCCTTCTTTTTAGCATTTGTTTATTGATATTTCGAGATTACGTAAAAAATTCACTGAAAAAAAAACTCAATATTTAAAAAGTTACGAGCTGGCAAAGTGGGTGCTGCCAAAAAAATGGGGCGTCGTGGCGTGCATATCAACCTTTCTGGTCATCTGAGACAAAAAATGCGAACGGATTCTTAATTACTATGAATGCCGCTATCGTCTGAACCTTGGAAAAGTCAATACAACATTTTTTCACAAAATGACGGCCGTTTGAAAAAAAATTTCTTATTTCGCACGTTTTTGTGACAATTCCGAACGTTTAAAAAATAGTAATATTAAAGATTTTGAGCTGAGCGTGATCCGGACGATAGAGGAGTATATAAGGAATATTCAGACCAAATTTAAAATAAATCGGTTCATTAGAACTTGAGATATCGTGTACGCCAACTCGAAAAAAATAGTTTCGAGAAAAACGCGTTTAAAGTTTTGAGACAAGTTTACTCGGACAACGTCTACCGTCTACTATTCATTTGTTCCGGTCAGACCGGAGCAGATGCCGCGTCACAAAAATGGCTGTAACACATAAAATAATTGAAATTTTAAAAAATCCTTTTAAGGGCATATTCTTGAATGTCTAAACTTTGGAAATATGAAAAAAAAAATTTTTCGATTTTTTCAAATTTCTAGACCAGAATATCCCCTCAACCTACAACTACGGGCATAGCCCGTAGTACGATGATCGGGCCAAATATAATATATAATATAATATATAATAGCTTGTTTACGTTTTCGGCCCAAAATTCTCGAACATAAATCGTTAAGGACAAAATATGTATACAAAATATATACACAAAATATGTATATGTACACGTATGTAAATATGTAAAATATGTAATGTACGACTGAATACGTGTCTCTGTATCATCGAGCGAAATAACAATTACATCTTGACGATCTAGTACTATAATTCATTATTCGCCCATATTCATCATCTTTATGTTCTTCTCAGAAGCCACATTAGTCAACTTCAAAATTGGAGGACAGAGAGATGCGATTATATTAAAAGCATTATTTTTTAAAACTTGTCTTGGAACTACCTATAAATAACGAATGAGCGAACATTAATCGTGTAATATGACAGAACCTGGATAATTGGAACTATAGTAAATATATTCGGTCATAATTGTATTATAATTGAGATTATCAAAACTGAGGTTGATCGCTTAGGCTTCTGAGAAACTCGTACACCCTTTATAATTTTATACTTATATATTGTTACTGTTTACTATTTTTATACCCATAATAAATTTTTCAAATCATCTTCTGTATATATTTGGTTGGCAATAGTAGGAAATAGTAGGAACAAATACAGACGTTAGACAGATCGAAATACAATTTCTGGAAATTAAACCAGGCGTTTTCAAAGAGCATAACAAGGGTCGCTAAAACGCAACGCAATAAATCGACTACGAAGCGGATGCAAACCGTTCGAAAATACACAAATCTTCAAAGATTCGATCTTGGAAGATTTCTAGGCATCGAAATGTCACGGTCTGCTTTATGCTTCCGGTGCTTCTTCACACGGCAGAGATTGCAAATGTTCGAACAAGATTAAGTACGTAAAACTGGAGAAATAACCCAGAGATGTTTCTTACGTCGGCTGCCTCACAGACGAGAGATAGAAAAATACGGTTTTAGGAAGGCTCGCATTTAGCGCAAATGACAGTTGGAATGAAGATATGTCAAAGCTCAAGTCACGGCAGTTAGTAAACAGCGAAAATTACATATGGTGATATTTATTCAAAATACAGCGGTTCGCCGGAAAATATATCGGTGTTAAACATACGTTTATTGCTAAAAATGGTCTCACTAACAACAAGTTGTGGCTCACTGATGCGATTAATAATTGACTGTTCAAGCGTTTCCATGAGCTTTGCACAGTGTATGCTTGTAACAGGGATCTTGTTATCTTTACATACATTTTCAGATTCGTTTTAAATTTTGCCAACGTAATTACGATAATCGCGCCTCGTTAAGCGGCTAATGAAATTTCAAAAGGTTTTGTACGATTTACATATATCTCATAATATTGTTCATAAAATATTTCTGGTATATGTGTTCAAATACTTCCACGAATCACTGTAAATTTCACGTGTTGTTCTTGTTCCAAGACACTTATTTTATTAATTATTAATAAATTTCTGCCTGTTTAAACGAAGAAACACATCAACTATAAGTAAATAACGTAGTATTCCATATACAATATCGTGGCTATAATTGTTCGAAAATCGGAACTACTTGGCGATGAAATGTTAACGGAACTTTTTTCTTTTCGATCTCTATTAAACAAAACTTTGACCACCGTAATTCTGGCATTTTTCTGATTAAAACAAGACCAAACACGATACAATTTGGAGCGCAGTTTCTTATTTAATACCGTTAACTTATTTTCTTTCGTCTATTAAATATACATGTAAATGTGATTTAAACTATATATCGCGTTCTTCATATTAGCTACTCATTTACCTACTTCATTTTAACCATTATTCTCATTTGAACCAGAAAAATCTCACAAATGCGTTAGTAAAAATTTAATTCTTAAGAAACCAGAGATAAAAGCATTCGTCGTTGTCCAAACGAAATATTAGTATTTTTTCACGGACGATTGAATTCGCATCAGGTTACACTACTCAGTCGTCGAACCTCGCGGTGTATCCAAGGAAACGCACTAGGATCAGGTCAGAAAAAAAGGCGAACAAAAAAGCGAGCATTTAGAGTATTTTAGACAGACACTGTATTAGACACTTTTAGAGAGACTGTATTAACACGATACTCGGTTATGTATTGTATCTAACACTGTACAACTAGCAAGAAACACGTCAAGAAACACGATAAACGAATGACGAGACATAGTACTATTTCAAGCTATTATCTTGCTGTTAGTAGTCACAATTACTTTCAAGCTGGAGATAACACAGAATGAAATCCTGATTGCAACACGGCTATTCGTTACTCTCCTACCATTCTCAACCGTCAATCTTGTTTCACTAGACACTTCTCCGAAAAACCGTACACAGAATTGCCAAGCCACTCAAGCAAGCACTTTGCGACAATCGACAATCTCCTTTTCTGAAATTCGAACGGCATCCACCGTGCAATTGCAGCCCGTGGAACATCTTCCTATTTTGCATATCTAGCAAAATGCCGCATCTACGTTCGATCCTTTTACGGCGCTCGCATCCAGCATCGTATCAAGGACACTTAAGCGTCAGTTACGACTTGTTTGGGCAAGTCGCGTACGCAATCCTAGAGACGAAGGTGCGCGCGAGTGAATATTGCAACGTGCACGTGCCGGCACGTAAAGCTACGTTGGAAAATTAAGCGTACGAGCTCGAGAACGCGAATACACGCGTGTGCCGTACGCACACACACACACACACATACTTAGTCGTATATAGGGTGTTACAAGATATCTCTTGGAAGCCGCATTGACAAACTCTACTTTTGAGAATCTTTGCTCGGATATACGATCACTAGACAGCAAATGTTTATGCAAATTCAAATTTTCATGAACGTAGCTGACCGGATAGAATCTATTACTATACTTTGGATATCATGTATCTTTGGATATTAATAGTAAGGTAAGATGCACAAATATCGTCCCCCTAAAGTTCTCAGTTTTCTGATTTGCAAAAATTTGTACAATTACCTTGAAAGCATAGCAACGAAAATGTGCGATCAAAGTTTCATAAAAATTCATACAAACAGAGGAAAAAGTATATATGTAAAAGGATGCATTTTCCTGTTGTTAAAAAAAGTATTCCTAATTTCGTCCTCGTTTCAAATTTATTTTGAGAAATTTATTTTAAAAAACAATTAATATTATTTACATTAAAATTAATTATATATATATACAAAACAAATCATGAACATTGAACTTGACCAATCATGGATTTTTAGATGCGCGCAGACCACATCAGCATTTCATCCGCGCGATACATCTAATCCACTTTTCTGCCCTCACATCGTTCGAAAATCGATCGTCACATGTAAAATAGGCCGTATTTTGATCCTGCTCACTTTCTCAGGATGACTCTACTTAAAATTTCTTTCCACAAAATGCGTTCCTAATTTCGTCCCCGGCTATCTATTTAAAAGGACGAAATTAGGCACAGAGCCATTTTTATAAACGATAGAACGAGACGGTCACTTCAGAATATGAAAATAGAAGCAATATACCAGACGTCAGCAAAAATAAAACGCTAGAGTTACGTACTGCTTCACATATTGAGACGCGACTTTGAATATTAAGAAATAACGTCGTACCAATTCCACTGCAGTCTAATTAAATACCAATTGCAGTTTACAGGCTGGGGCACTTAACAACAAATATTGGTCGCAGGAGGAAATTCGTGCCACTCAGGCTGCTCCAATATTTATTGCGCTCTAGTCTACACGTCTATTACACGGAGCTTATTTGCTATACATCACAGCTTAAACGTACAGACCTGAATTTTTCAATATCACATAAGTACCCCATCACGTTCATTTTTGTGTCTGGAAATTTTGTACGAGTGCACGAACGTGCACAGTCGAGTAATCACCAAATTAATTAACCGCAAATTCGTCGTGCAATCCGACGTAAATTTCAAACAGTTTCTAGCGTATCGTCTATAATCGATGCTGTCGTCTGTCATTGCTTTGATGTCTAACATTTGCCCTGTAAATGTTGCGCGCATATTTTAAGCCACCATGTATGTGCACTGTGCACGTGCACGCAAGAAAGCGTATCTTGTCTCTCCATACCAGGTACCGACGATACACACCACCGCGTGCAGCAAACGTCGGGTTAAACCGTTACCTCGATCCTCTGCTTGTACCTATCGTAGACACCACTCGTGGAGACAATCTACGCTCTTCCCCCCTTTTCCTGTGTTTCCTTTTCTCCGCCAGTATATTTTCTTCTGTCGTTCAAATTGTCGTTCGTTCGCTCTGATTCTTTCTTTGTGCCATGCACGGCTTTGAAATCTCTTAATGGAATTTATTCTACGGTTTTGTTCAACCTACCGATAGACGCGGACCTCCCTCTATGTTCTACGTCCTATAAAGTGGCCGCCTGCTGTAACGTATTGCCAATCGTAAAGGTAAATCCACTAGCTTCTGCCGTATTCATTGTAAATTCCGTTATGTTTTCATGTTTTGTATCAAGACACCTTCCGTTCTGTAATATCGTTGGGTAGAGATTTTTTAAATTTTACGTTCGCCGTGGCAAAAGATTTTCTTGTCAATTCTTTTTATTTTTTTTTTTTTTTTTTTTTTTTTTTTTTTTTTTTTTTAATAGCCGACCGAGTTTAATCTTTGCGAATTGGAACACTCATTACGGATAAAAATTTTAATCAGAGGATCTTACTGCTGAAGTACGGTAAGTAGAAAATGCATTTGAAAAATTTAAAGCTGCCCCATTTTTCCTTCATTAAACATAACGCCTTTTAGCGCGAGCGATTCAAGTTAATCGCGAAACTTGGACGAAACCCTTGATTTTGCTTTCTATCGAAACTCTAATTTCTCTGGAAACGTTTAACCCGAAGATTGAACATTTTCTTGACAGAGATACTGTACAGTCAACGTAAGTAATTTCCTCTTTAGCGACAGCGGCGCCTTAATCATTTCCCCTTATACTGGAGAAAGCTAACGATAATCTCTGTTAGTCATGGTCGATCAAAACCATTCAAAGTTACCTTAGCAATTTATTATTCTTTAATATGAATATGTGGAAAACGTTACTCGACCGAGGTACAAAAGGTACGCGTGTTTATCTAATTTCAGAAATATACATATTTAATGTCCAAATCTACTGTTTGTCTTAACAACATGATTTTGACAAAAATTCGCTACTTTCCTTTTTAATTTCCTGAACATGTTAAATGCCACGCCAGTTTTACAAGGTTTGGCCGTGGCGTCACGATGAATTTTTTATTATGCAATACATATAATGTTGAAGTATTACCTACAAGAGATATGTTACGGTGTATAATTATCATTGATAAATTTATCTCACTGAGGTTACCGGTGACCCCCATGGACACTGTAGTGCAATTTCACTCGATTTACTTATTTTTTTCGATTATCAATTATCTCATATTGTTTCATCGCGTTGCTAAATAATTGTTTTATTTTGTTACGTCCCGGGACCTACCATAAACCATAATCCATCCTTCGATCATATTTATTTGGACCCGCAATAATCCTAAAGAACCGTCACAAGATTTAGCACTTTTTACTTTACTGTCAAGGCCCTTAATTGCTATCAAACATCCTTCAAATCGAAACGTTCCTTAGGGTTATTGTTCATTAAGATAAAACACGGAAAAAGCGGGTTTTTCCCATGTTCGACAGCCACTGGTGGGGAGCGCACATAACAGATCTATATTTCAAGTATAAATAAAGATATTTTTATATGTTTTTACTGCATTAATTTCGTCACACTATTGTAGTAGCGATGGTAATAATAAAAAATTTAGAAATATTGACATTTGTTCAAATTATGTATTTCTATTAATCTTGTTGCGCCGGTCACCGGTGACCCCATGGCATTCAACGTGTTAGTTAAAAAATTATATAAATCTACAGAGGAAATGTGTGCGATCTAATATATTCTAAAATTTATATATTATATTATATGTACATACTCGACTATAACTTCTTACAAGTTGTATATTTATGTCGATTAAAATCGGACACTGCGTAGCGTTTCGCACTTCTTGAAACAAAACGTTTTTTCTTATAATCCCATATTTATCTGTACCTGTTACTCGCATAATATTTAAAAATTGTTATATATATAGTACGAAGAGCATCGCGTGGCTTTCGTTACTTTAAACCACAAGCGTTTCAAAAGTCACGGGAACGTTGCTATTTACAATAGTAACGTTGTTTGTACGATGAGAGCGAAATTATATCAAGTCGAAAGAGTGTTTTCATTTCAGTCTTCTGACTGCACTAGTGCAACAATGTGCCACCGGCGAATTTACGCGAGATTTGGCTCAGGTTTTGCGTTTGTTAGAAAATCGTTTGATCTCTTCTAGGATTGAGTGGACGTGCAATGGTTTGCAAGTATCGTCGCTTCTGAAGTACCAGGTTGCGTCTATGATCGTACGAAGGATTTTAGCTAGTTGACTTTCAATTTTTTAAACCTGTGACTTGGCTGCCATTCACCGAAGCTGGTTTCCACGTGTCCAGATCAGCTCTATTACACATTTGTATATCAGACTTATGGTTATTCCTGTCGACCTTGAATTTTCTGAAGATAAATCGTTTCTTAACTAATTTCACGTGTTTTAATTTTTGTTTACTGTGCTGCTCCCAAATGAGTTTAATGTGTGTTGTATCGTTTCGAAGTGAACACAAGTTTAACTTCAACTACATAGTACATAAAATTTACGGTATAAGTGTAACGAATTTTCGAAAATACTGATATCTACGCATTACTATGTTGTACAAGGATCGCTTTGGATACGTTTTATTTAAACTCGTAACGTCTAACCGTGTCCACAAGCTAAAGATAAACTATACCAAAGATTGTTACAAAAACGACTGTTCAATTTGATCGAAAATGAGGAAATGGTAAATTTATATAAAACTTAAAGTCGAAAGAATGTTGCTATGTATATGATTATAGGAACGAAATTGAAATACGAACAAGGCGAAGATTGTACGTGGAAATCTTTTTTTTTATTTTTTAATTTAAATAGGTTAACGAACAAGAAGTGATATCATAGAACATAACAGTATTGCTATGCTGTACAGAATATTATTATTATATTGTATAATACTATTTGTATGCATGCGTGGAAAATAAGATAATAATAATATAATGCAATGAGATCAAAACGCTAGTTCTAACTACCACAGAGCAATCTTTGATTTTATTGCTTTAAGTTGAATTACTTGGCAATCCTTTTAATTCTCGTATTTAGACGAGACAAAATATTGGATTTTTACGCAAATTCGGAACTTTTATAAATCTAATTGAACAAATAGAATCTCTGGTAAAAATGTCATTTTCATTGAATATTATAATAAGTATCATTGGACATTTATGCGGTTTTTAAATTTCCTATAAACGCATAAACGTCCGTAGTCTACTCACGCTTAAAAGGAAAAAGAATGCAATAAAAATGGAGATACAGAGAAGCATTAACATAGCGTTACAAGAATTTAGACTGAGACACGAACAGAATGTAATTTCGTCTTCTTCAATTATAAGACGAATAAAGATAGACAGGTCAAATATAAATAAATTACAAGAAACGAAAAATGTATGTGACTCGTTAGCAAAAAACTACGGAACTAACAAATAATTAAAAGACAATAAATTATATTTATCTTGTTCTTGTATCATTACGTTTTCTAGAATGATCATGAAAAAAGACAAGCTGTTCCGTTATCCGAAAATACTCCGTTATCCGGATGCTGGAGCCTCTACTGTATTTTAATTTCAACTATTATAAATTCATCCATTCGAAACATACTCGTTCGTAATTAACTCTGGCACATTGTTCGTCGCGGCAAAAGAATTGAAAATCTGGCCTCTCTTCTACGCAATTAGAACCAATTTTCGTTGTCTTCAATTTTGAAGGAAATCGGTAGACCTTTGGCTATCATACGACTAGCGTCACGATTATTTGTCGCAGTTCCATAGTCACCGCAGCAAATATCAAAGCCGGTAGATGACCGTGATTTTTCATTGTTGCTACTAATAACGCAACGACGAAGACAAATTGCAAAGGTGGCGTGAAAAGCTGCACTCGATACGTTATGGAATTCGTAATGAAGCGTAGACGTCGGTGTTTTAGCGAACAGTATGATAGATACGATACGAAACCAGCGAAACAGATGTACGAGTATCCGGAAAGTGATTTATCACTCGGCCGGATAGGAAGAACTTTGGCACGAGGCGATGTTACGCCGTTCGGGGAATTTTTCTCAGCTGCGCATGAACATTTCGTGTACTGTACGTACACGGTGGATCTTCCAGACAGAATGATCAGTTGAAATTGCGAATGAAGATGTACTTCGGAAAAGTCATTGCCGAAAATGTTTCCTACGATTCTCATTATATTATATGTTAACGTTTATTATAGCTGTCATACCTATTCAGGTATTTTAAGATAGTAAATACCTTGGAAGTACTATGAGGAAACTGAAAAATAATTTTTCGGCACGTAGTAAGCTGGGCGATACGAGAAGAATGTATGCCAAATTCCAACATTTACGTTTTATAAATTTGTCATATTAATCGACTAGATTTTCAGTATATATATCTATGCAGTATACTTCTTTATTGATCTTTTTCAGATTTTTCTTGCCATGAATTTTGTTTAGACCAGCTATTGGTTATATGGGACTACAGCTTTCTAGAATGCGGATGGGAAGTCTTGAAGTAGTAATTCTTTTAGATCAGTTCGACTTATTGTTTATTGCTTATTATGCGAGTATTGTGATTATCTTTAACTATGTAACCATTGTAGGTTACTAAGAAATTATTAAACGTGGCAGTTTAAAAAGTTAATAAAAATAGGAGGAATTGAAGTAAACAGAAATTACATTTGAGCTTGAAGACTACATTTGCATTGAAAAAGGGTCTAGTCCTATGTCAGTTCGGTTCGATTTATTGTTTATTGCTTATTATGCGAGTATTGTGATCATCTTTGACCATGTAACCATTATGGGTTACTAACAAATTATTAAACGTGGCAGTTTAAAAAGTTAATAAAAATAAGAGGAATTGAAGTAAACAGAAATTACATTTGAGCTTGAAGACTACATTTGCATTGAAAAAGGGTCTAGTCCTATGTCAGTTCGGTTCGACTTATTGTTTATTGCTTATTATGCGAGTATTGTGATCATCTTTGACCATGTAACCATTATGGGTTACTAACAAATTATTAAACGTGGCAGTTTAAAAAGTTAATAAAGATAAGAGGAATTGAAGTAAACAGAAATTACATTTGAGCTTGAAGACTACATTTGTATTGAAAAAGGGTCTAGTCCTGTCAGTTCGGTTCGACTTATTGTTTATTGCTTATTATGCGAGTCTTGTGATCATCTTTGACCATGTAACCATTGTGGGTTACTAAGAAATTATTAAACGTGGCAGTTTAAAAAGTTAATAAACGAGAAGAGGAATGAAGTAAACAGAAATTACGTTTGAGCTTGAAGACTACATTTGCATTGAAAAAGGGTCTAGTCCTATGTCAGTTCGGTTCGACTTATTGTTTATTGCTTATTATGCAAGTCTTGTGATCATCTTTGACCATGTAACCATTGTGGGTTACTAAGAAATTATTAAACGTGGCAGTTTAAAAAGTTAATAAAGATAAGAGGAACTGAAGTAAACAGAAATTACGTTTGAGCTTGAAGACTACATTTGTATTGAAAAAGGGTCTACTCCTATGTATTGGGTTGTCATGTGATTGGAAATTTTGTCAATACCACCTAATGACAAAATCCGCAATCACTTAATTGCCAACCCAACAATTAGTATAGTTGGTCCGAAAAAAATTCGTTGTTATACGAGAATCTCCACTTAATGAAACAAAATTCCAATAACTCATAATTTATAAATTGTAAAATTCATTAACCTATTACTAACTAAAGCACATAATATGCTTAGGTTTTTAAATGAACAGAGATGATCGTAGCGTCTCAGCAAATAGATCGCGTCTATGATACACTGTTAGCAAAGAAGAGGACCTAACTCTTACGGCTATGACAGTTGCCGGACAACTTTCAGAAACTATCGCAAGTAAGTATGTAGTTAGTGCGTGAAAGTTTTATAAAAATTGGATCGTCGTAATCGTAAAAGCGCAATCTCTCAGTGAAAAATACGATAAAAATTGAGTGGAACTTTAAATTTAGTTAACGAAATATTTTTACGTTTTCAAAAAAATTAATAACGAAAAACATTGATTACACGAACAATGTACGTGTACGTTAAACAATAGTCGTAACAAGCCGCAAAGGCTCACGTTAGCAAAGTGTTGTAAAAAGTACACGTAATTTTCGTAATCTAAATAAAGATTAGACAAAAGCCGGGAAAAGATATCTACCAAAACCATTCATTTCCGCAGCTATCCTTATCGTGAACAGTCTCTACTTGCATATTACAAATACTCTCCACATACGACAGAACGCCAAGAGATTACTAGTCAGGAGATTTCATTTATCAAAACCAAAATAACAAAAAATAATGCGAAGGCGAATAAATTTTACATAAGCGAAAGATACTTGTAAAGAAAGGCTAGTTGTCACTTGAAGATTACGCAATTATTAGAAACCTGTGGTTGATGATGAAGAATCCCTGACACAAATGACGTGTCAGCTGATGAAACTTGCAAGAGGAAACAATAAATAATTGTAGGAGATAAGGAATTACAATAATAATCATTACGATCATATTTTTTCTATCTATGAATTTTACCATCCAAGAACTTTTTTAAAATTCTGCATAAATTCAATGTCCCAAAAGTAACGTTGCACAGTTTTGATAACTATAGATTAGGACAATTCTTTGACTAGCTCTTACATACAATAAAAATCGTATTCAATTTTCTTTATAATAAACGAAGATGAAAAAGTAACGCGACTAGAGTTCTTCAAAAGCGAGTTAAGGAGGAAAAATAAAGTCCATATTAATGTAGAAGATTTTGTTATTGTTGTTTTGTTGTTGGATTTACAACTCTTTGTATCATGTACAATGTTCGCGAGAACCCTATTTGAACCCTATAAAAACTTTTCCAATTATATATCATATCTTTTGTACAAAAAATGTATTTTCGTACCACATACAACTTTCGCGATCATATTGGTAAGATTTCAAACAGATCCAAAAATATACATAGAAGTTACAAAATACAATTTAAATTTTATTTATTGTATCGTATCTTTATGCGTTTTATCAGATCGGTTCCAAATTCTACGAATATAATCACGATAATTACGTTTGATCATAATATCATGCTAATAAAATTTCAAAAAGTCTAACATGATATACATAGTATATTTACAATTATAATTTATTCGAATATCAATGGACAACGCCTTTTTCAATAATTCCCAAATTACATAAAAATATTCTAACGAATAATATTCGTCCTCGCTTGAATCTGCTTCATTCGTATAGCAAGTTAAGAAATTACTTTTTCTCGACACGGCTCATTTTTAAAATCACGTCGAAATAAAAGCGTTAGACAGTGGCTTAATTACAGCAAAGTTGCCACTAAACATAGAGAACAACAGGAATGTTTACACTAGCTGACAGAGTACGTTCCCTGTTGACGTTTTAATTAAAACTTTTCACCCTTTACGCAACAGCCAATTTAATTATTCGCCGATTACTTTTTCCAGACGAGGTAAACGTTCGGAAGTTATCATTTCGATGTTCTCAATCTCGCGGCCAGAGACAAGTTGGTAGTTCGCAGAGGAAACTGAAACGACTTTCTCCCTGTAAAAATTTATGCACCTGTAAGAAATTAATTCCAAGCTGAAAGTTGGATGAGCTGCGTGATCTCTGCTACAAAGACAAGTTCGCCTGCAAGACATCTGATGTTAAATTATCAGAGGAAAGTTTGGTGGGGATCTGATAGAAAATCCTACGGTTTCATGATAGAAGACGAGCTCATCGAGTCTTCTGTGCGGCCGTATGGTCGATGACCCAGAGGATGTGCTAACGGATCGCGCTGTGCCGCTGATTCAAGAAACCACGAACCAGACCTACTCGTAAATGTCTCTCGAAAAACATGAAATGTGTTTACCTAGCCGATATAAACACACGTATTGCGACTTTAATTTTTCAGTAAAAGTGACCGGTGAATGACGAATACGTGTTTGATTCATATACAGTAGCTGACAAAAATTTAAGACGACTCTCTCTGGTAGATTATCGCATCACATTAGAAATACTAAATAACCAAATCATCCTTGCAATTACATATGCGCTCACGCCCTATCTACGAACGGCCAGGAGACTGAAAACACGAGCACTACTTGAGAGGATGAATATAAAACGATTCGATGCTGTATTTGCTACGAATATTAATTTAAAACTATATAACACGTCGTACTAAATTCGTAATAACAAATGATAAATTTAAATGAAAATCCAGGGTATAGCAGCAATGTACGCTCTGAAGATGGAAAAATTGCTGTAGCACTACGCAAGAGATGAAAGACATTTGGCGAAATACAGCAAATGTTATTGGAACACCTGATACAGTATTTATAAATTTAAAAAAAATGGTTGGAGGAAGAAAAAAGATGGACCAGCGCATCCACTGCTTATCCGAAAAGGATCATTTTCGAATTGCTATTGATTGTTAAAACGAAATCTGTATTACGAATGATCTGAACATTTGCGTAAGAATCGTTCAGAAATATTTTCGTGATTTTAGCGTCGAAGGAGCTTTCAAAGAATCCAATACTCAGTCGTAAAAATCGGAAGCCAGAAATTGCTTCTGCTTCCGGGAAGCACACAAGCACTGGGCAGTACAAGTACGGACAGTACATTTTAATGGAGTGTTGTTTCCTGAAGATTTAAAATTTAATAGACTGTAATAGAGTAGATTTCCATAGCGAACGATCGTGGACTGTTGGTTATTTATTATCAAAATACAGCGCGATAATTTATCAGAAAAGTAATCTTGAACTTTTGTCCATTACTGTACATACAATGACAAAAAGAACATAATTTTAACGATATGATACGTATATTGTACGGAAAATTTTGACAATTACAGTGAGACTCGACTATCATGGGAAGGTACAAAGTACTTGGTGCAAAGAAATAGAAATATCTTAGAAATCAAACTGATCAAGTCTACTTTTCATATAGATATAGACATTTGAGTCCAATTTGTCCCATAGAAAAGCCATTGCAGAATTGCCAAACATACGATAAAATTGAGCAAACCTACATTTGCCACGAAATATTAACTAAAAGCATAAATTCTTAATGATGATATTTCAATATTCTTAGGTCCAAAATTTCATAAAATATTCCACCATCTAACTGCATTTTTGTTTCAATCACTAATTAACCAGCAAAGAGATTTTCCAAACGCGTGTCACATGACAATATTTAACGAACAATTCCATTCTTCCTCATTGTATTCGTATCAAATGAACTTTAACGTAAATATTATATACACAACCTATTGGGTTGGCAACTAAGTGATTGCGAATTTTGACATTAGATGGTATTGACAATTCACTTAGTTGCCAACCCAATAAGATCGTATTCATTCAATCGTAGCTCCTTCGTAATTGCAACAGTCAAGTACTTAGAATATCTTAATTACCCAAACGATGCAACACTTCCTTTGATTAACAAACACATTAAACTGATAAATATCTGAACATCGACGAACATTGTATGACTAACTATGGACAGAGTGCATCAAATTTTAAACGTTTTTTTAATTATTCCTCAACAATTAACTAATGATTTAATTGTCACAGTGGAACGAATATTTCGCCCATCAATCATTCCATTCTATTAAGCTTATCACTCGCTACGAAGTAAATTTTGAAAACGGCGTTTATAATATCGTCATTTTCCTGCTGTTTTCAATTTATGAAGCCGATCAATACGACTTCTGCATGCCACGTGTATTCCAGTTTGTGCGTAACGCTACAATATTTATATGATGATTATAAATTGGATTATAATTTGTAATCGTATTATATAAATTTATTTTAATCGCACAAAACATTCGCGCAATCCTATTAACTTGCGTAGAAAAATTGACACTGCAGCAGAGATCTAAAATCACTGTATCTTCCACGTACACTGTGACCTAGTGCGATATTTCTACTTGACTGTGATCTTCATATTAGATTAAAAGCCTAGCACACTATTAGCCAAGAACCTAAATACAGAGAAGATTTATAAATCACAGATTAAAACGAACTAAATCGACAATATAAAAAATATAATATTGAGAAAATAAAGAGACGAGATTACTTGACTCATCAAAAGCCAACGTTGCGTTAACTCAATATTTTTTCTTCCTTTTAAATCAATTCACCTTATTGAATCCTATAGAGTCCATATCGTGATTATAAAAAAAAAATTCTAAGAATTCGCTGCTTCTCCCATCTAGATCTTGCAACTGTATGAATTATCAATATATCTATTATGCTAATATAATATAATAATCTGCAATGTATCTATTGTACTAATAAATTTTCGGTGGCCTGACGAAACAACGATTCAATTCGCGATTGTTTAATAAAATTACGTTTACGCGACTTTTACGTGATCCTTGATGGATTAATCACGTGCGGTGCAAGATTAAAGGCGAAACGACGAAGAAGCAGCAAGAGACTCCGCCTCGTTTAAACTCTTAAACTCTCAATATCGCAAAGCGAGGTAAATCAAAGGATACGAACACGACACTCGAATCAATCAACCGATGTGATACCGACACGAAAGAATAAGTTGTAGAAAGACACACAAACAAGATTACGCGTTTCCAGTTCATGTTAAGTAACGAAGAAGTATTTCCTGTATTTATACATGAAATTCCCAAGCTACGTCGGAGAGGCTCTCGTTCTAAGAACGATTCCGTGTTCATTCCTGCATGAACATAGCGTGCAGAGATCCCTACCATGCAGGATAAACTTTCACCGCAACATTTGCCGTCGCCTCGATGACGTTGCCGATCAACCGACCTTGCGTTCCAAGTACCGGTATTTAGATTACAGAAAACATTTTTGCTAAGATTCGTAGGATAGGCCGCGCAAAGATACTGGACTGCGTTTAAAATATTTTCGCAGGAAGGGCACCGCTAATGGGTTACGGCGAGAAAGTTAGAAATAAAACGAGTCCTGCCCGATATGAAATTGGAAAAACCATCTCTGTAGAAAAATCTGTCTGTCTATAATATTAATGATTAGTAGTGATATTGATATTTATTGATGTAACGCGTAATTATCGTTAATAATTATTAATAATACTGATGATATTAGCATACAATAATTATTAATAATATTAATTCTGTTTATAACAAACCTATAATTTATCACTTGTCAACTATTAACTGTTAGTTAATGCATAAATTATTATGCAAGAAAGCCATGGGTATACAGGATTAATGTTTTAATCTTTTTCAGTAACAAATAGCTTACTTCTGTAAATTTATTTGTTACACGAAAATGACATAAACAATTGTAAATCCTATAAGGAATTCTAAAAAGTAATGTTTGTAACATCAGTACTCAACTAGGAATATTTAGGCAAATTCATATTTTTATTAACACGTAAATAACGATTTCATTCTTCAGATATTGCAGCTTACATATTTGGATTATACTTATTTACTTATTTATATGTACGTATATGTAACAAAATTAGATGCAAACATTTTGCGCGTTGTGGTACATTTTTTTTCTCAATGACTCGATAAATATGTAGTAGGAATATATTAAGTTTGAGATAAAAACATTTCAAGAAATTTGTGGAATTTCTTTTCTTTTTCCTCTGTTCAATGTATTACAAGGAACAAGATTTCTCGAAGGAAATCAAGGATAATTAAATTGGCGAGCATTTTGGAACAGGGTTTCTTAGAATAACGTGTAATATGTAGAGTCCAAAATGTGGCGCTTTCTTTATCTTATAATTTTCTTAATCCTAATCTGTGGACTGTAATCTTTGGATTACGATATTCATTAATTTTTCATAATTTCGTTGAAATATGGTTAAGCAAAATTTTATAATTGCATGTAATACGACGTAGCTTATCTGTATATTTTGTACAAATTAATTGCTTCAGTAACCATTTCTGAAAGTTTATTCATTGTTTTTCTATAATTTCATATTGCTTCAGATGTCAATTTCATAGTTAAAAAATTATAAAAATCTATACCAGTACTGATTATTCATTCACATTTCCATGATACATCTAACACTTTATTTTGTTTCACTAGGAAATAAATAATCACTTATGGAATCATTGTTAAAGATTATTAAATATGACTCAACGTGACGTTTATAAGAAACATGCACAAACTCATGAAAATCCCATATAAATTCTAAACGACTTCTGGCAGTGTTCTAAGAATAAGCAAAATAAAACTCTCTGGATAACGTGTTATTACGTTAACGTGCCGAATATTCAAAGTAGTTTTGTAATGAAGATCAACGAACTTTGCATAAAAACAATGAAATCCAGTCCAAACAATGAAAGTGATAAAGTATGAAGCAAATAACATATATACATGAGTAAACGAAATTATAATATTAAAAGACGTAATATCTTATTTTTATTTAAAACGACAATCTTATAATATACTAATCGAAAAATTATTTAATAAACATGTTTTTACTAAGAATAGAACTATTTACATATTTGGAAGACTCCACAATTATTTTCAATAAAATATTAAAAACATACTAACAATTTTAAGAAAAAGCTATTAAATACATATAACAAAGAATAATATCTAAAACTAAATAATGAAAATATAAAACTGGAGCCTACATAATTATTCCAAAATATGAAGTCAATTGCTATAAATAAATATGTAATGCATTATTTTGTTTCCTCATAATATCCAAAATGCCTTAAAATGAGATTTAACGACTAACCAACTATGGAAATGTATATAAATGTGTATTAAACAATCCATATTATTACTTGCCAATGCTATAAATTCAGAAAATTAATAGCCCAAATTTTTCAACTTAAAATGAAAAATCCCCTGATAGTAATATGATATAACCATGAAATATGAATGTACGTTTAAATTTCAATTCCTGGTAAATACAAGAGACAAACCTTGAAATACCAACGAGTTAATCATATCGTAGTTGTACAAATTTTCACTAAAGTACAAAACATCACAAAGTATATTTTCCTTAAAGTAACTCAAAAACATAAAGTAACAGAATAGACTGATAAATTATAGCAACGCTCGATGCACATAACATTCCGAGATGAAACAACCGTAAAAACGTCGAAACCAAGCGTCAATACTGTTCATTGACCTTCGTTGAAGCAACTAGTGTTCAAATACATACACATACCGTACGTATGATTAATTTTCCGAGATCAATGGTAACAGTGAATGATATAGCGCAACAAATCAGTGAAATGATATGAAAAGCGCAAGTATATTTTCACTGAATCGTCGAATCTCAAGTTTCTATAGATATTTCCAGAGAACGTGACGTTAGTAAATTCAAAGTGAGCCACGGTGCAACAAGATGTTCCTTTCACCGTAACATAGTAAAGGTGAATAATATAACTTGGCTAACAGGTTGATCAAGTAAAAGCAATGTCACGCAAATATATTACGGAAACAGGGAGAAAAGACTTACCGGCCACGAAGGAAGGTTCGTTCCGTGTCTCTACTCGTCATCTTCAAAGAATCTTGGATCCAGGTGTATTACGGTGGAAAATTACGCCAAGGATGTCATACCGTTGACTCTTGCCACGAAATCAAGAAGACCGCTTCGAAACAGAATACGATACTCTTTATAATTACGAATCACCGGTTTTTCGAACCAATTGTTTCCCCTACCCGCACCCTTCGCGCGCGTAAAAATTCGATTGCAAAGAGTAAACACCGGCAACAGCGCAACGTGAGCGAAACGGAAACAGGTCCTCTCTTCACTGATCTTTCCGCGAGCGAAATTCCGGTACCCGTAAACCAGGATATACCAAAGTATACGAAATCTTGATCGTACAACTATACACTGCTTGACATTACCCACGCGTTCTGTCACCGGTGTGTGCACTATCTCGCGGCCCTCTCACGACGGATCCGAGGACGATCCGTCGAGAGATCCTGTCCCCTACGCAAAGTCGATAAACGAGCTTGTTCGTTCCTGTTATGGAATGGAATTTATGTATCAAGCGACTGATGCTCACGTTTACAATGATATCCACGACACAAGCCGCCCAACCGACCGAACTCGTGAAAGGCGACTGAGCTTCTGACCGGCTTAGTGGGGAGCTCTTCCTTGCTGCTATCTCACTCCCACACAAATGCAAGGAGCTACACCGTACCCCACTAGAAGCGGACTCGACGAAAAGCCGCAAGGTTTTGAACGAGCCATGGGATTGGTTGCTGGTGGGGGAAATCGAGTAGTGATAGGAGACCGCTCCCAGTATGATGGCAGCACTGGACGTGGATATACTCACTACGTGAAATTTCAAAAAACTTTAACATACCTATAATGATCAAAAGAAATGATCCTCTATTTTCGCTCTCATTTTCTAAATAATACAATTTATATCATAGAGATGATAGTGTTTGCAAAATAGTATATATTACATCTTTTCACAAATAAATGTACTTATTTCTATACGCTAACAAAGATTATAACGAAACAAAGATTCGATTTATTAATTTTTAAATAGAATTACTAAGTATTCTTTCCTGCATTATATAATTTAAAAATTCTTTGCATTTATGTATATGCTCATCATATATCTTTACATCAAACCTAAGGTAGTTTTCAAATTTTACTAGACAAGCATTACCTTCTAGCACAGAAAGTGTATTTAGAAACTGTTTACACATAATATATAAAAACATTACACACTTTGTGTACAATAATGCATTTACAAAAATCATTCGTTGTATTACAGCCTTTTAATTATATATTATCTCTTAGTCCATTTTAATTTAAAAACTTAAAGAAGGCACAAAATACAAATTAGTATATCTTTTCTTGACTTAACAATTTTTAATAATTGAACTATAGATAATAGTAAAATTGCTCTTTATTATGAAAATGAACATTTTACATGTGGCTGGTATTTAATACAGCGAAAATTACACTAAATGACACAAGTAACAGTAGTTTTATGAATAAAATGGAAAGTGATGTGAACAGAACCAAAATAGAAATCAATAGTTGTTAGAACTAAAAACGTATACTATTTTATTTCAAATTGTTTCAATATTTCTACTATGGATTTTACATTAATTGAACACTACTGGAATAAAGATTATATATTACATCAAAGGCTTTGCAATGCCGAAATACTTTTTCTTTGACCTTCACACGAGTCAAAACCTTATAGATTTCAAAGATTCCAGTCTCATAATCATGGACATAAATTACAGCACGCTACAAATTACAACTTATTGCGTTTCATAAAATTAACAGAATATAAACAAAGTCAGCAGAATGATTTCTCATGTAATACTAATGTTACAGAGACTGAAAACTTCAAAAATTTAAGCAAAGATATTCGGCAACACAAATTTTAGAATACAAAGTGTCCAAAATTAAAAATTTAATCTAGAGGTATTTATGCACACTGTTTACTGCTATGAGATAGTTAAGAGTATTTAATAACAAGAATGAGTACGTAACTACTTTTACTTGTAACTATAATTGTAAGGTATTAGACAGTTAAATATAAATGGATTAAAAATTTCAAAAATTGAAAGTGAAAAAATTTATGAAATACCTATTAATACTCACTCATATTATACAGTTTTATCGAATTACTGCAATGCTATTTAATAGCTAATTTTAAGAAAACAACATTAGTTGCACGCAATAGTTTAAAAAAGAGACAAAGTTAAACACCATGTACAAAATATGAAATCAAAAGAATAATCTTCTTTTAAAATTACAAACTTTACGACACATCCAAGTCCTTAAATACTCCAACTTTCAGAACATTTAGTTTACAATCCGCATACAGTATCAAAGACTTCTGCAGTTTTGAGCAAACCATGCTACAACGCATCGCTTGTCAAGTAATTGCAGTATAACGTACACTAAAATTTTCAGACTATATTATTAACTTTCCCGACTCTAAATGCCAATTATGTGGTGAAAATTTGTCTTTTTTTTAACTCTCGTTACCTATATTAAATTATATCAATATTTGTTTTATTTATATATCTATATATATATATCACGCCAGTCTTTCGCCATCAATTTCGTAATATAGGTACACTTTATCAACAATCACTCTGCTCGCATCTGTTTTGTCTACATAGCTTCACATGTTCTTAACTGAATCACTAAATTATGCTGGCTTTTGCGAACCCTTCTTTCCGATCAACGATTTATGGATATGTGGTATAACACCTGTAACAGGAGAAAATTAAATAAAAAATCATTGTTTAATCTAAATCGCATTGATATAACATTCTATTACTTTTTGAGAATATAAGAAAGATATTTGCAATAAACATATAAGATAAATAATTCTTATGTTTTGACTAGACCTTTAAACTACCATTTTTAATAATCATAATATAACTTTTAAAGCTTTAGATATTAGAATCTGAATAGCAAAATTAATTACTTTGAATCAAGACTTTTAATTCAGGAGCAAGCAAATGCTTTAATTTATTATAACAAGATTATATAATATGATAATATATGATCACATGACCTATTAATTACGACTATTAAAGTAATGGAACTATTAAAAAACATACCTCCTCCAGCAATAGTTGCTTTAATGAGACTATCTAATTCTTCATCACCACGAATAGCAAGCTGAAGATGTCTTGGTGTAATACGTTTGACCTTCAAATCTTTTGATGCATTTCCTGCCAATTCGAGAACCTAAAACAAACAAAACATCGTTTCATAACACATCTAATATCGTGCACTATTTATGAAACTTTAGCACGTAACACTACAAAACACAATACCTTACATACAGAATACAAAAAATAATATGAAAACATGTAAATGAATAAATGTATACATGTATGTGAATAAATATGTACATATCAGGATTAGACATCATCTTTTAATAGAAACATAGAAATGCTTAAAAGTCATAAAAGTAATTATAAACTAAAGCATTAGTAATGTAAGAATTGTTTGTCCATAAATATATCTTTTTAGAATGTAACTATATGATAATATTTCCCTAACGAAGATGGAAGTTTTTACTTTCGTAAAAAATGAAAAATATGAATTTAAAAGTGAAATTCTATATAACACGATAAGCAGAAGAAAGAATTGTTCCTTATTTGCCTATGGTTGACGAAAAGGCGGGAAAAATCGGCCATGATGCTTGGCGTTAGTGACGCCATCAGTCGCTAGTGATGCCAACGCATATAGTCCTGGTTATAACGGCTGATCTTCCTATTGTGCGTATTTGCCTTTCTTTCTCTGTCTTTCTCTCTTTGTTTTGTGAATGCTTTCTTCTTTCACATATATTCTCACTCACCTCAGCAGTGAGGTATTCCAAGATAGCTGCACTGTATACCGCTGCTGTAGCACCGACTCGACCATGACTTGTGGTTCTGTTTTTCAAATGCCTGTGAATTCTACCAACCGGAAACTGAAAAAACCAAACATACTATGTCTAATATAGGTAAAAATGATATTACATCGGAAGGTAATTTTGCATTCGTGGCAAGGTAAATATTTTTGGGTTAGGACGCATCATATATAATGTCTGTTCAAATAACATGAGGTCACTCGGCGTCAGCAGCTTTTCGTATAACAAATATCGAACGACGACGAATGACACAATTTTTCGTAATATTATACGTTCCCAGTACTTTCCCCGCAACAATTCTTTATATAGCCACGCTGTACCCGATTCTTCTAAACGAAAAACCAATTTTGTCTACACATAGAACAGCACACATAACTCAGTCCTTTTTTAACACAACGAATATCGAGCGGTGTACGATGATTCGGCTTTCCCGAGCTCTCCAGTTTAGTATGTGATTTCGTCATTCACTAACGAATGTCCTGTATTTTATTTATTTACGCGTTCAAAATATTAATAAATTTTCTACAGTTGGAAATTATAATTATCCGAAGACAATGGTTGATAAACTTCATAAAGAAAATATGTTATGTTACTTTACAAGATATTAAGTTTAATGTTTACATACTTAATGTTATTATTTACATGTTTGTATACATAACTATATACGTTTCTACGTATCACAAACTAGAGTTCTTTAAATTAATTTAAAAAATTGTTAAATTTTTATACTTAAATAAATAAGAATACACGGTTTCAACATAAAAAATATCAATGTCGCTATTGACTGAATTTCAATAATGGACGAGCCTATTGAATACAAAAATAATAATACAAGACTAAATTAGAACTGCTGTCAATTTAAATTATCTTGACAGAATTCGCATAATATGACTAAACGCAAACAATTACCAACACAGCGATTCGTATTAAATGATTTTTTGAAAATTATAAAAAAGAATAATTCGATGAGAATCATATTAGTAGCTGAATAGGAAGATATGAGAGGGGGGGGGTGTAGAGTACACAGACTCAACGACTCGTTTGAAAACTTCCGAACTTAGACGTAATCACCATAACTTTAATTCAAAAAATAATAGACTTCCTCCAAGTTTTCTTCAGTTATTTAACACAATACGTATAAATCGAAGTTAAATCAAACACTTTTATATATTTTATTCACAGCAAGATCGCAAATACTTGAAAAAAATGAATTGTTCATTATGAATCTAAAAACGCTTCGGTTTTTCGCGCCAACCACAATGATTTAACCTTTTTACCCTTAAAATCTATTTAAAATAATCACGTAGACGTTCATTATCGAAAAATAATGTTGACAAACTTCTATTCTATGCATTTGAACTGGTCGAGTAGTAGGCAATAAACTCACCTGCAAGCCGGCCCTCGCCGAACGAGAGACCGCCTTCGCCTTCGCTTTACCCGAGTCCTTGCCCGCCTTTCCGCCAGCCTGTTCAGAAACGAAAATCACGGTTAATTTGCGAGATACGGCCACGAAATTTCGCCAGAAGACAGCATGAACATTGTAGAATACGGTTGTGCTATTAGAATGCACGGATGGCTAAAGGATCCGCTGAAAACTTGCGGATACTCACCATTATCGGACAAGAGCCTTTGTGGTTCACTACACGACAGACTTGCCAGAAGCACAGACGACGCCGTCTAAGCGCGGTCCCGCCAAATACGCTTGGCGCTGTCGGCACGTCCCGCGATCGTCCCACGTGACTAAAACACACCAATTACACTCACTCAATAAAATGCCCGTTCGCCATCTGTTGGTCTTGACTCGTTACAACAATTTACTCGAAAGAGTAACGTTCCTATCTTGTATCACTTAAACATTGCATCGTGTACACTGGGTAATTTTCCATACTGTCTAAGGTACACTGCGTTATTATTCCCGTTGGTCACTTACCGTTTATTCCCAACTTATCAAACACTATCTAAAGTCTCTTTGAATTTTAGGCGTAACCACCGTGTAATTCTCATTTCATATTTTTCTATATATCTCTTTGTTTGAATTTATAAACACACAAATGGTTTGATATTCAAATTCCTTTCATATAACAGTATTTTTTATACCGGCAAACAGGAAACGTAATTGCATCATTACTAATAAATGTAAAGTTAATAAAAATTGGAAGAACAAAGAATTTATCATTCTGTATAAAAATTTCCTTGCATCTATTGTACAATCACGCACAGTAGATTACATATTATATTTTTATAGTATTAATACGATTGATACGTCGTACGCATATCGTTTCTAACGTTTAATATATGTTTCTTAAAAAAAATAAATGATGTTACAAATAGTAACATCTGGCGTAAAAAAGTGATTTACCTCACCTACAAAGTATAAAATGTTAACGACGCGGCATCGATGAATTTCAAAGTAACCGATGAACTTTAGTCTTAAGTTATAGTCTCAAGAATTCAGTTCTTTCTCACACATTGTGTCACAGGTATAATATAATAAAACAACACTGTACGAAAAAGTGAAATCTGAAATGGAAACTTTAATAAATGTATATAATATATATTCATATTTTTATAATTAAATTATCAAACATAGGAGCGTGTTATCATTGAACACAACTGAATAGAATAAAACATGATGAAGAAATATCTACACAAACACATAATATAAAATAGTATTAATATTTTGTTGTTCGCGTTATGCAGTAAAGGCACAAATTAAATTATTCCTGTAAAAATAATCAACATGTATTTCCTTCGATTTTAACAGTTGACACCGTGAAGCATAGTATGTAATGGATTAGTATTGTGCAGACGAAAGAAACTGTATCACTCTTTATTGATAGAAAGGCAGTCACATAATAAATTTATACAAAAGGTATGTATGTATATATGTGTATATATAGAAAATACGTACGTTGTTGCTACGAGGATAATATCAAGATTATACTACAGGGAGAGGAAACGAGCAGGTGTATCGCGTTTCTATTTGAACCATCATATGACAATAAACAGTTCCCAGGTTTTTAAAGAATTATTGTGGAAATAACGCGAGTAGAGTCCCTAACGTACACATCTCTATATTATTAGAGAGCACTGTCTAAAACTGCGGTTGGCACGACCATCACGGATGGGTTGCAATATCGACGAGTCTCTGCGCAGACATGCGCACTGTTGCGTGCGCTTTACTTGCAACTTTTCCCGCCATTTTTCTCATTCCTCGCCCTTTCATTGGTACTATACGTCGTGTGTTTACCCTCCTTTTTGTTCCTTCCGTTCATTTATTCCGTCGTAACCACTACCGCTTATCATTCGAACTTGTCTGTAGTTAGTATTGCTCGGACTTCTTTGTTTCGGCCAGTTCGTCGCACTTATCCTCCAAATCCTCCTGCAATTCGAATCAATATCATTTCAACAGTACTATTACAGATCGAAATGTTTTAGCAGATAGATAAAACAAGCAGCATTTCACAGACTTCTAAGTAACATATAACACTGAATAATATCATTAGTTGTTTTATCTTAATTATATGGATAGTTAAATTCTTATTCCAATGTTCACTTCTGTTTATTTGTTTCAAAATATTATAATGGATAACGGTATATGTAAAAGAGTAAAAATTATTTTAAACGAGTAGACAGTGAGAGTTTAAAGGAAGGTTGTATCACAATATAAAAACCTTATTGACAATTATTCAAAAGTGTATAAAATATATAAAATAAAAGTTTCTTTAAAATTAATTTAGAAGGTTAAGTTTGCTATATGAGAACTATTTAAAAATCTTGTTATTGTACATAACATATGTACATTATACTTCATCTGTATAATATATTGTTTACCAGTATCTATGAAATTTTTAAAATTGATTAACTCTCTAGCAATTATAAAATTTAATATCATAATACTCGTATTCTTTAAACAGATAAGGTATATCAATTCCTCTATTATAAAATGTATAATTATTATAATTAAAATTAACATGTAATATCATTGTTTTCCATGTAATATCATTAGAAGTTTTAATAATTAAGATTTAATAATTTGTAATCATTGCATTCCAAAATTTATTCATGTGTATGGGAGTATATTCGTTTCAAATTACTAACTAATTAATATTATAAATTACTTTATAATTAATACTAATTACTAATTAATAACTTAAAATTATTCATTTATAAATATCAGGGATCGTTACCTCGTTAAGTTCTAAACATTTGCCCCACTCGATAAGGGTAATTTTATGGTCGTTGTCTCTGTCGCAGGAGTCGAGGAACGGTGCAATACAATGCTCGAGAGCCATCAAAGGTGCTTTAATGGGGAAAAGTTCATGCCTGGAAACAGCTCTGTCATGAGGGTGACCATCTAAGTCGCACCATTTCCAGATAGCGGCGTTAGTCCAACGCAATGTATGATTTGTTTCAGCTTCCCGTTGCATTTTCAGATAATGCGATGGTAATTCTTGACGATCAGCAAGATCTCTCATGATATTAAACAGCCAGTCTCGCATTCGCCTTGGGAAGTCAGCCATGTCTTCCTTTTTGCACTCCTGCAACGCGGCAAACGGTCGACGTTAGAACGAAACTATAAGAATACAATTAATTCACCCGTCTTCGAACTATTTTTTTTAATTTTTACTAATTCCATGTTGCACTGTTTAATTACTAAACTACAATATACATATATAGTCATCCATAAATAAATTTATATTATAATTAAAATTTACTTTTATAAATATATTTATTATAATTTAAATTAAAGCATTACAAATATAATCATCGAAAATTTCATGTTTCTCATAAATAACCGTACAAACTATTGCAACTTTCGTTTTGTATTTCACAAATAAAATATTTTAATCGTAATTTATCCGATGTTTATTCAGTTACGCTACGTATCTTTACGTGCAAATTTAGTTAAAATTTCCGAAAATCGTTAAGTTTATATATCTATGTACTAATCTTTGTTTCATAACAAAGTCATGAACACATTCCCGTTTAATTATACGATGAAGTAATCTAACGAAATGGCGTTACATGAACGCAAGGACAGATATAAAATTACAATGAAATCATTTCTATGGGACAAGAATAACAATAATACACGATAGATAAGATACACTTCTATTCATGAATAGCATTCCGTTATATCAGCCAGTGATAACTGTAGCAGATACTTTACCAATACCAATGAACGCTTGTTAAGATTTATGAGAAAGATATTCGACTTTTTCGATTTAAGCGCAGCGTGTACCACAAACGATACGAATTTGTTCTTCGTATCGTGTGCTTTGTATTATATTCTTTATAGAAATTTAACGTATCCGAACTCGTCGGTGACGATGGTAAGTACTTACAGGCATCTCTCGGCATTCACCGAAGTATACAACGTGAACGTGTTGATACTTCTCGGCGTTTCTGCATCTGGCGTCGCCGGAGTCGCAGAAACAACGCGCCTGGTAGACCTCGCAATCGCTTCCGAAAGTTTCATTGTGATTAGTGCAAACTTTTCGCCTAGGATCGACCTCTTCGTCGCATACCTCAACGCAAACACACTCGGCGGTGTCTTCGTCGATAGCCTGAAACGATCGTAATCCTTACAACTAACGAATTTCTTTGTTGGATAGAACGTTCGAACGTAAATGGAACGTTCCAAACGAACGCAGTACGAAATCTTACCAACCTTTATTCAAAAATTTTTAACCAACATCATCTTTTATAGTTTGCGTACTGAATTCCACGAGTTGAATAGAAGATTCTCAAAGGCCGATAGCGAAGCGGATTCGCGAGAGATACATTTTTAGACAGAATATTACACAGAAGTATCTCGAGCGAATCTTCGAATATTTCAAATAATTCTTATATCTTTGAAAAAGATATATTCTTACAAAGCGAAAGGATTTAATGGACCTACTGTCTGGCGGAGCACTTTTCGTACTTCTGCGTTTTTAGACGCTTGCGATTGTAAACAATCGTAACAAATACATGTTATAAAATTGAATAATTGAGAGCCGAACATAGTCGATTTACGGTGATTTGGGTAATGACAAAAATACAGAAGAATTGTTGAAGAATTGTACGCATCGTGGTAATAACATGCGATTTCGGTCTCTGACAAACCTTGCAAACTCGTCCTGCGCCACAGTGTTTATCCATGCACGGATCCATACGGAGCAAGCTCTGAGGCTTCGATCCAACCTCGTTTCTGCCATCTTCGACGGTGACCTCAGCATCCTCCGCTGCCTCGGCTATTTCATCAGCCTCAAGCATGTTCATGACCTCATCTTGAACGGTGGCTTCCGTCGTGGTTGTGCGACGGCGATGTTTTTTTCGTCGCTAAGAATCGATAATCGTAATAGGCCATGTTATTAATTCGTGTTATTATAATTTTCTAATTTTATGAGTATCGGTCCCCGTGAAATAAACTCTGTCGTGATTTACCTTAAATTATCCAACATGTTGTGTATAAATTTGTTACAAGTTCGTCGTTTGAATATTTACATTTAAAGAGATAATTGTAATACTGTAATAATTCGTATCTGTATACTTAATTTTTATATATCTTCTGATCAACTTACTTGTTGGGCTGAGACGTCCACCAAAAGGGACACTAACAGCAACGCAAATAAAAGGAACTGCAGTTTCGTCCGCATTGCGATCTCTGCGACAAACAATCGATCGTTCAACATGTGCGTGTGAGCTTAAAATACATATATTTAAAATAATGTGAATTTTCTTCTCTCTTTTTTTATCGCTTAACGCGTTGGCAGCTACGATGGTATTCGAAAGACATAAGGAAAGAGCGGATTTCTGTTATTCACATCGCCGTTTCATAAAGTTCTTGCGCGGTGAAGGTTTATTATTCTAACGCGATCGAAGCAGATTTTTCGACAGAAGATCGTTCGTGCAGGATTCTACTGGTGGTCTAATTTAAAAAATGTCCAACAAAATATGTATAACGTGCTCGATACAACCGATCCCGTTTGGGTCAAGCAACGTGTCCAACGATAAATCTCTGAGACCTTAATAGGAGCAACGAAGCGATAACCCAGATACTCGGAAATCACAATTCTTTACAAATGTTCGTAACTACCCGAATGCGTATTGCGAGCACGCAATTCTCTTGCCCGATTTCTTACGCTCGTAAATACGTCGTACGACAAATGCGGATGATAAAACCTATTTATGCGGTTGTCTTTATTAGTTTGAATTGATGACGAGAAACGAAGGTCGCGTTGAACTCATCAACCAAGTATGACAACGCCTACTTCTATTTGAAAGATCTTCGTTTAATTCGAAATGTTTTGTGATTTCAAAGCAGCTTCGTAATTCTTCCAACTAATATCCTTCTGTTCGCCAGAGAATTATTTTTAAAAAATTATTTTACGATTTTAAAACAACACCTTGCTTCTTCGAATTCATGTCGTTTTATTCGTAGAATTTTTTACTACTATTTTATAAAATACTATTTTTTAATACTATTTTATAAAAAGTATTGATTTAAATTTGTCATGAAGAATATTGAAAACGCTATTTAATTTACAAGTTGCGTTGCACCCTTATTAAAAATAGAGAATTAAAAACAGAGCAATTGTAAATTACATTTCGCTCAGATTATTTTATTATTATGGATTTATTATCTCATATTAATTGATTAATTGTGCAAAAATAAATAATTACCATTGGAAAAACACGTGGAGAAATTAAATGTCTAATACAGAATCGTAAAGTTTGTTTAAGAAAAGATAACTCTGCTTTTATTTTTGTATACGTGTTTCGCTTTAGCACGTGTAAACCAATTTGTGACTTAAATGATATTATTGCATTTTTCTAAAAACGTACTAAATCATCTTTAACAGATTGTAATAAAAAATAGTGATAAAGTGTATGTAAAATGTGATCGCAGAGTCCTTGTACGATCATTTACAGCTACAAATTAAAACACGTTTCCCTAGCTTCCCTAGCGGGTTAACTGGCTAAATATAGCTTGGTTTATGCGTAAGGTTCAGTCGGTTTGATTACATTTGCAGCATGAAATTTCCGTTAAACAGAATCGTTAAATATGTAGGGCTATCGTTACACGTGTTACATCAGCTGTTTCTTCGAATTCTCTGTTTCTCTCCTCAACCTAGATTTTGAACATAATACAGTACAACCAGTATCTTAATAAAGAAACTATGAGTATTCTTCGAATCTACGTTAAATGTAGCTTTCTTCTTTTCCTCTAAAAAAAAAAAAAAAAAAAAAAAAAAAAGGAAGAAGAAATTCAACGTTACATCCGTACCTTGTTAAGTGACATATATATTTTTATTCTTTCTTTTAGTCTCTGTCGTGTATTAAAATGTCAGTTACTATTAGTATGCTATGAGCGAGTATGTTTTAAATCTACGGTAAGTATACCTTTTTTTCTTTAACAAAAAAGGGAAAACAAATTCAACGTTACATACGTACCTTGTTAAGTGATATACATATTTGTATTCTTTTTCTTAGTCCCTGTCGTGTATTAAAACGTCAGTTACTTTTAGGAAATTAGTATACCTTAAATCTACGTTAAATGTACTTTTTTCTCCTTCTTTAAAAAAGAGGCGGAAAGAAATTCAACGTTACATATGAAAATTGTTAAGCAATACATATGTACATTGTTAAGTCAACATATGTACATCGCTAAATTATACAAAAACATATGTATCACTTAACAATTTATACGTTTTTCTTCTTTTTCTTAGTCTCTGTCGTGTATTAAAATGTCAGTTACTATTAGGAAACTATAAGCGAATATACTTCAAATCTACGGCAAGTGTACCCTCTTCTTTCTTTAAGAAAAGTGTAAAGAAAAGTCAACGTTACATATGTACATTCTTAAATTCTACAGATGTTGTTTTTCTTTTTCTTAGTCTCTGTTCTATGTTACAATGTCATCATTTTCGAAACTGAAGAAATCTGAACTTTTATATCATTCTCTTTGTGCCATCTTTGTTTCCCTTGATTTGATTTAAAATATTTAATCGCTATTTCGTAATAATTTGTATAATATTACTATTTGGAAATAGTTGAAGCTATATTTACTTGGAAGATAAAAGATACAACTTTTCGAATATTTCAAGGTATTTTGAAAAATAAAAAGATGCTAAATGGAATACTTAGATTAAGAAGAACCAGTATAGTGGCTTTGTTTTTATAATCAAAACCGATGGTGCTCGGAACGTTCTGCGCAAGAGACTTCAATTCCTCGAAGAAACGTATCGCTACTTTCTTCTACGAAATCGCGTTAGCTCTACAGCATAACCGTACCCTGCGTATCATGTAAACGCTCTAGGGCGTCCTAATCTAAGTTTCTTAAAATTAAAAATAGTTTCAAGAAGCTATTTCGTTAAGAAAAGTAACATTATTCCAAGTGCCAATTCCGAGCGGATATTCGACGCGATTTTTTTAAAATTTCAATCGTATTTTACTCTTATTAACTTCCTCGAGTTTAAAGGAGAAAAAAATGAAGTAATCGTTACTCGATGATTTTTCGTCGCAATTTTTGTTAAAACGGCAAACATTTCTCTTTTTTTCTTTTTCAAAAACCGCAGTGTGGTTAAAATATTGCAAAAATATTGTTGAACCTCTGGTAGAGTGGGAGTTTGTCGCAAGTATGTCGCGACAGAAACGCGAACCAGCACGTTACGGCTTATGAAACGTGGAGGCGACTGTAGGAATCGCGGATGACCCGGTTTTTATCGCTTCTCTGATCGGCGCCCACGAACCCGCGTACGTAATCGTCGTCACTCGAAGCCCGAAGAACCATATTACCGCATTGTCTTCTTAACAAAATTCCCAGCTACGATATACAAACCCTACCAAATAACGACGACTTACATGTCGAAGACGCGATACTGTTTCGTGTCCTATTACCAACGCGGTATCTTAACAGTGATAAAAGAGGAAGCTTTCCAAAGAAGACGGTAGAACGAAGTGATAACGAAGCTCGTCCTTAACCACTGTGAGTCGTTCCAGTACGAACTCTGTGTTTTCGCTGACCTTCGTGGAATAGATTTAGATATCACGTTCCATGATACTGCAGAAATTCGAGATCGGGTCTTTCTGTACCCCGCACATATTTGTGGCTCTGTGTGCGAAATTCTAAATAGGATGCATGTAAATTACGTAACGTTCGAAATATAGTTGTTTCAGATTACGGCTTACACGATCGGTTAATAAATTACGAGCGCGCGAAGATTGGGGTTAGGTTACGTCGCTGAAAAACAAATCGCAGAGAAAAGATTGTAAGGATGTTCGATAGAATTACAAGCGTGACAACGTCGAATATCCTCGCAGTATCTTGTTTTTTTTCGGAAGAAGGATGTTGAATTTCCGTTCTAAAAAGCACAATTTCCGTGGTGTTCGCGACAAGATAAACCAGTTGCGACAAACGCCCACTATTAATACGTTTACCAAGTATATTTTCAGATAAAGTATACATGTAATTGCCGCTTGTGTTATAGAAACAATAAAGCGTATTTATCTGTTAAATTATAAAAAGATTTGACTTCACTTCCTGGTCGGTGAGCTTAATTAGATAATTAGTGACACTTCCGTGTAAGGAAGTTGATACATACGCAAAATAACATTGTTTTAAATAAGAAAGCGTAATTCTTAAAATGTTTTATTCGTTGTTTAAATCGAATCACAGGATTTTTATAACTTTCCCGTCAGTTGAGTATCTCGTTCCTAATGTCTCGTTTCGAATATGTGTATTTTAATGTAATGTAATATAAAATGTAGAGTGCAAAGTAAAACGCGAATTTACGTTTCTATAATTTTGAAGCAAGAATTTAATGGGAAGAATTAAATTTCACGAGTAGAGCGGTTAATGTCTAATCGGATATATCGCATATCGAGATACCAAACCTACGATCTCAGCATACAACGTATGATAGAGAGTATATATTTTTCATATTTTGTGTTATTTCGAAATTCGGATATATCTGTTGCAATAATTCATATAACGTAGCAGAACTAATCGTTAATTTTTTAATTAACTTAACGATATCTTATTTCATATGTATTCATTTATATGTATTCATAAATATATACATATATTTCGTATTTGTATATGTATTTTATATCTTGAAATATTATATTATATCTTAATATTTTATTAAATGAATGAAAATTTATCATTCGAAGATGTTTGAAAGAGAACTGTTATCAACAGTATAAGAAACTACAGATCATCTATGTATAGCACACCAAAATGCAAATGTATCTATTCGTCTGCGATAGTTGTATCAACTTAGATTAGCTCTTCTTTTTCTTAATAGTATAACGTAATCAATTGATGTCAGAAAACATCATAACGTGATGTGATCAAATTACCAAGATCTCTTATATATTTTCAATTCATCGTCAATTCGTATTATATACTCTTTTGTCTACGATAACTTCCAAAGATAACTTCCATTTAAATAATATTAAGTACACGTTCACTTAATATTGATTTTACGATTATTTCTATTAATATCTCTTCGACATCATACGCGATTACCTCAAAACCAAATAGAATTATTTCACCGTTAATTACGAACACCAAAATCAAATAGAATTACCTAACCACGCCTCGAGTATTTCTCACATTAATAATCCGCGAGAATTAGAAAAACGAAATCACAAAGGCTCTGCACTCGACAATAACCGAACTCACATTACCTTAAGCCTCTTTCCTCTATAAATCCAAAGGAGCGCTAAATATTTATTTTTACAAATACATCTTCAACTTTCATAGTTTAACGACCATAGTTTATAGACAAAGCGACCGATAAAGCGCGATATAGTTGCAATGGAATTCCTGCTGCTTGAATATCATCTGCGATAATTCGCGAAAATCGAGAAGGTAAAATTTCACATCTGTTATTGAGCAGCAATCGAGCGCAAGTTATTTTAAAAAGGGGCGTGTAATCGCGACGGATTCGCGTACATATGCCCGCAAACCGTAAAGCGGTCGCAGCAAGCGCACACCTGTCCGCGCTATAGTACGGACATGTTATTTACCTCGTATCGTTCCTTTCCCTTGTTGCCGGCGTTATCTTTCTGTCCTTTCTCCGGCCGTTTTTGGGAACGTTCAAAAGAGCCCTCCAAATCGGTCGCTGGACCGGTACTGACTGCGGGCAGTGCGCGGAGGAACGACCAGCAGAGACTATCCGAGCTCGCGGACTCACGCCAAACAACCAGAGATGACCTCATCGTTTTTCTTTCTTCCGACACCCCCGTTTGATCTTTCTGCCATATGCACTGCTTCTCGTTCCTCTTCTCGCTGTGGAACCGAGTCCCTCCTACCCGAACAATTACGCAACGTAATGTCCCGTACATACGTAACCGGCAGGCCTCGAAGTTTCTTTTTCGAATAATCTTCAACCGGATAACGTTCGATTCAAGTTCTGCTCGATTCCATCGAGCTTCTATGTAGCAGTATACGGCGGCTCGTAAAAATATTCCGATCCTCGTAGAAAATCTTTACGTTCGATACGGATCCGTCACGCGTTTGCTTTATTTTTTATTTGCTTTATTAACATCGTAGCGAAGCGAGGCTGTTACGATTATGTTGGTAGATCTCAAAACTAATCTGAAAATAGATGTAGATGAAAGCTATTTACGAAGACTTTTGTATGTGAAAGTATGTATTTTGCAGGAGCCGAGCAAATATTTAAATATTTAATTATCTAATTACGGCGATAAGCTTCGATATTCGGTGGGATTACCTTTAACAATTATTACATGTTTAAGGTGTCTGTTTAGTCCGTACACCAATTTTTTTTGTTAGTTACATAGTCACGAACTAAGGTATTGGCACACTCTCTAAGGTAGAAAAACTTTTTTTAATTCGACCAAAGTAGCTGAATTTTGTTTTCTTCTGAGGAGTTGGGACTAGTTTACTAGGTGACGGGTAAGAAAGATTTTAGGAAAGTTGCAGCTTTCTGCGCGTCTTTATTTAGGTTTGTATGCACAATTTAAACAACACATTTTGAAGAATTATGCCAGCTGTACGTATGCTGAAAATTTGACTGTTTGAGTAACAGGCGTCGAAAGATGAACAAGAATATGGATTTATTAGTTACAGGTCGAAAATCTGAATTTTCTGAAAAATCTGAAACAGCAATTTTCATCGTTTTTATACGTCTGTAGCTCATAGCAACATTAACCGGTTTCGATAAAATTGTCAGTACATATATAACTAACATAGATCTACAAAGCGTGCTTATCTCAGTTTTTAAACCTTCGTTACAGTTTCAGATAAGAAACTTGTAAGAAGTGACTTTTACTATTTTTCCCGCGATTCTGACCGTCTGCAATTTTTTCAAAAAATTTGTTTCGCGTCATCTCGTTGGTTACGAGATTCTTCCTAACTCGTCAAAAAAGTCGTGTGGTCTAACCTAAAAAAAATTATTCGGTTCTAAGGAGTGTGCCAACACTTTTGTTCGTGATCGCATCATATGTGTGGTGAACATCTTGTAACGTTTAGTTCAACGACTCGCGAAAGTATTCCAACGCTTATTTATAAGGAAATTTTTAACTATATCATTACAGTTGCGAACGTACTGCACGAAACTCTTCGAAACGTATCGTTAACAGGTGGCGACTATTACGACTATAATAATGAAATTTTTAAGCAATCTAAAAATGTACGTGAAAGTTACTTTTCTGAGCGACTATACTCGTTACTCGTATGACCGTGAAGAGTATTTCGCACTTATTTGTTCTATTCACATGTTTGTTCTGTGACATACACATACGTGGAATTATCTAAATCGCATCGTGTCAGTTACGTTAAGCAGAGATTTAAGCGGTAGATGTGCTCTAATTGTCCGCAAAAATTCGTCTCGATTCAAGTGACTATCGCAAAGATTATAAAATAATCATAGAGTCGCTCAACCGTGTCGAACGATTTAGAAATTGCGACGATTTAACAAAACGCCAACAGAGTAAGCTTAATGGCACGAGCAAGTGTCCTCCGGCATTAACACATGCACTTTCACAATAACCAAAACTTTTCTGATAATATCGACTATATCGACTAATATGTCATAAAATAGCTCGTCAAATAACTTGTCCTAAAATAACGTGTTAGCCATAATTTCGATATTCACCTAACAATATGAATTTTGTAAAGAGAGTAAAAAAAGACCTTGCAATAAACGTCATGCCGAATCGTGTGTACGTAACCACGCGTACTAAACTTGTTTAAAATCTACCATCACGAAATGTTCATAATTTGGTGAATTTTTTATAATGCAAAATATTTAGCGTGTGACGTAAAACCGCTGTAATTTAAAATATTCATAGAAAGTGTAACGCCTCGCTCGATATTCCGTATCTCATAGAATTAGAGTTCATCCGCCTACGTGCAATTAAAAAGTAAAATCAATCTGCCGAGTATAGCTCGTCGGATCGTCGCGATGTTTTTACAGCAGTTTCGATAAAATGAAACTGTTTGTCCGTTAATTTTTACATGTGTATATTTTTATACTTCGCACTACGTTACGCCGCTGTTTGATGTTCGAGTAATCAGGTCATGAGGAACTGTATCAAGTGATCGCAAATAAACGTCTACTGTATCTAATGTTCATATAGGAACGAGAGTAAATCAATTTAACCCTTTAATTGAAGTAGTGAAACTTACATATATATTACGACATATATTAAAAAGTGTAGTGGGACTTTCGGAAAGGTATTTATTTGTTTGCACGAAACGCAACATCTTGTACGAATTCCAATTTCAATGAAGATATAATTTTTACTTGAAGTAATTACGACAGGAAGGATCAAATAATTCATCCTGCTTCGGAGATAAAATTAGACGAGAAAATATTTGGTTTTTGAAAAGTACATGAAATGTTCTTTTGATCATAACGCGTTTGTTCCAGTTGCTCTAAAAATATTCGTGTTTGCCTTATTATTTACATTCAAGCAAGTCCCCCAATGTATCGCCGCAAACGAAAAGGTCGAAATAGTTTCCCTTTTAGATCTGATTGTTGCGTTTTTCATTGAGAAAAAGTCAATAAGTAGTCGAATGTTACTGATGGAAATTGAGTATTAAGAGGATAAACAACGTTCAAATAAATATTCGGAATTTACTTAAATAAATTAATTTACCATCGTAAACGATTGCAAATAATAACATTATTTTTATTAAACGTTATTATATATTTATTAAACGTTATTACCGCAGATAATCGGTTCTTGAAGCGTGCAGCTCGGACAGTTTGTTGATAAAGAAATGGTGAAATATTCCGATAAATAAAGCGATACTAACAGGAGTTGGTAGTAAGGTAGGTATATTATACTAAATGCAAAAAGTTACAATATATTTGATGTTTGTTTTTTTTTTCATTTTCCTTTAACATTATTTCTTTCCTTTTGTCGTAGTAACGTTGACCATGGTTGTACACACAAACTGGCCTGATAGACCGAAATAAAAATGTATACTACAAAAATTCACAACTTATTCGCCATCCTCTAATTATTATATTGTTATAATTATTTGTGTTTCTTCATATTCCTTTCTTCGTTCATTATATTTATCTTTTTTATTAATTATTATTATTATTATTATTATTAATTATTATTATTAATAATCACTTAAAAACGAAAACATTCACACTAAAAATTTGCAGAGCTTTCGTTCAGGTATAAAGAGGTAATCTCGCGTGCACGTGGCCTCTGAACACTTTGTTTTCAATGCGTTTATACGTGAGATGCACACTGATGTATATATATATATATACTGAACGGTACAAATGAACTTACCTAAAGACTGTATATACATATTGAAAATTGAAATAAGAGCAAAGATCAAAGTGCTACATTCTACTCGTCGAGGCTGGAGAAGAAGCTCGTTAAAATACTTAGTCATAAAAATTCGTTATTGTATTTTAACCCTATGATTTAAGAAGGAATAAATTAATCAACTTATTCGATGCGTAGTTAATAGCGTGATTGTTTGGATATATAAAATTTTATATATTATTATTTGTACAATTGAAAATATCATCATACGTAGATATAAAAGGCATATCAGATTTCAAATGAAACAAGCAATTCGCTATTTTACAATGATCCTTTTTAATGATAAAATTCTTTTACGGATGAGTGGACAATTACGAGCATGCTTCGCAAATATTCTAATTTGTCGACGTAACGAACAATGCGGCCAACTGATTACGCGAAATTACCTCTTTATCCATGACCGAGACAAAGCAGCATCATCGTGACATAATACAAAAGCAACGTTTCATAAACATCGAATTTTGTTACAGAAAAATGATTCCACCGTGTGAAGCTATACGCAACTAAGATTACATATACATTACAGGAAAATTTGTAGAGATAGTAGAATGAACGTCGATCGCCGATGATTCTGCTATATCCCGGACATAGCAATTGTAACGCATTCGATTACAAACTATTGCGGATGTTTAATGTAGACTACGTAACAATTTAATGGATCAATAAGAAAGTAAATAATTACTTCTCACATGTTTTCAGCCTTAATATTGTAGCATTTTGTGGTTTAGTCGCCGTGCACTTTGTAATTTCTGGCAAATTTCAACATTCAGTTAATTTATCACCATCAACATATTGTTATCACCTCTGTATTTCTCAGCACTATTAAAAAACAGTTTAATTTCTGTTCGTCTCCTGTATTTTCATCTGTGCACTTGGGTTAGGGCGAGGTGTATACGTACGAGATGGCACATAAATTACTATATGCGCTACCACTGTTTCACGACGATGGTAGTATTGTATTACTTTTTACTTTGCACTTACGATTCTTCTATATTGTTTCAATGTTGGCTTGATAATTTTCTTCTGATTATCCGATGATTTTTAGAACGATCACAATTTACAGAAACAAAAGAACAATATCTCCTGGTTTGAAAAAAGGAAAAAAAAAACACGTGACGAATAGGCCAGAAAAAATATATTGCCCTGTCTCTAATAATCGCAGGACTCATCTTGCAAACTGTTTCTAGAAATTCGAAAATATTTCTGATGCTTTTTTTTCTAATAAACACAATTCTCTCTCGTTCGCTCTAGCTCTCTCTCTCTCATCCTCTCGCTCTCTTTCTCTCCTCTGTTTTATCTGCCCTAGCACCTTTATACGGACACGTGTCGAAAATACAGATAGGAAAATACTATCTACATATTAGGGTACTTATGAAGATACAGGAATCAAAATATTCCTCAATTCCATCTGGTGATATAGAATAAGTGCACGTGCTGAATTTATCTTCTCCATATAAAGGATAAGTTAGATCGACCATCTAATTTCACTAAATCGCTGTTATTACTTCATGCTGGTAAAACTATTCGTTCGTAAGATAACGTGTAGATTGAAAAACATTTAAAAGTGTGCCTTAGCGCCAGAGAGCTGACAAAATCTTCGAAAATGAATATTCATATGCCTACTTTTCGATCTAATTATTGATATGGATTATCTAATTATCGAAGAAAAGAGTCAGGTTAAAGAAGTTTATAAAATCTTCGTACGAACATTTATCACTCTTGATCGAACTTTGAAAAATTTCTATTTATGTATGTATAATAATTACAAGAATAACGCTAATTACGTTAGTAAGCAGGGGAATATTCTTTCATCAATATACATTGTTAATCTTACGAGGTTTTTGCACAAAGTCAAGCTAAAATTTTGTGTTGTTATAACGGTACTAGGTCTCTTTGTTTTAGCAGCGCACTGCGAGTTCTGCGATCACCAGAGACTATCAAACTAACAGATGTTAGATAATTCTCAATTAGTTTGTTGTATCAACTATGAAATTATAATTTTGAAATAGCATTGCCCTCTTTGTATGACTTTGTATGAAAGAAGACAAGAAACAAAAGACCGATAAAAGGAGTAAAGAGAAAATAAGAAAGAGACGAAGACGAACATAAGAAGAAAAGACAAGAGGCTAATAGGAAAAGATACGCGAGGAATAGAAAAAGGAAATTGAACAAAAAATTAGCAGGTTGGAACAAAATAGAGCATAAGCGACACGTGGATGAATTAGAAAACGGCGAGACCAGCTGCAGTCTAAAGGTACTGCGCCACTATCAACCGATACCGGTCGATTGATAGTTGGCCATGTTTTGTGAAAAAATCGACTGTGTCTTTTTGTATGCGACCACAGAACAGCCGCAGTTCTCTACTCGTTAACCAACACCGACCAACTACACCTATAAACATTATTGCCGACTTTCTACATGTAGATGGAACGTTACATCGGCAGTCAAGTAAATTAACTCGAGAGCATATGAAGTGTACGGTGATATTCCATAGTTAAAATGATTCGTATCCTCTCGTTTTAATTTCGTTTAGTTTGGCTCGTGACTTACTTATACGACAGCGGAATTCGCACCGCTTATGTCTCCTTAATGCGATTGGCAAACGAAGAAAACTAAAAGAGCGACGTATAACTTTCATGATATTCATCCAAAGGAAAACAAAAGGTACGTTACCGAATCCTAGTTCGACATGTATCTGTATGTGTGTAGGATCTGTATGATGTATACTTCTAACACTGTCACTTGCTTTTATATATCGCACACGTGCTACGAAGAACACGAAAGAACTTAGTTCGAGTTTTCTTCTGTCACTCTATCACAAAAATTGGCAACAATTTTGTTTCTTGGATGTTGATTTCTAAGAAACGTGGGCTACGTATCAGGAGACAAAATACACCCATATTTCTGGAGAGGATATCACGCGTCGCTCTGTTATACGTACATATGCAAGTGGATGCAGTTCTGTTTTCATCGTAAAGTCTTGTAAATTGCCTGACGTCGATGTATGAAGAACGAACTCGTAGTATTTATTTCATCAAATATTCAACGAACTAAGTTGAACCTTTAATGAATTATTTTACTAAATCATTATTCCTTATCCACGAATACGATAAACTTAGCTTAAATGCGATAATCCGATTATCCTACTCGAGTTCGTATTCCATACAGTTTGAGCTGCGTCATCTATAGTTGTTGCTTGACAAACGGTGCAAGCGATGTTTAAGCGTAAAAGAATAGCGCCTTTAATCACGTTGTGTGGCATACGAGATAGTCCTGGATTTTGTGTTCAAAAATGAGGATGGTAATTATATACCGATGACTTGTTCAAGAAGAAAGAAACTGGGGAGTGCCTCTTCAACGTTGCTTGAAGTATTAGCGGCGATTTTGATAACTTAGATTGTTAGGATTACCAGACTGCCGCATACCACCACCTCCCCTTCCACCATCACCACCTCGTGAAAATCCTCCACGTCCACCTCTTGTACCATGTTGGCCACCTCTCATCATACCTCCGGGTCCACCTATAAAACAAAGAAATATAACATGGTGGTCACACTTATAACTATTTTTTAACTGCAATACAATTATCGCAGCGTTTAATATATTTTTCGTGGATCTTAAAAGGTATTATGGAGCTATTATTCTTTACTTTAACATCTAATTATCTAATTTATATATGCATTTTTACAGCCTTTAAATGTAATTATAAAAAACATCACATGCGTGTGCATACCTGGTCCTCGTTGCTGTTGCTGCTGTTGCTGCTGTCCTCCCATTGCTCTCATATTGCCATCATTAGAATTCAATCGACCACCGCTACCTTCCATCGTTCTCGGCTTAACTTTCTTTTCTTCCACATTTAGCTTTTGTCCATTTTCAGCAGGATAATAAATCGGCTAAAATTAACGATAAAAAATTAATCCTTTTGTACGTTATATCTTGTATATGTTATATCCATACGTATAAACTAACCAAATTCTGTAACACTTTGCTAACGACTTGTTGGTCTTCGAAAGTGATGAATCCATAATTAGGCACTTTTCCCGTGTTATTTCCCTGCGGCCCCTTGCATCTATCATTTGATTTACTGTGTATACGCAACTCTACTACTCTACCATAAGATTCAAACACTTGACGTAAATCATCTTCTGATGCATTGTGCGGTAAATTCCCAAGGAATAGTTGGTGGGCATCACTATATTGACTTTGTCTTGTACCACGACGATCACCATCTAAAGAATTCATTACTTATTTACTTATTTTACAATATAGTAATGTGTGTGACTAATGTAAATAACACGTAGAAAATAAATAACTTTTAACAATGCTAATATGAACTACATTTACCTCGTTGTACTGCTCCTCCTCTAGGAGCTCGCTGTTGCTGATGTTGTTGCTGTTGTGGCTGTTGGTTACTAACTCTATGAGTCTGTTGTTGAGGCGTAGAAACACTAGTTGTTATAGACAGTGCAGGTCCACTACTAGTTGGATGTAGTGGCGATCTATCGTCTAAACGCAAGTTCGTCATTGGAGGCTGAGAACAGATGTTACAAAGTAGTTTATATCTATACTTTGTCGACATCTGATTTGTATAAATTACACAATAAGCAAAATCTTAATCGTTAAAAATAACTATTACAATTATAAAATACGTACCGGTGACATAGACAATTTGGGAGCTTGAGGACTAGTAGCGCCAGTAGTACTGGGGAATGATTTCACAAGATTAGCGTATGTTTTCGGCCCGCTACTAGTCACACTTGTATTTGCCACTTGATGTTCTGGTTCGGATTCTTGTACAGAAGCGGTAAACGTTTCAGCCTCAGGTTGTTCACGACTCTCATTTGATTGAGCTTGCGGCTCATTTTCTGTTTGTTGTTGTTGTTGTTCGGCTGCAGGATCCAGTTCCGTTTCTTGTACAAATTGTGTTTGTGACGTAGGTTCTGTTATATATTGATGCTGCTGTGCTGGTGGTGGAGGTGGTTGTTGTTGTTGCTGCTGCTGCTGCTGTTGTTGTTGTTGTTGTGGTGGTGGTGGTGGTTGTTGATTAATTAATGGTGCTTCTTCATGAACCGAACCATTTAATACCTGTTGCATTACAGGATGTACCTGAAATAACATATATAATGCACAATATAGTATACAATATTATTTAAATAATTATATTTTAGGATAAAACTAACATGAGTCTGTTGCGGTGGTGGTGCATAGTATATTTGTTGCTGTTGTTGAAGCACGGGTTGTTGTGCGGGAATAAGCGGAGGTTGAACTTGAGGTTCAGTAGATGTAGCTGCTGTTGAAAGCTGCTGTCCACGATTTTGATGTTCATCTTCCTCTGGTTCAGAACGCACTCCCTCCTCCCCTTCCCTCTCTCCAGGCTCACCTACACCTCCTTCTACACCACCCACATCTGTTTCTTCTTCATCAGGAAAGATCAAATCTTGGTAACGAAATATATCATTATGTACATAATATGTTTTTGGTGCTTGTATGGCTAACACAAATGTTTGTGTAAAACGACGCATTGGTTGTCCAGCATTAGATAGTTCTCCTGATACCTATAATTCATATATAATTCAATTAATATAAATAAATTTAGTATGTATTAGTCTCATAATTTTTAGTATTAGGTACTAATTAATACCTTAAATGGATATAAAAAGATTTTTTATAATCTCTGTTAATAGTGTCACTTACTTGCACGACAACACCATTTTCAAGAGTGAGCTGTGAATCAACTTGGCTTATTTTAGCATGACAGTCTCGGAAATTTAGTTGTTGAATTTTTTGATGTATTTGCTTTTGACCAATTGCAGGAGTCGATTCTCGATTGGAATCTAATCCTCCATGCACGAAGGATGAATGTTGATTATAGAATCTGCAATAATATTAAATATAATAATACAAAAATATTTTAATTTTGCACTGTAGCTTTTTCAACATTTTTTTTTACATTTAAAGAGGTATTTCTTCTCTCTTTCTTTCAATTACCTATGAAGATGTGCAGGAGCTTGATTAAGTAAAGTATAATATTGTCGGACAAATTCACGACCGACATTCTGCGGAGAAGGGGATGCCTCCATGACCATTTTCTTATCCCTAACGTCTGAAATAATACTTTGCTTAAATAGCAACAGAAATTTTATGTGGTAATTATGAAAATTGGAAGCTTAGATGCCTGTAACAAAAAAACATACCTGTAATGTTTATAGATGTATCATACTGTTTGTATACATAAATTATATCTATTTATTTTTTGTCACAATATAAGTATAATAATATATAAATATATGTGTAGTTCAAAGAAAAACAGATTAAATTGATCATGTATGTATTGTAAAAGGTATACAATATACTTAAAACTACATTAATGTTTACATATTAAATAACTTATCACATTTATATATAAACATAAAATAAACATAGGAACTAAATATTGGAAACAAATACACAATATAATGAGATAAAAATTGTAAATATGCACATCAATCAAAGTGGCTATCTATGGATATCACATGAGAGCGATGTGCTTGGATTAAAAATGGTCATAAATAAAATATTTTTTCTGAAGTAATTGATTCATCAATCGAACCTATAGTATTTTTATAAAGATTGATACAATAATCCTAAAACATAAATATATGAGTGTTAAAACATGTAATTTCAGTAATTTGTACATTAAATTGTAATCAGGCGCGCGTACAGTCTAGTCTTGATAGAACATGTGCTCGCGTAAGTACAAAAATAACAGGAATCTTTGTTGCAAAGCAGTTACTTAAAAACAAAAAACTGTAGATCATCTCTCAACTCGTGTGCTGCGCGAAGTGCGAGGTCGAGGGCAAGGGGGCCGCCCGGTTGCATGAGCAAGCATGGCGATTTTTCTTGATCTAAGAAATGGTAACGCTAAGCTCTCAATATAAAATTGTAGCAAAATGTTTCGATAAGTAACATAAAACATGAGTATCGAAACGTTCAATGATTTGAACAATAATTTACGAGCAACAAATATCGTTAATTCATGAACACTTTTCACAGTCTCGTATCATGCTTGCCTTCCTGGTTCGTTCCGAGGTCTTCTCTGTGAGAAGTCGGATGAAAGAACATCGGCAAAGCCGATCTTATGGCGTTGTACACTCACCCAATGGAACCACTTATGCGTGACACAATTCACTGCTTTCCCGGCAAAACGAGATGCTGCGACGAAAACAGAAAGTTTCTACGAGCAACAACAGTTCACAATAATGTTAATTATAAAAACAGTTCAATGTATGAGTCCTCCAAGCACCTTGATGTCAGCACATGCAGCGGAACCTGCACAGAAACACCGGTCGTATAAAGATAAACGACTCTCTTACAGAAGCCAAGACCTTACTCGTGCTGTGCGGGTTTTACAGGAACTACATCATCAATCGAACAAATTCCAGAAGGGCATTTCCTTGCGTATACTACGTCGCTGATTGGCTATTTCAGTTCTGCTATGAAAACAGCCAATTACAATTTAGATTAAATAGAAAAATTCTGTAGACAAATAAACGTGCTATTGGTCCAATAATATGCTCCGTTCTACTGGAACTTATACGTTATTGGGTGATTTATTAAATGACTTATTTTGGAATTATAATTCATTATAGAGTTAGAATTATTTTGAATAGACAAGAACAATACAATTAAATGACAGGTTTATTTGTTATATTGAAAATACTAAAATTACGAATAAAATGATTATATTAATAATAATATAGTTTATAAGTCTTATAATTTATTGCTTTAAATTTTTACTATTTCTTTTACCTACATTGTATGTATGATAAATAAACACAGTTATCTTCTATTGCCATCTGATGATAGAGCATCAAACTATATATTAAGTGTGTTAAATATAAATTAATTAATTTTTATACATATGTTTTCTTTATAACGAGTATGAAAATGTTCTTTCATTCACATATTACAAATAAATAGGAAATCAATATACACACATATGAAAGATGGGTATAAGAAAACGTTTCATAATAAAATTCATTAAAATATCACTTTTGTCTTTTTTTCTTGAAAATCTATTTATAACACTTTTATTTAGTTATTATTGGAATCACATTATTTGACAATAAATAATTACATAGAATTATAGAGACATAATACAAAACTAGTATATATACATGCAGATAATCATATTGTAAATATTCTACTACAGACTAGATCATCTAAAAAGTTAATATCTTTCTTGATGCAAGCTTAATTTTCTGTTGGTCCATGAGACATTATTTTAACAAATCTTAAATGACTTATATTATTTATTGTTAGATATACTTCAAGTCTACATGTTTTAGGACTCATCGGCAACTGTTTCTATTTCTCTATCTTCTGACATTTGTAGAGTATGACTTTGTAATCTGGACAAACTCTTCTCTTTTGGAATGTAACATTTTGCATGCAGTACATTTATCTTCAAGCACAAACATATCACAAAAAAGATATTTCATTTACTCAAAGTCTTGCTCTAAACATGGATAATAAGTTAAACTACTTATTAGACAGACATTGTATGTTATTTGCAAAAGGATAATGGCATACTAGAAACTGTACATTAATAAATAAATGGTAGATAAGATATATTTTTTTCTATTGTTTTTATCTGAAATAGGAGATTTATGATCATTCTGCTGACAGCAGAAAAATCAGTGGTGTAAAGAAAAGAGATGTATAAAAATAAAGCAGGTTTGAAATTAAAACTGTAAAGGAAATTTTATATGTACAATTTGTTTCTAAAAATTAATTGAAATACGCTAAACATTGCTAAAGACGTGGTAAATGCTAATCACTTAGTAACTTCTTTTAGGATTGTGAAATATCCTGAAATATACAATGATGAAAATAATGTATTGAAAATTACATACAATTATATAGAAATATAAATTAAAATTATGTCAAAATAGGGTAGTAAAGAAGGGTGGATACAATAGTAAAGAACATATACATAAATTCGTTTATATATAATTTTTACAAATTTGCACTACATATATTTTTGTTTCAATACATATTTTTGCATTAATATTATACATACGTCTTCATTTATGTTCCTAACAACACACAAATTCATATAACAAAACAAATAACAAATTCAACCAAATAACAAAATTCATCTGTTATCGACCAATCACCGCCACATGCGTAGTATTTCGTTACCCCTTTCCGGACACAAGTTTAAGCTTAATAGATTTGTACTCCGTCCTTTTAATTCCTACATTCATGACATAGTATGTAATTTTTTTTATTACAGTACATATGTTTAATGCTATTGTAATGCTACGATAGAACGGCTGGAAATACTATTGTAATTATTTTTAGATATCGACAAATGTAGTTTCATTTTATTGTACGTTCACTGCAGATAAAACATTTAAAAATTATAACTTATGGAAGATCGCCAAAGAATAACTATTAACCGATTATACTTTTTATAATGTGATGAATATATATACTGTAGCTTTTATCCATATCATATAACTCTGGTATTCTATAACTATAATTTGGTATTCTATAAATATAATTAATAATTGACAATGATAAATGCAATCTCAGTACTACAATACAAATAATTGGGAATCGCTAATCAATCAAGTACATTTTAGAACCAAATTATTTGATAATTATTTTTACTGCAAAACAATATTATTAAATCAGAAACGATGATATGAGACGTTTTCTTAAATGTGCTACAAGTGTGAAATACTTTATATATGTATATTGTATATATATAATATTATATATATAATATTGTATATATATATATGTATACACACACACAAACACAACATGTAACACTGGGCAATACCTACATCAAACTTTATGAAAACAAGAGTTCCCAATATTTACGAAACACTTGCAGTTTTTAAATTCATGCTTTTAATAATTTTGTTGTATTATATCTTTTAACGTTCGAAATAAAATAATTGTTAATTTTTAAGGTTTAGTAGTAATAAAACAAAGCATAGAATACATAATATATTTAATTATATAAAGTACACAAATGAAAAGCTTTCATAAAATTTACATACCAAAGAATTTTTATAAATAAATAAAAGAAATTTAATTGTTCTGTGAAAAACTATGATGAACATCTATGCGATATTACATTTAATCTAATTCTTCATGCCTTTCTACAAATAAATTTCATGATATTATTTTATGTATATTTATAGTTCCAATTAAATTTTATAAAATTTTACCTGACATGAAAGTTGTTCAAAAATTCTTTGATTTGTCTTAACAACCAAAATATTTCGCAACACAGAACGAAAGTATCAAATTCCCCATTTTATATATACATCAAGATAGAAATTCTTTTTTACAATTTTAATACAAATTAACAAGAAAAAATTTTTTACTGAATATGATACATGGAAAACTATACATAAAATTTAATAACTTAAAATGTATACTCTTTTAATTAGTGAAAAATTTAGATTAAATATAGCTTATTTTCTATAGTATAATGTCAGACAATAGGACTTTATACAATACTATTTACTTAAAACGTTTAATATTGTTAAGATTGCGTTTTGTACATTTCGCTTTAACTGTGAAATTAAAAAAAGGCAACATTATTTTTTGTCTAATTTTTTTTAATGTAATACTTTTGTGACATAGAACAGTGTTGAATTTGAGAAAAATACAATATTTTCTTTTAGTTTAAAAATCTTATTACGATGTTTTTTGCCTAGAATGAAACTATCGGTATATAAATATAATGTATGTATGTGTTGTTCTTGAGTGTAGAGTAAAAACTGAAAGAATATCTAGAGCTCGATGCACGTACTGTGGTAGAATCAGCAAAATATTGTTTGTAATACAAATTCACTAAATCTTTGTGTCAGTCTTATTTAAATCTAATGTATAGATGTTTATCACTATATTTTAAAGAAGTATTGTGTACATACTGTTTTCCAAAAATTAAATTATTAGGATCGGTTAACACAAATACAAACATACGCGGTATATATTATGTACACAAAATCAATTTATTTTATCCTATTTTTCTTACCAATAAGGAAGCAATAATCTTTTTACCTCATTTCATACCTCACACAATCATTATAAACAATTCGGTACTTTTCATTTTTGTCTTATCATAGCCGTGTAAAAAGTACATTGCCTGCTTACTTTTCTATAGTGGGTTTCTTCTTATTAAGTTTAGTTTATAAACAAATTATAATAATCTTATTGTTAAAAATAGGGACATAGGTACTTCTCAGCAGTCCCAAGCGATGGATGAGAAACTTGATTCTTCCTAATATATCTGTATTTAAATTATTTCCTATCATCTTCTGCTTTCCCATTTGCACAAAAATATTACGTTACAATATTTCATTGTAAGGCATCTTGTCTATACGTTTGGAATAATTATTACGCCAGCATTCATACCATTCCATATGTGTATTAACAGAATATTAATAATTTGCAAACGTATTGCGATGTGACATTGCCTTACTCTGAATAACGTAACGTATACTAACGGTAAAAAAATTAATGATAAATAAGATGAAATGAGATAGAGGACCAATGTAAAATATGAAGTATTTTTTACTTTGTACAAAAGGGTAAACGAGAGATGGAAGAAAGCATTGTGTACCTATATGTATATATATATAATATATATATGTATATATGTTTGCTTTTGTTGTCTTGATAATACAGATGTATTGCTAGACGCAAAATGTGAAGCTATTACAGTTTTTGTCGTGATTCCTGATGATTCATTTTATTTTGCGGCAGTAGTCTGCGTTGTTGAAAATCTTGCTGAAAGTGGCGTGGTTTAATGGAATGATGATTTAACGAGTTATGAGATTTGTGGATGGACAGGAAACCTGAAAAGAAGAATAAATATTCAAATGTATTGCATTGTATTGTTTGTGTATAATATTTATATTACATCTTTTTAAATATTTTTACTATGTAACCACATGAAACCATTTTGGTAACATTAAACATAAATGACATTGGAAAAGGAAGAGAAAGGTTGTTGAGACTGAACTTATAGATGTCAGGAAGCTATGATGACTCACCAGCGGTTACAATGCGAATTGCATTGCGGTCGCAATGAATGATTTCCATTAATAGGGTTGGTGCCTTTGGTTCTGACGACCACCTCCCCTCTGCTTTCCGCCGTAGCCTGAGCCTCCTGAAACAATATCCACGATGTACGTTAGTCCAGCAACTTGGATATATACCCCCGCTTTCTTCCTCCCGCCGTTTTTTGAAGAAATTACAAATTATTGACCACAAAACGGTTCATTTGTAGAAATTACCGCACGCACACTTCTATTAATAACAGAATAAGGTACGAAACAATATATAAAGTAAAGACTAACGTAATGGATATAAAACTACGAAGAATCTACATAGAGGCTACAGGCTAAGGTAGTAAGCTGCAAGGCTGCGTTCTGATTCATACTCTCCTTTTCTCCTTACACATTTCTGGGATCTGCATATGCTGAAATACTAAAATTTTCATATTGCGATACTGTGTACATACTTAAACAAATTTCAAATTACTTAAATAATTTACAATTACTTCACTAAGACTTTACTTTATACTTATATTAATAGTTCTTATATACTATTACCAAAATATAATTTATAGATATATCATTAATGTCATAATAACAGTTTGTTGTTTTTATCAAATAACCAGAAATGTTTAAGGTTAAGGATATGAAAAATGAAATAAAGATGAAAATGAATTTAATACCAGCATGAAAAATTTCAATTATTCATTTTTCTTTGAACTTTAATATGCACCATATTGTACGCATGAGATATGACATGCTTTTATATGTAAGATATATATTTCACTTATTATCAAAAATATATCTTCTATATATCTTACATATATCTTTCAGATATATAAATTTCACACACACATACATATATACGAATGGTGTAATGACATTTTAGACTATGAGTAATTCGAAATAACACAATCACTTGGAAAATCTTATTAGTATATTAGAAATATATATAGATTACTCAGAATGATAAATTATATATACTCTTAAAAATTATGAAACTATCTCAATATATGCAGAGAGAAACTTTGTCTCTCAACACTTTCTTTAACCAAAATTTTATTACTAATAATACCAAAATATTTTAGCATTCACACATTAAGATTTATGAATTTATGAAATTGTACGATTTTCTAAATAAAATTTCTTGTATATTACAATTACATAGTTTGTGTTAATTCAAATAAAGTATGGACTACATATATATTAACACATTATTTTCTTTCTTCTTAAAACTATGATATATCAATGTCCTTCCTAGTTTGTTCTTAGTATATGTGTAAACCAAGAATTTTAATTAATTTACAATAAATTTTTCGTATTTAATTAATTTCTATTCAATAAAATGATACACTTCTTCATGAATTTATAATTTGAATTATCCTTAAATAAGTACGATACTTGTACAATAAAGTATATATGAAAATGTATGATAATATATCTTTAAACATTATCTTTTAAAAGTGGTTAAAGAAAATAAGACAAGTGCATATATATTATAAATATTGAGAAACAGAGAAAAAGCTATTTCTGAAGATATGTGGCAGGAATGGAGTATTTACATTTAGGTTACACAATAGTAAATATTTATGGATTTAATAATATATATCAGTAATTGCTGAAAATTCATTATTTTCATTAGTATTGTAACTATAAAAATAATAAAATATCAATTTCATATGCTCACACGTACATGTACACACATACTTAGAGAAAATAAAGGGAAATAATGAAGGATAAACATAAACAAACATAGGAGGTAAAATAATGGTGATGAAAAATAATTGATGAAATGAATGTGAACGTAGAAAGTGGATTTCTGCTAACAAAGTAGGGCACGTTTGGGAAAATACAAAACAATAGAGAAGGAACGCTAATGCGTACCTTTACCGCGTGCACCACCGCGCCCACCACTGTAGCCACCATCGTAACTACCACCGCCATAGCCATAGCCGTCTGCGTTTCATGGAACACACGGTATAAGAGACAAATGGGGTCAGTATTAACATGGACCGGCAATTGTGTATAGTATAATCTATGATACCAATAAAAATTATCGCCGGTACACAAGTATGTGTGTAACACAATTATGTAAATTTGTATGATCTTAGTAAATTTAAGCTTTAAAATTAAATATTCTCGAAAATATAATTTTAAATGTTATATTAAATTAATATTTATATATATTATATGAATTTTTTAAAAAATACTATTTAATAATATTAAAAGATAATTTTATCTTCCAAAGGGTTCATTGTTTGCACATCTAATAGTAATATAAGTGCAGAGGCTGTTCATAAACTCATGTATCAAAAAAGATTACAATTGATTTTATTTACCGTTAACACGAAGTGGCATGCACTTAAATTTCTTTATGACAAGAAAGTTTAGTGTAATAATTTAATTATTTGCCACAGTCCCAGGAAAAAAGTGTGTGCAGGGTCGAACACGCAAATAGATAAATATAAATTCAATGTGGACTTGCTATTGTGTTTCTCAACATTTACTCTTATTTGGCGTATGCAATAGGAAATAATTTTATAAATTGGTTTATAGTGTAAAAAATGTTTCTCCGTTTCAAATGATTTTGTTCGTTTTCTCTCATAAATGAACTAAAAGTCATGCTAAAAACAATGTAACGTAATTAATAAAATAGATCAAACACAATGATTTCAAGTATCGATAATTCATTATTGTTGAGGAGTGTGTTAGTTTTTTCATGAATGAAGTGGTTATGTGAAATGTGGAAATATGTGAAAGCATGCATATTAGGAAACGTGGCAGGACTTGAAAGCAAGGATTGGAGGTTTAATATTCCATATCATACGACATTATCCTGTATAGTTTTGCTTTAATGTTCTCCACACATTTCAAGTTCACATATAACTATGTTACAGTGACTGCGTGTGTTTTGAAGTCAGCGAGTCTGCAGAACTTATAGTAAAGATAAGAAATGTAAAAAAATTAATTTATTCCACGAATTCACAGACATCAATCAGTGAACGTATGAAATTAGTACTCTTATGTACATTTACTGAGTGAAATGATCTATTATAATATTTATGTTGTTAGAACAAAAGAAGTTAATCGAAATGTTTGTACACTATTTACCAATTAAATATACGTAAAGAAATTAACTTTTTTTAAAATACCACATTGAACTATAGTAATTCTTAATCATCTTCACACATTCACTGTTACATATTATATGATATCCTGCTTTTCTGCGTTTAATGTGGTTCATATGTATGTGTGTATATATATGTATATATAAGTCAAATATTAATAAGGCATTAAAAAGTTTAACTTAGGAAGTTGTTAAAATCAATAAGTTAGTTGATCACAGCTCAAAAACAGCCAACCCTCTGGAAGTAGGGATTTACTTTTCGGATTATGCTTTCTTTATTCATGCGCAATAAAATTTTCTTTCGTAGCCAAAAAAAGGGAAAATACGTATTATACATACTTAGAGGTAAAAAAACATAATCCGAATGTACTTCCTACGTATCTGAGCTGCTGGTTTACTTTCTTAGTTCCGTATTTAATTTTAATTTAGAAATATCAACACTCAATAGATATTTTCAATAATATTCGTAAACAATCAGTAAAAATAAGTTTAATGTAAATAATTTTAAAGTCAAGATATCGCTGATCTGCCTGCAAACCAGCGCTCAATTTTCAACATTAGCCATAAATGTAATATATCACATCAATTTTATATCATTTCAAAATATAACTTAGTCATATAGTACTAAGTTAGTATTATATTATGTTGAGGCAAATGATTTAAATTTATGTAATATAAATAAAAATTTTCTATAAGATTTTACATAAAGCAAAATTTTATAGGAGGTATGGGTAATTAAAACTTCGTGTCAGGTAATTTTGAAAACCTTCTCGACATGACTGTTATTTTCAAAATTCGTCCCATATGTATATGGCTTAAAACATTTACTTTGAATATAAACTATCATTTTTAATAATACTATGATGAACTCTAGAATTTATTAATTTATTTAAACTTATATTTGCTAATATTATTAATCAATATTTATTAAGTTACTTCACAGAAACTCAATTATTTACTGTTAATACTAATCAATTCTAAAACAAATATTGTGCTGAACTTTTTAACTTGTTTAACAGGAAATATATTTTGCATTCTATAAATTAAATAACTTTCTAATTTCCGGTAAAAAAAACTGTGCTAATATTTGTTATATCGAATGATTTGTTGAATGTCTAGAATCTCAGTTATTTCAATATATACATAACATTATTGAATTTTAAAAACTTTAATGAGTTGAAATTTTACCATAGATTTATATAAGTTACAGCAAAAAATAAATCAAATGCATGAAGAAAGAAGCTAAGACAACAAATGTAGCAACGACAATAATTTTAATATTACGTTTGTTTACCGAATACATTGGGACGATAGCAGTAGAGAATTATCTGCTATTGATTATTATAAAAAAGAGAAATTAAATTCTTCAATATAATCCTACACAGCGATAAGCGCGTGTAAGTTCTTTTAGTAATAATCAATAAAATTACCGTATCCACTGTAGTCGTAACCACCATAGCCGCCGTACCCACCGCCGTAATAATCGTAGCCTCCTCCGTATCCATCATAGCCACCGCCATAACCGCCTTGACCGTAACCGCCGCCATATCCACCTCCGTATCCGCCTTGACCCCAGCCACCTTGACCGCCAAAACCGCGACCTCTACCTCCTCTACCACCACGGCCGCCTCGACCACCAGCGCCACCACGCATTCCCCCCATACCATCAGGTTTAGGTGTTGCTTTCTTCACATCGACCTATTTAATATATTGAAATGCATTAGTAGGATCGTCAATATGTATAACATTTTTTCTAAAATTAATTATTTTATTTATTGGTATAAAACCTGGTATAAAATTAGTATAAAACGTACCTCTTTACCATTAATTGTTTGCTTAGGAGTTTTCAGCAATTCGTTTACTACTTGTTCAGATTCGAATGTAATAAAGCAGAAACCTTTCCTCTGGTTCTTTGTCTTGTCAAATGGCATTTCTACCTCAACAATCTATAACATTTAATTTCATCGTATTTTTTTCTAATGGGCATAAACGTTTATAGTGACAAATCAGAAAACTAAGATACTTACTGTTCCAAATTGAGAAAAGAAATGCTTGATATCATCATCTGACAATTCTGTTGAAAGACCACCAACAAAGACTTTGCCATGTCTAGCCTTTGCTTTCTTAGGATCAACTTTCTTATTATTAATTATATGATCGCCGGCTGCCATGATCTGAAACATAAATAATCTTCATGAAGACTCATTATTTAGAATTTGCATGATTAGTTCTAATAACTTATTTTCAGCAATTGGAATTACATCAAATAATGTCAGTAGCAGAACTGGATAAATTTATCATCATATCAGTTTTACTTTAATGTGTAACTATTGGTTTCATTAATTTTACCTTATCTAATGATTCGGCTTTAGCAAAAACGATGAAGGCAAATCCACGCGACCGTCCGGTATTAGGATCTGTTTTGACATTGATACTTTCAATGTCTCCATATGTACCAAAATGATCCCTTAATTCCTCTGTAAATTAATGTTTATTTAAAAATGTTAGGTATTGAATTCTTTAATTATTTATACTACTACATTTATAACATAAAAACTCAGTATTAAATCTAGTCTCATATGACTTGTCATCTGAAGGTGTCCTAAGTAAGTAACATCATAGTTTGTAAATAGCTTGTAAAGGACTATAATTCTTAAAATGAAAAATAATACTCACTGTCTGTAGTCTCCCAGCTTAAGCCACCCACAAATAATTTCCTGTAAAAATAAAAATAAAATAAGATTTGAATTAAATTAAATAATTTTTTCATGAAAATAAAATAAAATATCAATTCTTGAAATTTTTCAAAATTTCGTAATTGCATAACTATTCATTTATAAATAATTTAATGCTAATAACAACATATTTTAATTTATACATCTTACAATGTATTTAAAACTATTACAATGCAAAAACTGTTTGAGAAACGTTTATTTTCATTTTCATATGCAAATTAGAAAGTAAAGAAATAATAATGAAAAAAGAATGTACCTATCATTTAAAGAATCCTGATTACCTCCGGTTGACCTGCAAAGCAATGTAATGTATGTTATTATAACGATCTTGAAATTTATATAAATTTTTAGGACTAAGGTTGAAGCAAAAATTTAAGTTTTGTTACAAATTATTTCCATTTATATTTGAAAAAGGAGTTTGACTTGACCCCTGGAAAAATTAGAACAAACGTTAAAATATTAAAATTTAATATTGACAATATATAAGAAATGCAATAGTAGTATATCATTTGGAAAAAGGGCACTGGATAAACTTTTAAAGACATTTTGGTAAGGAATTTTATTTAACAGGTAATGTATGCAATTTATTAAATGCTTCTTATGTATATAAATATAAATATATACTCATGTATAAATGTAATCTACAATTGATTAAGTGACCTACATTAATGTCTACTTTAAAATTTGGAAGAATAAATAATTTTGCAAAACTAAAATTATCTTAATTTCATAGTTATGGTATTAATATGGACACAAAAATACCTAGAATAAATTAACTCACTAATACAATCTTATATGAAAATTGTGCGTTTATCCTTAGTAAGAAACATAGGATTATATGAAACAACCATCAGAAGACTGCTTTGCACACCACATAGACCTTGATTTGAACTTCAGATAGATGTGTTTATCAACAAAAATTAAAGGAAAAAACTTGGAAAAAAGTAGATATGTAAAAATTAACGCATTGAGAGAGCAAAGTACTTTTCACGATGTTCATGTGAACTCGAACAATAGTTATAACTCCAGTTGACATACAGCTGCTCCTAAAGGAAATAAGATTTAACTTTTCCAAGTTGAACTCTGACTGCTGATTGGCCCAAAGAATTGACATATGGTAGATAGACTGCAACTCTATTAAAAAGCTAAAAAAATTGTTTCCACATTACAAGTTAATGATGGTCACTTCTTGATACTTTTTAAATATCTATATATGCACACAATATTTTATGTTTATTTATAGTATATTTATATATGTATAGTATTTCTCTCTCTTTCTTTATTCATCAGCAAAATATTATATTTCAAGTCCTGATATACTTTTCAGCCTTTTCATATACAAATATAACAAGCTGCAATATTTTTCACTTTTCTCGCAGTGTGATGATAGTTGTCTGTACTTAGATTGATCTTTTCATATATCATCTAGGGCTGGTGATAAATACCGTAGGCACCAGTCACTCGCCGGTAATCAGTTGTTGGTCGGGTCACGGTTAGCCGGTTGCGAGCCGCCCGCCATAATCGCACTGGGTCGTTTGCCACCTGCAGATCAAGCCACATAAACTGGGTTAATGGCATTCCGACCTATCGGAGTTTTTCGCTTTGGCCCTAGTGACTCTGTGCTTTGATCACGCCCAAACAGCATTGACATCTGATCAGAAATTACTCTACGCGTGACCCAGCAGGCAAGTGTATGTCTGTGCGAGACTTATTGATCTGACGTAATTGACTCGACTTCCAGTGCTTGTGTTGTGACGAAACATGACGGACTTGAACTTGACGTAGACTTCTCACAATAATTCAGACTCAGAAGTCAATCATAAGGCTTCACGGTTCAGTTCACAGATCCCAGGTAAGCGTACATATTGTCAATCATGAAGAATTGACTAACCAGAATTCTGCTGCAATGAATCAATGAGGAAGACTCAGCTGGCCAAAAATGCATTTCAAAGTTTATGCTCTATAAAAATATTACAATTATTATTTGTGTAATATGTAGAAATTTTTATCATTGATGAAATCACAACTTGTCTTTATCAATTACAAAACTAGAATAGAATTAACTAGGAAGGAGAGCAGAAATAAGGAGTTTACAAAAAATTACAAAATTTTAAACAGATAAACGTATACCTCGCAACAACAGCACATATAAAGTTACAATATTTATAATTCTTATATGTATATAGTTACCTTATCATAATTTTGCAATAAAGAACATGCAATACTTAATTTTGTTTTTATTTTTACTTGTATATTAAATTGATATAATAAACAAGGAAATGCCAGTTTTCAGTTATTTATTTTTGTTACCTTATGTATAGATATCACGTCCCTCAACACACATTTGTACTTTCATTATGGGTGAGAGGAAGCATACCTCCAAATTCTTCGTACCTTATATATATAATGATTTTATATTTTGTACTCAACATTTATACAACCCTTTGTAACATGAGAATTTGAAAATTCATATATATTTTACTAAATTTGAAGGTTACATCTTCTTTCCCGATATCAATTGAAGTAGTTCTACAAGTTACAATCTAAAGTAGCTTACCCATTTTGCAAAAACATACCCCAAACTATGTAAGAGTTTGTGACAATCCAAAGCTGTAGGGATACAAAGAAAAAAAAGTCGAATCCCTTAGGTATAGAACTAAAAATGCTGTGATAATAGTAAGAGAATAAGAACGAACGTACAATGCGATATTATAAAATATTTACATAGACTGTGTCCGTACATCAACATTGACATCTAAACTCGTCGATGAGCAAATCGTCCAGCTTGAGATCTCGTTACGCTGAAAAGGGGGAAAGGCAAGGTGCTGTGCCCACCAGCCACCAAAAATCCTTATAATCTATTAATATTTCTAAATATCACGACAATACTAAATAACCAATAATTATTGCGCATTACCCTCCCTGAATAATCTACATACTCATATTTACGTAATATGTATATTATTTAGTGTTTTGGTTTGACGCATAAATGCGTGTTGTGTGTGAAAAACACGAGGACGTGATACGATATGTAATGGTAACAAAAAATTGAAGAAAGCGAGCCCAAGCAAAGTGTATCAAATCTATGTATGGAATTCCTTGACTTGATATAAAAAATTGATTTTTCTATGAGTTTACTTTACAACAATGCGTGGGCGCGCCCTTTCTAAACTTGCGGCCGGCATTCCTTTTAATTTGACCGACTCACTTCCTTTTCTTATTTGTTGTTTCTTTTCGAAAAAAAAGATTGATACCTAGGATTTCTTTATACTGCAGCAATACAAAAGAAGTTAACTGCAATACTAGGAACGCTCGCTTTAGAATCGATGGGAACGGATTACGATTTTCGGGATCTCGCGCATCCGCCATTTTGTCATCGCGACAATCGTATCGCACAAAGCAACTCTCGTTTGGAAGCTTTACTACATATTCCCGCGCGTTCAAAGTACCAAATGAATCGAAGTCGATAGTTTCGTAGAACAACGATTGATTTAATTGCAAGATCGAAATTTAAGACGAAAAGGGTTACCTGTCCTCCTGTGATTCTTGGCCATTTTCTGCGGCGTCCCCGCCGCCGTTCTCTGCTTCGCCGTTCTGCTCGAAGTTTTGATCGGCAATATCTTCGCTGAAGTCCTTGTTCTCCTGATCGGCCATTATTTAATCTACTTTTTTTTTTATTTTAATAAAACACTTAAAACACAATTATAAATCGCGCTTTAACAAATAATTAAATACACTACACGAGCTAACAACACTCTCACGTCCGTACTGATCGACCGCCAAATGGAGAAGGAAGAGGTACGACTTGCGCTCCTTTTGACTCAGGAGATTCCGCGCAAAGCATCATGGAATCTCTTTTACTTCCCCCCTTACGGCTCTCTCAGCCAATCAGGTTTCATCACACAGTATTGTACCTAGAACTCCCAATGCCACGTTAGTTTGCACTTTCCAAAAATATCGCGTTACTTTCAGCGTGCTATAATTATATATGCATAGCAGTCAAGAAAAGAGAATTAATATTTTTTCTGTAGCATTGTTTACGACCCTTAATCTTTAGTATCTGGTTTTTCAAATTTCGATAGAACAAAATAAAATCAAATAAAATTCGAAAAGTTATAAGTAATAGATGATATTATCAAAGATAATATTATGAGTATTAATATATCTTGTTCAGCAAACTGATCCTCTATTTTACTTGCATGGGTAGAACTAAATTTTACATCAACTATGAAATTTTTTTTTTCTTTATTAAAATTTACAATCAATTCTCGCATTGAGAATTTTCAGTAATTTTTTCTGGCGTGGCGCAGTGACATGGCTAATTATTTATAATAAGTTAATACTTACTATAGATAAGTATATAACTACGAAATAAAAAATATTTTATTCTATATCCGAAATCATTTTTTTTTTATTTATTGATATTTGCAATCAATTCTCGCATTGAGAATTTTCAGTAATTTTTTCTGGCGTAGCGCAGTGACATGGCTAATTATTTATAATAAGTTAATATTTACTATAGATAAGTATATAACTACGAAATAAAAAATATTTTATTCTATATTCGAAATTATTTTTTTTATTTATTGATATTTGCAATCAATTCTCGCATTGAGAATTTTCAGTAATTTTTTCTGGCGTGGCGTAGTGACATAGCTAAATATTTATAATAAGTTAATACTTATTATAGATAAGTATAAGTATCCGAAATCATGAAAAATTAGTTTCAAAAAGATAATGCATATACATTATTTCATAGCGTTGTTACGGTCCTGTTACACCAATCGATGTTGCCGAGTATTTCAGTGATGTTAAGGGGAAATAGTGAATACAATGGCACGCATACGAAAATTTTAGCTTTGCGTGGGGAATGGAGCGAAAACGAGGAGCCAATAAGATTCGTGGGAAATACTGAGTAATACGTGGCAGCCAATAAGAATTCCGTAATGATTTGGCTCCATTCGGCATCACTTCCCAGAATTCTGTGCGCGTAATTTGTAAGAAATCAATAAAATATTGCTTCCAAGTTAATTTCAATATAACAATTTCTTCAATTTATGTTGTTATATTTTTATTTTTATTACTTAGTCATGACTCATTATTTAAATGTTTAAATAAGAAGGAGAAGTCCATCTTTCCGTTGATGTCCAATAAAAGCGGGAAATGTTTACTGTTGATTCAGCGTTCTTATTGCAGACGCTAGTAGTTGGCGCCAGCATCAACCTAGATGTCGCTCTAGTTGGCTCGCTCAATGCTGTTATTTTGTGCACATATGTATATATATTTACGTAAATGTATAAATATGAATATTTGCATGTGCTATCATATGCATATCACATACATTGTAAGATTATAATTTAATGAGAAATATTTGTTTAGTCTCTGTAATCGATGGATATATCTATATATCTTAAAGTCTTTATGTATTATTATTATTTATTCGTTATTGTGATGACAATAACAATAAGTAAACATTATAATAGGTCATTTAGTGCTCATTTAACCTAACGTTTGATTTAATTAACGTTCTTCCTATTCGTTCACAACGTATTTTTTTGAATAATACTAGTAAATAGAATATTACTAGCAAATTAGAATAACTAGTAAAATGAATATTTTTTATCTCTATCAATGTTAACGTTTGTTTTTTGTTTGTCAACAGAATTATCGTTTAAGATATTTACAGAATAAAATTTTTGTAATATCTAACATTTTACCTTTTAGTTGTACAAAATGCCTGAGCAGCAGAAGGTAAAGCCAGGATTTCTATCACACTTAAAATAAGATATAGGGAGAAAATACGTTTAGTTTAAATAACTTTTCATCTTTAACAAATGCTCTATCCATAGATTTTGAGGCTACAGGACGTTTGGCGTACTTGTAATAAAATCCGAGCGGCAATTTTTCGCGTGGGTTTTAATTTATGGAATTTTTACAAACCGCTAGATCCTAACAATAATTGTTTAATCTCAGGTACGGTTACACAATTTCCATTATTATATCAATTAAAAATTTTTATTTTTTTTGTCTTGAACACCTTTAGTCGTGTTTTTCAATTGTTTCGTAGTTTTCGAATTATCATATTAAAATTTTATTTTACTCGGTACCGTATCTTGATTTTTAGCAGACATTTAGTATTTACAAACATATTGTTTCACGAAGATTGTAAATGACGATCATGAATTATACAATATATATTCTTAATACGCAGAGTCGAAATTTATTTCGGTATTGGCTGGGCCGCTGAAGGATCAAATTGGTTTGTCTGACAAAGAAATTTCCGATTTGGCCGATTATTTCCGCGTTCAGGATGGTCGAATATTTTACACTCAGTTTTGTGAAATAATTCACGATAGTGGTATGACGAATTTATAATTTGATATATACTATATTATTAATATATAGTTTACAAGACTAGAAAAAATTTTATTAAATCATTTTATAATTATATTCCAATGCATTACACACAGATATTTATAAGTATCTATATTTATATAAATGATTGTATTATATTGTAATATATATCCACAAGTAATTTTATTTCTTGACCCTCTTCGGGGCAAATCTTATAGCTATTTGAAACAGGTAAGCAAATTTCAATTATTCTGTAGGAATACATTTCAGAAACTGTTACTGCCGTACCTGAAAAGAAAGGAATTTGTATTTGACTGACATACATAATCCGGTACCGTTATATGAACTCATCGTCGGAACAAAATTCGTGTCCTTTTCTAAATGTTCCTTTATTTCGTTAAGGGGATTAGTATGAACAGCAATAAAATTGATGTTTTTCTTGTAGCTCCTGAATTCGACAAAAGCGAACCGCTTGTAACTGGTTTGGAATGGGAAGACCCAGAGCATGTAAATCGTATAAGTGCAACGGAACATCGAAAATTATGTCTCGTACTCACTCAAATTGCCGTTCTTATAAACAAAAGAAGACTCGTATTGAGGCCTTACTTTCAAGATTACGAACTGGTTTGCGTGAAAAATAATCTTCTCTCTAAAAATCTATCGATGCATTTTTCTATTTTATAATTATGCGGTAAACGTCAATTATTTATCTTTTAGATTGCAAAAAATGCTGGGACTGTAACATTCACGCATTTCGGACGAATCCTAAAATTTCTAGGTATCGTTCTTGCTTCCGAAGAATTCTGTTTGCTTGTAAAAAGATTCGCGAAAGATGCTTATACGATCAACTATGTGGCCTTTTTAAAGGCGATTGACGAAATTCAATCTTACTTTGATAAACATCAAATGCTGGCTCTTGGTGGAGTAATATTTTATTCTGCATATTTTACAAATGTTCCTCTTACGTTCATTATTTACCATTACCGATTCATTCCTTTTGTTATCAGACGTACTGAACGATAAATCTATGTTAAATATTGTATCTTATTTATTCAAAAGGAATTACTTGATCAATTTCCTGGTCGAATTATTACGGCTGAATTACCGAAACTTCCAAGGCCGGAAATTGGTAAATTCATACCAAGCAAAGTATTTGGGAAACAAGCTGTGTTCCATCCGGTAATGAAAGAACGAAGAAGTACAATGCCCTTGATAGAAGTTATTCAACGTATTCAAAGACATATCTTTGAAAATCGATTACGCATTTCGGAATTCTTTAAGGTAATAATCCTTTATTTATAAAATTTGTAATTAAAATTTTAAAAGCGGGCTTGCTATTCTTATAAAAATATTATAATTCAGTATAACTACCACGCTCTTAAAATATTAGTTACAGTTTATTTGCAATTTTTATATAGTAAAATGATAGCGGATATATCTATTTCATTAAAATGTCAGATAACAAATAGGAAACTAACGATTACGACAAATAATAGGATTTTGATCCTTTGAACGCGGGTAAAACGACGATTTCCAACTTCAAAAGAGGATTAGATGGTCTTCAGATTTCGAGCTTGGGACGCCTTTATCTTGCGGAAACGGAAATTGACGCGCTCGTTACGCTTTATAAAGACCCAAATGATCCTGATCGTGTATGTTGGCGTACATTCGAAGATGACATCGATAAAGGTATTTTCGGGACAGAACGTTCTATCTATTTATTTTTCCCATTTTCGTTATCTGATCGTGACTTTTTCAAACTTTACATTTTACGAACTGTTTCCGTTTACAGTGTTTACCGTGAAAGAAATTGAAAAGCTGCCCAATTTGAAAATTGAGTCACCGCCAAAAGAAATAGCGAAACTAAGTCGAAAAGGAGCGTCTAATTGGCAATGCGAAGGGAAAGATATAAGAGATCTTTGTGAGAAAACATTATTAAAAGTTCGACATCGAGTCGAGGAAAGAAGAATTATGATAAAACAATTTTTTAAGGATTATGATCGGTATATGTATATTCGTTCAACGATATTTATATATTCCCCAAAAATATTTTTTTCAAAAATACTTATTTTTATACTATTATTTATATGTTTTCTGTTCCTAATTATTTCTTAGACATAACAAAGGTCACGTATCGCGTTCGCAATTACGTCAAGTTCTAAGAACTGCGGCTGTACTACTTTCTGAAGAAGAGGAGTTTGCATTGGAAAAGAGGTATAATAATGATTTAGGTTTCAATTATAATTGGTTTTTAAAAGAATTAGAGGCTCAACCAATCGAGGAGCCCCTGTACCACTCTATGGTGAAAGAAAAAAGAAAAATCAACGCTGAGAAACTATCACCGGAAGCAACAGCTGATGAAACAAATATCGTTTTAATTTTAGCCAAAATCAAAGCAAAAGTTGTGCGGGAAAGAATAAAGGTAAAGCACAAAATGTGGGTATTTTTATATTTTTCCTTTACATCCTTCATTTGTTCTTTTATGGGAAAGGTTATCGAATTCATGCGTCAATATGATATTCATAATGAACACGTTATAAAAAGAACAGAGTTTCTGCGAGCTTTGGATCAACTACGTTGTAATTTGACTTGCACAGAAATGGGAACTATTATGAATATTTTCCAATCACCTTTAAGGTACATAAATACAAGTAAACTTAACATATATTTCACGTAATTAAGTGATAATTAATATATTTTTTATTTTATTTCATAATATCTGCTGAAAAATATTTCAATTTCCAAATTAATCTCCCCAACCACTTTATTTATATTTTCAATATTTAGATCAGTTCTTAATTATTCTATTATTCTGTTATTTTATGTTAAAGATCAGATTCCGTGGATTATGTGAAATTTGGAGAAGTTGTCGAAGAAGCTGTTGCTATGGGAAGTTTAGAAAGAGCACCACTTTTAGTGCCTGTACAACACGTGCCTTCGGAAGCTTCCCCTAAGACATTCTTGAATTTCGATGAAAGGCACATGGCCACAACGGCAGTAGACAAGCTAAGCAGAATGCAACAACCGAATCTTGAGGAGTTGTTCAGGGTCCGTAATTACGAAAAGAGCATACTGTTTAAAATCATTAAATAATTTCATATTTAAAAAATTAGTTAACCAGGATTAGGATTTAATTAGTAAGGATTGTAAGGATTCAGAACTTTTACCATCAATTCGCGATATTATATTCAGAATTAATTTCATAATTTAATTTATTGGTTATTTGGTATTAATTTATTGATTCTAAAATCGTACAGACCTTCGTATATATGTACAAAATTCTCAAATCATAAATTTCGAAATTACAGGGCTACGATAAAGAGAATATTGGTACAGTTTCGAAAGAGTGTTTGATCAAAGTTCTGTCTATCAGGCGTATGTTAGAATTAATTAGCAACAGAGAACTGGACGCTGTGCACAAATGTTTCTCCGTAGAAAGAGGTGGCCGATTAGAAATTGATTATCGAGCATTTTTACGCGCTTTGTATCTGATGCAAGAGAATAGAAAACATCTGCCTTTCTAGCTATCTTGAGCATTGTATTTTGAGTTAAAAATAAACATTGTTGATGCGTGAAGATATAAAATATTTTATAGAGGTAACTCAGGTATGTTTTTTTTTATTTGTCGATTTTTATGTACATATAGTGTAATGTCCCCATAAAATATTATGAGATATGAAAACTTTAATTTTACAATATTCTGTTTTTGTTTTAGAACATTTGAACGATATTATTCTGATTGCAATACTTGAAATACCATACATAATTTTTGTAAGCGTATTTAATGTATATTATGTATGATATGTATATACATATATTTATATTATACAAATTATATTGTATTCATAATGAATTTTCTTATCTATTAAATTAATTATTGTATTATATACTGGTATTATATTTTTGATTTACATGGAACAGTTTATATTTTTATTTATTTATTATTGTTTAGTCCGTGCCTTTTGGCTTTGGACGAATTTTCGGTTTTACATCAAAACAAATATTGTGAAAAATAAGATAGTGTTGTGTGAAACGATGTTTCTATTCGAATTTTCACTATTATTTATACATACAGTAAATTAAAAAGTGTTTGAACATTCCTAGAAACTTTTAATGTGAAGAAGTGAAGAATTGGAAAAAATTGAGCATCAATCGAAAATAGTATTAAAAACCAATGACAATTTTTTAAGAGAATAAATAAAGAAAATAAAAAGAAGAATAATAAAAATTGACAATAAAAAAGCAAATCCCGTTTTATACATAAATATAATGTAGACATTGAAAATTGTTATAAATTACAAACAGAACTTTGAAACAAATAATAAAAAATATAAACATGATTAACTGATATAAGGGTTAATATATTTGTATGTGTAGTGGAAACAAATATTTTAGGTTGAGTAATTGTTTAGTTAGTGACGTGTAGTTAGGTGAAGGGTTTGTGTTGGTGGGGGTACAATTGAATCATGACCTTGTCTTAACACGTCTACTTTTCACTACACACAAACACGATATAACACACTGATGGAAGGATGTGAATACAAACAACTACGACTTTGAATAAAGATATCAGACAAAACAACGCGACGTGTGACGCGTGTGAATTCCTTTCAAGGAAGGGCGGAAGAGTCGATTGCAGAGTGATACGTTACGGGAAATATAACGTAACGGTGAAACAGAATTATTCACCGGACATTATGTTTTATATGTCTTCATACGATTAATTGGTAATTTATTCGGAAATATACATTTTTCGATGATCTTTATTATTCTAACGCGAGTGACCTGGTGCTCGAGCTGTTAGGGAGAAAGTAATTTAAAGGACTGGCAATATCGTACAAAGATAATGTAAGTTTGTAGTATGTATAACTATGTGGCCGAAAGTGTAGACAGTATAGTGAGAGCTGTAAAAGCAAAAAAAGTAGAGAACGAGCAGCGCGGATACAACGTCCAAAAGTAGAAATAAAAAAGACGTGAAGATGAATATACACGAGCGACATTTTACTGCGCGATATCGCTGCGATCATATGTCTGTTTTTGTTATTTTTAATAAGAAAAAAAAGAAAGAAAGCAGAATCGCGCAATCAAATGTAGCTCGTACATTCAAGTCAGGGCCGGCGTGATCTTTTGCGGGGCCAGGTTCAAAAATTTTACGGGGCCTGAATACACATTCAAATCCTACACTTAAATTTTACAACGAGGAATTATTTATTTACAAATGATGTTACATATTATATATTTTTTATAAGATTAATATTAAATAATAATATAATCCAATAATAATATTAAATAATTTTTCTCGCTTTTTTCGACGCCAAATCTTTGATAATATCATCAAAATCGATTGAATTTGCTACTTCACTTTCTATTGACAGAATAGCCAGAGATGAAAATCTCTCTTGGCTTATCGATGATCGCAGATAATTTGTTATTAGTTTCAATCGCGAGAAACTACGTTTTGCTGAAGCTACGGTTACTGGCGTCGTTAACATAATTCGTAATACGATTAATAAATTTGGATATGCTTTCGAGAGATTGTTCTTTACAATGTAATTCATCGAATCTAAAACCGAATAATTGGTTTGCGTTATTGACCGGAACATCTTAATTTCTTCAAACATTTCAGTTCCGTCGAAATTTCCTTCCAAATGTAAGTGAAGATCTTGACAACACTATTCATCATCTAAATTCCCAATCTCATTCATGTATAGAAAACCAAAAATATTTTGGTGATTTACATATAAGCTATTGATGTAGTTTAATTTCTCTAAAAAGTACATTTCTCTGAAAGCGCCTGAATTTTTTTTATCTAAAGTAGTTTCTAGGATATTTTTTTTTCTTTTTATTTATTTATTTATATTTTACAATTTGTCCAGTAGGACATTTCGTAAAATATTATAGCGGTATACTAATATAACATGTGGGTGGCTACCCCCAGCGGGGTACCATCACCGTGTTTGTTAGGTTATGTCCTTTGTGAGATCTGTTGGGGTTTCCTTTTTAATCTTCTTTTTATGCTTGATGTGTCGACCGTTTCCGCTGCCAGCCGGTTTGGGTGCGTTGCTATTCTTTCTCCGTACCTTCTTGCACTTTTGTTAATCTCCTCCTTGACGCGTACCATGGCGCGTTTACTATTGTTCTGAGTATTTTCGATTGCGTGCCTCTATTTTGGTTATATGGCTCATTGCTGCTGTTCCCCATAGTGCTATTCCGTACGTCCAGATTGGTTTTATAACCATTTTATATATGTCGGGGATGAAAGGACACCGGAGCCTTCCTTCTGGAACCTCGGAAAAAAACCCATAAACTTGTAATTAAAGTTTACAGTTATAACTAAACGATTTGTCGTCACTTTACCCAATCCTACCTGCTTGCGATCTACGATAATAAACTTGGGCTCAAGGCGACCATCAGTCGCCGAACGTAGCCGCGGTCAACGGGACGGGCGTTTCGTCTAACAAAGGCGCGGAGTTATAGTATGACCCTCATTAAAAGAAATACTCATAGAGGTACTTGACAGTAAAACATTCCAACGGTCCCTTCGGACAATGAATACCAGATGTTGAGGCACGTACACAGCACAAGTCCAGGTAGCCCGGGGACCCGCTATAAAACCTGGGTTTTTTCGGCAATTAAGATTTTTGCAAACGGACAGGCAGCTTTTGTCCCAAATGTGTGTAGGATTTCATTGACGAGTCTGTGCGTTTGTTCTATTGTGGAGTGTTTGTTTCTGAATCCGAATTGGTGGTCCGGTATTAGATGGTTCTTCTCTATTATTAGTTTTATCCGGTCGTAGATTATTTTTTCTAGTATTTTAGAGAACACAGGAAGGAATGAAATTGATCTGTATGATTTAGTTTCATGTAGGTTTTTGCCTGGGTTAGGTAACATTATGATCTGTACCAGTTTCCAAATTTTAGGAAAGTATTGTATTCTTAGTATTGTGTTAACTATTATTGTGATTTGTCTTATTGCTTTTGGCGGAAGGGTTTTCAAGATTTTGCCATTGATTAGGTCGATTCCTGGTGCTTTATTATTTTTTGTTTCCTCGATTATGTTTCTAATTTTTTGTGCTGTTGTTTTGGGTATGGTGTAGTGTTTGTCAGTTGATGTACTAGTGGTTAGCGCATCCTCGTCCGTATGACTATTGTGGTTGCTGTTATTGATATTATGTGGTGTAAATGTGTTGCATAGGTGCTTGGAACATTCTTCAGCTTGCTCTTCGTTGCTTCTTGCCCATGTGTTATCTGCTCTTCTGATTGCTGGGACCAGTTTTATTGTCTTCTTTTTTTTTTTTTTGTGGCTTTCCATAGGGAGTAGTTGTAGTTCTCGTATGCAGATAGTGACTCTATGAACTTTGTGAACTTGTTGTTGTTGTGTTCTTTTATTTTGTTTTTTATTTCCTTTGCAAGTTTGTTTAGGTGTTTTTTGTTTTCTCTTGTTCTATGTTTTTGCCATTTTGCTTTCGCTTTTCTTTTTTCTCTAATTTTTTCGAGGATGTCAGGCGGAATTACTTTTGTTTGTCTATTGGTTGATTCAGGTATAGTGGTTGGCCATGCTGTTTCTTGGATAGTTTCTGTCAATGTTGTTACTGCCTGTTCGATGTGTTCGGGTGTTTTCAATGGGATGTTGCAGTTGGTTTTGCTCTCGATTATTTCTTTAAAAGCTTGCCATTTGGTGGTTTTGTTGCATAGTATCTCTGAATTGCTGTAAAGTATTGGTTTGTTTCTGTATGTAATTATTATGGGTGTATGATCGGAGGTAAGCTCAAGGCTGGGTGCTATGTTTAGTTTATTTGCGTTTAGCCCCTTTGTAACTGCAAATTCAAGTAGGTCAGGTATTTTGCTCAGGTCTGTCGGCCAGTATGTCGGTCTTCCCGTGGATAATATATTGAGGTTATTGTTTTTAATGTAGTTTTCCAAGGTTCTACCTCGAGGTGTAGTGATTCTTAATCCCCATAGTGTGTGCTTTGAGTTGTAGTCTCCAGCTGCGATATACTTGTCACCTAAGTGTTGACAGTACTCTTCCCACATTTGTGATGTAATTTTGTGTCACGGTGGTACATATACTGTTGACAACTGTAAATGGTTCCTGCTAGTTTGTACAGTAACGGTAGTTGCTTGTATATGTTTCTTATTAACTTGGCTGCGTAAGTGATGTTTAATGTCGTTTCTTATTACTATTGCGGTCCCTCCGTGTGCTTTTCCTGAGGGATGCTTGGTATCATATATGATGTAGTACGGTATTTTTATGTAACATTTTGTAGTGAAGTGTGTTTCTGTTACGAGTAGTATGTCGATGTTATTACTCTACAGGAATGTTTCAGTTTCTACGGCCCTTTGTTGTAGGCCGTTAGAGTTCCAGGCTGCTATTTTAAGGGTGTCTATTTTTATTTTTTGCTCATCATGTTAGTAAGTAATTGTAACATGACTGTTATCTGCTGTGTTTGCTGTCTGAGGAGTTCGTTTTGGTGGCTTATCATTTTTGTAAGTATTTCGGTGTTTTTTATGGAATGTTTTATTAACTCTTTGATTTCTGTAGCGTCGTTGCTGTGGTTGTTCTGTTCTTGATTGTCTAAGGGTGACGACCGGTTGACTACTTGCGCGTAGCTTCGGTTTCTAACGGTGTTGGTGTGCAATATTGCAGTTGATTTTGCTCATGATTACTTCTTTAAATGTTTGCCATTTGGTGTTTTTAGTGCAAAGCGACTCTGATTTGGATTTTATAAAATATTGGTTTGCTTGTGTATTCTATTATTATCGGTGTATGATCAGAGCTAAGCTCAAGACTGGGTATTATTCTTAATTTGTTTGCCTTTAGTCCTTTTATAACTGCAAAATCAAGCAAGTCAGGAGTTGGTCTTTCTGTGGATAACATGTTGAGATTACTAGTTCTAATATATTTTTCTAGTGTTCTACCTCAAGGTGTCTTAATTCTTGAGCCCCATAGCGTGTGCTTTGCATTGAAGTTTCCCACTGCGATGTATTTGTTACCTAAGGATTGAAAATACTGTTCCCATTTTTGTAATGTCATTTTGTATCGTAGTGGTGCATGTACTGCTGACATTTGGAAGTAATTGCTGTTAGTTTGTATTGTAACGATGCTTGCTTGAACGTTTTCCTGACTAATTTGACTACATAAATAGTTTAATATCATTTCTTATTATTACTGCGGCCCCATTGTGTGCTTTTCCTGAGCGGTGTTTGGTATCATAGATGGTGTAATATGGTATTTTCATATAGCTTTTTGGTGTGAAATGTGTTTCTGAAACAAGTAATATGTCAATATTATCGTTATACAGAAATGTTTTTGTTTCGAGGGCACATTGTTGTAGGCCATTGGAGTGCCAAGCTATTATTTTCAGCGTGTCCATTTCTATTTTTTACTTAACATGTTTGTAAGTAGTTGTAGCATGACTGCAATTTGTTGTCTGAGTACTGCATTTTGCTCACTTATCATTTTTGTTAGATTTTCAATGTTTTTGATGGATTGCTTGAGCAGTTCCTTGATTTCTGTAGTGTTATTGTTGTTGTTTTGGTTGTTTAAGGGTGGTGTTTGATTAGTTACTTGTGCATAACTTTGGCTACCAAAAGTGTTGATGTTTCTATTGTTAGTGTGTATTTGATTAGTGGATCTATTATTTGGGCATCTATGTAGATCGGTGGTGATTTAACGATACGAGTTGTGACTTTTTCCTTTGGGTCCGTATCTATTTCTTCTATTAATGAACCGAATGAATTTTGGAGTGGGATATCTTGTAGCCATTGTTGCTTTTCTGCATGTGAAGTTTTCATGGCACTTGAACCTGGTATTATTTTACGCGTTTTGTGCACTGTTGCTGTCTTCCAGTGTTCATCTTGGTATGATAGTTCGTCATCATAGCTGTTTCCTTCTTGGTTTTGAATCGTTTCCATTTTTTTTATAGTTTTATTTATGTAATATATTTCACCTTCGTTCGTTATTTTGACGTGGTATTGACGTGGTGATTTTTCGTGGTATTTGCTGTTGCATTTTGTAGCTTTACCATTTGCCAGTGTTTGTTGTCTTTTCGTTCACTTAAATTCACTGCTTGTTGCACTTTCACTGAAGCACAGTTTCTCACATCTATCTAGCTCGGCGGCTCAGGCAGAACTGAAGTTAAAAGTGAAATCAGAAGTCCTCGTGTAGAGAGAGACATGTTTAGTTTGTTTTTGATTAGTTCAATATTTTCTTTCTGTCTATATATTATTTGTTTAAATAAATATTTTATTTTCGTATTAAAATATCCTGAGACGATCAATGCATGTGCAAATTCCAAGTGCTTAACTTAATAATAACGATGATCGATGATCGATAATATCATAGCAAATCAATGCTCGAGCCTGGCCTGTGCAGACGCAATGTATGCGAGGATCGGCAGGTTCGTATGAATCGCCCTGTTTCTGAATTTTGTGGATGATTTTGAACACTAACTGCTTAATGCATATCTAATGCCGTATATTTAATAATAATAAATTTATAATTTTATACAAATAAAAATATAGATTATATAAAATAAGGTATGAATAGTTGTAAGAGAAAGATAAAGAAAAAATAATACTCTGTCTGATAATACTGCCAGAAAATCTCCTTGTAATGGGCACAACGCCCAAAATATAATAAGTTATTATTATTATACATGAGTTCACACAATTACTTACACTAAAGAATATAGATCACCCACTTCAGAAAATTTCATTGTATAGTTGTAATATTGTCAATGAAATTTTTTAAAACGGATGATTCATTTTATAGCCAATGTAAGCAATATTGTCCACAACTATGTTCCATCATAAGCCATATTACTTTGAGTCGTTGATGATTTAAAAATACAATTATATCATGGCACTCCTTTTTTGTTAATTGTAAAAATCTATTCCATGAAAAAAAATAATTAATAAAATACAATATATTTATGAGTTTATTAGGTGATTGTATATCTTACCATCTTATAAGTTTCACTTACAGTAACATATAAAATATCATTTACATATTTATAACTGTGCCAATTGTTAAATTTGTTGCCTTATGTAATATAAAATTATAATATATATCTAATAAAATAGGTGATATAATTGAACCTTGAACCACTCCTTTTGTTATGACATTAATCTTTTCATCTATTTTTACCTATAAATTAAAATATCATGTTTTGTAAGTTCAGATACTAATTTTAGATAATATTTATAGTATTTTAATAACATAATTTTCTTAAAATTTTTTTTCATAATTTTTGACAAGAAATGAGCAGAAATTTTTTTTAGTAACCAGCTTTTTTTTACTTGTTGCCAATTCATATTTGTACTTGAATATAATGTACCCGATGTTAGGGGTAATAACAAATTTGGATCAGCAAAATATTGTTTCTAACATACAATCTCATCAACAAATCTTTTACTTATAATCGCATAGTACTATTACAAATACTTGAGTATCAAATTTTCAAGAAGATTCTTAGGAAGAGAGTGATTGTTTAATGTTATATAATTTCTCTAAAATATAAAGTAAGAATTTTGGTACTTATTTCTAAATATATCAAAATATAAAATTGAAAGTAACTGTACCTTATATTTTAGGAGCAAAAAGACCTGTTACATCATAGGATATAAAATATAAATGTGTTGTTACTGTCTCATGTCTGTGTTGAACAATTGCTCCCCATTTGTTTTCAAAATTAGTGATTCTAAATATTATAGTATGCAACTGTTTTAAAAATTTGAATGTTATATTCAAATGATTTATCTCAGGTTTCTTACGGTAAATGGTATAATACCTAGAAAATAATTTTTTAATCAGTTTGCTTGCCATAATATAAAATTACTTACTTATACTTAAATAGTGTAATTACATATATTGGTTTGATATACTTTGACTTAAATATAAGTAGTAGAATTTTCAGAATTTTTAGAAATTATTATATATCTACCTATTAGCGGCTTCCATTCATTACATTTTGTATCAGGCTGCAAGATTTCTGAACTTATTTCTTTCTTAAATTTCCTTTGGATGGAGTTCCAAGTTGAATGTATGCTATATAATGTTCCATTATTATTTCCAGAAGCTGATGTCATACGAAAATAAGCATGTAATATTTTTAAAAGAAATCTGACAAAAGGTCTATTCAACAAGAGGGGGTGCTAAATGTAAACAAAATTTGATTATAGCCACAGCAATCAAGTTTCGTTTATATTTACTACCTTATTTAGTTGGATATAAATATTATAAAAATATATTCGTATGCTGCAAATTCATCAAATATAACTAATTTTGTTAAAAGAATGTAATTATGTACATTTAATTTTTCAATAAAAGGTTTCAAATTAAATAGTTTAAAGCATGATATATCCAATACCTGAAATATATTTCTTTGTACTTTTCTTAAATTTCATAACTTTCTAAATAGATTCAGAGGAATATTTTTAAAGAATATAATATCAAAACGTGGCTTCAATTGCTTTTTATTAACTTATATTTACATTCTGATTTTAGTTGTTTAAATTATTTTTTATCGATTAAATGCTTCAAAACATTAAAATAATGGAATTTTTCATGAGTTTTCTTAAATTTTTCTAAAAGTGAAATAAGGACTGAAATAGAATGGAATAGTTAACACGTTGAATGCCATGCTAGTTTTGCAGGGATTGCCTGTAGTACCATGATGAATTTTTTATTATGTGATACATATAATGTTGAAATATTATAGGTTTATATTTCATGTATAAATAAAACTACTTTTATATGTTTTATACCGCATTAATCTCATCACACCATTGCAGTAATGATGTTAATAATGGTAATAAAATTTATAACTATTGATATTTGTTCAAATTATGTGTTTCTACTAAACTTGGTACGTCGTCACCAGTGGTCTTCAAAGTGCTACTGACAAGTTGAATGCCAGTTACCGGCGACTCCTGTGGCATTCAATGTGTTAACAACAATATTATTTATCATAGTTTATTTTTTACAATAAAGTTATATATTTCATTTCCATTTTTATATTTATTGAGAAGACAGTCTTTCAAATTTGTGTAACATTTATAATGAAAATGCGTTGTATAAATAAATATCTAATTCCTTACTCATTTATCATAAATTCATACACATTTTCTTTTAAAAATATTTTTCACTTTACTTTTGTTCGTTTTAGTTCTAGCCTTTATTAGAGCTGAATCTAAAATAGTAATCTATTATTATTAATCTATATTATGGTATTTTTAAATTGTTAATCATATTGAGTTTACATAAATTTAGGTATACTTAATGATATAAATGATATGAGTAACAAAGTTTATTTGAAATATCATAAATATGAAATTTAGTAAATAATACATACAGGGTGAATAGTCTGCAGTCAATGCTTCTTTTTGTAACTTTTTTAGTTTCTTATTTGTTTCCAATTTAATGTTGTCAATAATATATAAACAGTCTGATAAAGTTCTAATATTATTTGATGTCCCAGACACTTCAAAAGCACCACATTTATCACGTTTGAGTAATATTTTATTATGTAAACAGTATCTAATTGGGAAAAAAGGAAAAGAATTAAGAGTACAAAAATGTAAATAAGTAATTAAGTAATTAAGATAATAATAAACTAAAAAAAATACGAACTGCAGAAACGTTTTACCAAAAGTTTGTTCTACACTTTGTGCCGTAGAATTATCCATCACTTATATTTTATATTTAAGACGACAATATGCCAGAATAGCGATACCTCTTAATACAAAAAAACAGCATAAATATCAAACACTAATATCACAATATCAAAACCACTTGATTAAGTATCAAGAGCTTACTACCCTTTTGATAAACATAATACTAGAGGGGATAATACGTATATATACTATACGATATGTAGTTACCTGTATCATCTGCACCCTGGTGGCAGAAATAGAAATTAAATTTTGAAATTAGATCATTTCGCGCGATGTCGTATTGAAAGGTTGGGAAAAGCAATTGCAGAGAGTTCGTCATAAGTGTGGAAAATTTAATACACATTGCCATCTCATTGCTTCAAAATGGTGAGAATCTTAATTTGAATTATTCTATATTTGCAGTTATTAACATATTGCAGACGAAGAAATCCATGAGCATTCTCGTTTTATTTTAATGCCTGAGGCTGATTACGAAAATTCTCGTATTTTCATCGTTGTCATTTAGAAAGAAACAATTTAACTATACCCTAGGTATAGCTAGTAATAAAACGATTAATTAACACAATTTATACTGATATATTGTATTTCGATGTAGAGATGTTCTATTTAGATGAATATCGAAATTTCAATCATCTGAATAGCATCCGGGTACTGAGAGAACTAGATAACGTTCCTGCATCAAACGCACCCTGCTGGTAAATTTTGAAATTAAAATTTGAAATTGCACCATTTCGCGTGGTGTCATATTGAGAAGAGGAAGCAACTGTCGAGAGTTCGTCATAAATGTGGAAAATTTAATATACAAAACCAAGTCACTCCTTCAAAATAGTGAGAATCTTAATTTCATACATTTTACATTCATAATCTAATACAATTTATAGTGATTTGTCGTTTTCTAATGTGAATAGATGTTTATTGTTTTTCAATCAAAGTTACGTCGAGAAGTACAAATCATTATTGGAGTGAAATTCTTTTCCTTTTCACTACCCTCGATTTTTTTCTTTCCTTCTTTTCCCTTGATGATCTTTTTTACTTTCTTTTTCTTTTCTTTCATATATCATTAACAAAAGAAATATAGTTTGATAATAATCGTTCGATTTTACGGTAATAATAATTATGCGATTTTAATTTTGCTGTAAAGTTTTATATTTCATTATCTTAAATTCTCCGAACAATCATTACTTCTTTCAAAACAAATTATAATAATTCACATTTTGTTAAAGGTATTTGACTGCTTCCTCTTTTTCTTGCTCCTCGAAAAGGACCTAGTGGTGCTTGAAAAGTCAAGAATGTAAATAAAATTTTATTTTGCACTTCGTTTAATTCTCCTCCTTATATTTTACAATAATTATTATTAATTACAGAATAGAATCTAATTGAAAATTCAATAAGTGTAAACCTCTTATTCTTCAATTGAATATTAACACGAAATTCATTATTTAATAGAAATCAAACTTTTATCATTACAAACTTTCAAAATAATTAACACTAATACTAACAACAAGTAATAATACTTTATGCTTTGTTATAGGTTTCTTCCAACCTCCATTTCCTTCACTAAATTCGACAATTCCGACTTGATGAGAATTTCTCTTAAGATGACTTAATGAGAATTTCTCTTGGGCAACATTATCGATGATAACGTTGTTCGTATATAATCGTAAGTCGCATGCATTTTTGTTCCTCTCGTCTATCAATCATGTTGTAGGATGGAAGGTCCGAATTGTCACGGGTGACTGGTTATATTACGTAGAATTTTTGACGAGCATAGTGCCCACGGATATTTATTATACCTGTGAATAGTAACATTTTCTTGTCTGTATTTTATTTGTTAGTTCAGGATAGGTTTCCTTGTACATCGCGTTTTTAAATGTTGGTGGTAATGCATTTATATATGAGTACAATGTTTACATATTACAACATGAAGAATTTGTATGAATAATAAAATGTTAAAATTATTTATAAAATTAAATTACATATATTCAATATGTTATACAGATTAAATAATCTTCACAAGCATGTACAACAATATTGAAGTAAATAACGAAATGAGCCTTTTAAATATTTTATAGTGGGAAAGCCTGATACCATTTGACTGCCTTATTATGCAAATTTTTATTCGATTATGTTTGAAATTATTGTAATGCTAGTGATGATTATATTTAATTTTATGTTTTATTTTACAATAAAACAGCTTTATTATTTGAGTTCCATATGCAGCATAATTTCAGTAAAATTTCAAATATGAAACATGGAGGTATTAAACTCTAATTTTGTCCGTCCGTTAAAATATACCAAATTTTATGTCCAAGAAGACACTTCGCAACAGGCAGATTCTAGAATCAAAACGAGTTTTGAATGACTCTTTGTGTTTCAAAGATGGATTTTGACGAAGGAATCGCTCAAGAATATTTTTATTAATATTTCATTTACAGTTTTTGATATAAATATTATTTGCAAATGGATAAAGTAAAGTAAAATGTAAAGTAGAGTCATTAAAATTTGAATGAAGTGATTTATTAATTATATAATTATATAATGTATTATATAATATCATATAATGTTTTATTAATTATCCCGCTAGATGCAAAGTGTAATAGATGTAAATACGATTGCTAATCATAGTTTTAGCCTTCGATTTTCAGATTTAACCCCTTCCATGTTTAATTCCAGGTACTCACGTGCCTAGGTTCTAGTCGGGTGGGAGAAAAGCAATGGGCATGATGACTAGTTTGTGAGTTTAACAATTTTTCAGTGACTGATGTTGCGTTAGTATGGTGCACGACGTGCTTTGCACTGCGTGTGAGTGTGTGCACCCGCGCGTTTGTGTGGTTAGGCTGTGGAATTGCGTCGCTTTTGCTATTCATTATAATTTAAAAATATTTATAAATTCGCAAATATGAATCCAATTACAATTGACAATAACGATGCTAATAAATATGTATAGCAGATTATAAATAGTAATATTAATCTTAGTATTAAATTACAATGATAGTTAGATAGAATTGATTCAGATATCATGATCTATTCTAGTAAAATTATTTTTTTGAATGATATATACATGATTATATACGATTATAAATATTTAATTAAAATTTAAATTCAAATATACTTTATTAAGGTTGAAACATGCATGATATTTTTATGAAATGGTCTCTAAACATCGTCAGTTGATTTCAGGAAAATAGTATGTAAATTAGAGTGTGAAAGTTGTGTGCTAAACTCCGGTGTCGAAGGTGTTCCGGGACGTCTCTCTAGTGTAGGTTCTTACGTTCGGGTTATGTGTGAGAAGCGTGGAGCGAGCGTGTTGGTATATCTGTTTTGTTATTTTTTAAATATAGGACTTGATAGGATAGGTAGCATACCCTCTAGCGTGAGTGTTAATTATAAATAGATAATGCCGGACAGGTTGGCATAGTTTCTGATCGGGTAGGCGCGTTCTCGCGTGGTCCAATCTATTTCAATAAATTTGATTTAAAAGATTGACGGCGAAGCTTGTGTCACGAGTGGAACATACCATTCGCCTCTGGTTGCTGATTTGCCTACCAATTTTTCAAATTTCGCGATTGTGGTCGTGAGTAGATCTCGAAACAAACGATTACGTGTATTACTCGAGCATGCACATGTAAATGAACAGCGATCACTATAATGTGCACTTGGATTAGCTTCCGCGATTTATATTTTATTTTATCTTTAAAAGTTGTTTCTTGTTTCCCGATTAGAAAGTCTCGAGCTAGATTTAAGATTCAGTGGGCATTGTATTCGAAAAAAGAAGACGTTACGAGCCGAAGAGACCCGGAAAAATTACCATAGGAGAGACACAACTACTAATGGCTTTCCACTCTTTGGATCAGCCAAAGCATGGAGAGTCATTCTCGTTATTACTTTGCCACTACGCTCTCTTTTAGCATTTGTAGTTGTAGTATTTTTTCGGTCTATGTATACGCCGGTCCACCATCATATAAATCGCGGTTTTTTTCATTAGCGTTGCAAGAGATTAATTACGGTTTGAATTAGAGTTGCGAAAAAGTTTCGCGGCTTTTTGTTAGCGTCGCGAGGGACTGATTAAGGTTTGAATTAGACTTGCGGAAAGATGATAATCGTGTTTATTTTAATGTTACGAATTATGCCATCGCCATAATGCCATTGTCCGTAGCAATTTTGATTATGAATAGCCAGAATTTCTGAGAGAGTAATTCATATTGGAGTTTCTCTTGTGTCCATTAAAATTTCTTTATTTAAAGTTGGATTTAGAGATGTTAAATGTTTCATTGATTTTGTAATATCGCAGTTTGTAGTAACACGATATGTGAAATAGCTTTTTCATTATATGTATATGGATATTTATTTTATTCTTGTTTTAAGAATTAGCGTTGCGTTCTTCCATTGCAATTGTTTTAATTAGTTTTAGTAAATAACTAATTAGTTAAAGTAGTGTTGCGCTTATATCATGTCCAATCTTCTTTCACTGGGCTATGGAAACATATTCCTGCTCCTGTATCATCTGGTATAGTTCAAATAGCCTTCTATATGACTGCACTGCACCGTTATTAGTTTTGCGAACATATAAATGTGAGTGGATAGATTAATATAGCTATCAATATTGCACAAATAATTCGGAATAGTAACACCGGAATTGTCCATCTTTTTTTCTTGTTCTTATTTATCAATAGAAAATTAATTAATATTGCAAACGCGACAAAGCACTCATTGAGATTTCCAGTAACACGTCAAAATACAGTTAATCGATAGAATTTTTAAAAAGTTAGTAGTTTTTAAAAGTTAAAAAGTTCAATCTCCTAAATAATGGGAAGAGTAAATTTTGAAATACCGATTGTATAATGATATCGAGATAGTGATTGCAAAGGATGTTAAAAAATACTAAAAACCGTTCCTATAGAAAATTGCATTTTTCCTTCCTAATCGGAGGATCTCGTACAACTTCCTTTTCGTGAAGAATTCTTGGTTCCTCCATTATCTGAAATATTTTTCCTCGTCACGGTAGCTGCGTTTGATGTGTTAAAATTCGCGTCGCATGCATAGAGGACGTGAAGGTAATTAAGTGGAGAAGCGGAATCCTCGAGGTTGTGTAAAAGACGCGGAGGTCGCAGCTCGTGACCCACTTTGTTCATCGACAACTGCTTCCTACTTGGAGAACATCTTATTCTTCCCTTGTTGAACGTAGCAAACGTAGGCACCCTCTGCCTCGCAAAAATATTATACCTTAGAAAAATCGTGTCGATCGTTAATCGCACATTTTTTGAGAAGCTACTGGTCGCCGGACGTTTGAAATCGTGCGTCGAGATGTGTATTCGTTTCGAGGTTGTGATTGATCGACATCGCAATCAATCGGATTTAATATGTAGAAATATATCGACCCACGAAGTACATATTTCAATACTTGTCCTAGAAAACTTTTCTATTATAATATAACTTTTATATCATATAACTTCCATATTATATGCGTTACATAAGACATTTAGAAATATCATTAGCGATGTTATGAAACACGGCTGTAACGATTATATTGGCCAAATTTCTGAGGATCTGAAAATGTATATAGAAGTTATAAAAGATTTATTGCAAACACATATATGTATGTACGTACATTTTACGTATGAATTAACGTGTACATATAATACTTAATAAAATATTAGTATGCATCATGGATAGCCATCTTAAACATATAATAAATGTTAAAAATGGGCCTTTGAATATTTAGACTTATTGATATAATAGGTAATTCAGTATTTAAATACTTTTGTAATCTCTGTAAAACGTTAAAACTTTAATATTATACATACGTTTGGATTGGTAATTATAATGGCTCTTAATCATTAACCATCTTAATGTGCTATTGTCATTGTGATTAAAATTGCATGTAGTAATTATACGCGAGTTTTAAAAACTCACGAATTTGTAGTGTAAAAAGAAAAAATTTGTTGGGCAATTATAATTTTAATTAAGGATTAGTTGGAATCTCTTGGATTTGAGCGCGTTGTGTAAGAACATACGTACTACTAAATTTTACACGTGGAGAATCCTTACGCAGATAAATATTTCATAAGAACGTTAGTACTCACGCTTGCTAAATTATACGTGTTTGTAATTATTGTAGATATATCTTAGATTGTGCTCCTTCTCTCGCATCCCTTTGCCATTTTTGTACAGCAATTCCCATAACTATCTCTTTTCATTCTTTTAGTATTTTTAATGATTTATGGTCTTATAATTATATGCATAGTTCTGTAATTAACAACAACGTTTGGGAATGCATTAATTTAAATATTTTATAAGATAATGATAAACATTTTGTTTATATAACGATCTAAGATTGTTATGGATCATATTAATTATGATATTAATTTAAATTAAATTTCAACGACGTCCAGCTTGAAAATTGATGAATTATTTTTTGGTAGGTAATTCACGTCATCGATAGAGTTTATACTTGTTTTTGCTTTTAAATGAATTTAATATAAATTTACTTGTCTCTCTTATCTTTCGGAGCTTCTTCAGAAATAAAATTGATTTTTTCACTTCGTTGCATTTGCCAGGTTGTTACTTTCGCTAACACTGGTATCATTCTTGCAACCAGGTGATCCTCAACATCATTTCTCATAAAATTAGCAAATTCCAAAATGTTCGGAAATGACAAATACGAGAGGCAAAGACAAAAATGGTTGCGTTGTCTTATCCTATGGACTGTTTGCAATGCGTCGAATGTAAAGGATCGGAAGCTCGTTTTGCCTCATCCACCAGATGAAGTCTTCGATGTGGTAAGATTAAAAGCTTTTACATTACTGTGCTATTTAAGTGGGACAAATAAATTTATTATTATTAAAATTGTTTATCGTAAGATGATATTTTATAATGTGCTTCAACTTTGCTTTAAGCTATTAAAATATTGAATCATGTAACAAGTTTGTGAGATCTATTTAATAAGTGGTATATATGTATATCTACCATTTTGTTCTATTATCTTTTGTAAATGAATTAAGTAACTACTAACACTATTATTTATTTCACCACTTCAATATTTTTGTATTTTTTTAAAATAAATTTTCTTCTATAATGATAGATATAACGTTGATATATTCTGATCATATTAATATGTGATACTAAATCAGATTAAATTTTGGAAACATAATCTTTTTAGTTTGATTCTCTTGTAAAAAAATTTCCATAAAGGTATCTTTTTGGAAAATTCCTCAAATTAAGCGAATTCCTTAAATTTAACTTGTTGGAAAAGGCTTTGAAACTATAGAAATGGTTAATATGCATGTATGTATATTATAATATTGTATGTATTTATTTATTTTAGTCTAGAAATTGAACTTGGTTTTACATAAATTATGAACATAAATCACAAGTAAGATATACAGAGTAAATTAAAATATTAATAGCACAGTAAGTCCAATAATCTCAAATATCGTAAACTTGAAAGAAACTGTATTAATTGAAGGAGCTGTAATTTAATTTATATTGTAACAAACGATTCTCTTATTAAACACTCATAACGTTCGCTTTTCTTCATTGCTGTGATTAAGTGATGCGGTTTATTTATCGATTTAAAATTATAAATATCTTACGGCCATTAGAGAGTATATCATGATACTCAATCATATCATCGAATCATCAATCAAATCATATCATACTACAACATAATAAAAACATTATTTATTATGTAAGATTATATATGATAATACTGATATAAACGTAACGAACGTATATATATAGTAAATATATATACTGGAATATAGTGATGGAAATTTTGCAAAAAAATATTTATATGTTTTTTGAAAATGTCTATTTCAAACTAACTACAAACAGCTCATTTTTGGGTAACAAATATCCATTTGTAGTGAAGCACTGTTCTATGAATTTCTGTGGTCTCTTACTGTCACACCAAAAAAAGTCTGCCCTGTAGTAGAGTTGTAGAGCTCTTTGGAAGGACTTCCCATGTGAGGTAAGGCTACTTCATTCATCTCTGTCAACCTATGGTAACAAGGTATGTCATTAGTCCCTGTTTCATTATCAGATAATAACGAGTAACATAGAACACAATGTACAAATATAAATACGTACAAATGCGAAAATTCTATTAGAGCAAGAATATATCGCAATATGTATCTCCGTGTTTGTAAATAATAATAAATGATAATTGTTATTAATGTATAAGGTGCTTCTATCTTATATTTTATTAGGGAAAGTATTTTATTAATCAATTTTGTTTGATTTATGCATGCTTCTAATTAGATTTTGTCGTGGTGTATCCAGTTCTATATAAATTGTTCTAAATAAATTGAAAATTTTAGGGTGATTTGATAATTATGTAATATAATAATGTTCCATTTCTTACAGGAGGGCAATCTTAAAATTTAGTACATTGTTAATTCAGTCTATAGCATAAGACTGTCCTTTTATTTGGCACTAAACACATATTCTTCCACCTTTCTCATAACTTTAAAGATAACTCGTCAGAATATTAAAATATTATTTGTTTTAAGTTATATTACATATTTGACTTCTAAGAAACTTCTTTAATCATATCTTTGGACCTGACAAGTTCTTCCCACTTTTAATTATTTTATGTTAAAATATGCTGTTTGAATCTTTTTAAGATAATTTACAGAAATATATTTATTATATTCTTTGCTTCTGACCTGCGATATAGTAATTTATGCAACGAATTTTACAAAGACAAGGCACGATGTACGACAACGTGTTATATGCATGAAGGATTGCGACTTGTACTTCGAACCCAACACCCATTTGCAATCTACGAGAACATCACGTGTAACACAACGGGTTCAGTTTATATCTGGAAGAGCCACGAACTCGAACCACCCTTGATACCCGTGGAACCCGGTTCCAGCGTATCCGGTTACGAGATTCCAGACTGCACGTGCCTATTGTCGTCTAGTGCTTCACCTGACACGTGGCAATTTTCAATTCCCCAGTTCGTACGATGTGGACTGCTTGACTTTTTCATGAGATACTTGACAGAGGAGGTAACCCTAATCGAATCCCCTTTGCTTAGCAGCGTCTGTTGTTTTATCCTTTTTAATTAGAGCGCATGATCAAACGCTTGTGAACGAGTGTTAGGCAATATGAACATATTTAATAAATTAAAGAAATTGTTGTATCTGTCGGTTAAAATATGAATAAACCATGGTACAAAATGTAACGACACGATAACGTATATAAGACGTGACAAAACTTATTTCGAAAAATTATAAAAATATCATCATGCGACAAACATTTTTTCTGCTTCAGACTACTTCTCTCTCAAGATAAAGTGTGTTGCTGTTATCAGCAAAAACCACGAATCTCTTCCTAAATTCATTTATAAACAAAAATACCTTTAAAAATCTATATAAAGTTTACAATATTAACTATATATATTACTAAACTATATAATATACTTAACATAATAAAATTGTATTTAATATAATAATATAAAATGGTATATAATATTACTTGATGATGTGTCCGTGTTATTTTAATATATTTTATACTTTCTCCAGGCATTGTATATAATACCTCGGCATTATAAGGAAGAAGAAGTGATAGTTATGCAAAATATGGGAAGGGAGTTATGAAAAAGCCTTTGTTCAAAAGATATGTGGCAAAGACAAGGTATATGAAAATGAAAGGAGTAAAGTACAAAGAAGTAAAATACGAAGTAAAAATACAGGACTTCTCTTATTGAGGAAGGGGCGATGATTGTGCATGTAAGGGTACACTTCGCTGATCTTGATGAAATTTAGGTATGTTGTTGAACTCAACATTTTGAAGAATTTTTTCTTATACATACAGTCGCAGGTTGGTTCCTGTTTCTGAGATATTCGGGAAACACTGTCGGTACTACTGTAGTGAATTTTGTCAAAATTGTGCGTCCATGACAGCATATGCGTTAGTATTAGTTCAAAATATCTACAACATATTCAAAAATCATCGAAATCGGTGAGGTAGCAGTATTTCTAAATAGTTACCACGTTTTCCATATTTTAAAATAATACTGCCCATTAATAATAATAATAATAATAATACTATTTCATCTAAACCAAATTCTTATTCTTTGTTTATAGTTTATATAAGTTTGGGTTAGGTGTTATCTTTTATTCGGCCACTGTAAAGCTGGCTCTGACGCATACGCTGCTACGGTCTCACAATTATAGACAACATTCACTGTAGTAGTACTGACAGTCTTTTGCGAATATCTCGGAAACTAAGAGTGAACGACTGTTACATTTATTTAATTAATTTAAGAAATTGTGAAGTATTAAGCATTTCATACTTTGCACCATTCCCATTTATGCCAATTTATTTCAATTTCATTCCCATTTATGGAGTTCTATGGATTTCCCAGGCATTAAATAAAATATCTGTATTTTACACATTGCCAGTAACATATACATATATTGACAAAGCACGTTATAATTACTAACGAAACAGAATGTTTGATTATTCCTTATTCATTATTACAAGGCAACGACCTCTTATTAAAAGCTTAAGCAATAAATTTTCCAAAAATATCTTTAATTCTCCTTATATATATTTATTGTAATTAAGTGCGTCTTGTGTTATAGGATGCTCTGTGATAAAATCGAGTTCTTGAACATCGAGGGTGGTTCGGTACTGGAGTCGGGATATAAAAGCGAAGGTGCAGTTTCTAGATCCGAAAGAGTGGGTCAAGTGATATCGACCATGCAGAAGCAGAAGAGATATAGAAAGATTCGGTTTCGCGATTCATTCTGGGAGTATCTTTGTTTAGCCTGAACAGCCAATTGCTATATTTGCTTTTTGTCGTACTATAGCGTGTCGTCTACCGGTCGAGACAGACCAACTATATTTGTCTATGCTTTCTGTTGACCTATAGCAAGCGTGGCAGCGACGCAATTCGTTGCTCAACCATTAATAGCTTTTCCCGTATTCAGCCTTTTTCATCTTTGACGTCAGCATTGGCCATGTCTTGCTGGATGAACTTGCACGAAGAATGCATTTTATTTAAGACGACGAATGATTCGTCTCGAGTACACGAGTCATGCGAAAGTCGTATACGAATCAGAACACAAATCTAGAATGTGAGAAATGATTTATGTTCGTCAATTATCTAGATACCGTTTCAATTTATAAACGGATTTTGGCTTTACCATACGATTAGCGATTGATTCGTTCAATCACGTTTCTTAATTACTTGTCCAAATCCGTGATAAATTAATCTCGCGAATGGAAAATTTCTGTGAAAATTTCGTGAGTAAAATTCTTTGAACGAATGTTTGATCCCCATATAGTACATCAAAGTTTTGTGAAAGATTTATAGTAATGATAGTAATTAAGTTTTAATAATAATTTTTTTTAACGGTTTTAAGATAATCAAGTTTTTAAACAAAAAATGTTTTTACATTTTAATAAAATTATTTATTCAATGAAGAACACGTAAACAGTCTTCCTAAAAGAATGTTATAGAAAGTATTGCGAATTATAAAATGTATAAATGTAACTTCTAGGGAAATAGCATAAAATTACTCTATTTAAGAACAATTACGCTATATTAGGTAATAACCCGATGGAGTTTGTTATATTACTCCGTTTGTAGTCTTTCAAGAAGGTTTTATAAAAGTCTCACAATACAAAAGAATTTTAAATATAGTACAGATGTACGCATTATCTTCTTTCTAAAATGAAATCATGAAAAATATTGAATTTGTTGAACGTTTCATATACGAGCATTATGTCTTTCAGTATTCATTTATTTCCAATCGTGATACACAGCTAGGTATCTGTATAAATCATAAAGATTTTAATATTAAAAGCAAATATCGCATTAAGAAAAGCGAGACAAAACATAAACTCTATAAATTTTATCGAAACCATCCTCTTTACTAAAATTCCATCATTTTTTTAATATAATTGTGCTGAATAATACTATACATAGTATACGTCAATTCATTCATTATTATGCACAACAACGATTACAATCTATAACGCAAGGTTTATGCGTTTTATAGTGTTTCGTTTGTGAGGTCATACGCCTTTCCACCTTCATTGATGCGATGCTCGACCATTACCTTCCTCCAGTTTACGCCTACGTGTACGCGCAGTCTCACCTGGAAGACCTGCACACATCGCGGTAGATCTCTATCCCGTACAGCTGCTCAATGGTACCTACGTTACCCACATTTTTTACGTCATGAATAATTGTGTCAATAAATATTCACGAATATTTTAACGCATTTGCTACAAAATAATTACTTCAATATAACAAAATATGTAATTCCCCCAAGTCGCCCACGATCATAGTCAATGCAACTATAAAATTTAATTAAAAATAAAAATAGGGCTATAGCAAAATGTTGCGTGATTACTTGCACATAAAATACTTGAATTTGTTCACGTAACAATTTTAGTAATTCACGTATACACAATTCAATTATTCTTGGTTTTTATTTTATTTTGAGTTGTGAACTTTCATTAACTCTATTCGTGGATATCATAAATTATGGTTCAAGATGTATTGTAAAAATCTAGAACTGTGATTGTTCTTTCGATCGATCGGCGTCTATAAAAGAATAAATAGGGTGAATGAAAGAACACGAAACTCACATTGCAAACAAACACTCGGCAAACTTTATTTTCAACGCATAGCAACAAATTTCCGTATATCGGTGTTTCTTAATATCGTATCGCGAATTCTGTATAATTTTCCACGTTTCGTTAATTTCTGTTCAAGAAATCGCGCAGTCGTTCAGAAACGATCTTACCTTAAAACATTTGCAATACATTTCTCCACCAAACGAAATATCCTATCTGAAAATTCAACAATTAGAATGTCCCAAGCCATACAATTTTTAGTCAAATCGGGTTTATTTATTTTTACTGACCCGAACGAAGTGGCAGGTCAAATCGATGGTGCTCGGCGCGCTTCTACCTACCTGGACTTTTTTTAACTCGCATAATTAGTCGAACTAGCCTACCTTGCCCGTAATCATATGGCGAGATACTTATACACTGTAGAGAGAAAGAGAGAGAGAGAGAGACCCGTTCAGCGAGATTTCCGTTGATACGGCTGAGCCATGGGGAGCTGATATGTCTGTCGCGGTATTTTAGGCGCAGACTCGCGGTTCTTCACCGAGTCCACGCCCCCGGCTTCGATCCCGTCAGGGGTTCGAGAGAGGAGTGAGGACACGGAGAGGGAAGTGGAGGTGGACGAACGAGAGAGGGGTGCGAATTAACAGGCCGAGAGGGAGCGAGATGGAGGCAGTGAAAGAGGGTAGGACGCACCCCCGTGAGTCTGTATGACGTCACGAGGGTCGAATCAATATCACGGAACCATTCCTCCGCTGTCGGTCCTTGACTACGAGAAAGATACCGACTGTTCAGTACGAGGTGGCTTCCACGACCGTTAAGGACACCGAGAGCGCGTCGTTCTGACGAGAACGACGACGGCAACGACGGCGACGACGACAAAGAGGAAGACGAGGACGAGGACAACTGTCACGGGCATTGCACTCGTTGCTCGTCATCCTCTGCTACTTCTGTCACGTTTCTTCGTTAGGTTCTCGTATCCACCTTATCATCTTCCTTTGCGCGATTCCTTGCTTTTTCATGGTTGTTCTATCGTTTTCGAACAAGTTTCACGTAACTGTGAATGGTCGACGCGCGACAGTGATCGACAAGAAGCCGTCGAATTGTTCACGGACCGCTCTTCACCTGCGACGCTTGGAACGTGCGCGAGTGGTAGAAAGACGTTCGAAGATCACAAACATCGTTTGGTGCACCTGTAAGTACGTTTTTCTCAAGTCTGCAGTTCAATAGCTTGTTTGAAGAATGAGGTTTTCATAGACCCCCGCTGATGGCTTTGAACCGAGGTAGAGTTGTTTTGTGTATACGCGACCAATTTCATTTCCGCGTTGTCTGCTGTTGTTGTTCAGTTGGTGACATAAATGCGTGATACCGTTACCTACCGGCCAAGGTAGTGCGATCTATCGATTCCGTACCTTGTAGGTATTTATGAAACGCAAAAGGAAGAAACGTTCGTCTATCCGGCTTCTCCAGAAGGAAAAAAGAATTACCGACTAGTGCCTGGTTTTATCTGTGTTACATGAGGTGTACTCTCTACATATACACGCGGTTATGGTATTTCCTGGTTACGTTCGTACAAGTATAACATTTATTATCGTGGTGCCGTTTAACAGTAAAATAAATCGAAATAAGTTAATAATAAGTCGATATGAAAAATTGATACTCGCTATTCAAATTATTACAGATATTATTGGAACGTTGAAATTATAAAATATCTTGGTGTCCCGTGCGAAACCGATCTCGTCTAAGAATATTCTCAAGTAAAAGTAATGCGATTATTCGGTAGCTCTTCAAGCAGATCAGATTGGACGACAGAAGAAGTTCGTTCTCCACTGTCACACTTGTCTCGTTTTTTTTTTATTTTGGAAGAAACGCGTATACGTACCTAGGAGGATCCAGCTCGATGTATTTCAGGTGAAGAACTGTACTGATCGACACGATCGGTATCAGTGCCATAGGCGAAGCAAAATTTCGAGAAGGAAGGAAAAGCAGCAGCAGAGTAGCAGCACGCTTGGTGAGTTGGGTGAAAATCGATGGCCATCAGTGCCCATGGGCGGCCTCGCGTTTAGAACAAGGAATAGCCCCTCCCAGAAGACCTCGCTCCGGTGGGGTGACTGCTGCCCCCCAAATCCCAACCCTCCGTCGTCGTCGGCCGTCTGGAAGGACCGTCATCAGGACATGCCGCCGGTACCCGTGTGAGGCTGTCCCCCACTACTTCGTGATTGTACCCCGCGGGGTCTTCAGAGGTACCAGTAGTTTATTCTTATCGATCCACGCACGAAAATTCCTCGACATGCATGTTTCGCTGCATAAGCTTCCTTTACTTTCTTCTGATTCCCCATGCTTTCATCTCTTCTTCGTGTATATGTGAAAAGGAACTTATCGGAGATTTGAATTTGAAAGAAGATATACCTTAACGCTGTTTCTGTGGATAATTGGGAAATATGATTTTGTGAAAAATGAATTTGTCGAAATTATGAATGTACAAAGTATAAATTGAATATCGATCAGACGTGTTGGAACTTCGTTATGAAATTTTCTCGTAAATCGCGTGAGATATCAAACGTCGGCTAGCCATCGCAATTGGAAATCTTGCTGTTATTTAATCCTCGGAATTTTCTTCTTTGAATAGATGCAAACACGATATCAGTTTTGCATTTCTCCTGTTAAAGTCTTACGAATATTTCACTTCTAAGTAATTTACATTTCAATAATTTACATTTTATGAAGTTACTATAATTTATCTGATTATTGCTATGTGGTGTTAAATTGTGTTCACGATACACGGTAAATTTATAGTAATTTTGTGTTACGATGTAAATTTAAAAAATTAGTCGTGGTAACACCGACCCGAACTTTGTTTTTGTACTGACGAGAAATGCAACAGATAGCAGATATAATACGACATTTCATTCTTTCAATTTCAATTTGCTACCGTGCAAACTAATGTTCGGTACCAATGTAATATGCAAGTAGTATCAACATTTCGAACGAAGATATTTACCTCGTGTTAACAGAGTGATGCAAATAATCCAGCTTTGTTTATTAATTCCGCTGCATTTATTGACAAGGCCTTGAACCTTTGTGTTTTATTTACGTCTTCTTGCTTTTTTACGTTAGTAAAGCTATGCGTTTTTTTTCTTGTTTAATAGAAGAGTTAGCCCTATATAGTGTGAAGCAAGACTAATGGGATTAGAGGGTGAACTCAACCGGGCGATTTAAATGCCTTCTGGGTAGGAACATGGAATTTACACTTAACTGCACGCATTAGGTGCGAGCGGATCGACCGCCGCATTAATTGACTAGAAAAGCAAAGTGCAATTTCACCAAGATGATTGAATTCAAAGCGAAATATAGATTCTCTGGGGTACCTAATAACGCGTAACGTTTGAGAATGTTATGATATTAATTATTACATATCTAATTAATCAGTAGTGTTCCCTATTAAAACGATTTTAACTCATGTTTTAAAGCAATTTATTAGTTGGATTTGATTAATTTTATTTAATTTAAGTTAACGAGATTCGGGATCTTTCCAAAAATTGTTTAAATTGAGACTAATCTGACGATCTAGTTATAACTAAGCTCATGAATGGATAAATGAGTTCAGTTGTATGAAAAATAGCCTTCTGCAATAAGTTCGCAATACGGCGTTGATTTATTATACAAACTATGCAACTCTTTTACTTTATATTTATTCAGTTGAGACTGGAAATTGGTAGAGGTATCCTTCATTTATCGACTTTAGTATTTAATATGTTTGATCTTTTAATATTATATTTAATATTTATTAATTTAATCGAGTCATTTACCGCGCAGTTAATGTAATTTTGATAGCAACCTAAGAACTTCTATACTAATTCTCATATCAGTTATTTTCAATAATTGCTACTTTCTCATAATATATCGCTTTTCATTTTCTCTCTTACTTTTCTCGATTTTAATTTTAATTCGTGCTCAATTCGTGACGAGCTAGATGGTTCTCGACACAAGGGAAATTTTCTTCTTAAATTTCTTTCAACTTTTCATCTGTATTGAAAGAGTTTCGAACATTTGCATTTAAATACGTCGATAAGTAGACCGTGGAATTTTATGCATTTCCGAGTTCAAAGGTGAAAAACTGCAGAGTATGTGTATACAGTGTGGGAAGATACGTGAAATATTCAAAATACAGTATTCACGTAATATCTAACCGTCATGAGATTAATGTCGTGATGTGTTACAATGCAACTTTTAAGAGGATTGTTATAATTGTCCTGATAACATTGTGAAGTTCATTGGACATAAAATCCTATTATGAATGAAACTACACATCCCATTTAAAAAAGCAGGATTAATCCATATTTTTTCAAATTTGAGCGTATTATAATCTTATACTACTATATAACATTGCGTTCATAGTTAAAAAAAAATTCATCTCGAAAGGATTAGCCGGCGAAAGAAATTTCCACTCAGTTCCAATTTTACGAGCCGCGTACATAGGAATATAACTTTACACAAACAACTATCAGCAGCTTACTAACAAGTATCGTAGAATTTCTTCAAACTCTTTGAAAACTCGCAACAGCAAAAAGATTTAGTTTGTTCGTAAGTAAGCCAGTTTGCCTAAGGTTCGTTAGTATTGTAATATCGGTATCGACAATTCCTGGAATTATTTTACGAATGGAACCTATTTTCCATTTGTAAACAGGTATCCGAATCTCCCAAAATCAGATCGACCGCCATACCTCTCGGACTTGCGTCTCCGTCAGTTCGAGTTCACGCAAGTGGACCCGTACTCTCCGAAGATGATTAACATAGCGGGTCTCGTCTCAATCATCCTGTTCTACGCGCTTATCCTAGCCGTAGGAATATGGGCGGCCAGGAAAAAGGAAGCTGGCAACGACTCCGAGGAGGAAGTGATGCTGGCAGGTCGTTCCATCGGTCTGTTCGTCGGGATATTCACGATGACAGCGACCTGGGTCGGCGGCGGATACATCAACGGCACTGCCGAAGCTATTTACACGAGAGGTCTGGTTTGGTGTCAGGCTCCGTTCGGATACGCCCTTAGCCTCGTTTTTGGTAAGTTACAATTTTCGTCAAAATTTCAATTCTCTTCGTTTCCTTCGATTTCTTAACACGTTCATCCTGGTCTCAATGTCTGTGAATCATAATGGTTTATTGCTACTTTTTCTAAGATAGTGCACTCTATTGCTGTAGAAAACTTCTTGCGTTTTGTCAAAGTTACGAAAATGTATCACGATAGAGAATAAAGTTATAATTCAATCAATCGAAGAGTGCTCGTAGAAGACATTGTAAGTGCCGAGGAACAAGTCTTCCAGGAGGAAAAGAGATCTTATGCTTTTATGTAGTCCAAATTCATGAAAAAGGAAAATGCATCTGTAGAAAAGTCTGTATCTCTTAGTTGTAAAGAGAAATCAATGCTCCATTCATTTAGATAGATGGCATAAACAAAGTGTAAGAAATAATTTATATATACTACAGTATTCTCATTGGTATGTAGAACATTTTTCAATAAGAAATCAAAATTTTTCAAGTTTGGTACTCACAATGTTTTCTATAAATATTCTTCAATTATGAAACTAGGCGGATGATACTTTGAAAAGTCGTGGTATTCTGATTTCCAACCACGATGATACTCTACTCTAAATATATGTATATATAATACGAAGAATATATCAAATTGTTGCTATTACTTATTTGTATATTACAATGTATACGTACCAGTTCTCAAAAGCTTAGGCATTTCGAGTTGTAACTACTCAGAAATTGATGGATAATTGAACTTATAATAAAAGTAGACTCCGATGTATCTGTTTATATATATACATATAAGGACTCAACTAATACACAATATACAATATATAGTATATGTATACCGCTTGATTCGATTGAAGATATTTCTCGACAGTTATTTTTTCATAGTTGGAGAAAGCTTATGGTCGTTTGAAAACTTGCTAGTTCTTACGGCGTAGTATAGCAAGGTAATAGATCGTAATCAAGACTCCTACGCGTAATAAGTTTTTAACGTAGTCGAATGGCCTCGAGAAAGAATAAACATGTGTATAACCATCCATTGAAACTATAGGCGTCTATTCACTGAATGATTGTATAAAAAATGTATCGTTATATGTACATGATGCCGACTTATGATGTAGAATGTAGACTATAGTCTCTCTGTGCAAATTCATATTTTTATGAATACGATCTTTCCTTTCACACTCGACGTTGCCTACAAGCAACATTGTGTACTTTCAAATATTATCGACTAATTAAATAACAAATGTATATATTTTCACTAAAATGGATCCTAATATCGGGGTACTATATATATTTTCCGTACAAGAAAATCCGAAATCCGTGTTTAGATTGCTAATAACTGGCAAAAAAGAATTTTCATCGATAAGACGAAAGGAATATTTGACAGTAAAAGAGTCGAAGAAATGAACATTTGTGTCAGCCCTTAAATTGTAAAATCAATCCTACACTTTGGATATTCTGTGTATTTTGGATAAATCATAAGACACAGTCTAATTTCAAATACTAACTTTAATAAAATGGGCTTATATTATATATAGTTGAACACTTCTTATAATATATTAATTATCCTGTGACTTACGAATGGTAGTGTGCATCCTTGTATCTCCTTTTTATATTTTTTATAATTGCCATAATTATTTTATTTAATAAATATATATATTTTATAATTATTTTTCATACTCTTATAATTTGCTACACGTTATCAGTACTAATTGGTATCACGTTGATTGGTGTTACAGGTGGTATATTCTTCGCGAACAAAATGCGAGAACAGGGGTACGTCACGATGTTAGATCCTCTTCAAGATGCGTTTGGTGAACGTATGGGAGGTCTTCTGTTTCTTCCTGCCCTCTGTGGCGAGGTCTTCTGGGCCGCAGGTATTCTGGCAGCTCTGGGTGCGACGTTAGCGGTCATCATTGACATGGATCAGGGAACCTCGGTCATTTTGAGTGCCTGTATCGCAGTTTTCTACACACTCTTTGGTGGTCTTTACTCTGTTGCTTATACCGATGTTATTCAACTTTTTTGCATCTTCATAGGCTTGGTGAGTTGCGAATGTTTTTACGTATACCATGAAATATGTACACACTTCTCGTTCTTTCATACCACTATAATACGTGTTTTTCAATAATATTGATATATTAAGAAAACAATCTTCTTTGTAGCTTATAAAATAGCGAAAAATATTTTTATTAATATGAATATAATATATTATTAGGGTGTTCTTTTTCGATTTCATTTCATAACAACATACGCTAAGTTTTTTCCATGAAATTTGATATATAACATATCCTTCGATAAGAATATTTATTATATTCTTTAGGTACATTTCGATTTGAATTTATTGCGATATCTTTCTACCTTGCTCACCAGGGAATGAAATCATTCTTTCTATAGGTTGCTATATTTATTTACAGCAACTTTTGTTTCATAAAGCCCTTAGGGGAAATTTATCATGCAGGGTTACAACGTGAAGGTTATCATCGATTTTATTCTCTGCTTTTACAAACGTGTTCAGTATTTTGTAATCACTTATAGTACGTTGTAATAATTACATATTTTTGTCTTAGAAGCAAACGTGTTCGTTCATTCCTTAAACACAATTTTCTAAATATATCATTACATTGCCGTATTATTTTCGACTCTGCGAAATAAAATTAGCCGTAAGACAAATATAGCGTTGTATCGCACTTGCAAAGTATCATTGATAAATCACTTCTATTTAAGGCAATGCGTTATTAGATCAGAAAGTTCTACGTTATTGAGTCGCTCGATTATCTGAGTCCTGTGGTAAAGTTGGCTTTGCTGATCGATACGAGGGCTCAAGTACCGCAAGTATTTATATTACCAAATTCATTCAATGTTACGTAGGTAGTGACCTACTTCTTCTCCTAAGAATATTATCAAACTATCATTTATTATAAGTTTTATCAGATTAAAGAATTTGCAAGTAACCTAGAACTTTTTGTCTTAGAGTTGCAATTTATTTTTATCGTCCTTCAAAGATATGCTTCCTTATATTTTGATATTTTAAATGGTTTCCTAAATATCTCTTTTTCATTCGATATTTATGAAAATTCATATCTTTATAAACACGATTAAAGAAATAAAACCTAAATAGAGATTCATTTCACCTACTAAAAATTGTAATAAGTACATTCACTAGATTTGTAAAATGTGCTATTGAAATCTATAATTTACAGATATTTTAACTTTCTTTTTACTTTCTTTTGTATAATCTTCTTTCGTACCCGTCCATTAAGTATAATTAATCACGATAGTACCAGATTTCCTGGAAATAATTGTCTTTAATATTTCTACAAGTCAATGGATGGATAACGTAATCTGTATTCATTCATTTGTAATTACTTTACTCAATGATAAGAATCGTTCTAAAGCCGCCTTTGTAGTTTATCGCAAGATTTTCTATCTTTCTTCCATTTAATTTGCATCCAATTAATTTTAATAGCAAAGTAATGGTATCTACTTCGTTCTCTGCTTCCAAAGAAGGAAATATTTCAAATTAGCAAAACAGTGGAATTTATATTTCATACAGAAAATATATTGCATTAAATACAAATATTAATTTACATCTTACATTTTATGTTCGTTATTTAATTAACGACATTTCAAATTAGAAAATAGTGGAATTTATATGTTATACAAAGAACATGTTGCATTGAATACAAATGTTAATTTACATTTTACATTTTATGTTAGTTATTTAATTAATCACATTTCAAATTAAAAAATAGTGGAATTTATATTTCATACAGAAAACATATTGCATTAAATACAAATATTAATTTACATCTTACATTTTATGCTAGTTATTTGATTAACAATGAACCACTAGAAGAAGCTCTCACGTTAAGAACATATCTTCTTACTTTTTCATTTAAATTTAACGAAAAGTAATATGCTGTGTCACGTGGTATCCAGTTTTTAAAGAGGATAATATAATTTTGATTGCAGTGGATGTGCATTCCTTTCGCTTGGACCAATCCAAAGGTACAATCCCTTAAATCCATGGACGTGGATTGGATTGGCGAAGTGAAACCAGGAGAATATTGGTCCTACATAGACTATGGGCTTTTGTTGATATTTGGTGGCATCCCTTGGCAAGTGTACTTTCAACGGGTCTTATCTTCGAAAACGGCTGGAAGGGCGCAAGTGTTGAGTTACGTAGCTGCGGTAGGCTGTATTCTCATGGCAATCCCACCTGTTCTAATTGGTGCAATCGCCAAAGCAACGCGTGAGTAAAATTATATTAATCTAAAGATACACATCTAGAATACTTTTATCTTAAACATGCACGAACCCATTAAGGTCATTGTTACGACAAGACAACATTTCGTTTGCACTTTTTTTCAAATCTATGTTATCGATCTGTATCTATTTGATTACATTATCAAATTCCTTTTCTTTAACATAACGGCTAAGACAGAACATTTCAAAAATTCGTTACCGTTTTTCTCAACTAGATTCTACAATTTTGTGAAATTTAAAGAAATCGAAGTATTTAAAACACCGTGATAAATCATGCGCAAAATTCTCGCTAGTATATTTATAAAGTGATGCACGTATATTATAATAGTTCACTCTATAATCCTTATTTATACTTTGTCCTTGCATTATCTGTTCATACACGTATTTATGTATAGAATTCTCTTTCGAGTCGAAGGTGCTCGTACTATTACAGGCGCTACTGCACCATTCTTGTATCTTCTGTGCGACGTCGTGCTTTATAACAGCGAATTATAATTTTCGGAATTATTTATACCACCAGATACTCTATAAATCTAAATTCTATCGTAGAATATTCCTCACATAGGAAGTGCATCAGTTTTGCAAACTTGTTTCGTCATTCGCAAACACGACCCAGCTGTACATTTTCTATGGTTTGCTAGAATAAAGAAAATTCCAATCTCATCGTATTAATAGTAAACGAGACGTTGTACGAATGGTTCGGGCGTCTTCCTACGAGCAACCTCTTCTGCTTTCGTTCGAGGGGAGAGAAACATGTTTCGTGGGTCCCCGAATCTAAAGGGGATTGAATTAGACCCGGTTTGCTCGTCATCCTCCCCATTCGCGTTCCTAGGCTACTTGACATTTGGTAGTACTGCAGAGAGAGGACTACTGGTATTTACAAGGTTCCAGGGCTAAGCAGGTCGGTGTTGTAACGGAAGGGTGTGTGGGCGAAGGGTGCCTTGATATCCCACAGCGTGTACAATAGCGTGGGATTTTGTCATATGGTGTTCTCGGAACGAGGGTGAGGGTGATAATGCGACTCGTACACTAACGCACAGCACAATAGAATCGCTGGAACTAATGCGATACGCTGTATCGGTATCTTGTGTATTTTTATTCCGAGGCATGAAAGCAAATAATTTCTTATCTACACGTGTCTACAGGTTGAGGTATACGTCGACACAAAAAGCACAGACATGATGTCACATCGTATACGTACATGTATAGTAATAATATAGGTGTTACGTGTATATGTAAGATTAAATTTGTAGACGAATTTGAGAGAATGAGTGAAGAAATATTATACGTGAGAATCTTCGAACGTAAAATATCGTTCAAATATGGTACAATATTTTTATTATCTAATTTATCATATTTTACCATCAAAATTCTCTGCTAGTCAAATAGCGTATTTGTTTTGTACTTTTGCTATATAATGGACATTGTATTCGTCAACACCTTCCATTTAATATGATAGGGGAAATATATTAGAGCAGATAAGCCGTTAGGATAAAACAAGATATTCTATAAACTGGGAAATGATACAGTACCTGTAGGAAATTTTATTCGTTCTGAAACATTTGTAGCATTGGATGATTTAATTGTTAATAGATCGATATAGAAATATAAGGCCAATAATTCAATTATTAAATTCCCCTCTATTAGACGTTTCGCGTGAATTGAACTTCGTATTAAATTAAGTTGATTTGTTCACTGTTTGGGGTATCGTCCTTTTATAAAATATTTACATGGTATATAATTTTCTATCAATTCGTTTATATAACAACGAAAAATATTTCGAAATCTGTTGTAGCTTGGAACGAGACAGGATACACCGGTCCATATCCTTTCACCGAGGCAGAAACAAGCATGATTCTACCAATGGTTTTGCAGTATTTGACGCCAGATTTCGTTTCCTTTTTTGGGTTAGGCGCAGTATCAGCAGCAGTGATGTCTTCAGCGGATAGTAGCATCCTTTCGGCTAGTTCCATGTTCGCCAGAAACGTTTATAAATTAATCTTCCGTCAGAGGGTAAGTTCTTCGTTCTTACGTAGATGGTCGACTTTCTGTTTTTAATTTCGTGTTGTGTCATGCATTTAATCGTTCGGCAATCTCGCCTGTCATCGCTTTTAAATTTTATTTGACATCATGTGTCGCACGAATCATCATCAGTATTATTTTCATCATGGCCATCGTCATCACTACCATCATGCGTTCTCCATCTTCGGTTCTGACTATTTATAGGAAAGTGGTTACAAAATTCGAACGTGCTTCACGTTCGAGTAATTGTTCGAGGAGCGATATATCGTTACTTCTTGAAACGGGGACGAACGTAACAAAATTGGAATCTGCATTAGTTATTCGTCGCTTGACAAATAAGTCAGCAAAGACAGTACCACAACGATGCTTTAGGTATCGGACGGCTCCGTCGTAGTAACGCAACGATCATGCAGTTTCGATATTGCATTCTAGTATTCAACGCGAGATGCAGATTCTTCGAATCGTAGAATTTCACGTACGCATGAATATGGATCACGTGTTATCGATTTCCTTCAGGATCATAATTTTTAGTTGTGCATTCACGAGTAAAAGTAACCGTGTCAAAAACTTCCACGTTTCATAGAACATCTTGCCCGACCATAGAAAACGTCTTCATTGGTTCGTATTTGCGTAACGATGTTTCACCAGCATCGCGCTCTCATCATCCCATATTTTCGTATTTGCCTCAAATCTCCTTTCTATCTCGCTCACCCGCCAATCCACTTCCTCGAACGATGCAGCCGATCGTAGAATCGAATCGACGTCCGCCCTCTCTACTAGCCATTTCCCCGTTAAACAGGCGTCGGAAATGGAGATCATCTGGGTGATGAGAGTGGGAATAGGCGTGGTCGGCATATTGAGCACAGTGATGGCATTGACGATACCCTCGATCTACGGCCTCTGGTCGATGTGCTCGGACTTGGTCTACGTGATCCTCTTCCCTCAGCTGTTGATGGTGGTCCACTTCAAAGAATACTGCAACACTTACGGCAGTCTAGCTGCTTACATAATAGCCTTCATTGTGAGGATTAGCGGTGGCGAACCGTTAATGGGTTTACCCGCGCTCATTCACTATCCGGGGTATGACGAGGAGACAAACACTCAAGGGTTCCCCTTCAGGACAATGGCGATGCTGATGTCGCTGGTGACGTTGATAAGCGTGTCGTACGGCACGCAAGTAGCCTTCCTGACGGGCAGGCTGGCGCCTGGATACGACTTCTTCAGATGCGTGGTCAACATACCGGAAGACGTCGAAAGAGTCGGACCAGATCCGGCAGAAGGCGAACAAATGGCTGTCCTAGCTGCCGGTATTGGCAGACTTTACGGAAGCAAAGACGAATCAAACGGCCGAGTTAATCCTGCACTCGAGCCGGACTACGACATGGAGCCGGGATGTAAGATAGCCGGGGAATCGGATGGCGTCGTGGCCGGAAGCGGTGGAGGCGGAGGTAGAGCGCACCTAGTGCCTCATGGACCGAACGTGCCACGACAGCCGCAATCCAGCACCGCGTTCTAATTCCTGGTTCCGTGATCGGATGCTGTGACCAACAATAAGTGCGGCGGTACAGGTCTGTCTTCTGTTCTTCTTCTTTTCCTTCAGTCTTTTAGTTCTTTTCGTTCCTTCCTTCTATACGTCATTTCCAACTCTTTTCGATAGTTTCTATATCTGGGAACGGTGTTTTGCATGGACAGATAAAGGGAGAGCGCAAATGCGTGTCAGAACATTCGTTGTGAAATTGCCTGAAACGTCAATTTAGATTTTTTATAATGTAAATGAATATACAGCGAACAGTTTTTATCGATCGCGTTCGTTGCTAAGATTAATTTTGTACGAGATCGAACGTATGATCGTTAAGTATTATTTCGCGCGATTATTCTCCTCGTTGAAGAGAACTTTGTCGAAGAATAGAAATCCTGATTCTGTTGCTTCGGTTTCCCAATTTGCTTTCACGCTTCTTCTCCCTCCCCCCCCCTCTCCCCACGTCTAGGAAGCTCCGAAACATGCCAATCTGCTCCAAGTACTTCACGAATCTTGTTTCATGGTTGTGTTTATACGTAGCTACAGTTCTATAGTGATGTGTACCTGTTTGAGAATGCCCATGCGTTCTCTTTAATAGTGAAAGCAATAGAAGAAAGGAAATGTATAAAAGTGGTTGAATGAGCGCGAAAATGGAACTGGAAGGAAAGTGCAATACTCTTAAATATCGGAGCTTCTTGGATAGTTGGGCGAGGTAATTTCTGCCTGTACCGCCAATTAGGCCTAGTAATCTGTTTCCTTTTTGAGAAATATACACACAAACACACATAAACAAACACACACACACATACACTTATACGTATATAAATTACATTTATATGCAATTATATATGTGCGCGTACGTATGTAATTGTGTATAGACATATAAGAAATTTAGAGTTTATCAAACCAGCTTGGGAAAACCAGCGTCTTGATGCACGACCGATTCGTTCTCGTTACCATCAAGCGTATTTCAGAAATCGTGAGAACGCGAGGGGAAAGCAACGAGATCATCGAGAGTTTCAATGTCGGTTGAAACAGTTTATCAGACACTGACTCTGGACGAGCGGCTATCGTCGGATAGGATAGAGTCTATAGATGAACGTTACATGCAAAGTTTTTAGAACGAGTTAAATTAGACGGATCACGTTATCGTTTAGTCCTCTTCCACGTGCATCGTTCCACTTTCTTCGTCTTATTCATTGTCATGGTATTAGTATTTAATAATATACCGTCATCGGTTAGAGTCCATCTTAGAATCTCGATGTTAGAAAAAAATATAAAAGTAAGAAAGAAACAAAAAGACGTTAAGAGGCTTTTGTACTTGCGACTCATCGTTCTTCCCTTGCTTAATCTGACTGGAAACATAGTCAATACACACGATGTATGCACGTTCGTTTATACTATAAAAAAACGAAGCGGAGTTAGGCGTTATAAATTAGCATGTCACTTAGCCGCTCGTAGAACTTCTCGAGATTTTTCGTGACTCACGCGTTAAAACTACCGGGGTCAGCCAACTCGAATTTTTCTTTTGCATCGATGACGGTGATTTGAAGGCATGTAAATCTCAACTCAATCAACGATACAGAGCTCGATGTTACATTCGAAACCACAGCTTTTGTCCTTTATTTATTCGATGTACGACTGGCCTCGGAGTTAGATCGAAGGGTTAAATAACATTTTGCCTCGATAAATTGTCGATTTTTATAAAATTCTTACGTTCGTCTGATAAGCACAATGAATCGTAAAACTATAAACGCGATACAAAAATTATAGGAAATCGTAAATATCGTAAATGTAGATCACGATGTAAGACGAAATCGTAATTATTAAAAGACATCAATTGAACATAAAAAATAAAATATTCGAGTTGACAAATATCATACCGATTAAAAGTTCTTGTATAAAGTATTGCACTGATTAACTCACATCTTTGTACTAACTCATTTCTAAACGTCCATAAACGACATAAACGAATAAACTAACGATCGAACACGATGCGTGAGTGAACGGATAATCGTGTACACAAATCGGTCGTAGCACAGATTCGTTGTGTTTATTATATAGTATATATACATATATATATATATATATAAAATGTATAATATAATTAACATTATCGGGATTAAAATGAATTGCGAGTGAATTAGCAGTATCGAACAGAAGAGAAAAAGAATCAGATTTCTCGACGCATATGCACATACAGACACAGACACAGACACACACACACATACACGAAAACTAAAGTCGTAGTTTTTAATGTCGCTGATGCGAATTATCGCCGCTGTTGTTAATTCTCATGATTGATTTATCGGGTAGGTTATTGTTTAACGTAGCCGTTACGTTGTTCACGAAGGCCACACGGTAATGCCTATGTAGTAGAATTATTGCTCGTTATAGTTGCTCATCCCATTCTTTATCGCCAAAAGAAAAATAAAAAAAAAAAAGAAAAAATGTAACAGAGAAATCGAGAGCAAGTGGTGTGTGTATAATTGTTAAGCGAGTAGTTCCTACTCAGTCTCCGAATTTCACAATGTTTTCCCACGTCCCTGAATATCCTTCTTTGACGGTCGAAAGTTTCGTTGGACGATGAACGGTGAACGTAATTGAAGAGAAACGTAAGCGGAACCTCTTAACGAGTTTCTCATTTACCGTTTTCGGTAATGAATATTCATGGACAAACGTATGATCGTTACGTCTACAAAAACGCGCGTGAAAATTAATTTTTTTTGCGAAACGAAGCGTGTGCGAGTTTTTCTTACCTGTCACGCGAACGTCCAAGCTCTTTCGACGTTTGTCTCGAACCTTCTCATTGGTCGTCACGGTCGATCGCGATCATTTTACGCGACTCAAGCGAATAACGCACACAATGAAATCGTAGCAGTTTTATTTTAAAGTAGACACGAATCGTCGTTGGAAATAAGCAAACTCTCATCTGTCGTTATCGTTTACCATCCTCCTTCCCAACTAGGGGTATTCAATCATTAGAATGTGGTCGTTTTGCCATACCAACCACAGGGTTAAAAGTTACACGCGGATTATTCATTTAACCTGTCAGATCTTAGGAAGCATCTTCTTAATCACGAGGTAACGGTATAAGAAAATAACGACGTTAGTTCCGTACGGAAGTAGCTTTTAAGCGTACGCTGGCGTAGAAGATATAGCGCTCGTTAAGCGAGGCGTCTTTGCACGACCAACGGTGGTGAAATTACATCTAGACAAATGACAGAGGAAAGAGAATGTTTCCTGTACATCACGATGTATACACAGACGCATCTTCTGTGTGTTTTCATTCGGTTGCTGTCAACAGACAGAAGACTTTCACTCGGCTATTAAGTCCGCGATGAGTTGGCTGGTTAAGTCAAGCTATTCGCAGACAACGGAGAGCGGAATTATCGTTATTATATCGCCAGTGTGGCCACTTTGTAGCTGGTAACCGCGTTCTTTTCGCTATCTCCTTTTTACAACCAGAAACAGAATTAGACGATCGTAAAACGTTCCTCCGCGGATGATTGGAATTGCACGTAGCTCAAACTGAAGGAACAATTAGGCGAGAAACAGCAAAAGAAAAAAAGAATTCCGGGTTCAATGAGTTTGCTTGGTTTCATGCTGGCTCATCGTTAAAAGATTTTACTCTGTCAATGAGATACTTACGCCGCAACGCGAAACCGAAGATGCTTCAAGCGAGGAAGAATACGAATTACACGTTCAGAATTGCCTATATTATTTCATCGCCAGTATTTTAATGATACGATAGACAAAGTTATATTTTATAATTTATAATAGTTACTCTATATAATCTCGATTCTCGATAGCAGCTAAATTTCTGATCTAGTATAAACTATATAAAAAGGATCTCGTTTGAGACGACAGGTTAATGTAATAATTCATAGCATATCTTGGTTCGTCAATTCACCCTGTTCCATTGAAACGGCATACCGTGTAAGGGGAAAGAAAGAGAATCTCGCGATATGCGAATGAATATTGTTGCGTAGATAAATCTATATGATAAGATCCGATGTATTTCTAGTGGCGTACGTGTTAATTGTGAGACAGCCACTGTCACGTACATATCAAATACCATGCATTGTAATCAACGATGTAACGGAAAATCTATACATATCATGATGCGTGCTCTACATTATACATACACATATTAGGTACACTAGCGTGTAAGGTAAGAAAGTACGTAAGAAGGGAAAAACATGATAAAAAAATATATATAAGACATGTATATATACGTACTATATATATATATTTATATATATATTTATATATATATTTATATATATATATTTATATATATATTTATATATATAATTATATATATATATTTATATATATATTCATATATATATTTATATATATATATATAGCGTGGTTATCCTCTCGCAAAAAGAGATCGATGGTTTCGTAACTCCACAGAATTAGGGAGACCCTCTTCATTTTTTGCGAGCGACGAGTGTCTCCTTAATTTCTCTTTAATTTCGGGTGTACTATCCAGCGATCTGGCCAGAGGAGAAGAGAAACCAGCGCTCGCGTGTATCGCGAACGAATTAAAAAGCGAAGAAGAAATGTGCGAACGATAGGCTGCCTGAACGCCGAACGCGAAACGAAAGGTTCAATCGAGCTAGTGATGCGAACTCGTTACTATAATAATACGCAGCGTTACGGAAACGCAGTGTTCCATAACTACTCACCTGCTTTGAAACGGAATCGCGTACCTAATGTTATTGTAACTTTCGTCCTATCTCGCAAGCCTGGGACGCCTACCTATCATAGAGTATTATTATGTGTAAAAACAAAGAAAAATGCCCGACTTACCCCGTAAGAACATATCTATGTATATGTACTACGAAAGCGTTACCGATACTGTATTATACGACATATTATACGTGTATAATTGAGAAATTGAACGCGATGTTGATCGTAAATGTTAAAAATAAAAAGTGTACGAAAAAGTCAGAGTTGTTATTTTAATAATTATCCCCAGCAGCGAAAGAATTGCATTTACGGCCACGTAAACACGAAATTGAAAACGCTACGTTGCTTCGAAAACTTTCACTTTGATTAACAGTCGTTAACCCGGTTAACCCCTTGACTAATGTTGGCGCCTAAAGGCGCTTATTACATTTGCACTTGTGATACTGCAGGCGCCTAAAGGCGCTTAAAAGAATTGCTCTTATGGTACTGTAGACACCTATAGGCTCTCGGAAAATTTTATCGACCGCAATTCCAACTAATCTCACTTGAACCAGATGTAAGTGAATGCTAATTCGACAATTACATATTCCGTCAGTCATATATTATTTAAATATGTTTATTTTCCAGTTATGTCTTTTATATTCTTGAAACGAAGTATTGGGATAAGAGAAAGGTCAGGAAAAGTACATGCAAACATGAAACAACGATAATTCATATTTCTGATTCTGTGGAAACGTGTGATTTCGAATAAATGAGAATATGAATGAATAAACAATATTGCTTTAACGTAATGGAATTCAGTGTTTTTAATTATTTCAATGTTTTCTCAGAAATGTAAGCCTAACAAAAAATTTCACTGTTCTTGGTGTAAGTCGCGACAGAACTCCTACCGTATGGTACGCTTGGTACGTCTCAAAGTCTGCCGTAGTCAAAGGGTTAATACATCGCGGATATATGAAAATTTATATTTTTATAAACCCAATTGGAGAAATGAAACCTACTCGGAGATTTGTTTTACTCGTTAGATATCATGACGAATATTTTGCATATTTCGTATATTTTTGTATATATGCATTCTTTGCACTTTTATGCCTTTGAATCTCCCATAAATGCGTAAGCATCCCCAGTAGCGAATTAAATTCATCGTCTTCGCGTTTCTGAACGGATTTTAAAGAGGAGACCTTCCTTTTTTGAAGAAACGAGGCTAACAATTATTCTCGAGAAACGTGGTCATTACCTAACGTTGAACATCCATTGCAGAAAGGGAGTGGCAAATAGGTCAGGATACATTCCGTTATAATTTGAGCGAATCAACGTAGGAGCCGTAGGTCCCGATATCGATACGCGTTTTTAGCTAGGTTACGACAGAAATAGAAAGAACTCTTACTTATTCATGCCTTCCCGGTATTCGAGTTAGGGAATCGATAAATCGACCGACCGACTACGTCGCCCAACTAACCCTACGACGAGCTCAATCGCCTTACGTATATGTATAGTCGTTGGTCTTTATTCTAGCTACAAAGGGTAGGTCGTGTCGCAATGAACTTCTATCCGTGATTACGTTTCTTTTTCCAGCGTAGCGGCTTTATTAGTACAAAAAGCATTTTTACAAAATAAATAAGTTACAGGCTCTGAACGAGGAACGAATTCATCTTCGTGTCTCTTTCTTTCTTTCTTTCCAATTTGTCTGCCTTTTTCAGAGACTCTCGTGCGTACGAAATTCGCTCCTTTCGATTCGATGCGATGGTAAGTATTATCAGCGGACGGCTTCCTAAGAGCAAATAGGAAGAGAGGTAAGCAAAAGCGTCTCGAATCTTTTAAGTTTCTCGTATTCCCTTTCTTCCGTTTGCTTTCAGAAATACGCCTGCTACGATACACACTGAAGTTCTCGCAAGGCAGCGGCCGTTACCGCGTTACTGTTAAACTTTTAATGCGGATCCTGAATACTTGGGCGATGATTTTAGGTTCGCGAGAATGACCTCCGATTCCGCTTCCTTCCTTTTCGTTTCATCGGCAGATGTTCCATTGGTCTGGCTAAGATCAACGTTTGGAATGAGTTTGTTGTGTCTGGATCGTGACATGGAGGATGTCGATGTGTTAAAATTCTTTTGGCCCGTTCGATGGTGGTTGATGATTGGTGAAACATGGTCGAAGGTCGTCGCGCGAGATGAAAACTTTTTCCGATTAATATTGGTAACCTCCGTTGCTGGCGTAACTTTGACCACCTCCGCCGCCGGAGTAGCCACCGCCACCACCGCCACCGGAGTAGCCACCACCTCCGGAATAACCTCCGTTACCACCTCCTCCAGAGTAGCCACCGCCGCCTCCTCCAGAGTAACCACCTCCGCCACCTCCAGAGTAGCCACCACCGCCGGAATAGCCACCGTTTCCACCTCCGCCGGAATAGCCACCGTTTCCACCTCCGCCGGAATAACCTCCGTTTCCACCTCCGCCGGAGTAGCCTCCGTTTCCACCTCCGCCAGAGTATCCACCGTTTCCACCGCCGCCGGAGTAGCCACCACCACCGGAATATCCACCGTTTCCACCTCCAGAGTAGCCACCTCCGCCTCCAGAGTAACCACCACCGCCTCCAGAATATCCACCGGAACTAGAACCGGTAACGATTCCAACATTTCGATTAGTGGTTGTCAAAGTTTCTTGATACATATTTATGTACATGGAATTATATACAACGAAAAAGAGAAAGAAAGTTTTAGAATAAATTAAAAACAGGCTGGTCTCGCTAAATTTTTCAAGCCTACTGCGTTCTTTCGACCATTTCCGATAGAATTGCATTCTTTCCAAATTTAAAGAAGATACGAAAGAATCGTAATTGACAGGAATGAATTTTTCGTCTGATATTGCGCTACAATTTCTCATAAAATGTTACGAATCCATTTCGCTTGAAATAAGAATGAGATTTGAATACTAAAGAAGCTGGAGAACCGTAGTAGGATTAATGTGTGCAATACGTGCTGTGCTCGTTCGAAACGATTTAATCCTAATTCACTTAGAGCTACTCGAGTATGAAAAAAATATCGTAAAAAAAATATTTTACCCTCCGAAACTGCCACCACCGGTGCTAGGTGTACCGTAAGTGGAAGATGGTCTTGAGTATCCGCCGCCACCGCCGCCTCCAGTAGGCGCGCCATAGCTGGTGGACACTCCACCACCTCCAGAAATAGGTGCTGAGTAACTAGCGGATATCGATGATCCACGCGATGGTGCGCCATAGCTCGACGACAATCCACCGCCGAAGCCGCTGCCGCCTCCAGGAGCGCCATAAGTGCTAGACGGTCTTCCGCCACCTGATGGTGCACCATAGGTCGAAGATGGTCTGCCACCACCGTTGGAAGGTGCTCCGTAGGTGCTAGATGGTCTTCCTCCGGATGGAGCGCCATAGGTGCTGGATGGTGCTCCATAGCTACTGGATGGTGCTCCGTAGCTCGAGGAAGGACGACCGCCACCACCGCCGCCGCCGCCTCCACCACCACCAGACGGTGCACCGTAGATGGAGGATGGGCCACCGCCTCCTAAGTTCGGTGTCCCATAGCTTGTTGATGGTGGTAAGTAGCTACCCGAAATTGGAGCTGTAAATAAACGTTTCTTCACACCAGGAGTTCTCAACTTGTACGCACGACCTTCAAGCAGATCCCCAGGTAGTTTCGCGCCGTTGTTTTAGTTTTTAGTAAAATAAGATTTAGATATATTAATATTTGCAACATGTTGCACTAATGACGTAAACATATTTGGTAAACATAGTTGCAAATATATTGTTAGATTTGTTTGTACGAGTATTTCTTATTTCGTTTCTATCGGAAGCATTTTGCTGATCTGAGTTCTGTTTAATATGTGAATTTCGTTATATCACGTTACAAATAATATATTTTCCTATTATTGTTATGCAATTATTCTTTTGTATTTTCTTCTCATAACTATATATATAAATATTGCAACTGTATGGAAGAAGTCCTGTCTTCTTTGTAGGTTCCGAAATTTCTATTACATACGTTACATTACAACGTTAACGAGATCATGATTCTCCTTGTGTCTTTTTGTTCTTATCTTTGTCATTAGTCGGTGAAAGTGTGGGAGATCTCTAAATGACTTCGCCTTGTTAACTATGTCGTGTGATCGTAGTTTACAACTTCATACAGTGTTCTCTAAACTCATCTACAACCTTCTCGGCGAATCTGCTGAGATACCACTACCTTTGAAATTGCCGAGGTCAAGAGCCACGATCTGTTCGCATTGTCTTTAATCAAGTTCGTGACTGAACTTCCCCTACTGTCCTTTATTGTTTCATTGCCTGACAGAGCATTGCCGGAAGAATATTCGTAATTGAATATTCAAGGTTCGCTTAATGACTTATTTCGCTATTTAAAAACTACAATCTTGTTTTCAGGCCATGTCATGAAATAAGTGAAACGATGCCTTTCGCCGAGTACTTTTTCTGCGAATAACAACAAAATATTTGTACTTTAACTAATTTAAACTTAAATAATTTTTACTCTTAGGCAATTTTGTTACAAAATTGATTCTCAGTTAATCTTCTTACAAAACGAAAATTATAATTCTTGTATATTAAAACGAATGTAAATCAAAATATGTGTGAATTTCAATTTCTCAAAAGTAATTGCATAATAAATAGTTTCTTACGTAAAGTGAAATTTTGATATTAATTCAGCCAGCACGGAAGTACTTACGTGATTACTATTCATTAAACATAATTTAAGATTTCTTCGATAAAATAAACTACAGAATTGATTGCAACAAAATCGCAAGTAGATTGTAACGGTTCCTATTCAGAAACTTGCTTGTCTCGTGTAATACTTTTAATGATAATGATTACATCGCTTGCAATATCAAAATAGAAATTGCATCGAGGCCTTTGATTTCGTAAAAACAAAACGAAGAACTATTAAAGTTTCCTACTCTATATTTTATCATGGCTACATAATGACACAATATTTCCTGAATCTTGCCGTAGATGAGAAATACAAGTTCTTTACTGCGAAAACTATATGAAGACTGTAGGAAGAAAAAAATGGAAGAGCAGCTTTAAAATTCAGATTAATGTACCGGTAAAATATTCAAGACCTAATAAAATTAATCAATTGATCCCGAAATTGTTCTTCTATTCAATTTTGCAGCTTAACGCGTATCTCTCCACGCTTTGCGTAATTTTTAAAATATTGCTTGTCAGGATATTCAATTGTTGAAAGATATTAAAATATTATTTGGTTTCTACAAAACAGATTCCCTCCACTGACAGCTATTTTACGTTAAAATATTTCTTCTTAGTTATAGAGAGACGTAAAGATCAAGGGACAGAAATATATTATTGAGTTTTTTTCCTATCATCTTGTGTACAATATCTATATATTGTGCAATATCTATTGTACTATATACAACATACTTATGTATACATGTATGTATTTATATAAAGTATATGTCTGTATACATATACATAAATATGTGCATACATACTGTTTATACATATATGCAAGTATACTTTGTTTAATGTCGCGCTGAAAAGTCTCCTCTCTTTATCCGATCGATTAAAAGACGAATCTAATTTTGAAATGGCCCGGTGCGGAATATTTGATTTTATCGAAATGGTTTATATTCGTTCGCAACTATAGAAGAAGTGTGTCAGATGGCGAGATATCGGTTCAATTTTCACATTAGCTTACTAGTACGTGCGACATCGTCGATGAGCCGTATCGATAATTCACAGCGCCTCGTCCATTGAATATTTCATTCTCAGTTGCTCGAAGCAGCGACGACGATTTCTATTTTTTTCCGCGTGCTAATTTTTCAATTTCACGTTCAATTTTCATTCAGCAACGAACGCACGACGTTCGACCACGAGGAGAAACTTAGAGCAGCGCGACCGCGTGTAATTTATCTTTCACCCGGTTCAATCAGTGCAAAGTGATAGTTCCGCTACGTATACGCTAATCAGAAGCATCGTGCTATCATGTATGTCGCTTTCTGTCAATTTTTTAAACTTTCTAGTTCTTTTTCGTGGCTTTCGACTTTCTACGCGCTTCGGCACGTTTTCCGTCAAGTAGTTTCGAAGGGTAATAAAACGCCTCGACTATTATACTTTCGCTTCACGACTTCGATTTTTAATCGTAAATCGGGTTTATTTTTACGAGACTTTTTCAGATCGTAACTAGCGTACAGCCAGAGAAGTATAGTTGAACCGATTGTTTCAACGTGACATGGTTTTTCAACGTTGCCACTTGGAAAGTACCAACTTTTACGTCGATTGAAGTTATTATCTCGAGTTTGGTAACTAATATAGCTCGACACTTTGTTAAATGTCGCGTTATATTTTACTTTTAATGGATATTCTTAGCCGAGTATTCGTAATTCTACGTAACAAAAATATCGATCTCGTTTAATTGTTCTGGATGTTTTTACTTTCTTCGCGTAGGTATGGAATTTTTCTAAATATTCTTACCCTCGGCGTAGATAGGTTGCAAGAGCAGGGCCGTAGCGAGCACGGTCGCTGCCAGGGGAGCCCATGTTTTCGCGGGCCTCATGATCCCTGACGAGTGGTTGACGTAGCTTCAAGATACAGCCGAAGCCGATTCACATGCACGAACTTTTACCCCGAGAGGACTTCTCGATACGCTCACGTGTGTAACGTAGGAAATAGGACGAAGAAATAGAATCAACTGTGAGCTAGAGGCGCGGAGGCGATGTGGCCTACTCGACGCATCCGTAAGATTTCGTCTAACGTGCTTCAAACATCGTCGATCTCGCTTATATAGTTAACCGTCTTTCGGAGAAAGTCCTCGCGCGAGTGCAAGAGGATGCTACCAGGTAGGCAAGACTTCTTGGTGAACGTGGGAGGGGGGCGAGTTGTGGGGTGAAAGACAGTGAGGGAAGTGGAGGACAGGAGGGGATCGAGGACCTCGGGTGGAGGATCGGTAAGAGATGCGTCTTGGCATCGTGGTTGACCCTGGTCAGGCTGTTACTCTACCATTTTTTCCTTTCTTTGTCTCTTACATCGAAACCTGTTCGTCTCTGTTCTTCCTTTTCGATCTTCGTATTGTTCGTGCCTTTTCTTGTCGCATCACGAATTTAAAGCTCTTGTTATGATAAATTACCGCAGACGCGGCCTTGATGTCACAGCCGATGGCAGAGATCGGGAGATGATGACGACGGTAACGATCACCCGAGGCACCGACATGCCTGTTCATCTCGTGCCAGTTATTCGACGTTTCGTCATTTTATTAAATATCTATGTAGATTATTCGTTGCGTTCTTTGGTTACAACGACGTTCGCCGAACGTGAACTTTTCAAAGGATGCCCGTTGACTCGGGCTTCTGTCACCTCATTTATACGATAATCAGAAGTTTAGCTTTTAAAAGGAAGAGAAGAAGACCGGACAGTTCGACTGATCTTAGTTTCGGACGACTTTGCGTAATTTTCGGTACTCTCCGAATGATTTACAAGCTTGCTTCGGAAGTGAAAACGCTGGCCTGTTCAGAGTGAGAATTTAATTCCTATTGTTAGTCAAATTTTGGGCGCTCGTTTGTTTCAATCGTGATGCGAATATAACGACGTCAAAAGTTCCTCTACGTTGATTTATCGAATAGGAAAGTAGTTGCATTCTTAATAGAAAGCTTTGTGTATTTTGAATTATAAGTAACCGAGTAGTTGGCCAATACCGTGTCAAATATTACGGGAATCTATTCTCAACTATGTGTTTCAATTTCATTAAAACGAGTTTCTCCTAAAGTTTCTCCAAAACGTGTGTGTGGTAGTCATTGGCTCCCATTGCTCCTTAAAAGACTATATTAACGTATTTTCAGTATGAAACAATCGTAGAATTGTTATATCGTTTGACGATTAGCCTTTAATCAAATCGAGGAACTTTCTCTGTCTTTCAGAAAACGATCGTGTGCTATACTACATAAGACAATCGTAACATTTATTAGTGTAAGTGTACGAATTTGTTATATCACTTAATATAAAGTAATAAATTAAAAAAGCATGATTTGATTTGATTTATGTATTTATGAAACTCAATTATTGCAAATCGTATAATTCCATTATTCATATTGACTGGTCAATAGTAATTAACAGGTACAGTAAATATTAATACATCTACTAAATATGTATACATATTTATATTATATTATATATTTATAACATATCATAATATGTATAATACGTAATCAGGTATAGTAAAGCACATAGGAAATTCATTTTTTATTCAAGGTTTATAAATATTTCCATGAATTGGATAAAGCCATAATTAATAACATTATCTGATATTTTTTAAGCCCGTGCGACTACCGTTATACCTAGATATTTATAATTCATAACAGGGTACAACTAGGATGTAATTAGATATAACGTGACACAAACAGAGTACGTTGGTATAGGTTTTTATTTCTTTATAATACACAAAGAAGACAACAGCGTGATGATATTCGCAAGCGATCGTCGTTCCCAATTCCTACAGACGCAAACGTAAAGATTCGTTGACGCGAATAATCACGATAAAGGCGGTCGGATGTAGAATCTTCGTTTCATTTAATAATCACGCTCGATTAATATAAATTGCCTGGCGATGGCGGAGCGCCGGTTACACCATATTTTTTGCGCAACCGGCAAAGATTCATCGCTAGCCATAGTCCCGCTAAATTAGGATTAAGAACTTTAGCGGCTGCATGGGTAAGCACGACTAACGTCGCTACTTAGGCAAGCATTTGCCCGGAACACGTTTCGCTCTGACCCATTGCGATATACGGAGCACGGATGACGATGGGCATGATTTCTAGGCCGAGGACACGATCTGCCTACGTGTACGAAGTTGTTCGTGAAAATGACGATATCGTCGATGGAATACAGATACAGTTGGATGCTCCTGCGAGGCGAACGACTAGCGCGCAATCTAGCAAATCGACGTATTACCGCCGCGTCGCTCGTACGTTTCGTACCCTCTTACTCGATCTTCGTTGTCTCGATGATGTACAGCGGCAGATCGCATCTGAGCCTGTGCCGTGCAAATTTATTCGCCTAGTTGGACGCTGCAAATTGGAAGAACGATATGATGCATCGATTTCTGTCACGGTTCTACGTTTTACCCGCAACCACGTGCCAACCATCGTGGATTTTGCTTCGCGTTCAGCGGAGCGCGAATTTTTCGTTGCTCCTACCCTTTTCAGTTTTCCTTGCCGGGCTGGAAATAAACGAACGTGGGAATCGCGGCCGCGTACACGAGTCTGTTTAACTGTTCGATTCTAGATAAACGTTCGGCTTCTCGATCTTCGGCCACGTAAGTACGTTCGACGGATCTATATCGTTCCGCCTTCCGTTTTTTTCTAATTCCCTTTTACGCCGACGTACACGGCGATGTTCGCGAAACACTCGCGGCAGTTAGCGCGCTCTCACTGATTGCTGAAAGAACGTTGCTAAATCGACGATTTATTATTGCTCGTGTAGTAATAACGTAGCCGATGCTAGCGTACCACAGTTGCTGAGATGCACCCGCTATGACAACGTTGCGGTAATATGAATTGTTGGCCCAGATTCGAATGTGTTTATCATCGGGGCACGTCATTGATTGGACCGTTGCAACACCGGCCGCCTCGTCACCAAAAAGAAAAAAAAGAACAAAAATTGAACTTCCAAGTAGTCGATGCTGTAGCGTGCGTTGATCGATAAGATCTCTCACGTGATGAAGAACGAAAGCTTGCGCTTTTTCTTCGGCTAATTTACCAACGTTCCGTTTCTTGAACCCAGACATACGTATCTGTTAACGATCTTAAAGCGTTACCGATACAGCGCTATGCAAAAGTTTCGTGTTAACTGCTTAAACGTCTGTCTCACGTGAACTGATATTTTAGTTTTTTCTCGTAAAGAGAACTTTCAAAAACTACCGTTATAGATAGAGCTGCGATCCTTTGGAGAGTAACCGAGCTTCTTGAAATACTGAAAAGAGGTTGACAGAAAGTAAATTAAGATTAATAAATAAAAATTAGATTAAATTATTCCGAATTGTTATTAATACACGATTCCAAAACTTGACGATATCTCCGAGAAAATGGTTGTCGTCAAGGGAGCAAAGAAAGAGTATATAAAATATCGTTTACTTTAAATTATTTAATATCTTTTTAAGCAATTACGAGAAATAGAATGAAGCCAATAGCGAGTATCCCTATATTTATTCCTAAAACATATTTTTATAATTCCGTATTTGCTAACTATCTGATCGTGCATTATGGCAGCAAAACTTACGCAACTGTTACGAACGTGTACCTTCCTGATACATATAACGAAAAATTTGTACGTGTATTGAGCAAATCTAGTTCCATTAGAATTCGGTACAAAGAAATTACGTTGATCGACGTTAAATTATCAAGTCGTACAGACTCGAGCACAATAGAGGAATCAATTAAGAAACAATCATCGAGTCGATCGATATGCTTACTTTACATCAACCAGGCTATACGCTTCATTCATCACGCTCGTGTCCGAGCGACGCTAATTTTACGGATTTCGAAGCAGTTTCTCCGAACAGCCTCTAGAAATCTATCGATAAATCCTAATTTATACTCTGATGCGAATGCGACGGTTCATAAATTCGCCCGAAGGATTCAACGTTTAATTGCCAAGCTAACGATAGCGATAAAACTTTCCAGCCAATTATCGATCATCCTCGCCTCCGTCATCCAAACGAACTGAAAGATTTTACAGCGAAGGATCGCGTTTACCGAGTCGCGGTTGATCGCCAGCGAGTTGAGCTCCTTTCGATCCAGTTGAGCGATTTGCATCGTTGGAACAATGGTAACCGCGGCACGGCGCCAGGGGAATTCTGTCGAGAGACGAGCAGGACGACGTCTCCGTTCCAGGAAAAAGCGAACAGCGCTCGCCGTGTTCTCGTTTTCGGCGCGTCGTGATTTCCATAGCACGCAGCAGATGAACGGCCCAGGGACTAGGTAGGAAGAAGTGGAGATGGAAAGGAGGCTAGATTAGCGTGGGGTAGGAAAAAGCGAAAGTCATGTCAGACCAATCGCAGCTGAGACAGACGGAGCATTGTGCGCATCTCTGCCCTAGATAATTAATATCCGTGGTCGGTAGTTTTCTGCGGGCGAGCGCGGTGCATCGCGCCGACATAGTCTCCGCGCCACGTCGATTGCTTCATTTTCCCGTCGAGCTAATTGATTAAAGGGATTATTATTACGACGCCGTGAGCAGGATGCTCCGCCGACCGGCACACAGCCGATTTCCTCGCCTCGTCGCCACTCTCGTTTATGACAGCCGGTGTGTTGCAACGCCTGATTTTTCCACCCTTTTTGTCTCGATTGTTCCGATCACCTCGCTACGCACATGAATCTCTTTTTCGACGAGCGTTCACGACGCCTTTCGAACGCGTGAGAATTATGGTGTTCGGTGAATGGTTGATACAGTTGAGCCCACCAACGTACGAACAAAATCTTTTGTATATTCTTCAGCGACTCACAACCGTGGCACTAATTATTTGATCGCAATTTTTGTCATTTTTATCAGAATCTTATCATTTGACAGACGTTGTATAATTTGTAGCGAGTAATAATAAATAGACTAGAAGAATAGACTAAATAAAAATAGATGAAACAGCAAATAGAATAAATTTGTAATAAATTTCTTTAATCTCGCGAGTCACAAGTAAGAATATATCGACTGCCAAGAACGCCGTTGATTTACTCAACAACTTGATACGTTTTAAAACCGGATATCTCAATAATCAGACAGAAAGCAAGCTGCGATACAAATTGTATTTGCTGCTGACCGGGTCTTCGTTATCCGTGTTATAAGCTATGTACGTCTGTGTTATGATCTACTCTTACGACGTTTTCCAACATTTCGTTTTAATTTGATCTGGACTTTTAATTAAGGGCTTGTAGTTTGTCCTGCATTTACTTTTTCATATTTGTAGCTTCACACGAATTTCCGTGAAATTTTTTCATTTCTGCCTTGCAGTTACGAAGCAAATAAAGCTACTACGTGTCAATTCGGATGCGAAATTTTAATTAATATATAAATTGCGGATTGTTACGTATTTGTGAAAAATTTGAGAGCACAAAATACATAAAATGTACGTAATATTATACAAGATACAAAAACGTACAAAGTAAAGTATTTTCATTATGATATTTAATACATATGCAACATAGGTGAAATGAATATCTGCTTTCATTATTTTCTTTCATATTATATTTCAGGCCTGGAAAGATCTTCATACGGAAAATATTGAAAGATACGCGCACTGTATTTTTAACTTGCATTAGGATTCGTAATTGTGAAGATGATCGGATGTTCGATATCAGTATTAGATATCAAATTAACGAAGTAATTAGTGCGATGCCATATTCTGTGAGTAAGATGGAGAAAAAGTTTGAAATCACAATCTGTACGTGGTTGCATTAATGGAAATACAAGTTTGAAAAGTGAAAATTGGTCAATTGAGTAATTTCCTCACCTGCCTTGTTTTATCTGAGTAAATCATCAATCTTTTCTTAAAGAATAGAAATATTGCACGATATTATTTATAATATGCAATATGGAGCGTCAGTTAAACAAACTGTAATCTTCTTCGTTTTTAAAATTACTCCGATAGAAGTCATTGTAATGATTATGTACTTTTTGTAGATATTTTTGTATTGATATTGATAATACCACATAATATTCTATAATAGATGTTTAATCATACAGTTACTACAACGTTAACTGCGTGATAATAAAATGTCATTTTTCTACCGATATTAATTGCAAACAAAATATAGTAATAATTACGCGTCGGAAAAATGTACTTTCTGAAACGTGAATACGATTTTGAAATATTAAAATACGAATATTAAAATTTGAACGAATAAATTCCCCAGTGAAATTTGGTTTCAGAATCTGTGCTCGAAATGTCAGGCTGTAGTTTTCGTTAAAAATAGTAGATTCATTTTTCATTCGTCGACTGGAAGATTACGTTTCGTTAAATTCAATTAAAGTATCGTACGATCTATGCTAAATTATGTAGAATAATTAATTTGGTACCGAGCTGTACTCATTACCAAAATCTACTATTATATTCTCATTGTATTCGACGCTACTGTTTTCACAAAACTAATGTAAGTTGTAGAATGTAAATGCTCCAGCTATCTGATAATTCAACAATGGATGAGATTAATATTGTTGTTAATGCGTTTGTGTTCCAATCTAATGGAGTAAAAATATCTTTCCACGAATCTTTTTTGCATTTAAAATAGAAAAATTGTACGATATTTTAAACTTTTGATTTACTTTACAGTCAAGACAAAATAAGTAATAATTTTATTAGACATTGTATCAAATCATAGTTATGTTTCGAATCAGTTAAGCTTCTTAAACATATATTCTTAAACATATATTCCATACAATAGCGTGTAAAAGTTTTACTTAACCAGATCAACTGCCAGATAACAAACCAATTTAGTTTTTATGAATGAATCTAAGATTCTCATTATTAGTTTCATCCTTTTTATTTCATCGTTATTTCTCAAGAATAACGTCTTGCTCTTTTGCTGTCTTAACAGCGCTCATTTCTCCAGAGATCAATCTTATGTTAGTAAGATCGAAGTCAGCGTTGTCTATTTATTGCAACACGCATAATTCGCGAACCAGAAATAGACATAACGTAACAAATATCACGAATACGCGAGATGCATATAAATAAAATAAATAAAAAACAAAAGAAAATAAATAGCAAAGAAAATAATAAAACTCGCAAAATATTCAAAGTAAACTGAGCGTTATGATATTTAGAAGGTAAAATTTTCTATTCACCTTTCGCTCACGTTCCTGTATTTATTTTTACAAAAATATTAATTCGCATGACCATACGAAGTCCAATAATTCAATTTCAAAAATTTCAATTCGTATTTATGTGTCCGTTCGAGGATTATAATTTCCAATAATTCGAGACGATCTCGTAAAAACGTATTTAGTTGTCGTTACAAATTCAGCAACGGATCTGATGCGAAACTTTTGCAGTATAACGCATTTGTACACGACGCTAGAAGTAGTACATGTGTCTCATAGCGTTAACTACATAGCCATTACTATTGTCACCACATGTACGACTTGCCTTTCTATAGCGATGGATATCGAAACAGTCGATTGTATTTAGCCGTGAACATCATCGATGAGCGATCTTGAAAACGATTTCTTTTTCTCCCTTCTCCTTAGATCATGAATGGGTAGCATGTTAAGTAACATTTTTACGTTACGTACGTCACATGGCGAAACCGTTGATCGTTTCAAGGTATAATTAATAAAGAATAATCTGCGTTTTACGCCGTACACATTGTCGTATGGAATACCATTACGGATATAAGAAAGTCGACGCGGTCGTTTTCATCTATTCAAGGCTGTGCGGGTTATTAAAAAATAAAAAAAATGTTCTATAATCGCAGACCGTGATCGGAAGAATTACCTGTGAAAACCAAGGTGATCCTTTTACTCGCTTGGCCGCTATGTTCTTTAACCTTTCCGTTTATGAAGTAGGAAATTACGGCTCAGCTGAAGAAACAGCTGTACGAACAAAAAATTCCTCCTAAATTACATTACAGTTTCGCTGTAATTATGGGATTGTTCGTACTTGATCGTTTTTATCGAAATCTGTCTTAATCCATTAAGGGTGGCCCAAAGTGACTGTTATTGAACAGGAAGATGGATATTACAAATCTACGAGATTGTTTCTTAAAAGATAATTTCCCTGTGTATATGGCAGAAAAACAGAATGTAATAAAAGATGTCTCACGAACATAATGTTTAAAAGACACATGTAGTTAAATTAAAGTGATATGTTAAGTATTTTTTTTTATTATGCATTTTTATTTGCCAAGAGTCAAGATTACTATAAAAGCGATTGGCGTGTGTTTTGTAACGTAACACCTACGATATTACTTTAACTTATGGCTACGATGAAATTTAAAAATTCTACTTTTTCGAAGTTTTGTGTAACCTGGTTGTTTGGAAGTTGATTTAATTGCAATTCTAACTTGTTAATTTCTTAAACAATGTTAGTTATCTCCCATGGAGACCACATTTCCAGAGAAATTTGACGTAATTTGGAAATTTCCTCATTTTTACGTTTTATTATAAATTAATAGAAGTCTCTAAAAGAAGTTTCAGCGAGAAAACTTCGCTGTAAATTCTACCTAATTACGTAACTTCCCTGATAATATAATAAAAACCTTTACAGGAAATTTCAGTGAAATTTCGCTGTCAAAAGCAACGTAGAACGTATTAACTACAGAAGCTGTCATTACGTTAATTTTTGTATTATTAACGTTTAACATCTGCGAATCCTTTCGTACTAGCCTCTTCATCGCGTATTAATTTCAGATCTTTGAAATTCTAAATTAAAAAAGTTTTTTCCATATTGAGAAGAATCACCACCTTTAACGTTAACTGTACGTTTCACGTTTCACGTGGTAATTTCTTACCAAGCGCACGTTTGCAATAAAAATCTTGTAACTTCTACGAACGACTTCGTACTGGTTTCAAATTATTATCTTATTTTTGATTATTATTTAATTATAATCTCCCGGTATAGTCATAATGGAATTGTAAAAATCCCCGTGGAACGCGTAACATATTCGTTAAATCTTTCCGTGCTAAATGTTCAAACATCTCCGTCAGTCACTGTACATATACACATTAGAATGTAACTTGGCAATTTAGCTTTAGACTAGCACCATCGTTGCTCCGATTTTATTCGTCGCATCGAAGATCCAGTAGTTGCAGACAATGTCTGCTCGATGATGAACGGTAGCTGGGATATCGGTCGACTCCCACGAGTCTCATCAGCGGACACCTTAAACTAGAGAGAACCACGAGAAAGTTCGTAATTTTCTTCGAGAACTCGGTGACGCGTCGTCGTCGTCGTCGGCGTTTTCGCGACGACCTCTTCGAAGTCGTAACTGGCTGTGCGATACGGTCGACGAGGTACGATCCGCGTCTATTAATTCGAAAGGTCGGCTTCATAATAATCGTGTCGCTTTGGGCCTAGAAACAAAAAGCGTCAGCATGATTTATTCCGGTCGATGAGCGAACTCGCTCGATGCGCCACGACTTTACCTTTATTCTCCATTCTATTTCTAATTTCATTTCGATTCAGGTTAGCGTCGCGCCTTTGTATCTCAATTTCGAGACAACTTGACAAGTTTCTACATTGTGCAGATTTAAACATTTCTTCCACTCGCATGTGTAGTACACGAATTCTAGCTGTTTCGGTGTTTCTTAACACTTTGACTGCCACGTTGGTCATATATGACCGGCTACGGTTTCTCCTGTGATGCCACGCTTGAACTTCTTACAGTTGTAAAAATTGAATGAAAATTGACAGAGCATTTTGAATATAACCGATAAATAGAAGATACTTTGAAATAAAAAGTACCCCATTGAACAATTAAACGTTTTTATTAGAGCACCAATAAAAAAAATGAGAACAAATCTTGCATCTAACGGTGCACTGTGTTTGCATTCATATCTTTGAGGGGTAATCTACGAATATTATTATAAACACACCTCAGAAAATAATCGTAAATGTTGCTTTATAATCATATAATTGAAGCTAGAAGTGTGAATATACCTTATTATTATATATAGAATAAGCAAATAATGTTTACTAATATCTTCTACACGTTTCAACAATATTTTTTGGACGTTTTGCTTACGACGAAATAACGAATGCGAATGGTTTGTTGAAATAAACGAAGGCTTGTTATGATATGTTGCTATCAACTGTTACCAAGGCGCCACGGTGGTCACCAGTGACCACCAATAAGATAAACGGTCCATTGAGGAAGAATGTTGTCTTATATCATCAATTTATTATTATTTTGCCATTATATGCTTTGAATAATAAAAATACTCCCGTGGCGTCCTGTGATTTCAGCGAAACATGTGATTTCAGCGTGGCATTCAAAGTGTTAATGGAATTGCATTTATTGAAACATATCGGAGAATAGAACAGTTCTGATAACTTGATATGGCAGTGATAATAAAACATGAAGATAGTGAAGGTGTTGCTTTTGATCATTGGTTTGCCATTAATTCGTATTAAGGACGGCACGTTAAACTCTCGAAACTCGAGTAAATGATAATTTGCGTAAATTACTTGCGAGAATGTTGTGGCGATACAAACTTGCTCTTGTTTGACTAATAACGATCGAACTGAGTTCGTATTTACACTTTGGACTTGTTTTAATTGGTATGACTTCATCAATCCATTGCAATCGTTTTTATTGGGAAAAAATAAAAATTTAGTTTCTTATAAAGCCGAGAACACAGCTATTGTTAGTATTGGATTACTTTTAATGTTAGTATTGGTGATTTTCATATTAACAAATAATTCGATTTTCTGAAAAAAAGCTTTTTAAGATTTTAGTTTCTCATAAACCTGAAAAGCGACTATTGTTAGTATTGGATTAATTTTAGTGTTAGTATCGATGACTTTGACCTCAAAGAATTTCGATTTTCTGCGAATACGTTTTTTTAAGATTTTAGTTTCTGACAAACTAGGCTGCTTAAAAAGGGGAAGGAAAAGTAAGCGTTTCAAGTTTCAGAGATTCGAGAGCTTACAAGATTTTGAATTCAAGTTTCGTGATTCTAATCAAGTGAAGACTTCCTATAGACAGCCCCATAAGTGTCAAACACTAAACTTTGCATCAGAGAGAAAATAGCATCTCTGATTTAAAATTATTTCCAAAATTTCTTCTGATTTATTAATGATAAGATCATATAATTATAATTATAAAATAAATTATAAAATAAATGTTAATTATAAGATAAGATTAGAAGATTAATCGATTGATTAATTATAAGATTTATAAGATCTTAAACGTACAATAGTCCGAATGCGTCGGAAAATTTTCTGCTTTTTGCGCTAATTTAGATTCATCAGAGAAATTGCATTCGTTGAAGAGTCTCTACATGGCTTTTAGTCGTAGAGAAAACTAAACTAGAGAATGTGCCACTCGTTTAAATGTGCAGGCACTGTAAGTACCAATCCTGCTTATCCTCAAATAGCTTGTATAAAAACAAAAAATACATTTTCTAGAGTTCAAGATGTTTATTTCTACTACATAAGTGTGTTTATAATATTTCGAGCAAAAATTGTTAGAAAATTGATGATATTTTGCGTGCATGCGCTTAACTCACAGTTTTACACAGAGGCGATTTTGGACATGATATCTCCTTTAAACACATACGTAATTATTTACAAATCGGAAATTGCTCTCAAATTCTATGCAACGGTGTTTCCATTGGCACATAGGACATTATATCATAAAAGAAACCAATATTTTTTAATCCTCGCGTCTACAGTGTTGTCTGTAAAAAATCTTTAACTCACGTTGAAGATAATATTCAGATACTTACTGTTAGTAGAAATCCACCGTACCGTCCATATAATTACGAACGAAGTGTATATGAGAGTATTTTTAAAACTGATTATCAACTTGTTCGCATAAATTGAATTTTACTGTACGTTACTAAACGTTTTAGCCTAATTCGATCCATACTGAGGCAACGATTACGTCACTACGGCGATTGGGACGGTGTCAGCGGCAGATGGCAAACTCGTAATTAAATGTCCACCTGAAGTGTACCCCGTCGCCAAGCGGTCGATCGATTCCCATGTTGCATGCGTCTCCACGACTATGTGTACACGAGGTGCATCCAAACCACATGCGATTATGCACGTGCAACGCGCGTGTTGCGTGCTACGTGCGTAGTTCCGGTTTCGCGTTGTTTTTGCTTTCCACTTTTCCTTTTAATTAATTCTGATTAATCAAAATATTTCTGTAATTAGTCACACGATGTACGTTGTTAAACCATATCTTTCTTAAGCCAAAGATGGAAATTATTTGGCGCCCGTTTGTTCGATGCGCGAGTTAGAGGAGGAATAATTTCGTTATGGATGCTTAACTTTATGTGAAATTAATGTTATCTTCTCTCCGATGTTCGAAAGAACGAAATGCTGAATTCCTTCATGAAAAAAATTCTGTATGCGAAAAATATCTATTCGAATGTTAAATCTTCGATGTTTAATGGCATTAGAAAAATCGCGAGTAGAAGTCGATGATGAAATTCTATAAATTAATAGTTGTTTCTTTGATGAATCCAGGTTCCATCGTATAACAATTTGGGTAAAGTAATAAATGGATTGGAATGTTTTTTCTTTTTAAATAGTATTCACACGTATATTCGCTTTTTTTTCTTTTCAAGGTACTTAATGGTATAGACCTATTTAACTTATTAACAAATACGATTAAATGCTAATATATGCACGTTTTATGTTATTTTTATTAGTTACTTGAAACACTGTTCTTGTCAGCCAAATATGGGTAGATTTTAAAAGGGAAGAGAGTGAAGCGTGAAAACGTTTATTTTAATTATACATGCGTAATTATGAAGAGGATGAGGGTTTTGAAAATCTGCCTTTGTGTTGTAAAATGTTCGAACTATTATTCTTGGTTAAACACGTGCTGTTTTAACTCTACAAAATGTTTGTTACGTTTCGGTATTTACGCATTTCAATGAATTCTACGCGCAAGATCTGGAAGGAGTTATACATATTATATATTTAGAAATTTTAAGATAATACGTACATGTGATTTATAAATAATAGGAAAAATTGATACAATACAATTAGAACATATAGACATATAATTAGTACATTACATATAGTATGAATTATATATGATACATAATATTATTAAATAATATAAAATATTATGAAAAAATTACAGTTTAATAAAAAGTATCAGTTATGCTAATTATATACTGTGTCAAATTTGTCTTCTAATATGCGTCGTTACTATAATGGTTAATAATTTTAATTATTTCCTACTTAATTTTACAAGGGTGCTTGACGTGTATGTTAACCGTTGAATGTAATTCACGTTTCGCGAAAGTCGCGCTGCAACCTTTTTTGGTACAAGGTTCTCCAGACTGCAGGTCAAGTAAAATAATTCAAAGTTGTATGTCGCCGTGTAGACTGTGTCGTTGTGAATAAAGGCGTACTGGTAGCATATTTAAGCCGAAGGAATACGATGTTTAAATTGAAAGCTGCGCCTAGAAAATTGCGAGATAACAGTGGAAACCGTCTTTTGACAAATTTTTATTAACATCGTTATACTTTTCCAGACTTGATTTATTCATAACTGGAGGGTCGCTGACTCGAGCGAAAGAAAAATAGGTACACTTGTGTTTAAGTAAAGAGGAACGCTAAATACTGGAATTTCAAACGACGGCGAGAATACTCTTCCACTTTATTTTTTCAACATTAAGAAAACCATGAGATATAAGTTCGTTTCTCGTAAAAGTAGTCAAATTAAAAATCGATTAGATGCAAATTTTTAATGCTAATGTTATCCCATTGATGAAGCTGCATAAATTTTGTAATACGAATTGAAAGAGTATGCTATGAGGCTTACAGAAATACTTGGAAAAATGCTGTTGACAGTTTGTTTAGCAGCTAGTCCTAGCGTATTAATTGTTAAAATTCAGCGCGTATTCCACAACTTATGGTTACTATGCGATCATATATCTACTACGCTAAACCCGACAATACATTTCTTTGCTATTAAATACTACTACTAGTAACTGCTTTACTTACTACTAAGAATCGTAGCATACTTGTCTGTGTATGTTGAGCATTCATTATGCTTAATGGATCAATGACACGAACGAGATTAACCTGCATTGCTTGTTTTAGAAAGATAATGAGATCAAAGGAGAAAGGAAATTTCCCTGATGTGGATGACGTTGCATCCTCGTGGATTGATGCATTTCGCTTTTCGCAACCTGCACTATTCTTGCCACATACGTATACATATATAATCTAATAATAAAACTATACTGTGTCTGACTGTAAACCACACAGACTTTTCCATGATACTATTATTAAATTTAATAGCAAATGAGTCAACCAGTATGAAGTTCGCTATAAAATCGACTAAAAGTAATTTGATGAACGACGAAGAGCTTGAAAGTTTCTTATGTTTCTTCGTAGCAAATACAGTAAGTTTCGCAATTACTTTACTTTATAATAATTTGTATACATCTCTATATACTGTTAAAGTAATAATATAACCTTTTATTAAATACAAAATTTATATATAACAGAATAAACATTTTATATGTGACAGAATAATTTGAAGTATTAACGCACACCGCTCTATTCTCTTATACATCTCAAACAGGAATGAATTTGTTTTATTGTACATTCATTCATTCGACACATACGTGATACGCTTGTCCCATGGCGTTTTTCATTTGTCTTCTTCTTTTTCATTCCTCGCTCGTACAATGCAGATATGCACATATTTATTTTATAACATATACATACATCATAAATATACAGCGTCAATAAATTATACCCAAAGTGAAGGATGCAGTTTATTGAAATAAAACTTGGTTTTTGTGTAAGGTACAGTAACCAGGCATGCGAACAACTCTGAAATTTTAGGATAGTAATCTTCTTCCAGAAAGTATTAAATTTTAAGCCGTTAATAGACCGCAGCTGTAACGAATTGCCACGTTTAAGCTAATATGCTCTTCACGATTTTATCATTAAAAGAGGATTCGAAGCATCGAGTCAGTAGAATGTCAGTTTATATCTTAAAACAAGTATAAAATACGGTAAAAAGTTTCAAGCTTTCACCGAAGCGTTAGTCAAGCGAATGTTAGTTGGATGTTACTTTCTTTTGCACTTGTAAATATCGCTGAGCATCAACGCCGAGCGTTGTAAAAGCATCGATCACGGAGGAAGTAAATAGAATTCGGTGAACGCGAAACGATTCCAGGTGGATGTGTTTAATAAGAGCGTGTACAGTAATAAGAGCCATTTGGAGCGGATGAAATGTCGTGGAATTGATATTCTAGCGTATCGATATCGCATTAGCGGCATCTAAACGAAAGAAGATATCTTCTCTATAGCGCTCGTGTTATTAAATTAAAGATTTATAATTGAAGATTGCGATCTTTTACGCATTTGTAGAGAATTTCTGATAGAAATCGCAATAATTATGTACATTTTTTAGATATTTTTGTATTAATATTAATGATACCACATAATACTGTAATGCACGTTTGATTGTATAATTACTGCAATATTAACTGCATAAAGTAATAATAAAATACTATAAACAACAATGATAATAAAAAACTATTTTTATACCGATATCAATCGTAAATAAAATATAATAATAGTTAGACGTAGGAAAATGTACTTCCTGAAACGGAGGTATAATTTTTATCGAGTATTAAAGTTTGAACGAAAAAGTTTCTTAACGAAATTGTTTCAGAATCGACACTAAAAATATCAGCAACAATTTCATGAAAAATAGCGAGATTCATTTTTCATTCATTAAGCGGGAGATTACGTTTTGTTAAATATGCCAAATTACACGAAACAACTAATTTGATACAGAACCGTATTCATTACCAAAATCAATTATTACATTCTCATCGTATTCTACGCTATTGTTTTAAAGTGCAAAAACTTCTAAGATGCGCATTATTATGTGTAATTTGTTCGTGTGTGCTTTATTTGGAAAAAGTGTCACAAAAGAGCTGCTGAAGATATTATGTAAATCAGCATCTGTAGGAAATATTACGTAAGTATTAGGACGGTACGCTGCTTTGTGGAAATTTAAGGCTGGTCATTTTTCATTGGAAAGAAGCCGAGAGAAAAAGCCGGGAAACGCCATCGAACGTAATGTTTGTAAAAATATTACCAGAAATAATGACGGACAAAGTGTGTCACACGGTTCGAGTGAGAAAAGCAAGGAAGATGAACGAATAAATTCCGCATGAGTTAAACGATATGCAAAAGCTTGGACGAATAGATAAAGCTATCAAAATGATAAAGAAATGAACAGCAACATATAGATTTTTAAATCTTGTGGCAACGAGCTGATCATATGCATAATCGAAAATATCAACAAAGGAGAGTATAATACGAATAATAGAGAAGAAGCTTACGATGACTCTATTTTGATGGCGATTCGCGGGATTTCTTTAGTTCTATTTCTCACAATTTCAGGTTACTCGAAGCCGAAAGGAGGAAACAGCTAAAGGAAGGTGAAAATGTAAACAAGTGAAACGAAATGAAGATATAAACAACTAAATGGAACGAATGCAGAATTAATAGAAAAGCAGAAGTAGAAAATGGAAGTGAATCCTGCTGCACTACAACGCAATAGCATGTGTGTTGAAAATGACTGTACAAAAAGTCGAAGCATTATAACGTGAAACCTTGCAACATCGTTCCTATTCTTGCGATCTTGTACTCACAAGTTTTTGTATTTTTTTCAGATACGCGAGCAATTTTTCAATGGATACATCGTCTGGAAATAAAATGAAAAGTAATTGCGAAAGGAGCGTTAGAGAAGTCGTTAAATCCTGGAATTGTTAAAATCTCGTCTGTATCGAAGGCGACTTTATCCCTTCATCTTAACGTAGCCCGATAAGTTACTGACTTGATATGATAAAAATTATAATAGCAATAATAGCCAATGATGTGTTGCAACTTCGTCATGTTTGACGTGCCAATTTACCGCGTGTACACGCTCGTGGTAAATTGTTTCGCCAGTAAAAAGAGCGACGATGTACATAATTGCACGCGAAGCACGTATGATTTTTCACGATCGTGCACCGTACAACGAACAGTGACGTGACAATGAGCGTGACGTGCATTGCTGATCTTTATTAAAAAAGCTAATCCCGTAATGCAAGTCGTTGGCCTGTATCGCGTAATTAAGAAACACGCGTGTTGAAATCGGAGGATTTGCAAGTGGGTAAGCTTAAGAACGGTAGAGGCAATTCCTTTCTATAGAAAGAGGCAACATTTCTTTTCGCTCAATTTATTGCACAACATACATATATTGATATATGTGATAATTTATTAACGCAATTATTGACTGTGAATTTTGATACTTTTTATTACAACAGGTTTTTCACATTCTATACATTATACGTTATAAACTATTAGAGAATGTCTTAATAAATGCAGGAGGTAATTTAGATTTTCATTAACTGTACCTTACACAATATGTAGCTGATAGAAGTATTTGAATACTTATAGAAATCTTTAAAAATTATATTTAAAAAATTGTATGAATATATTCTGTGCATTTCACAACATCTTGCAATTTCATTAGCAGCGAAATGGATTCTAGCCACTATCGTCATTATATTAATACGGTTTGAAGCAATTTCTGGGAATATGTATACACAGAAGATATTTATTGCAAGTATACGTATATATAGCAGAGACTATAAGATTACTTAACCGTCATTTTCGCAAGATGATGTGTCCCTCGGCTGTCAAATTGACACAGTGGTAACGCATCGATGAAACGAAAAGACAAGTAATTCATTTTTCTCTTTGTCGTTCACACGCATTCGCACTAATCCTAACGTTCCTTCACAGCTGTCATATTTCAAAGGCAAAATGCTTTACATCGTTTCATAAATGACAATGAACAAAAGAATCTTTTACTGAAAAAGTATATGAAATTGATACGAGGGACTAAACGCGAGGGTTAAACATCAGTGAATTATCCATTGTATTAACAAGCCTTAATATTCAGTGGGACCATTTTAACACTTATTGTATACATATCTATTAGGTTGTCCGAAAAGTTTCTTTCGTTTTATGAGGAAATAATAGACGCGCAACGTTATTTGTTTTATATTATTTCGTCGAATTACGTACGATCCATCTTGTTCTGTTGAGACAAACAACGCGATATTTCACAGACTTGATTTCACGTTTGTATGAAGGTGCATTGTTGTAAAAAACACGTTTGCGAAAGAAAGATATTTTTCGGACAATCTAATAAATCGATTTCAAATTTTGCAAATTACGCTATTTTATTTAATACGTGCAATGCATACACGCATAAAAGTTTTCAGACTACCAATAAGTGTTCAAATATGCTCGCGAGCCACTGTCTTACATCGAAGATAATATCGATGAATCGTCAGTTTCTCATGGAGATTACAATATTCTAAGTAACGTATGTCCGTCTAATTCAATTTTACGATGCACTGCTGGAAATTTATAGGTTGTAAAAGGAATGAGGAATAAGTTTTAGTAACGCAGAGATTGCATGTTTCAACGTTCAGCGGGGTAGAGTAACATGGTTATACGAGACTGTTCTTAATTGCGAAACGTGTAAATCTGTAGTTCTGAAGTATGTGTTTGTTGGTTTCTGATCGACGTATGGAAACGGTTAACCCGGTTACCATGCACACTGATCTGCAGACGAATTAAATCTGTATACTTCGAATCCGTGTGAGTGCGACAAATGATTTCAAAATATTCGAAAGATCGCTTTATTATGTTGTGCAGAGAGGAGGTAGTCTTTGCGTAGAAGAGAGTTCACTTCGTGTAAAATTCGATGAATGAAAAAAATCTCTTCTAGGTGTTGCAACATCGTGTTAGACGGTCCTTCTGTGGAAAGTCGACATCACACAGCCAGACTTCTCTCTCTCTCTTTCTCTCTTTCTGCCCGGAAGCATTGTTTGTGTAAGTAATATCTGTTTGCCAATTCTAACAATAAATCAGAAATTTACGAATACGTTTTACTTTCTCCAGCTGGGATGTTCTCCCATTGGCGGTCAAAAATCAAGGGAGAAAGTATGCCATAATTGGCCACAAATACATACCTATGATTCAATACGGCAATTGGCATACGATTTCCTATCTGCGTGGATCTCGTGTTTTGACATTGATGACTGGAATTCCATAGCGTACGTATATATACAGAATTCTATGATACATATCACAGAATTATAATAATTTGCATATGTTGTACATATTTATTTGCTTGTATTTTCATATTACATTATTTGTATTATTACATTATATTACATGTATATACAGGGTGGTTGGTAACTGGTGGTACAAGCGGAAAGGAATAAACATTTTTTTTTAATTTTTCCATCGAGACAACGATCTACAGTGAGATCCGTTATAACGAGACATGATAAAGTGCACGCGACCGAGCGAAAATTCAAAGTCGATTTTCTCGAAAACAAAGCCTCAAACGAAAAATTTTTATTCTATATTTTCGACTTCTTTTTTCGCGTAGAATCACCCCCTTTCCGCTTGTACCACCAGTTACCAACCACCCTATATATAAACAAAACTGAATATTATATAGGATCGACGTTCGTTTTAACGCATACAGGACGAGTGTACTACAATTGAACAGGGACTTCTTCCTACGTAAAAAAATAAGTGGAAAATATGCAATAAAATTTTGCCATATTACGTTTGGTTTCTGAAAAAATCGAGTTTGAATATTATATAATTTTTTATTAATTACTACTTGGTTAAGTATCGATTAGGTATGAATAAACAGTCAACAGGAGGTTATTATATTTTTATATATTGTATTATTTTATATATTATTATATTTTATTGTATTATGTGAAAATAAGCCAAAAATGTAAACTAGAATTTCTCCGTTTATGGCCTCAGTTTGAAGAAAATAAAGTTTAAACATGTATAATTACTGATTTGATATATACACACGCATTTTCAAGATTGTTTGGCTCAAAAATAGAGCATAATGTGAAAAAATTTATTCTACCTTTTCGACTTATTTTCATATGTTTAAACATGTTTTATACACCTGTGAATTATTTAGTCTTATTGAGACTGGTATTAAGCAAATTTCAAACGTTTAAGTAAATTTTATCAAATCTTTAAAGTCGATTTTCTCGAAAACGAAGTCTCAGGTGAAAAAATGTTACACCAAAATTTTTTTTTTGGTACAGCAAATATCAGTAAGTACGAAATGTTTTAAGCCATTAAATGATTTAATCGACCTTTACAGGTAGATACGAATTACAGATAAAAATACATACTATAATATCAGTCTCACTCCTTATTTATTACATCCACGAAATCCGAAAGCTCGGAGTGTTACATTTTTACGTAACTCAAGTATAGCGTATCGGTTACTGTGACTTTTATTCGTTTGTTTCAATATTTGGCGAAAACGAATAAATTTACAAAGGCTTGCCGTTACACAGTTTTCCCATCGTTCTCGCTTTAAAGAATCCATTGCAAATAACATCCACTCTAAGAAAAGCACACCTCGTACAGACGTCCCATCGACCGACCCAGATATCGACAAACTTTGATTTATTTCCGATTTTCATGTTGAATGCAAACACCGTCAGATATCCAAAGCTGTGGATAGAGGTATCTCTGACAAACACTCCAATTATAAGTCTCGATTCCCTAGTGTCTTTCACAGAACTTGTGCTAATAATCTGTGAAAGTTTCAGATATATTTGAAACTTTGCTACAAATGAAACTCCAGATAAGAAAATTTAGTTTCTCGAATTTGAGAGTAATAATCGCAAGTGTTTTTTATTTATTAGACGAACGAAGCACGTGTGTTTTAATCTACTAGTTAAAAATTTATCAAAAAAGAATCAATCTTAGTTAAGTCGATTTTAATTTTGGCAAATGCAAATATAACATAACGCGTTTCAATTGAAATCTTCGAGTTATGGAGCTTTCGACTTGTTGAAATTAAATTCCCGAATAAAGGAGGCTTTTCAATCGAAGATTCGACGTACAGAAGCTTTGTACGAAGGTAGAATTACGTTTACACCTTTTTAAAAATTATTATTTTAAGCTTCCTCTTGGAACTCATTTTATTCAACGTACACAAATGCGGAAGCTACAAACGTGGAAGATAATGGCATTTACGTGTTCGACTGATGAAGAACGATTAGCTTGTGTTGATATGCACGTGATCGAAGGGCGAAGAAGTATCAGGTTGTCCGAAAAGTGTCTTTCTTTTACAGACACGTCTTTTACAACGATGCATCTTCATACAAACATGAAACCTAATCTGTCGAATGTTGTGACCTTTATTTCGATAGCACAAAATGGATCATACGTAATTCGATAAAATAATATAAAACGGAAAATGTTGTGCATCCATTATTTCCTTATAAAACGCAAGAAACTTTTCGGACGACACGGCTTGCGTCGTCTTGCGTTATTAGAGAAAATACTAACTGTTAGTTAAGTTAAAAGACAAGAGACGATATCGAACAATTAGTTTCTCACATTTTGTGGCACGTGGCATAGCTATAGGCATATTTCGACTTGAAGATGTCTGGCTATTCCAAATTCCAGATACAGGGGTAAAATAACACATCTGGACGCATGGAAAATAATTCGAGTTAAAGCGAGTTTTATTTTGACTTTTAGAGGTGTTCGCAGGGAAGCTGAAGGGACCAAACAAAATTGTAATCTTGTAAAGTTATAGAGTTTTCGAGTTACAGAGATTCGACTGTACGATAGTAAAAGAGGTACTTTATTGTATTTAAGAAATATTCACCTATCGTACGGCACAGCCTATGACGATTAACGTTCAACAAATATAGACTATAGTTTCGTACGATCCTTGTTCGAGACTATTAATAATTACACAGAAGTTTCTATTTCTTAACGAGTCGAATAAATGTATGACCCAATTACTTCGTGGAATCGGTTTAACCTTTCATTCAATTTTAATGACGTTCCATTCGTTATTATCAAAGTTTATTGCACCGCTGATTCAGCCCAGTTTGGTAATGATGGAGATGGATTTGAGATACATAGGTATGTATGTGTGTATGTGTGTATGTATGTAAGTCCGATAACTGGAGCAGCAAAATAATCCGAAAACTGTAGCAAAACGTATTTTCCTAGTCGTCTGGAAATTTAAGGCTTGTAGTTGCGAAACAAGATAATAAATCTTAAACTTGGGATATTTAGATAAGATTGTTGTATTATGCTAAAGGTCAAAGGATAAATTAAGCCGTTCAAACAGTAACTCCCCTCCTGGATGATATTCAAACACTTGTATAAGTCTTTTAGGTACGAATATGTTACGTGTATTACACGAGACATTTGGAAATTTCTTAAGACAGTGTAACGAGACTCGATTATCACGATTATATTGATAAAATTTGGAATGAAAAAATGAAGATATACATACAAGGTACAGGATATTTAATGTAAGCACACATGTTACAGAGATCATGAATGATATTTAAATAGTAAATTACCCATCATATTAATAAGCCTGACGAAAGTATTCAAACACTTGTAGAAGTATTTAGGTTCGAATATGTTACGTGTATTACACGAGACATTTGGAAATTTCTTAAGACAGTGTAACGAGACTCGATTATCACGATTATATTGATAAAATTTGGAATGAAAAAATGAAAATATACATACAAGATACAGGATATTTAATGTAAGCACACATGTTACAGACATCATGAATGATATTTAAATAGTAAATTACCCATCATATTAATAAGCCTGACGAAAGTATTCAAACACTTGCAGAAGTATTTAGGTTCGAATATGTTACGTGTATTACACGAGACATTTGGAAATTTCTTAAGACAGTGTAACGAGACTCGATTATCACGATTATATTGATAAAATTTGGAATGAAAAAATGAAAATATACATACAAGATACAGGATATTTAATGTAAGCACACATGTTACAGACATCATGAATGATATTTAAATAGTAAATTACCCATCATATTAATAAGCCTGATGAAAGTATTCAAACACTTGTATTTGAATTTGTATTTAGGTTCGAATATGTTACGTGTATTACACGAGACGTTTTGAAGTTTCTTTAGCAATATAATGAGAACGAAATCGACTATCATGATTATGTTGATAAAACTCGAAATCAGTGTGAAAATATACATAGAGGCTGCAAGATATTTAATATAAGTGCACATGTTGTACAGATCACAATTGCATTTAAATAGTCATTTAGCCATCATATTAATAAACCTGATTATTCAGTGGAGCAATTACGCTATATATTAATTTTTTAATAAATATGTGTCTGCAGTAAATATCTTGTAACTTCTATATGCATCATCTAATTTGTTTCAGATTTTGCCAGTATAACATTGATAGTTCCATTACAGTGACGATGATGTTTCGAAATATTTTATGTAACGCACACGATACATGTATAACTAAATATTTTCTATTGTAAGAACTAAAATATTTCTGCGGGCCATTTGGTTCGTTTCGAACAAATGCGGAGCTCCTATCGGAAATAAACTACTTATTATCTAATTTACAAATAATTTTCTATTCCATCCCATTTAATATTTATCTTCGCAGAAACACTTTGCGCAATAACTCGATGCCGTCTTCCGTTTTGAATATTTCACGAAATTTTTTATTACGGATTCTGCATTAACGAAGATCCGTGTAATAGTTGGTGATGACGCGAGACTTTGGCTCTTCTTCTTTTAGATAAGTAATGACAGTTGATCTATAATCTGACGTTCTATTGCTGTGTTAGCGGAACATCGCCATAATCCTCGGACGTATAAATGTTATTTCGGCAACGTGCTCGCTAACGATGTCGACGTTGGTGAATATCTGCCACTTCGGGGGGACGCGTTACCTTCACCTTCGGGTTATTTTTACGCACACAGAAGGAAACGTATTGCACGATCTCGTTATTAAGATAAAAATCATCACGAATGTTTCGTGAGAAAAACGTCGGGTATCTCGTTCTATACACGAGAAATGGTTGTGTAAAGTGGAACGGTACAGTGGTATTTGGAAAGACAATTATGGAATTTTTTAAAGATATTTATCTATTAACCTATGCTTTTTATATTTATATTATACTTGTTATTTTTATGTTATACGGTATTCCGTATTCTACTTTTACAATTTGTGAAATTGTCACGAAGTACTCGACAATGGTGTCAGTGAAGTAGGATGAGAAAGTACTGAAAAATTATGTTTCTTTTAAACATGTAACATCAATTTCGTAGCTTCGTACTTTCAAATATCTCTCGTTATTCTGAAAATACTCGCGAATTGAAATACTTGTTTTATCTCTGATGTTTAATCGGGCGCAATCTGCTTCTATGTTACCTCGTGTATTGATTTGTTCCGTCACTGAAACAGCATTCTCAATAACCTTATTTCTGTTGTTCGAGAAATATCTCGTAGTTTATAAATACATCGATCGTTGACCAAGCGCTCGTAGGTAAAACACGCAGGATTGGTAAGCTGGATATTTTTCAAGCGAAATTGGCTACCGCCAAATTTCAGAATATCGGTAGGAAAATAACGATGTTAGTATCGAGACATCGACTTTTCGCATCGATCATACTCTGTTTTACATGCTGTTAATCATTCCACTCGACACAGTATATTCCCAATCGAATGCATTGCCAGGCAGGTAGCAGATATCCTGCAAGTAATGTGGTTTTTTCGAGAGCTGTACAACAGTGCAAATGATTAATATCGGAGATTTGATCTAAAAAACTTAATGTAGAAAAGTAATAAAAAAAACTATAAAAAAATTGGAGAGACTGTGTCATTGACCAATCGCCAACAGAAAATTTTTTATTTTTACGCAATGTACGAAAAACGATCGCATTGCATATTTATAGGATGACATAATACTCGGGACGTTCGAAATCTCGACGTGTGATCTTAATTATTGTTATTACTATTCCTCGACATATCGATGTTTCCGTAAATTTCCAATCGATGCAATCCTGCACCTGCAATTTGCGACCTCGAATCGTGCATCACATTTGCAATATCGCTTTAGCTTGTATTAATTAAAACCGGTCTCAAACGATATATAATAACTATAAAAACTATTTATCGTAGATATCATATACATAATTAATTATGATTCAATTATATCAACTTTCGAATAATTTTAACAATATATAGTTTCATGTGACTACAAAAATTTGATACTATGAGAATGAAACTAGGATTTGTTAAAAAAAACCCTGCGTGAGATAGAAGTTTTATCCAATTTCTATCAGTTCGTGTAGTTGTACTAAAAAAAAATCAACTACACTCAGTGAAAAGTGAACTGTACTTAAGTGCATGTAGCTACTCGAAAACATCATCGAATTTTTGCAATCTATTCACTGCGAAACCTAGACGTACGTATCTTCGTCTACAAAATTTACACAAAACAATTGTTTAATACGCAAGACAATTCATTTCGAATATCACCTGCTACGAAAGAGGCGTTAAAGAGATCGTTGAATATCTTAAGACAAACGAAGGTTACTGAATTCCACGTGGACATTGCACTAAAAAAATAATGCTCGTTCGGAAGCTAACTTTATTCTTATCCTCTTTCGCTTTCGTTCGTTTCGAAAAGTTGCGGGAAAAGGAAAATCGCGCAATAGAAAAGAAGGAAAATTACGATTTCCTCGGAGCCGGAGTTCGCTGTTTCTAAACACTGTGCGGGAGATGGTGTGTGTGTGGAGAGCAGGCGCTTCTGCCGGAGCATGGGATTCGATCAGTTACCGGCGCAGGTCGTACAAATTGCTGGCGGCTGAATTTCATAATCGTGGAGGTCGATGCAGGGGAAGTGGTGGATGCCGTGCACCCGGCTGCACCAGCGTGTTCGCGTTTCCGATGAAAGGAGAGACGCGTAGGCGTGGTGTAAAGGGGTGGAAGGCGTGGCCAACGGCGATCAATAAACCACCCCCGCTGGCGGTAGAGTTCGGAGGCGCGGAGGTGAGTCGTTTGGGGGTTGCAACGCGAACGGAGCACCTCCAAAAAGCGGTTTCGGTATCGTGGCGGCGGCGTGGAGGTGGCGATGGTAGTGGCAGTGGTAGTGGCGATATAGGGGTAGAAAGTACGTGGGGGTGGATGGACTCTGCCAAAGCATATCGATCCCTCCGCTGTTCCCTCTTCGCTCTGCGATCCTCTCTTCTCCGCGAGCTCTCGTCGAAAGTACCATGGCCTCTGGAATTACGCAGGAGACTTCATTCGTAACACGCAGTCACGTAACCGTCTGCACACGCAGTCGCTCGAGCCAGCCGACTCGTGAAAACTCTCCCCGTGCCCGTTATTATCCTGTTTCCGTGTCCTCTATATGTATACGTTTCCGTTGAAATCGTTGCGCCTTATTTTGTTTCTCTCGCAGCATTAATTATTTGTTATCGTTCGTTCGATTGCATAACATCTGATTGATATTTCAATGGAAGAGTACGCAGGAAGATTATCATCCGCTTTTACCTATTTCCCGGCTTTTATGTCGCTTGCTGGCTAAGTAAAGGTACTTTGATGTAAAATAGATAGTAAAGAAATAGAAATGGGAATAATCCGATGGTTTCGAAGATATAAATCTTTTGAAAATACGTAGGTAAGTAATAAACGACGTTTCATTCGGAGAGACGAATAATGTTAACGTAGCTGTTATGTCAGTTTGATTTAAGCGACATTAATCTGTGTAACTAAGATTATTAGTACTTTTATAACGTGTTCAAAAGACGAAGAAGGATCAGGTGTCCTGACGCGGCAGCGTATTCCGAATTACGCGTGTGACATATTATAATTCAGTAATACTTAAAAAATCATGTTTTATTGCATTTATTTATTTATCCACGTAAGCGTCCTACTTTTAGATCTTCTTTCGATCTTTCTTGATCTTCGATTATTTTGTCGAGAGAAATTCTGCAAATCACGACGTCCGTTCCGAGCTAACAGTTTATTCAGAGTTCGTGAACGCTTCTCGTTCTCTGTGCTTCTACGCAAGAGATTTCACACGGATCGCGTTTAGTCATGCAATTTTCTTACTCTGCAATAAAATACGAAGCGAAGTCTAGTTGGATGAAGTCACACGCGTCATCGAAGAAGTCGTGCGACAGAATTGCATCGTTATTTTGACCTTGTGCGATTTCAATATTTCTCGTATCCTTGATCTTCGTTCGTCCTGTGCTACGTTCTCGTCGAATAAAAAATTACGTGACTTCGCTGGTACTTCCAGCACGAAATCGCGAGGGAAACTATATTTAGCGATGTATACCGGGAGAAACTTTTATTTCCTTAAATTTTATGTCAACGAAGAACACGTTATTTGCTTCTCATTAGTGTAAAAATAGAGCTGCTGTTTGGTATAGCGATGGCAAGTGAAACGGTATTTTCAAAGCTGACTGTACTATAGATAGGATGTTCGCTATATATGATTATGTATATGCTATTACGATATGGGATTACTGTAGCATACTATCTTGTAATCTACAATTTTATTAGCTCGATGTACCTCTGTTTATTCCACGTAATTCCCAGATCTTGACCTTGCTAAAATAAATTTTAATCTGGAATAAAGTTAGACAATCAAACACTGTAATTAGAAAGCAGAAACTATTTTTTAATTTGTGTTAACGTATTCTTTGAAAAATAGAGCAGGTGAGCCTGATTGCGTGAACGACGTACACGTGAATGCGCATCATCATTCAGAATAAAATACAAGCATAAATAATCATGTCGTATACTGCATTTCATTAATTGCTGTTACGTACTGTTACTTCGAAAATAATTACTGATTTCTTTCATTGATGAGATTCGATCAAATGAAATTTAATAAAATTCAATTGGACTTAACAAAATATATTTTTTCCTTCTTCAGTTTAATGGAAATCTTTAATTAATATATCATCCCATACGATATTTCTTTGCTACTTAATTTGTTTTCCTAATATGTTTAGATATATCATCTCTTAATTGCTTTCGTAGTATATGATTATTAAGTCCTAGTGACAGTGTACAATTATATTATCATTAATGTGACGAAATAGATATCCCGAGGTTGAATCATATACAACACCAGTGCCTCTCACATTAGATGCCTACGCTTTTTTAGATTATCTTGTTACGGTTAGATAATGGTTGTTACCTATAAATAGCCGATACTCTTCGTGATTCATGTGCGCTGTTCAGAGAAAATATTTTAGAAAGCTACAAACATTAAACACTACTATAAAGCTGTATATTATCCTTTCGGAACACTATACGTTATTCACCTTGTTAGATCTCATCACTTAAATTTAAATACTATTAGGTCGTCCAAAAAATTTCTTTCGTTTTATAAGGAAAAAATGGAAACAACATTTTCCGTTTTATATTGTTTTATCGAATTACGTATGATCCATTTTGTTCTATCGAAATAAAGATCACGACGTTCGACAGACTAGGTTTCATGTTTGTATAAAAATGCGTCGTTGTAAAAGATGTGTCTGTAAAAGAAAAACACTTTTCGGATAACCTAATACAATGATATTAAAATACTACAGTCTTTAACTAACCGAGGTCTTTAGTAATAATAATAATAATAATAATAATAATAATAATAATAATAATAGTAGTAGTATTTTATTATATTTTATTACACGTATTACATTGTACGTATAATAGAACTACAACATCGTTTGATAATATGAAATACAAATACGTAAAATAGAGATATGATGTACATCGTTATATATGATTGCGAAATTTGTGTAATTTCTGGAAATTCGAAATAACGAAAATATCGTTTATTATATTTTGACTAAGTTCCATGCGAGAAGAGAAATTTTCACCAGTCATTATTTATTTGAGAAAAATGAAAGTTCATATAAGATTTTACGTGCCTGCGTAAAGATATCGAATAAAAGCTTTTTCAAGTCTGCCTCTTCTTGGAGTCTTAATTACCGGCAGTCTTGAAACTTAACGAGCAATCGAACATTAACCAACAAGGCCGTCTTTTCCATTACATTCTGCCTTAACCCGAATCTCCAAATTATAGTATTTCTTTTTCCATTTTCGTGTAATGGCCGATCAGGAGAGAGAGATTCGCTTTACGAATCGTTTAATACTCTTTTACGTTATATTTTATTGCATCGCGAAAATATTGCACACGAAATGGAGATGCGCTCGAGTTCACCGCATTCTGCTGTAACTGCGCTCATCGTACAAACCTCGAGTAACTTATTTCACAATTTGCTTAAGAAAAATCGCGATGCAAATTTCAATCTGTCTTTAAACTATGGAAATTTATAAAATAACCTGTATGAGAACATAAATTAATAAATCTCGGTATATTTGGACAAGAGAATGAAAGGATACAAGCTACAAGAAATTTAAAAGAGAGTTTTATACTGATCGTACAGTTTCATATTTCCTCAGATATATGTATATACATACGTGATATGGATTTAGATGACCATGACTCATTTCGAATCGATTTGCTCTGCCCTGAAAGCGGCACGTTTTATTTAAGAGTACGCCGTTCTTTCTTATTCGTTCATCGATCTCCCTTCATCCGATGCCCGTGATTCGAGTTATTGGCGTTTTCTTAAGACTAACGGACAGCTGAACAGAGACAGGAATTGTCGAATCCTGTCACGCAGACGTTTTGATACCATCACGGAATGACTCAACTCGTGGCAAGGAAGAATCAGACAGAAAGAGAAAGGTGGAGGGTAGGGCGTAGAATTTTTATTTCTACGCTCACAATAGAAACGTATCGCGGCATATATTATTCTGTGAATTAATAAAATGTATAACTTTTAAATTCTGTAACATATCAAGTGATAATATAATTTATAATTATATTTATTAATTATATTTTAATTATCATATTATAATTATAATTTATAATTAATTATCACTTGCGATTATTTGTTACTCGCTTTGTTTTTATGATAATTAATGTATGTAATTTTAACGAAACCATTCAACGATAAGATACATGAAATATTAACGTTATAAATTGTAAAAGTAACGTTGCAAATTTTGTGAGATAAATATTCAAGGTTCTTTATGAATATCGTCGTCAGCGTGTGTTGCATAAATAATTAATACATAGATGTGCGAACCTATAACTGTTTAATTATTAGCAAGTTAATATCATTGTCAATTTGTTACACACGGACAAATTCAAATTTACAAAGCATTACTGAAGTATTTCTATGGATGATTCGCATGATCTTGTCGAAGAACGCGAATCGTCCGATTTCTAATTTTTGACTTTGAGTAATTTTAAGATACGAGTCGATGGATTTGTTATTTTTCATCGAAACGTACTTCCGTACGCTCTACGACGTATCGCAAAACTTTCATGAAAACGAAATTCCATGGAGAAGTTGGCGGTATTCATCCATTAGCCATCAGTTTTATCCGCGGTTTTACCTAAACCAATTCGTCTGCCAACTTTTGTACTATGTTAGAGGATATTTGCAGCTTTACAGTTCAGTCGCGGACTTTCGTCATTGAAAAATTTTCCCACAAGTGTGGCTGCTGTTAGAATATGCTGGAGGAAGAATAAAAGTAAATCAACATCGGTGTATAAATTAGCTCGGTCTTAATTCTTATAAGTGTAAATGTGATGTAATTTATTCTTAACACAAAAGAAAAAATAAATAAAAATAAGGAACACTACGATTAAAAAGTTATTTTATCCAAGTTACTGCCAATGTAAACTATTCACTCGTTTTACTTCATTTAGCGATTGATATTATTTTTGCTTTTGCAAAAATATTCTCTCGACTTAATGTTGATAAAAATCAAGCATAATAAAGTATAACATAAATATGTAGGAATGTTTATTATAAATTAACAGAAAAGACAGTATGATAAACACAATATTGTTACACTCTCACAAAATCGAATATAATATCGCGTTTCACGAATTCGCTTATCACTATTTCTACGTCACAGCAACACGATGAACTTCTCTCGACAACGATTAATTCAACTCCGACAGCATTACCACGCTCATTTTTCCCTTAACAAACCTTGGTAACGCTCACAACACTCCTTGACAACATTAACATATCTTGACAACAACATTTATAAACAATCAGCCACGTCTTTCCCTAACGTCACACCATCCCACAAATATAATATTATAAGTATAATAAATAGTGCAAAGTATATATTGATTTAATAATAGGAATTCGTCGAGATACGTAATTGCTTTCTATTATTATATGTTATTAGCGATTGACCTTGTATTCGTTCTGTCAGTTCGTGACCATTAACTCACTTTGCTAAGTCACTTTGGAACCATGCGTTTTTTACCTACGAACATATGGCAACATAACATTTCTTACGTAGGTAGAATCCAGTGAAATTTAGATCCATTGTGATTTTATAATTTGTCTAGTCCCGCGAGACCTTCATATTCGTGGCATGAAGCGAATTAACTGAACAAAAATTACAATACAGAATGGATGGAAGAAAACAGCGGGTGAATTTAATTCGAATCGAAGGATGAGAGGCAAGAAAGAAAATAAATGACGATAGTAAAGAAAAAGAATGACAGACTCGATTAACCGTTGCGAATTGAAATCTCTAGAAAACAGAGAACGGTCATTCGTTTTTGCAAGATTAGTACGTTTGAACGACGTTTATCATATATATTATAATACTCCGAATATACGGTTAGGTATAAAAATGAAGAAGCTATGCTACGGTAATATTATGGGAAGTTAAAACAGTATACGCTACAGTCTATAGGATAAGGTGTCCGAATTCGTCAGCCGGAAACTGTTTTAGCATTTATTCAAAACTAAATCAATTTCTTGATCTGAAAAATTGGCATAATCACCTTGAACGCTCAGTAACGAAGATCTGTAATCGATGTTTCATAAAAGTTAATGCAAACGGTATATGAACATAGAAGGAATATACTAAGCGTCACAAAAATAAATGCCAGAATTACGTACTTTGCATGTTGGAATACGACTTCGAATATTAAGAAACAACGTAGTGCATTAACAAAAACAAAGCACTAAGGAGGACTTTGGAAACGACAAATTCCTTCGTTCTTGTCGTCACGTAACTGGCGGCATTTCTATTTCAAATTCCAATTGCCATCTTCAGACTGGAGGACTTACCAACAAAGATTGACAGAGCAATGAAATTAGGACAAGGATGAAATTTGGGAAATTATCTTATGCTAATTGTAAGATTTTTTGACATAATTTAGAAGGTAAGTGTTAGTAAGTTGTTGAACCTATACTATTATTTTATAGCTATATACTATGTATATGTACTATAGATATGTACTATATAATATTACTTATACTGTATAGCAGTACTATAATATAGAGTACTATATAGTACATATCTATGGTATATATACATAGTATATACCTATAAAATGATAGTGCAAAGCAAGTTCAAGTGCTATAGCAGTACTACTACTTATTGTATAAATGCTACAGTATAATAGCGAAAAAGATTATGACTTTTACCAAAAATTTAGTTATTGCCCCGATTCAGTCATATGTACATACATTCTATTTCTCATATGTTAACTATTCTCGTTCTAAGCTAGCGATAACGAAACAGTGTCATTTGTGTAATATCGTTCTACGTATTAATAAGTAACAAATACGAAATTTGCGTGAGCCGAAGAAGCCTATAATACGTAAGTACATAAATTACTTTCTTTCTATTATTTTATCTGAGACTTTGATATATGAGATTTCAGTTAGCTTTAACGCAAACAATATCCGAATCTATAGAAGTGATTTGTTCGCAGCGGAAGATTTATCAGTCACCTCGACTGCTCCCATAAACGAAACGCATACAATGGATAACGGTCGTGCAAAATGAAGATTCGAACGTCTCGATTTAATTAACTTTCACTTTATGATCCGCTGGCGAAGTAACGAAGGGTCCTCGCACCTATTACGTCAGGAAAGTGGGGCCAGAACTAATGAGCCTCACGACGTGCTCGTGTTCGCCATCACGATCCAGATTCGCGATTCCACGTGGCCATCGATTCGATGCACACGTTCGCCCGATATCAAGCGAAACGCTTGAAAAATGTATCATCAACGTCGGTTAGGCCGATCGTAGGTGTCCCTAATGATCGATCGGGCCCGAAATTAAATCGTGTGTTAACCGCTTGCGAAACCGCCCATTACGTCGTATCTCGTTTCGTTAATTCCATAATACCAACAAAGAGCGAGTCGATTGCATCGCGACGATGGTAATCGTTTGCCAGTCGACTAATGGGCTTTACGTAAGCGTACGTATCGTCGATGTAAACACGGTCGTCGCGCCGCTCGGGTAAATGATTGTTACGTTCCGCGAGAAGAAGCAACCGGGGACCAAGTTCTGTACTGTGACGAGAGAACTACTTATGTTCGCAAGCTACTAAAACCAACCGCGATGCACGCGACATCCAAAGTATTTAACAGTAGAACTACCGATAGTTAACAGGAAGCTTTTTTCTACCAAAACCAGTCAAAATGATTAGTCTTTAAAAAATACGTAACAATAGAATATTTTTATATTTATTGATTTATTACTTTCTTACAGAAGAAATTCCATGTTATGTAGTACATCTTTGGTATTATTAATCCATCTGGGACCATGATCCCTAAACGAGGGTCGACACATTTATAACATTGTAGAACCAGCCGTTTTAACTGGTGTGGTATTTCTAGTGTTAGCACCTAACGATCTAGCGATCGATCCAGAATTTTCCTGATAACTGATATCGTCATATCGAATGATACGCAGTAAAAATGTTAAAAACGTGTGCAAAGTTGTAGAAAACGAGGAAACTGATTAATTGGGGTTCGATAAACGGATTGCAGGATCCTTTTACACTTTGACAAGTACCAGTTATTTTGACTGGTGTTGGTATAAGTAACCTTGATACAAATTATTTTCAGTTTGAATACATAAAAAACAAAATAAAATTCATTATATTATTCTTTTAGTTATCGTTGCGAAAATCGTTACGTCATTGCGGAAAAAATATAACACGGAGTAGGAATTTGAAAATAAATTTGTAAAACCTGAACAATTAGAACAATTAAAACAGGACTATGGATAACCGAGTAGTTTCGACTATAGAGGTTCGCTAATTATTCTCCTCAAAAAATCCAACGAATCAGAATCGAAAGAAGAAACACGAGCTACTTGGCATGGCCACGTTCTGAACCAAATGTATGTATTATAGCAAACGAGGGTAGGCTAAATGGGGTCAGTTAAATATCTACTATCCTATTTACGATTGTATAACAGAAATTCTATGATGTATGAGGTACGACAAGGTACCTCTCCATTAGCACTTTCGCTTGTTGTTTCCATTTGAATAAAACCGTCATTGTCGCCGTCTTTGTCGCACTGAAGTCATTTCATTACATCAGTGTATTTGAAGTTTTTCTAGCGTTCCAACATCTCACAAATCTACTTGCTTCGGATAATTTTCAATATCACGTTCCTGTTTTTTTGCCGTCTGTTGCAGGGAAAATTAGCCGCAAATTTTCGCAAAGTCGGCTAATTTATCCCTTCAAAGTGTTCCAAAAAAGTGAAAAATTGAAATTTCGAAAAACTCTCCCAGCGTTACCTGTGGAAAACTGTTACCTAACGAATGAACTTTGACTTTTTGATTTCAGATGATCCACCACCAAGTTATCGGGGGCACCGCAATTTTCCGAGACACGTCCGAATAATTACTGCCATTGCCGTATTTTTTAATATTTCTCCGTGAAAATTTTATACATTATTCTTCGAATGTCATACTTTAATGTACTATTGGTTTTAATAAAGAGATTTTAACTGTGTCGTCATAAATAATTCACAAAAACATGCCTTATTTTTATACGAAATAACCTTACCCCCCCCCCCCCCCCCTAATTCAGAAGACATTTTAAGACTTAATTTTGAGAAGCTTTGCGTATGGAAGACGAGAAAAACCGCGAGGCAGTGCTGTCGTTCTTATATCTACGAAATAAAATAATATATCGACGAGCATATAAAAAGATATAACATTTTCGATAACCTTAAAATCTCGCAAGAAGAGGAGCCTGAGAAAAAAATTCGTCCCACAATTAAAAGTAGCTCTTCAAGCAGTATAACTTTCTTCAACAAAATTCTTTTTATGCAAACGTAAATCAAAAAGATATTTAGGTGTCTCTTTTCTCGTGACTCTGCACAGATTCTTACGAAACGATGTCTAAATATTTACAACGTATTTTAAATTATACGAAGAGAACCAAAGATGGCAGAAAGAAAAGAATACGATGAGATGAACTTAAAAAGAACGTTTTAGCTAAGGTCAGTAGCAAGGGCAAA